>NC_140493.1:71271214-71871214 GCF_964271855.1 Acomys minous | reverse complement strand
AGCCCCCAGTCTCCAGTCTGCATCTTAACAAGATTCCCCAGGTGAATCGGGAAGGTGAGCACATGGAGACCTTGATCAGAAGCTAGGCTCAGGCCTTGCTGTGCACAGCTGCCAGAGGCAGGGGCTTTCCACGAGCAAGGAGAGGCTGGCGGGCTCTCACTCCTGCCACTTTTGCTCCATCTGATGCTCCTGAGGAAGTAGAAGAGGAAAGCTGGTAGGAACCCCAGCTCAGCCCCACCTGGTGGACGGCAGGGAACAGCAGTGAGACTGTGGGGTAAGAAGCTGTGATGGCTGGTATTGGCAGGAGCTCAGGGCTTCCCAGCAGGTGAGGATGGTGGTGCCCTTCATGCCAAGGTACCAAGTGCAGAGAGTGAAACCTGTGCTGCCTGGGTGCCAGACCATGGCTGGCTAAACTTGTTAAATGGGTCATTGGGCACAACCAACACACAAACACACACACATACAACACACACACAACACACACACATGCGTGCACGCGTCTTTTTTTTTTTTTTTAAGAGGATCTCAGATCCACTCTGTGGCTATATTTGAAGCCTAGATCTTAGACTTTAAATTCTTCTGCCTCTACCACCTAAGTGCTGAAATTACAAGCTAGTGCCACTGTGCCCAAAGTTATGCAGTGCTGGGGGTGAAAATCATGGCATATGTAAAGAAAGAGATAAAAAATAATGCCGGAATAAAATTGCTCAACTGTTATTGTTTCCTTACATTAAAGACAAAGCCACTCTAGTGAAAAGGACTGGTGCATTCAGAAGCACAGGGACATGTGTGTTCTGACAAACAATAGCTAATGATCAGAGACCTAAATTAATTATACAAATGAATGGTGTTAAAGTAGAAGGCTTTGTGGACACAGGAGCCAATGTGTCAACCATTTCTCAGAAATCTTGGAACCCAAATTAGCCACTTTAGAGGTTTATACAGAAAATATAGGAATTGATAAATTATCTCAAATAAAACAAAGTGTGTGGTGGCTTGAGTGTGTGGGACCAGAAGGACAGACAGGGAAGCTGAGACCCTATGTGGCTGACATACCCATAAATCTATGAGAAAGAGATCTCTTACAACAATGGAGGGCACTCAGAGTAATATTCCTGCAATTACAGAGATAAACAATGTTGAAACTAGGGGTGAAATGGTACATGCTTCTGATTAAGATATTAATGTAAGTGATCAGGAGCAACCACAGCTATGCCCACTGTCCAACCTCAGAACTTCTCAGGTTTAGAGTATCCAAATTTATAAGAGGGGCCACCTCTGAGATACCAATAGCCTGCCCCTAAAATGGATTTCAAACAGACCTGTATGGCAGGAGCAGTGGCCCTTAACAAAAGAAAAGTTACAGGTACTTCACTGTTTAGTGAAAGAGCAGCTCGAGGCTCAACACATCGAAGATTCTTCCAGTCCCTGGAATTCCCCTGTGTTTGTGGTAAGAAAAAAATCAGGTGGGTGGAGAATGATAACAGATTTGAGGGCACTAAACAAAGTAATTCAACCCATGGGTCCAGTTCAGCCTGGAATTCCTTTGCCTTCCTTGTTACCTAAGTCTTCGCATATAATTACAATTGATTGTTTTTTCACAATACCTCTGCATGAGAAGGACAGAGAAAGGCTTGCTTTCTCTGTACCTACTCTGAACAGTAATTCTCCAATGAAGAGATATCATTGGAAGGTACTTGTGCAGGGAATGTTGACTCTCAGTATGCTGAAAGAATTGTTTTGTATTTGAAAATTGCTGAATTTACTCTTATTAACTCAGAATTAACTACATTATTTATAGAACTGCAACAGGTCATCAGAAGTAGAAATTATCCCTTGTATATTACTCATATTCGATCCCATTCAGGTTTAGCAGGTCCATTGGTACAAGGAAATTAAAAAATTGACAAATTATTAACAGGTGATGTATTTGAAGCCTCGAATTTTCACAAAAAAACATCATGTTAATGGTAAAGGATTGAAGAAAAGATTCTCTATCACTTGGCAACAAGCCAGAGAAATAATTAATATGTGTCCTACACGTTACTTGTATAATCAAATCCCATTACTTGCTGGAATTAACCCCAGAGGTACCAAAAAGAATGAAGTTTGGCAGATGTATGTATTTTATTTTGCAGAATTTGGAAAAATGAGGTATGTGCGTCATACCATCGATACATATTCAGGTTTTCAATGGGCAACTGCCTTAAGTTCTAAAAGGGCTCACTGTGTAATTACTCATTTATTGGAAATAATGACAATTATGGGAGTACCTGCACAACTTAAGACTGTCAATGCTCCTGCATATGTGTCCCTTAAGATGAAAAAATTCTTTATATTATGATATAAAACACATACTGGTAAACCTCACAACCCCATAGGGCAAGCAGTTGTGGAAAGACCTAATTGTACCTTAAAAGAGATGCTTATTAAACAAAAGGTAAGGGTAAAGACCCCCAGGGACGAATTAAATAATGCTTTGTTGACTTTAAGTTTTCTTAATGTTAATGATGAAGGGACAATAGCTGCTGAGAGACATTGGATGATAGAAAAAAAAACTGAGGAACTAGGACAAGCAATATTCTACAAAGATTTGTCAAGTATGAAATGGAAACCTGCAATAGTTTTGAGATGGGGTCGTGGATATGTGTATGTTTCCACAAGGAGTGAAAAAATATGGTTACCAACAAAACTTATAAAGATTAGATCTGACTATAATATAGCAAGTGAATCTTAAAAGCTATCACATGACATTCTTTCATACAGCTTGGAGAACTAATGCCCTCTTCTGGCCTGTTGTTGTACATACAGGCAGAGTCCTGTATAATTTGTACACCTTGCTTGTCCCACAAATATACCTATACTAATGATTTCAAAAGTTTGCTTATTTTCAGAGCAGAAGACAGGACAATGATGAAGACAAAGCAAACAGCCTGGGTGGCTTAACCTCAAAAGACATCCTCTGGCACAGCGAGCAAGGTGCCTCAACTTTTTTTTTCTTGAAAATTTATATATGTACAAATATACCTATACTAATGATTTCAAAAGTTTGCTTACTTCCAGAGCAAAAAACAGGACAATGATGAAGACTGAACCTCTGCCTCTGGCGCTACTGTTTCCTCCAGAAATTACACGCATATTAACAATAAAAGGGCTAGGCAAAAGGATCGATCCCAAAAAGACTGAACAAAACCTGAAACTGCTGTCCAAGATGGTGGAGCCCAGCAAGCACTATATCTGATCTACTGCACAGAGACCAGGGACTTGAATGGGGCCACAGACTGCTAAATCCAGAGAACGTTAGGTGAGTGGGGTCCCACACAGCGTAGACCACCAGCGGGCCTGACCCCAGGTCAAGTAACAGACCACGGAGGTGAGGTCCTGAACCCACTCTCTGGACACTCAAATGGAACCCACCTGTGGGTTTCAGCTGGCAGGTAAAGCCCGAATTCAGTGTATGGGTTGGTACCAGAGCCCCTGGCCTGTAGAAATCACAGGGAAACAGAGGAAGCTGTCCTTGGCCCCATCCACCTATCCCACGCAAATTTGCCTAAGACCCTGCGTGTGTGGAAACACAGGCAACTGGGTCCACCTAGCTCAGAGAGAATGTGCGCAACCCATGGGTTGGAACAGCCCAAGTACTGAGCTGCTTGGATCCACCTAGCTCAGAGAGAGCAGCATGCAGCCTGTGGGGCCAAACCAGGTCCACATTGGAACAGACCACAGGGGACAGAGCCTGCATATCCGAGCAGTTAGAACCCAGGTTGGACACTTCACACAGCCCCAGCAGGATCTCCCATGAGGCTGGGTCCACCTAGCTCAGAGAGAGCGTGTGCAACCTGCGGGGTCAAACTGGGCCCACATTGGGTCAGAGCACAGGGTCCTGAGCTACTTTGGTCCACCTGGCTCAGAAAGAGTGGTGCACAGCCTGCGTGGAGCCAAACTGGGCCCACATTGGACCAGAGCACAGGGGACAGAGCCTGCAGATCCGAGCAGTTAGAACCCAGCTTGGACACTTCACACAGCCCCAGCAGGATATCCCATGGGGCTGGGTCCACCTAGCTCAGAGAGAGCTCGCGCAACCCGCGGGGTGGAAGGGCCCAAGTTGGAGCTGGAATCGGGGTACTGAGTCTGCATATCCAAGAAGTTAAAACACAGCTTGGACACTTCACACAGCCCCAGCAGGGTCTCCCACACTCTCGGGAGAGGCCAGACACCCCTGAGGTGTCTATACGCTGGTCTAAAAGGCACCCATAGCTCAGTGGGTCCGAGCTGGGCGAGGTCTGGACTACAGGTCCATGGGAAATGCAAGCAACTGGGAGCAACTTGCCCAGCCAGAGCTTGCCAGCCTCAATCTGAGACCCCATAACAGCTGGCCTGAATTGCAAAACTAACGTGAAAGGGACCAGTCAGAAGCCTACCTGTGCTGACCCAGCCCGGAGCCTAAGGTGTAGAGCAAAGTCTCCAGGAGTGGAAACTAGGTCACCTACCTGTTTCAGGGAAAAACTCCCTGATCCCCACAGGCAAGAGCAGGCGACCTATAACCATTCACCAAGTATTCACTCTCAACAACCAGTAAAGGACACCAAAAGCCACATCCCATTAACAGAAACAGCGAAATATCTAAAGGACAGTGTAAGAACGCAAACAACAAAAAGCAAAACAGCTCAGCACCTCCCAATTCCAGTTATCCCAAAGAAAACAACACAGAGAACCCAAACACAATCGAAAAAAAAAAAAAACCCAAAACCAAAATGACTTCAAGTCCTTAGTAAAGAAGATGATAATAGAAGAAACAGTTAAAATCTGTAAACTGCAGGAGGATACAAACAAACAGGTTGAAGACATAAAAGAGTCATATAGAGGGGCACTGGAAGAATTTCAGGAAAATACAAACTGACAGATGAAGGAAATCAGTAAGACACTCCAAGATCTGAAGACAAAAATGGAATCCATGATAAAGGAACACACAGGAGAAAAACATGACCAAGAAGTCTTAGAGAAGAAAGCAACCAACAAAGAGATGACCTTCTTTAACAGAATCCAAGAAACAGAGGAACGAATTTCAGGAATTGAAGATACAATCGTAGAACTCGAAACAACCATCAAAGAAAATGCTAAATCAGAAAAAGTTCCTGACACAGAACATCCAAGAAATCAAGGACACCATGAAAAGAAAAAACCTGAGAATAATAGACATTGAGGAAAGAGAAGACACCCGACTCCATGGCTCAGAAAATATCTTCAACCAAATCATAAAAGAAAATTTCCCAATCTGAAGGAGATGCCTATGAACATACAAGAAGCCTACAGAACACCAAATAGAATAGACCAGAAAAGAAAATCTTCCCACCACATAATAATAAAAACACAAAATATACAGAACAAAGAAAAAATATTAAAAGCTGCAAGGGAAAAAGGCAGAGTAACATATCATGGCAAGCCTATCAGAATTACACCCAACTTCTCAGCTGAGACCAGGAAAGCCAGAAGGGCCTGGACAGAGGTCCTGCAAACCCTAAGAGACCACAGATGCCAGGCTAGACTACTATACCCAGCAAAACTATCAATAACCATTGATGGAAAAAACAAAATATTCCATGACAGAAACAAATTCAAACAGTACCTATTCATGAATCCAGCATTACAGAAGTTACTAGAAGGAAAACTCCACCACACAGGGATGAGTTACAACCAAAACTACACAGGAAATTGATAGCTACACCATCGCAAAATCACAACCTCACAAACTCTTGACTATAACAAACATCAAAATGAAGGGACTTAACACTCACTGGTCATTAATATCTCTCAACATCAATGGTCTCAATTCTTCAATAAAAAGACACAGACTAACTGAAAGGATGAATAACAAGACCCAACATTCTTCTGCATCCAAGAAACACATTTCACCCACAAGGGCAGACATTACCTCAGGGTAAAAGGCTGGGAAAAATATTTCAAGCTGATGGTCAGAAGAAACAAGCTGGTGTAGCCATTCTAATATCTAATAAAATAGACTTTCAACCAATATTAATCAAAAGGGATGAGGAAGAATACTTCATACTCATCAAGGGTAAAATCAACCAAGATGACATCATAATTCTGAACATCTATGCTCCAAATACAAGGGCACCCACATTTGTAAAAGAACTATTAACAAAGCTTAAACCACTCATCGATCCCAACACATTAATAGTGGGAGACTTCAACACCCCACTTCACTGAAGGATAGGTCATTGAAACAGAAACTAAGCCGAGAAATAACATCACTAATCAACGCCATGAATCAAACAAATCTAACAGATGTTTATAGAACTTTCCACCCAAACACAAAGGACTATACTTTCTTCTCAGCAGCCCATGGTACCTTCTCCAAAATTGATCACATAGTAGGTCACAAAGCAAACCTCAAGAGATACAAGAAGATTAAAATAATACCTTGTATCTCATCAGATCACCATGGTATAAGGCTGCACTTCAACAACAACAGAAATAACAAAAAGCCTACTCACAGGTGGAGACTAAACAACTTTCTACTTAATGACACATGGGTCAGGGAAGAAATAAAGGAAAAAATAAGGGACTTCCTGAAATTCAATGAAAACAAAGGAACAACATACCCAAATTTGTGGGATACATTGAAAGCAGTGCTAAGAGGAAAATTCATAGCACTTAGTGCCTTTAAAAAGAAATTGGCAACATCCCACATAGGCAACTTAACAACACTTATGGAAGCCCTAGGGAAAAAAAGAAACAGAAACACCCAAGAAGAGTAGATGCCTGGAAATAATCAAACTCAGAGCTGAAATAAATAAATTAGAAACAAAAAGAATAATTCAAAGAATCAACAAAACCAGGAGCTGGTTTTTTTTAGAAAATCAATAAGATAGACAAACTGTTAGCCAAACTAACTAAAAGGCAGAGAGACACTATCCAAATCAACAAAATCAGAAATGAAAAGGGAGACATAACAACAGACACTGAAGAAATGCAAAGAATCATAAGATCCTACTTTAAAGGCATATATGCCACAAAATTTGAAAATCTAAGGGACATGGACAATTTCTTGATCAATTCCACTTGCCAAAATTGAATCAAGATCAGATAAACAAATTAAATAGTCCTATTCCTCCTATAGAAATAGAAGCAATCATTGATAGTCTCCCAACCAAAAAAAAAACCAAACCAAAACAAAAAACCTAGGGCCAGATGGTTTCAGAACAGAATTCTACTAGACCTTCAAAGAGGAGTTAATACTAATACTCTTCAAACTACTCCAAAAGATAGAAATGGATTGAACATTACCAAATTCATTCTATGAAGCCACAGTCACATTGATACCTAAACCTCACAAAGACCCAACAAAAAAGGAGAACTTCAGACCAATTTCTCTTATGAACATAGACACAAAGATACTCAATAAAATACTCACAAAATGAATACAAGAACATATCAAAGATATCATTCATCATGACCAGGTAGGTTTCATTCCAGGCATGCAGGTATGGTTTAATAAACAGAAATCCATCAATGTAATCCACTATATAAACAAACTGAAAGAAAAAAAACACATGATCATTTCCTTAGATGTAGAAAAAGCATTTGATAAAATCCAACACCCATTCATGTTTAAAGTGCTGGAGAGATCGGGGATACAAGGCCCATACCTAAACATAATAAAGTCTATATACAGCAATCCAATAGCCAACATCAAATTAAATGGAGAGATACTCTAGGAAATTCCTCTAAAATCAAGGACCAGACAAGGCTTCTCCATATCTCTTCAATCTGGCACTATCTCAGAAAACTTGGAATAGGGCTACCTGAAGACCCAGCTATTCCACTCCTTGGAATATACCCAGAAGAAGTGCCAGCACACAACAGGGACATATGCTCTACCATGTTCATAGTGGCCTTATTCATAATAGGCAGATCATGGAAGCAGCCTAAGTGTCCCTCAGTAGAAGAATGGATAAAGAAACTGTGGTACATTTACACTATGGTATACTTCTCAGCTATTAAAAACAAGGAATTTCTGAAATTTGTGGACAAATGGATTGAACTAGAAATGATCATAATGAGTGAGTTAACCCAGAAGCAGAAAGAGTCAAATGGTATATACTCACTTATATCTGGACACTAGCCCAAGGGGCATGTCCCATGAAAGTCTTCACTTACCAGGAAAGTGGGTCAGAGGGGAAGACATCATATTGGGACTTTAGGTGAGAGAAGCATGGGAGAATGGGGAAGTAGAAGGATCCAGAGGGTCCTAGAAACCTACAAGAAAATATTATGATGGGAGAAACTGGGCCCAGGGGTCCTGCTCAAACTATGGCACCAACCAAGGACAATATGTGCAGTAAACTTTGATCTCCTACCCAGATCTAGCCAATGGACAGGACATTCTCCACAGTTGAGTGGAGAGTGGGGTCTGACTTTCACACAAACTCTGGTGCCCCATATTTGACCATGTCCCCTGGATGGGGAGGCCTGGTGGCATTCAGAGGAAGGATATCAGGCTACCAAGAAGAGACTTGATACCCTATGAGCATATACAGGGGCAGGACGTCCCCCTCAGTCACAGTCATAGGCGAGGGCAGTGGGAGGCGGGGAGGAATGGGAGGATACAAGGGATGGGCTAACAATTGATATGTAATATGAGTAAGTTAATAAAACATTTAAAATATACAAGTAAAAAACAAACAAACAAAAAACTGAAACAGCTAGCTTTTCCAGTGCTTGGCCAATATCTTATTTGGCCAAGAAAGAACAAAAGATGTTCTTTCCCCTAATCAGCAAAAATAATTTTGAGACCATGACGCCCCCATTCCTAGTAGGTAGGGTGGGTATTTTTGGTGGGTTACCAATGTTCATTTTTGCCTAAAGGGGTTAGCTGTAAGTTAATAAAAGTTTCATTTAGAGATTTCTTTCTTCTATCCTTCTTTCTCTCTTATCTTTCTATCTCATCTAACATTAGGCAAAAGAGGGTGAGGAAGGGAGGATCTAGATTTATAGAACAAAAGGTAGATTATTGAATCTGCTAGTCTCAAATATCTTACATTGGTATTATAGGTTGATGAACATTTAAGACTATTTTGATTTATGAAAATTTAAGGCTATCTTATTCAACTTTTGCTTCACATTGACAAAAACTTAAGTTGTATATTGTTATTCAACTTTTGCCTTATGTATTGTATGTTATATGTTGATAAAATCTTACATATTGTATGTTAGTAGAAACTTAGCATCATTTCGTTCAACATTTATTTAATGCATTATTCATGTGCCACTCATTCAAAAAGGTAATGTCTTATGAAAACTATTTTTTAAAGATTTATTTATTTATTATATATACAGCGCTCTGCCTGCATGTACACCTGCGTGTGAGAAGAGTGTACCAGATCTCATAGATGGTTGTGAGCCACCATGTGGGTGCTGGGAATTGAACTCAGGACCTTTGGAAGAACAGTCAGTGAGTGCTCCTAACCTCTGAGCCATCTTTCCAGCCCATGAAAACTATTAATAACCTGTTCAGGAGGATTAGAGATAAAAGTTGGCATTTAGTATCTATAAATCTTACCCGATACTAATTTACTTGACCATAGAGCAGGTTTATTTAGTTTCTTGTATATGTCTTTAAAGGAATAGATAACTCTAAGAATGGATAGAGAGATGGTCTTCAAACTCCTCAGAGATGCACATTTAATGATGGAGAGCTTTTCTGACAGAGAGAGACATCCGCTTCTGGCTGCACCTCCATATACATCAATAAAGATGAGGGATTCAAGAGACAAGGGTGACAGAATAGTCACTGGACTGAAGAACTGCTCTTATCTCTATTGCTGATGACAGGCTGACTGTCCTCTATGATCAAGAGTGATGCTGAGAAGTTGACTGTTCAGTTGACCAGACCGTCAAAATTCCTGCTTCACAAAGCAATTTGTTGGATGTTTTGGGCCAATAAGCCTGAAAAATGATTGCCCCAAAGATGGAGAGAACCCGATGTCTGTCCAAGCAGTCAGCTCTCTCTGTCCTATACACATATGGAAGTTGTCCACCTGTACTTTCTTTACATTAGGTAGAATTTCCTTCTTGAGTCTCTGATGGGATTGAAGACTAGATAGCCACAGTGTTACTATAAGCCTTAGTTTAAGAATTTAAAACATGTTTATAGATTGACAATTGCAATTTCTAATGAAGAGACCTTAGAAAACTTTAGACAGTAACAAAGTATTCTCTTTGATAGGATAATGGAATACTTTCTCCAAGGTTAACAACTACAAAAGGACTAGGTTATGTATTTGACACCTGATGATTCTATATATATGTATGTTTGTGTATATAGTTCTTAATTACTTTTTATAATAAAATGGGGATGTGTGGAAGGATGGCAGGCTTTGTCCCAAGTGAAAGCAGTCTGGATGGACTTTGCCCCTTAGAACCATCGCGGATCCCCACTGAGATGGACATTAGGATAGATTGAGTGGAGCCATCCTGGATCCGGAATTCACAGACCATGGACTCCAGATGGTCTTTTGTGTTTCTAATCAAACATCAATGGGAAGAGAGGAGAAGAGAAGGCTGCTGGTTCAGACCACTAGGGTGTGAATCTGATTTGGAAGAGGATCAGCATGCAGGGCAGGACCAGAGACACCAAGAGATCCATCCCGTGGAGCTGAAACCCAGAAGGTTTATTCTTCTTTCCATTTAACTTTATTCCCCTCCTGTATAGGATAGTTGGGTTGTATAATAAAGTCTAGTTGTTAAGAAACAGAGCCAAGACTCAGCAATCTCCCATGTGTGTGCAGACAAGTGTTATTTCTTTATTATATGGCCACGAGGCAAGGATGGGGAAGAATGAAAGAGGACATTCTGGTCAGCTGGAGGCCAGCAGGATGACATCAGGGTGGCCTTCCTGGAGGGGCAAAGGAAAAGGGACAGAGAGAGGTTAAAGATCAGAGACAGGGGCAAACCCAAGCAGCCCACTTCCCCAGGGTACAACTAGCTCAGAGCAGTGGCTGGACTATGGGCTGATAGCCACGTGGCACATAGCCCAGGGCACCCACTGGGTGAAGGGGAGGGAATTGGGAACTTCACCTTCCTAGAACTCCTCTCAGTGAGAATCTTTTGTGATGGTGAGATTTGGGGGACAGAACTGAGACAGAGAAGAGGTAACAAGACAGGCAGGGTGACTCAGCCTCATCCCCAGCCCAGAGACCTTGCCTATGGCTGCACGTGGTTCACATGGATATCACCGGCCACTTCTAGATTGTTGATAGCAGGCAAGTTCGTCAGACGGTGAGCGTATTCACACAGGTGCTGACCGTCCACGGCCACCTTGAAGCAGTGACTTTCACATAAGATCCACATCTGGAGAGAGACACCACAGCAGGGCGCCTGAGAACCCAGCTTGTGTCTCCACCCACAGCTCTCTCCTTCCTCAGCAGAAACATCTGGCCTCTGGCCAACCTGAATGGCCTGCCTTTTACTACAGTGTTCTCTTTGCCTAGTACATTAGCATGAGCTGGTCCCAGGCCTAGATGCTGCTCCCCTCTTGCACACTTCCACACATGGAAAAGTGCTGGTCCATGCCCTACAGTGACCTCCCATGCCCCTCCCACCTCCTGACCCCCACCCATTTCCCCCAACTCTCTAGTCAGACACTGTCCCTCAACCCAACTCTCACTCTCCCACTGAACCCTGGTGACAGGAGTTAGCACAGGCTACCATGGCCCAGTGTTCCATGCCTGGTCTCCACTAAGTCATTTTCAATAAGACAATTGACACACATGTTAAATCATCTTGACCCATGGTCCCTGCCAACACTCACATGGCATTGTACAAGGACCAGGCTAACACTCAAGCCCTCTGTGTGTGGGCACTATCCAAAGTATGCTGTAGACGCTGCCATGTCCCATCCTTTCTGCTCTGTGAGATTCAGTTTTATCAGGTCTGAGTTCTCACTAAATTAAAATACAAGCTCAGGGAAGCTGGAGAGATGGCTCAGCAGCTAAGAGCACTGGCTGCTCTTGCAGAGGACCTTGGTTCACTTCCCAGCACCCACTTGGCAGCTCACAACTGTCTGTAATGCCAGTGCCAAGGGATCTGATGCCTTCTTCTGACTTCTGAGGGCCTCAGGTGTGCATGCACATGGTACACATCCATGCAGGAAACCAGTCAGACATAAACAAACAAACAAACAAACAAAAACCGACTCAGCAGCACATGTGAGCTCATGCCTATAATCCTAACAGTCAAGAAACTGCAGTTTTCCAGGTACAGGTAGACTTTTTAAAAAAGAGAGAGAGAGAAGCCAAGCATGCTTCAAGTCTGTAATTACTTCCAGGACTTGAGAGGCAGGAGGATTGGGGGTTCAAGCCCAGCCTTGAATATATAGCAAGTCTTGGCCAACCTGGGCTACAACTCTCAACAACAATAACAAAATGCGAGCTCCTATTAGGACCCACAGAGTCTGACACTCTCAGCCTTGTGCCTGGAATGCTGCCAATACACTTTCAATAATGGCTGCACATTGCCCCAGGGGTGGAGCCCAGCCACTGACTTTTCTTTTTTTAAGATCATTGGCTAATCTGACGACATAATGAGGTGGAAAAGGCCTGTTGAGGGTATCAGGCTTCCAACTGCTGCTCTAGTTCAGCTGTCAGCCACATCCTCCTCCTCCTCCTCTTCTTCCTCCTTTTCCTCTTCCTCCTCCTCCTTCTCCTCCTATTGTTTTTCTTCTTCCCCCTTCTACTCCTCCTCCTTCTCCTTTTCCTCCTCCTCTTCCCCTTCCTCCTCAGTAGCACATGCTCTCATAAGCAAAGGAGTGAATAACAATTCACTCTTGGGTTTGACTGGCACAAACTGGCTGTGTGACCTCATGCCAGGGACAGATTCTTGTGGGCTTTTCTGCCCTTTTATAGGAAGCAGGAAGGGCCAGGCCCCATAGTGCAGCACTGCTCTCTAACCTGCTCAGGAAGCTGAGGCAACAGAGTGGGTTCAAGACCAACCTTCTCAAGACCCTGTCTTAGAAGGAAAGAGAAGGAAGGAAGGAAAAAAGAAAAGAAAAAAAAAGGTGGGAGGGAGGCTGGGAAACAGGCTTGGCAGCTCAGGCTTGTAACCACAGCTCTTGCTGAACCAAGCTGAGGTTGATTGATCACCTGAGCTCTAGGCTATAAACTTGGGCTAAAGAGAGTCCCCTGGGCAGGGTGGCACATGTCTTTAATCCCAGCACTCAGGGAGGCAGAGAGAGGAACATTGCTGTGAGTTCGAGGTCAGCCTGGTCTACAAAGCGAGTCCAGGACAGCCAAGGCTACACAGAGAAACCTTGTCTCGAAAAACCAGAGGGAAAGTAAGTGAGTGAGTGAGAGTGAGAGTGAGAGTGAGAGTGAGAGAGAGAGAGAGAGAGAGAGAGAGAGAGAGAGAGAGAGAGAGAGGGAGAGAGCGCCTAAAACAAATAGAGGAAAAAGGAGAGCTGTAGCTGTAGCTCAGTGGGTAGAGCAGATACCAACCCTTACTTCAGCACTCACAGTACTCACAAAATCATACCAGTGTACACACCATTCTCTCTTTAGGGTGCAGCCCTCACATCCGAGGCATCTGCTCCCATCCCATCACAGACCCGTGCACCCTCCTCTTGAACCCCAGCATCTTACTGTGAAGCTCTGGCCAGGACTGAAGGGCATTCTCCCAGGCAGACTCCGCTCCTCAGGCCCCCAGCAGTCGTTGATCAGAGAGTTTCGAACCACAGCATTCTCGTTGAAACGGGCGTTCAAGTGGAAAGCAATGTCATTCCCGCAGCGAAGGTTGACATGGAACCTGCAATGGGCAGTTCACAGTTCACACAGACCCTGTTTGACCACTGAGCTCTGGGCTCAGCCCCTACTCATCCCCCAGGTGGCTCAGAGCCAGCGGCTGGCCAGAATGACACCGGAGCCTCTGTCCTCCTAAGAGCCCGGGGTCTGTCTTACCTCGTAGCATTTGGCAGGACCATGCCTGATATGATGATGGACTTGGATGGGTAAAGCCCACTTGGGATGTCAGTGATGAAAGATGCAAGCTGTTGGGAGGAGGAAGGCAGATCAGCAGCAGCCCAGCAGGGGACGCAGCACAAGTGGCTCTGGACCCTAAAGCTACACCCACGATTCCTGCATCTTCTGGAAGGAACCCAGGATCCTTTACTTGGTTTATTCAATGTCAAGATAAAACAAATGGGATCCAAGCTTGGGTGTTCATGCCTTTTAGCACAGCACACAGGAGGCAGAGCAGGCAGACTGATGTGAGTTTGAGGCCAGCCTGGTCTACAAAGTGAGTCCAGGACAGCCAAGGCTACACAGAAAAACCATGTCTCAGAAAACAAAACAAAACAAAACAAACAAACAAAAACAAAAAAAGAAAAGAAAAGAAAGAGAGAGAGAAAGAAAAAGAAAAGAAATCAAATGTGGGCTGGAGAGATGGCTCAGAGGTTAAGAGCACTGTCTGTTCTTCCAAAGGTCCTGAGTTCAATTCCCAGCAACCACATGGTGGCTCACAACCATCTATAATAAGATCTGGTGCCCTCTTCTGGCATGCAGGTGTACATGCAGGCAGAATATTGTATACATAATAAATAAAAAATGTTAAAAAAAAAAAAACAAGAAAGAAATCAAATGCATAGTTGGTACCCTCTTGATGAAACTGTTCAGGAAGGATTGGGAGGTGTAGTCTTGCTGGAGAAAATGTGTCCCTGGGGATAAGCTTTGAAGTTTCAAATGATCTACACCAATCACAATTTCTCTCTGTGTGTGTCTCTCTTTCTCTTTCTCTGTCTCTGTCTCTCTTTCTCTCTGTCTCTCTCTCTCTTTCTCTCTCTCTGTATGTCTCTCTCTGTCTCTCTCTTTGTGTCTCCCTCCCTCCCTCCTCCTCTCTCTCTCTGTCTCTGTGTGTGTGTCTCTCTCTGTGCCTCTCTCTGTCTCTTTGTCTCTCTCTCTCTGTGTCTCTCTCTGTGTGTCTCTCTCTCTGTGTCTCTCTCTCTCTTTCTTTCTCTCTCCCTCTCTCTCTCTCTTCCACCTATAAAAGGTGTGTCCTTACCTACTGCTCCAGTGCTGTGCCCTCCTATCTGCTGCCATGCTCCTGCCATGATGGTCATGGAGTCTTCAGCCCCATTTAACCTCTTCCTTCTCTACTATAAGTTGCCCTGGTCATGGTGTTTATCACATCAATAGAGACGGAATTACGCAGGTGTGAATCTGTTCACGCTGAAGGACCATTTGAAACCTGAAAGCACGTTTCTCTCTTTTCTTTTTTCTACCATTCTTTCTTATTTTGGTTTGGTTTCTTTGGGTTTTTTGTTTGTTTGTTTGTTTTTTGAGAGTTTCTCTGTGTAGCCTTGGCTGTCCTGGAGTGATATGGTAGACCAGGCTGGCCCTGAACTCACAATGATTCACTTACCTGTGCCTCCCGAGGGCTGGGATTACAGGCATGCATGTCTAGTCACTTACATGGCTATTTTAACTGTTCACCTGGATGCAGAAACCTTCATTGATCATGCAAGTTAGAGGATTATCCCAAAGCCTCCCTCTGTGAGGAGTGGGTCTAGCCTTGTCTGCCCTTATAGGGGAGGCTGAGCTTGCCTCCCCCCTCTACCCCACAGCAAGAGTCATTGAGATGAAGTTCCAAGCAATAAGAAGAGAACAAGGGACTTACCTTGGATGCCTGGTGGGCAGGCTGCCAGTCTTGAGGCTGAAAAGGAACAAGGGGGAGGGGAATGTGAGCTCTGGGGTCACCTGGGATGGGAGGTGACTTCACCCTCTAGGTTCCTGTGGTCAGAGAGGGCTTTGGTTGAGCTGTGGCTGCAGTATGTCTGCGCAGAGGGAGGAAGTGCCCTGGGCTCAGACTAGGCAGTGTCTCTTCTGTCTAGTGAGGGAATTGGAGCCCATATTGATTTACTATTTAGGGGGATGTTTTTATTTTAAGTTTTGGGGTTTTTTTTCTCCTTTCATTTTTTTGTTTTTTGTTTTCTTTCTTTGTTTTTTGTTTTGTTTTGTTTTGGTTTTGTTTTGTTTTTTGTTTTTTGAGACAGGGTTTCTCTGTGTAGCCTTGGCTGTCCTGGACTCTCTTTGTAGACCAGGCTGGCCTCGAACTCACAGCGATCCGCCTTCCTCTGCCTCCCGAGTGCTGGGATTAAAGGCGTGCGCCACCACGCCCGGCCCTCTTTCTTTGTTTTGAGACAGGCCACACATCGTCCAGGCTGAGGGTGATCTTGAACTTCTGATCCCTCTAGACTCTACCTGAAAGTACTAGGATTCTGGGTGTTCACCAGGCTTTGAGTTCTGTTTAGAAAGTCTCTGTGCCCTAACCCTAAGGATTTTTACAGTGAGGAGGGTGGGATGGAATGTGTGAGGTCACTGTGCAGTGGTGGGTGGCAGGGGGTGAAAGGAACCAAGCCCCAGTTGACTTATGTGAGGAATTACCATACGCTAGACCCCAGGAGTGGCTTTTAGGAGGGAGAGAGAATGGCACACGGGGGAAGGACAAAGGGGATGGACACACTTGTGGGCAGCTGGTGGATGCAGAGGACCCAGTGTCGATGGGATGGGGTCTGAAGGTCCCTGGAGAGCTTGTTAGTTGGACCTGCCTCTGAGGTCTATCCTTTGCTAATGATAGACCTCGAAGGCCACACACTTAACTTACTTGTGGTTTGTGCCACTCAGTGTCCCAATCAGACTCAGAAGGCTGAGGGAATGGCACATTGGGGAAGGCAGACTGTTCAGAGTCTTCTGAAGAATTCTGTTAAAACAAAAGCCTGTTTGGGTGACAGGAAGCAGGAGGCATGGCCAAAGCAAGGACAGGCACAGAGCAAGGGCTGGCTCCAACCAGCAGGAATGAGGCCAGAGATGGGGTAAGTGGCTCTTTACAGCCTCCCTCCTGCTCCTGCTCCTGCTCCTGCAGGGAATCAGGACACAGCAGGTGTAAGCAGAAGGCCAGAGGGAAAGGGGCCAGCACACTCCAGACTCCCAGGTTTTCACACAGCATTTCCAGATATTTGTTTATTTACTGTATTTGGTATCTTGTGACTGAATCTCCTGAAGCCCAGGCTAGTCTTATACTCACTATGTAGGATGAGGATGACCTTGAACTCCTAACCATCCTACTGTTGGAATTACTGGCCTCAGACACTATACCCAGCTCTGCTTTCAGATGTCGGCAACACATTAAAAAATCTTAAAACAAAGCAAAGCTACCATGGGAAGATACTTGCGGGTACCCTGTGTAGTAGGCAAGAGCCCAACTGGTCACTGTCCTCCCACCCTGGGACAATGCCAGCCTTTCCTGACCTGGAAGGTGATGGAGGACAGCTCCAAGGAGCCAGAGACAGAAATGGTGTCCACGAAGCGGTAGGGTACGCGGTGTGAGTACTCCGTGAAGAATCTCTTGTTCACCATCACCTGATGGAAGAGAGTCACTGTGAGAGGAGTGCCAGGCCAGGTGACACCTGAGTGTCAGCTGAGCTTTACTTTCAGAAATAAGGATCTGCTTTTTTTTTTTTTAACTCATATTATTTACTCATAGAAGTGCTCTATCTGCATGTACACCTGCAAGCCAGAAAAGGGCAGCAGATCATCAGATCACATTATAAGCGGTTATGAGCCACCATGTGGCTGCTGGGAATTGAACTCAGGACCTCTGGAAGAGCAGTCAATGCTCTTAACCACTGAGCCATCTCTCCAGCCCAAGTTTCCACTTCTGACATTGAGGCAGGGGCAGTTGTCTTCAGTGCAGAGCCAAGGACAGATGTGTGAAAGGCTGCACTCAGAGCCATTGTCCACTGGAATCCTGTTTCTGGCCACTCACTTATTACTCCAGGTTTGTCAAAGCTTTTTAGAAGACCCTTTAGAGTTATTTTATTTTATGCATTTAAGTGTTGTTCAAAGTGTACGTGTGTGTACCACATGCATGCCAAGAGAGGGTGCTGAATCGCCTAGAACTGGGGTTACAGATGCCAATGAGCTGCCATGTAGGTGCAGGGAACTGGATTCTGGACATCTGCAAGAGCAGCAAGTGCTCTTAACTCCTGAGCCATCTCTCCAGCCTGTAGGTGTATCTTTCCAATCTTGGTTCATGTCAGGTAGCTTTTTTGATGATGTGGTTGAAACAGAGTCTCATGTGCCTGGACTGGCCTCAAAATTGCTGTGTCACTAAGGAGGACGTTGACCTCCTTGGTCCTCCATCACCCAAATGCTGGTTTCCAGGTGTGTTCCGCTATGCCTAGTTTATGCAGTGCTGGGATCATATCCAGAGCTTTGGGCATGCTGGGAAAGCACTCTACCACATGAACGATATCCCAGCCCTCGCCTGGGATAATATTTAGGTGTGCATAGGACACTCGTGGGCAGCAGAGGAAAGGCAACCTCAGGTTGTGCTTGGAGTATGGGAGAACACCAATGTCACACAGAAAAGCTCAGAACAGGACACGCTCACACAACCCAGCCCAGAGCCAGAGCCAGATAATAATAACCCTTCGCCTTTAGCAGGACCTGAAGAAAGATAGGACAATGTGTATGAGCAGATTCACATGAAGACTCGGCGTGTAGCTCCATGGCAGAGTGGGATGCAGGAGACTAGGTTGATCCCCAGCTCCACAAAATGTATCTTTTACTAGGGAGCAGCCGTGGAGGGAAGGAGTTGACTTGGGCTTTGGGACAAGTGAGGCTCTATGCACATGAGGCCCCAAGAGGAGCTTTTGACAGTTGATATCTGGGGAGGGGTGTCATATCTTTCGTGCTGTACTTATTAGTAATCCAGGAAATAACCCCACAGCATGTATACAAAAGCAACTCTAATAAAACACAGCCGGTTATGGATGGAGAGAAAAAAAGATAAAAGTAGGAGGGGGAGTGGGGAAGACAGGGGATCCTGAGTGAGTGGCAGGAGGAGGGGGTGGGAGGAAGCATGTGTGCTCAAAACACATTCCATGAGTGCACGAGGTTATCAGAGAATAAATACAGTGGCTTTTCGGTTGGTTTTTGTTTGTTTGTTTGTTTGTTTGTTTGTTTAAAAACACACGGGGCCTAAAAGCAACATGGTGACAGATTGAAGTCTTATTTTCTAAGGAATAAAATCAAGAGGTGCGTTTGCTGAGACAGGCACGAGTGTGTAAGGCAAAGGGCAAAGGTCACATCTGTGGCGTGGCTTAGCTGAGACCTGATCTCAATGCCTGTGGTCTTTTCAATGTGGTTCCCTCAGGGAGCGGGTTGGGGGAGGGTTGCCCCACTCACCATAAACTCTTTGCTGTCCACCAGGAAGCTCAGCTCGAAGGGCTTCCCCGCCTGGAAGGGCATCTCCATCTTCCTCTCCTCAGGACCCCAGTCGGATAGCCGCTTTGTGTTGCAAACCACATACCCACCATCTTCAAACCGGGCATTGAAATGGAAGGCGACTTTATCACTTCTAGTCAAGCCATTCTGAAAGTTCACGATAATCCTAAAGAGAAGAAGGAAGCCTCTTGGAGCATGGGTACCAGCAGGGCCAGACAGAAGCGCCTCTCACTGCCTGCTGTGTCGGCGTGTTTTGGGCTCATCTAACTTAGACCTAATGTACTTTGCACAGTTATTATATTTTGCCTTTCCTGTGTTCTTTTTTTAAAAAGTTAAGTAAACAATTAGCAAGAAAAGAAAATATGACGTAAGCCACCAAAACCACAAGTTTTCTGTCATAGGCCCCAGTCAGAGGATACAGAGACATTAGGTTGGAACTGGGCTACACCTTGGGACATGGCACATGGAGAGCGGAAGGTGCTCAGGAGGATTGTGGCACAGAATTGTCACCAAGCACCCTACTCAGCCATGCAACACTATTGTCATCGTTGGTTTTAGTTGTCACACATCTGGGAAGCGGGAAGCTCAGCTGGTGAACGGCCTCCAAGGGTTGACCCAGGAGCTTGTCTGTGGGGTGGTTTCTTGGTTGCTGGCTGATGAAGGAGGGCCCAGCTCACTGTGCAGGGTGCAAGCTAGGGGAAGCAAGGCAGCAAGCAGCATCCCCCTGTGGTCTCTGCTTCACTTCCTGCCTGAGCTTCTTTCAGGGATAGACTGAACTCTACACAGCACATAAACCCTTCTCTGCCCAAGATGCTTTTGTTCAGAGTGCTTTATCACAGCAAGAGAGAGGCAAACAAATACAACTACACCATCTGGCCAGATGTAAACAGTGGCAAGTCTGTTATGGTGGTACTGAGTACGTTCTGATGAGATCTGAGGCCCATCCCATCGGATGGGAATTCACACGTTACATTGTAAACCTGGACAAACGCCTGTAGCTGGAAGGTCTTGGCTCTATCGGGCAAGCTATGTGCACATAAAAATTGTTCTATATGCCCATGCTTGTGTCTATTATGCTTGTATTAATTGAATTATTTGAGACTTTTTTTCAAGACAAGGTTTCTCTTCGTTATCCTGCCTGTCCAGGATCGGCTTTGTAGACAAGCCTAGCCTTGAACTCAGAGATCTGCCTGCCTTTGCCTCCCTGAGTGCTGGAATTAAAGGTGTGGCACCAGTGCTCAGGAATTTTCATTTGTTTCTTTGTTTTTGTTTTTCCAAGACATGGTTTCTCTGTGTAACCTTGGTTGTCCGGACTCACTTTGTCAACCAGGCCTCAAACTCACATTGATCCCCCTGTCTCTGCCTCCCAAGTGCTGAGATTAAAGGTTTGTACCACCATGCCCAACTAATTGTATTAATAATGCTGCTGTTAGCTTTGGTCAAAGAAACGTCTTTGTGCAATGGGCAGTGGTAAGTAGAGAAAAAGTGACAGCTCTAAATGGGCATAAATGGTAACAGAAAATAATGAAAACCATAAACATGAACTGGTCATCTCTATCACCTCCTTCAAGGTTCAGAGACCATTTTGTAAGAGAGAACAGAAAGACTGAAGGAATGATGTCCTATGAAGGGAGGAGCTCTGTGAACCACCATCTTGCAGGCATAATGCCGCCATTGCACTTGTGACCTCAGGGCAGCTGTGACTACAGACAAGCCCTGCTCAAGACTGGGTCAGACAGCATTTCCATCTGCAGAGAGGAGGGGCCCTTGACACCTCCCTTCCCTGGGGATTTTCAGGAGGTCCATGGTGGAGGAGGGTGAGGGAGGGGCAAGAAGTATTTCCCTTCAGTGGAGCAGCCACATTACTTAAGTGCTCATGTTCCTGTAAGAACACGTTAGTTTGAGCAGGGCTGGTGGTACACACCTGTAATCCCAGTACTTGGGGAGGCAGAGGTAGGGAGCTCGCTGTGAGTTCAAGGCTGGTCTATAAAGTGAGTCCAGGACAGCCAGGGTTACACAGGGAAACCCTGTCCGGGTTGGAGGGAGGAAGGCTTGTGGAAAGCTGGCCAAAGCACATCTGAATCACCACTTTAAATAAACTGAAAGTTCTTGGGTTAAAGGTGTGTCAGGGCTCAACCAGGAGAAATAGGGATTTATAGTTCAATCTCAGGGATCACAATGGGATCAAATATCCTGCAACGGCTCAGCAGGTTAAGACACATGCAGCTCAGTCTGACCACCTGATCCCCTAGAGCCTTGTGGTGACAGGGAATAACTGACTGCAGCAAGATGTCCTCTACCATGTACACACACACACACACACACACACACACACACACACACACACACACACACACACACGCTGCGGGAACTGAAGGAACTTCTCTTCCTGTAACATCACAGCAGTGTCAAGAGCAAATCCTGCGACCAGCTGCTCTGGCCATGTCACTTCCCTCCTCACAAGGTGAGCTCCCAGGGGACAGGGTGTTCAGGGCCCAAGGATCTGTGAGGTATGTCAATGGTGCCTGGAGGGCAGGAGGTGTGGGCAGGGCCATCCCTCCATCCCCTGCAGCTCCACGGTTGCTGAGGCTGGAGACTGGCATCAATGGCATCCACATACTCATCTGGATAAGGGTCGATGGTCCCCTGGAGTGTGATCTTAAGTCCTTCTCTCAGGCCTCCTTGGATACGACCAGTAAAGGGGATGTCCTGAGAAGGGGAAATGAGAGATCAGTTGGCTGGCACTTGCCTGGTGTGACAGCACCCAGTTAATGCCGTGGAAAGGGTAGTATGGTCAGGAAGGAGCTAGAAATCCAGCTGTGTCCCTCATAGACACAGGCCTAATCTAGTTAGATACACAGCCATTCTGAGGATATCAGAAGAGTGCCCAGGTTTTCCTGCCCCCAGGTGACAATCAAATCTAGACAGCTCCTAGTCAAATGATCTCTAATGTGTTCAGTGGGGAGGAGAGAAGGGTTCATCTGGTCTGGACTGGTTTGGGATGGGTGTGTCTGTAAAGCAAAGTAGTGAAAGGAAGAACCTCCCATTTACCGTCCCGTGCCTCTGCACGAGGGAAGGATGTCCACAGTAGGACAAATGAATGTAGGAACCAAACCATCAAGATGGAGAACAGCTTAAACCACAATCCCTAGAGGCCAGCTCCTTCTTTTGAACCCCATAAAGGAAGCCCTGAGCCTCAGCTGGACCCTCCCAGTGCTTGTGTGCACCTGCCCCCTGTCAATATTGAGGAACTCCCACTCTAACATGAAGCTTTTCTTCAGAGACAGTTGTGTGGTTTGCATTGTAAAATGCTGTGACCCCCGGTGTTGAGCTCTTTGGAGAAGATTTCAAGAACCTGGAAACACCTACCAAGGGTAGGGGAGCTGCCCCAGGTTCACAGGATCAGAGAAATCTGGACAATGAGGAGGATTTTATGTTCTGGTTCTGGGGTCCTGGAGACTCCTTAAAGTTTATAAGAATTCCTGTGAAGTCTGGTCCTGCCCACCTGTGACCTCTGCACTTGGAAAGTAGATGCAGGAGGATCTGGGTTCAAATTTATTTAATTAATTAACTATACACCCTCTAATGTAGAGACAAAATATACAAGAATATTTTCAGTGAGATGTGACAGGCGTTGTTTTGAAGGAACCTGAGATTGGCAAGGGAAGTGAAGGCACAAGAGAGCAAGCAAGATAGGTCCTGGGATGGTTGTCCACTTAGGACATTTCTCTGCATCTTCAAATTGTCACCCTGCATCCCGACAGGGAACACCAACACCAACAAACTCAACCCACTGGCTGCTGGACCACCAGCAGAAGGGAATGCCACACCCTACATCCTCCCTAGGATCTTCCTGCAGTGCAAATTATGTAGCTTGTGCCAGTTCTCAGGCCTATGAATGGCACTCAGGGCACAGGGGCTTTAGGGCCGGCTCCCTAGTCTCTGCTTTATGGGTGTCACGTGCCTTCACTGATCCTCCCTCCTAAGCAAAGAGACCCCTCAGCAATAAGCTCAGAGACCTCTTCCATCAAAACTTAGACCCCTCCCTCTAAGCCCTAAGCTCCCCCTCCCCTTTAGAGGCCATAGATTCCAAGACCCTCCTCTGTCCAGCCACTTGCTGGTCTTCGTGCTGTGCTGCTGTTGGGTCTCCACCCTGTTCCTTCAGCTCCTCCTGCTGCTAATGGCTGCCGGCATTAAGGCTTCTGATTGCCAGACACCCTCAGCTCCTGGTGCTCACTGACCAACACCCATGCAGCTCTCTCTCCTTATCTGACTGGCACTGCCTTCTGGCCTGGAGTTGTGTGGCCACACAGAACCTACGGAAGCCTGGAATGGTCCCCTGGATGCTCCAATCCCATTTGTACCATCCCACTGTCATCACGTCAGGGAAGTGGCTTCCCATATCTCATGTTGGCCCTGTCTCTGAGTGTTTCAGTAACCTCAAACAAAGCACAGCTTGCCCGTGTGTGAGTTCCTCTGTTCACACCCTCATCCCCACGGGCAAACACACCTGTGGAATGTGGAGAACAGCCAGCCTGAGGGAACTGTGCATGGGCATGGCAGGAAATGTGTTGTTGTTGTTGTTGTTGTTGTTGTTGTTTTGTTTGTGTGATGCTAGGGATTGAACCAAGGGTCTCAAACTTGCTAGACAAGTACACTTCCTGTGTCTCTAGGATTTTGGAAACTCCTCCTGGGGGCTGCAGGAGTAAGAGCACAGCCTGGTGATCCAGAGGACCCAAGTGTAGATCCCAGAACCCCCACCAGACAGCTCTCTACAGGTAACTCCAGCAGGAGGATCTGACGCCCTCTACTGGCCTGGCTGAAACAGAGTATTTTAACGTGAGTGAACCTTATAAGCACAACACAAGAACAGCAAGAGATGGGAAAGGGCCTAAAAGCGCACTAACAGGAAAAGCCGATCTATACTATTGGAAGGAAATGGTCTTGCTGCTGTTGTTTTGTTTCTGTGCTGCTAGGGATGATCCCAGGGTCTCAAAGTTGCTAGGCAAGCACACTGCCTTGTATCCCTACAGACCCACCCTATAGGCTCCAGGTGTCAAACCCAGGCCACCAGGCTCAGTGGCAAGTAGTCTCACCTACTGGGCCACACATGGAATAATAGACATGTAATAAATAGCAATAAATAATGCCATTTGCATGGGATGGATCCGATGTAGGAAGGATGAAGGTGGGGACCCTGCCCAAGGATACGGAAGGACACCATCTGCATTCATCCATTCATTTTGTGTGGTTGTGGAGGGCAGAGGACACCCTGTGGGAGGCAGTTCTCTCCTTCCACCCTGTGGGTTACAGAGGTCAAACTGAGGTCACCAGGCTTAGTGGCAAGAGCGCTCCCTCATTGAGCCAGCCAGAATATGGTCTTTTGCAGAGAAATTGGGAAGGGCTATTTGTACTGGGTTGCTAATTTGTAGATACAGTCTCTGGAGAAATTCTCCAAGAGTGGATGGCAGGAGAGACTACAGAGGAGGTCTGAGTGGCTCGCCTCACCCACCCACCACTACCCTCAGAAGTGGCCCAGAACAACCTGGGACTATGTTGACTTAAGTGACATAGAGGGACTCTGCAGATGTGCTAAAGTCTCTTGACTAGGGCACATTGCTGAATTACCCAAGCCAGTCTTACATAATCACCAGTGTCCTTATAAGAGAGAAGTGGGGTTCTAGGGTCAGGCCCTGTAATAAACAGAAGAAAGGAAGAGAATTGGTCTAGTAAGATGGACCGGTGGACAAAGGCACTAGGTACCAAGCTTGATGACCCAAGTTAGACCCTCAGGACCCATTTGGTGCCTAGAAGAGACAGACCCTCAATGTTGTTCTCTGGCCTCTGTCACATGCACACAGCAGACACACACAAACATGTTTTTAACAGGAAGTGTGAGCTCTTGCTGTGGATGCTGCTCCACCGAGGAGAAGGTGGCAGGGCTCAGAGGGTATTGGCTGCTGCAGCTAGGGGAAGGTGGCAGGGGTCAGAGGGCATTTGTTGCTGGGCATGAAACCAAGGGCCTTGCACATGCTGATCAGACGACACTAAATCAGAAACTTAGAATGTATTCTGTATGTAATGTTCTGCCTACATGTCAGAAGAAGTCACCAGATCTCATTATAGATGGCTGTGAGCCATCCTGTGGTTGCTAGGAACTGACTCATGACCTTTGGAAGAGCAGGCAGGGCTCTTAACCTCTGAGCCATCTCTCATGCCCCAGCCCTAATATTTGAACTTTTGGGTTTGAGACTCCTGCCCCTCCTGAAGAGTGACAGACCAAGATGTTGAGTTCAACCTGGGGACCCCATGGAACTCAGATCTCTAGTGAGTCAGTAAAGGATCTCAGCAAAAAAAAATAATGGGACCTGCATTTGATCCATGATGCTCCTGGGAGTGGCTGGGTATTATAATGTGTTTTCTTTTTCTCAGGATTTATGATCCTATAGGTCTTGTTCCCATCTCCTTTTGAGAGTCCTGACCCTGGACAAGTCACTCACTCATCTCTGTATGCCCTGGTGCCTGCAGGGACTAGTGGGGCAGCAATGGCTGCAGGAAGCATTCCTGGGAAGATGTGACAAGTTGAGACAGGATGCCAGTGGGTCGTCCCTGGTTCAGAGGGGCCACGACCATGCAACTGTTCACACTAAGAAGACTGCACCAAGCTGGGTGTGGTGGCACACGCCTTGAATCCCAGCACTCTGGAGACACAGGCAAGTGGATCATTGTGTGTTTGAGGTCAGCCCGGTCTACAGTGTGAGTCCAGGACAGCCAGGGATACACAGAGAAATCCTGTCTCAAAAACCCAAAAACAAGGAAGAAGAGTGCACCCTTCTCCCTGAGAGTTTAGGGCCTTTTCCTTCACTTTGCTCTTGGGATGTGCAGAAGGCAGAGCTTAGGTGGATCTCCCTCATTCCTGGGGTGTTGGCCACTGGTCCTCAGGAACAGGGAGCATAAGTGACAAACTGAGGATTCAGAAGGCCTGAAAGTAAGATGGAATAACCTCAGGGAACCACCTCAGTGAGATAGCTCAACTGTATTCAGGGTCCTTGGGTGCTGGGTGGGTGCTCACAGGATAGGTGGGCATAACTGGCTAAGGCTAAGGACTCGAGGGGTGCTTTTATTTGCATTTGCAGCACTATCCTGTCACAGGACATGAAACTCAGTAACTAAGTATCCTATAGGCACAGGGAGGGCAGAGCCTGCAGGGAGCTGTGTCAAAGGCCATATACCACATATGGTTAGAGACATCTGTGCCCAAGACACTCTCCAGATGAGTCAGGCAGAGAGTAGAAGACCCTGATAGGTAGAGGGAGTCCTTCGTCTGGTACTGAGCTCAGAAAGGCTATCTGGACTGGGAGGACTAACAGCAGGGTCCTCCAACAAGCTACAGCCAGGGTGTGGTCAGCCAGATGATGCCCCCAGGGCACACAGCCCAGGCATCAGCAGTCATGGTATCTTCTGGCATGCTTTCAAGCCTGAAGACCCAGCTGTTCCGGAAGTCCAAAGGCCCTGGGGTTGCCATCCTCAAGGGTCACTGTCACATCCCTAAGCAGTCTAACAGCTATAGTTTTAGTGTCTTTGTGAATGAGGAAACGGAAGTGCAGAAAGTAAAGTCACTTGCCCAGAGCTACACAGCTCCTTAAGGACAAGCCCGGGATTTGAACACTAGAATTCATGCTCTCAGCCACAGGTGACACAGACTTCCTTTCATTAGGAAGCACACACATGTCCTTGGTCCCTGGCTCACCAGGGTCACACAACTGGGTCATCCTGACCAGCCCCACCTTCTTCTGAGACCTTGCAGAGTCTCCTTACTCATGACAGTCAGCAGTGCAGCCTGGTCCTCAGGCCATGACAATGCTGTCCCTCAGTGGGACAGAAGCCACGTGACTTTCATACACAGGCACCATTTCAGTGGATGAGAGGTCACAGTTGCAGAAGTCAGTGGGTCACTGAGTGAGGAGGAAGGAAGTGTGGTCCCGTGCTGTGGGGCTGCCCATGGCCTTCACGGCCCCCACCAGGACCCCCTTGATCTCGTCTTCCCTGTGGGAAGATTCCCCTTCATATTGAAAATATTTGTTTCCTTCTTCCTCTTCCCTGTTTGTTTGACTGTGTTTTTGTTTTTTGTTGTATTTTTATCTTGGAGACAGGATTTCTCTGTGTAGCCTTGACTATCCTGAGCTCACTTTGTAGACCAGGCTGGCCTTGAACTCACAGTGATCTGCCTGCTTCTACCTCCCTGAACGCTGGCTTTGTTTGGTTGTTTAAATACAGAGTTTAATCCTATAGCCCAGCCTAACCTTGAACTCTTTATGCAATCCAGCCAGCCCTAAAGTGCATGGAGACCCTCTTGCCAGCCTCCCAAGTGCTGCGGAGTCACCTTCTGTATCCTAGTTAAACACAATGGCCTGATGTGTTGGCCCTGTGTGATGGGGACCACAGTAGGAGTATCAGGCCCCTCAGGGCACATTCAGCCCCTAGATGCCCCACAGGGGCTCTGGACAGCCCCTTCCAGCCTTTCCAGCCCTTTCCAGCTTTCCCAGTCACCTTCCATACAGGTCCCCAGTCAGAAGCCTCAATAATGGAGCTGGTGACAATGACAATTTCCAGGAGCACCAGGCAAAGCCTAGAGCCCTGCTAGAGTCAGCTCTGTTGCTGGCCATGACAGGATGCTCACCTGCAGCACCCTGCTGTCTCCCACCCTGCACACAGTGGGCACACTACAGAAGGCTCCCAGGAAACACTCACTTCCCTCTTCTTCACTTCCATCTCCCTGTGAGCACTCCCCACATTTCTGGAATCAATCAATGCACTTTCCTTCACTGTCACTTACCATTTGGCCACAACTCAACCTTTTAAAGCCTCAGTTTCCCCACACACAGTGTAGCTAAGTTTCCTAGTGTGTAAACAAGGCCACCTGCAGACACAAAAGAAGCAGCAGAAGGCAGCCCTTTGCACACCACACTAAAGGACACTCCCTACCTCCTTGCCCTTCTGCACACATTCTGCAGATGCTCTTGAGTGAATTCTGACGTGGCCCTTGCAGGACACACATGTCTTTGGGATGACGTCCCTGCTGCCCCCAGGCTACTCCGGAAATACCTCCAGGTTCCAGGTGCTGTTCAAAAACTCATATGTTCTATCCAGTTTCTCCTTACCCCAGCCTCAGAAGACAGACTCAAGTATTATCCCATTTTACACTGGTAACTGAGGCCCAGAGAGAAGAGAGTACCATGGGTGAGGTCTCCTAGTGTGTAAATGGCAGAATGAAGGTTCTCTCTAAAGCAAGTACTGCACGTGTCCTGTGGTTGCCTGGCACCCACATCCCCACCCAAGCCCACCCACATCTGCACATAAACCATCTCCTTTCTAGATGCTACTAACATGGAACAGCCACACATTGATCCACCTCATGAACCATGGTGACTGGAACCCTCGGCTCCGCAGAGGCACAGTGAGCCTAGCATGGAACAAGAGCTGCACCAGGGTGACCCTGTCCTGTATGTCTGTCCTCCTAGTGTTGTGTGCTGGACACCCGCCTCCCACCACTATCCATGCCACTCAGTTGTTTCTCCAGCGACCCTGAGCAGCTTCCCCCTGGATGTGGCATTAGCTTTTCCTGAATCATCCCATAACAGCACCCCACAACTCACCGGGTTCAGGTATGGAGCTTGTCGGCGGGAGAAAGCCATCTCTTCTCTCTCAGGGCAACCACCACTCACTCTCTCCCTCACTCCTGGACAGACTTCTGCACAGGGTGGGGCCAGGGGAGGAAATTTAAACCAAAGCCAACCCCCCCCCCCCACTGACTCAACTGGGAGGAGCCAGGAACCAGTGGCTGAAGGAAGTTTCTGGAGAAAAGTACAGGTAATGTCCTGCTGGAGGGCAGGAGGTGGGACTCTGTGCTCCATGATCAGACACCCTGTGTCCCCTCATCTTGCTCTGCCCAGAGAACCTGTCACATTTGGTCCCTGAAGCTTCAAAGTGACATAGGCAGGAGTTTCTCGACTCCTTACACAGACTGACGTGGCTGTGCTTCTGAGCACGTTTCATCACCTCTTCCTGCAGAGCACAGGCTTCCCTCTGTGGGGGCAGCTGTAGGAAAGACCTGCTTCAGTCCATCCTGTGTACAGGGCAAGGGATGCTCAGGAAGCCCAAGGGGCAAGAGCAAGATGCACAGCTCTTTAAGGGCACTCCGAAGACTCTGAAGATTGAGGCTTCCCAAAACGTCTTTCTTCTTTGCATAAAAACTTAACAACATAGAAAGAACTGTCCTGCAATAAAACCAGGACCACTGTGATTGCTGAAGTGGAATATGAGGGTGACCTGGGAGCTTCGTTTCTGTCTGTCGTCTGCCTGTGAATTGATCTGTCTGTTCTCTCTCTCTCTCTCTCTCTCTCTCTCTCTCTCTCTCTCTCTCTCTCTCTCTCTCTCTCTCTTTCCTCCTTCCTTCTGTTTTTGGGGTAAGAAGAGGAAAAGTAACTGAGTAGAATATCCCAAGTGACAGGTTGGAGACACATTGAATATATGAAATAGCTTTAAAGCTAGGCATGGTGGCACATCGTGTATTCCCAGCATGCCTCATCTAATACACACATACCTCCTCCCCCCCTCTCCTCCCTCCCCCTCCCTCCCCTTCCTCCTCTCCTCCTTCTTCATGCAGGCCAGGCTGGCTTTGAACTCAGTATGTATGACCTTGAACTTCTGATGCTTCTGCCTCTCCCTCCAAAGTGCTTGCATTACAGGTGTGGGTCACCTGCAACTCCGGGTGCTGGGGCTAAGACCTAGGGCTTCCTACATGCTAGGCAAGCACTCCAGCAAATAGTTACATCATCAGCCTTCCCGTGCTTAAAACAGACAAACAAAGAAACAAACCAACTGTTGTAGTTTAGGTGATGAGTTAAGGGAAATAATCAGATGAAGTAAACAACTGCAGGATGGGCTTGTGGGGGGAGGGAAGACAGGAAAACCGACTTTCCTGGAGTCATTCAGGTCCCTGTCCTTGCACTTCCACTTACTAAGAGATTCCTTAGGAGCAATCTTCCAGTGAGCAGCCATGTCGTTATTTCCAAAGAACCAAATTTATTCCCACAGCATCGGTGTTGAGAAGTGCACCCCACACCGTGGGAGCTGATCGGTTCACCAAGAGCCTCTTGCTTTAGTGCCCAAGGGGACTGTAGCCATAAACCTCTCCCTAAGAGCAACCAGACTCTCCCCAGTGGTCTTAGTCACTGAGTTTGCTGTTAGTGACACAAACCAGTGACATTTTGTGAGAATATCAGAGACTCAAGGCTGGGCCACAGAAGGATGTGGTTTGTCTGTGAGACAAAGTCAATATGGGTGCCCATGTGGGAGCAATTGATCAGCCTACCCTGGTGTCTCAGCACCAAGTCCCCATCTTCACTCTTTTCTGGAGCCAAGATGTCAGAGACTTCCCTTCCTTGCAGGTGGAGGCTAGACATCGAATGAGAGACCCAAGTAGGGCCTTTCCCATCCTGACAGCATCTCTTCCTTCCATTCAGGCAGCTACTGGGCCAAAGACAAGAGGCTGCCCCCATGCTCACTCAGCCAAGCCCTCACCTACTTCCTGGACATCACTACCCCTCCCACCCAGCTGCAGCTCCACAAGCTGGCCAGCCTGGCCACGGAAGAGGCTGACAGGCAGCGGCTGGAGGCCTTGTGTCAGGTGAGGGTCTGGCTGGTGGATGAGGCAGGGGCATTTCATTGATTGGAGGGAACAAAAGCTCAGAGTTCAACCCCTGAGAGCATCCTCCTGAGTCTCTAACTGTGACGTGTGTGTGTGTGTGTGTGTGTGTGTGTGTGTGTGTGTGTGTGTGTTGAGGCATAGGCATAGTTGCTGCCCCATCTCTAGGTCACAGTACTACTGAGGTGCTCTGATCTCTTTCCTTTTCAATTAGTCTGCAATTCTAGCCCGTGGATGGAATTTGTCCCTTCAAGGCAGCTGCTCTAGGTTGCTCTCTGTTGCTGTGGTAACACCATGACCGCCTGTAGGGGAAGGTCCAGTTTAGGGGAAGAAAGGGATTGCTAGGTTACATGTTACAGTCCATCATCAAGGGAAGCCAAGGCAGGAAGCATGGAGGAACGTTGCTTGCTGGTTTGTTCCCTCTGGCTCGCTCAGCTTCCTCCCTGACACAACTCAGGACCACCTGCCCAGGAACAGCACTGCCCATGGTGGACTAGACTCTCCTCCATCAATTAGCAGTGAAGAAAATGCCCCACAGACATGCCCACACGTCATTCTGATGGCAATTCCTCAATTGAGTGTCCCTTTTCCTGTGTGTGTCGAGTTGATGACCAAGATTAACAACCACAGTGGCTGTTTAACACCCTGAGATGTGTCACTTTATCAGCTACATGGTTCAGTGACAGCCGCCTGCCAGAGTTGTCAGTTTTGTGAGAAGCTGTGTAGGGTACATTGTCATGAGGCAGGCATGAGGCTCACTCCTTTGTTCCCATCTCTAAGTGTGGGAGATGTGCTTTTACATGGGAGAAAACAGAGGCGTGGAGAAAGCCAGTGTGGTGGCTCATGCCCGTAATCCCTACACCTAGAGAGGCAGAGACACATGTAACTTTGAATTCATGGCCAGCTTGGTCTGCAAATTGAGTCCAGGACAGCCAAGGCTAAATAGAAAAAAATCTGTCTCGAAAAAACAAAAACAAAAAAAGAATGACGGAAATTTAAGCACTTATTCAGAGTCACACTGTTAAGAAATGGAGGCTCAAATTCAGGGAGTTTAAGTGCTGGACCACTGTTTCAGTCTCTCATTGCTGAGTAGGATCAAACGTGACGAGCCTTGAACAGTTGGGGAGTCCAGTAATTCCTGGTCATCCTAATGATGCACCTGGATGTATGAACATTTTTCATTGATTATTCTCTCCCTCGATGCACTTATTCTGTGATCACTGTGTCCCACCTCTATGCTGGGGCCACGCTGGGTGTGGAACCTCGTTAGACATCTCTGCCCTCGTGGAAAAGTGTTCAGGTGTGCAAATACTTAGAGATATGACTGTGTGGTTGCCCAGAAGCACTACGGCATCACAAGGGAGTGGGTGGGGCATTGTGAAGCTACCATAGACTAGATGGTCCAGGGTTCTGTCACTTAGCCTTGGATCCTCCACCAGATGGGCCTCCCTCTTCTAACCTTCTGTAACTGAGCTCTGTATGATCTGGAAAGGCTGGGAATGTTCCATGCCTCAGAGCCCACTCTGCTTGGCAAAACACACAGCTCCTAAATCCTGGGCAGAGCCTCACTGGCCATACCTCCCCATTGGACAAGAAAAGAGACAAAGGTGAATCCTTTGAAGGCTAATTCATGTAGGACAGAACCAAAGGACTATTCAAGTCACTAGAGGCCTCCTTAGTGTGTCCGGTCATGGGGGAAGTGGGTGTAACTCAGAGGAAACTGGGGTACATATAATCCCAGCAAAGGCTGCTGTAGAAGATTGAGATGCCAGAAAAGACAGAGTGAGTAGAAGACCTCCCCTTTTCCCCAGGCTCTTTCATGAGAACACCCAGCAGTGGCCAGCTCTGGAGGATCACCTCACACTGCAGTGGGAAGAGACTTGGTGGCGGGTGGGGTGGGAACTGGAAGGGATCCTGGACAAATACTTGAGAGATGCTCTAGCTTAAAAGTGATGGGCCTAGGGACTGGACAAACGGCTCAGCGGTTTAGAACACTCTCTTCTTCCAGAAGTACTGAGTTCAATTCCCAGCACTCACAAGGTGGCTCACAACCATCTGTAATATGCTCCAATGCCATCTTCTGGCATGCAAGTGTACATGAAGACAAAGCATTCATATGTATACATACAATAAACAAACAAATTCGAGAAAGAAAGACAGATAGAAAGAAGGAAGGAGGCGCAATGGGGCTGAGTCTACCATGACTTTAATCACCTGATCCTTTTTTTTTTTCCTCTGTGACTCAGTTTCTATAATGGCAAAAGGAGCAGTTGCTCTCCGGGTCCCTTATAGTCCTCCCTGCTCTGGTGGGGAGTTGGGGGAGAAGGTTCTTGCTCTCTCAGGGACGAGGCACACAGGAGGGCTCGGCAGTGTAGGAAAAGCAGCAGCTGGGTTGCATGAGGCCACACGGGTGGTTGATCAGGACGTGCTCCCCTTGCAGATGGCCAGGGTCCCCTGCACCATGGTGTCTGCAGCACCTGGGTCAGTAGCCTGAAGCCCCAGGACCCAGTGCCCTGCTTTGTGCGAAGGTAAGCACCACTCAGGGCCCTCTGGAGGCCCGGGTACCTGGGGATTCTGCAGTACAAGGGTAGGAACGAGAACTCAGTGCTGCCCTTGCCCATAAAGGGATGCGGGGTAGCTATGCGTCTCCTCATTTCCCATCTGGCTACAGGGGTGGTGGAGCCTATGGCAAGGATAATGGTGGGATCCAGAGAACGTACACAGGGCTGGATCCTTCACCAAAGAACTAGCATGTGGGGAGACGGCGTGCCCAGGCAGGGGGGACAAAGCTGTGCCCAGGGCTTGGGAATCAGTGTCCCCCTCCATCCATGACAGTGCCACCCTAACAGGGGCCCAGGCCCCCAGCCCTGTCCTGCGCGTGCTTCTCCCGGGGGCATCTGAAGACCGGGGTCTTTCTGCTTCTGCCTCTGCAGTGTCGATGGCTTCCAGCTCCCTGAGGACCCGTCCCGGCCTTGCATCCTTGTTGGGCCAGGCACAGGCATTGCTCCCTTCCGAAGCTTCTGGCAGCAGAGGCTCCATGACTCCCAGCACAGAGGTACAGCTCTCAATAGGAAGGGAGTATGCCAGGCACCGTGATCTGACCATGACACAGGACGTGCACATCACATTACTACACTGTAGCCCATAAGTAGTTGCATAGACTTGGTGTTTGTGTCCTGCCTACTTCCTCTCTCCTTGTTTGTTTGTTTGTTTGTTTGTGCATGCCTGCAGGACAGAAGAGGGAACCAGATCTGATGTTAGGCGGTTATGAGCCACCATGTGGTTGCTGCGAATTGAACTCAGGACCTTTGGAAGAACAGACAGTGCTCTTAACCTCTGAGCCATCTCTCCAGCCCTAGTTCATTGCCATGTATTTAGAGGAGTGTCCTGATGCACATGTGGAGGTCACAGGTCATCTTGCCTCTCTCCTTCCACCATGTGGGTCCCAGGAATCAAACTCAATTTGCCATGCTTGACGGCAAGTGTCTCTAAGTGCTGAGCCACCTCAGCAGCCCATTGTGAAGGCTTTTGGATGCCGCCCTCATTGTTGGTGTCACCCGTTAAATAAACCACAGAGTGAGCCTGTGAAGATGTCCCCAGAGGTAGAAGATGAAAGGAATCGGTTTCACATGAAGACTCTTTCTGTTCATTTGGTAAAGAGCCTTGAAGAAAGATGGCTCTATGCCTGGAATGCTCGAATGAGGCTTTTTGTGGAAGAAACCTTTAGCAGTGTTTGACCTTCAAGTCCCTGCACATGAAGTCCAGCACAGCCAACAGCATCAGGAGGTGGTTGGTTGTCCTAGACACCTGAGGCCTCACCAGCTGCATTTGGTGTAGGAGCTGGGTCAGGAGAGATGGTTTTCACAAAAGAAGGCCACAGAGATTCGATATTTCCCTAAAAGAATGTCCTTCGCATGTTTCATACACACACACACACACACACACACACACACACACACACACACACACACACCTATATGTATCGGAGACAGGATCTTGTTACTCTAGCCCAGGCTGGACTGATAACTCACTATATAGACAAGGTGGCCCCACATTTATAGCAATCAGTCCTTCCGCCCCTAACTCCCAAGAACTGACTATCCTAATATTTGAAAAAGAAAAAGTAAAATGAAAGTATAATATGGAAAAAAATTTAAATGTGCTGACATAATCATAAATGATACTGAGCCGTGTTTTTTCCAAGAGTGCTTGTGTTAACTATAAACTGGGATAATACCAGATCAGAAACATGCACTTGGGCACCCAGGTGGTCATGGGTTGTCCTCTATTGGCCATTGTGGTAACTGCAAACTTCTGGTTCATTGTTTGTTTGTTTGTTTGTTTTTGCCTTAAGGGCTCAAAGGAGGTCCCATGACCTTGGTGTTTGGGTGCAGGCACCCAGAGGAGGACCACCTCTATCGGGAAGAGATGCAGGAGATGGTCCACAGGGGAGTTCTGTGCCAGGTGCATACAGGCTACTCCAGGCTTCCTGGCAAGCCCAAGGTAAGTCAGCCATGCCCAGGCTGGCTGCACAGCCCTCCCTCTCTGAGCCTTCATCTCCTCTGCTCTAAAGAGGAGACAGCTGCACAGCCTCAGAGTGATATGAAGAACACTATGATGAGACAATGAAGCCCAGAGAGGTTTGAGACTCACACTGTGGCTTCATCTCCACAGTGCACTCAGCTGCAGGTGCCAGGCAACCCTGGGATGCAGGCTGTGCTGGGAGACGTGTTGTAGGGTGGCTTTATGCTTGGCTCAGCAAGACTGGAAGGTGGAGCTGATCCCACAGGGGCCTCACATGGGCCTCTGCTCCAGGGCCATGAACACTCAGTACAGACTCTCAGCTCAGAACCTAAGGGAACTTTCCCTGAGGACCCCTTTGGATCCAATGGCTGGACCACTTGCCATCTTATGTGGGAAAAGAGCAGAATCCTGACGGACTCCAGGACCTTTTTTATAAACGGGGAGCCTGGGAGCCTGTACCCCAGCCACACATCAGAGCTGGGACTGATCCACACTGGGAAGTCCCCTCTTCTGCAGCATAGGCAGCAGGTCCCAGAGCTCTAGGCAGGGCCGTTAGCTTCATGGAAGTGTCTCTGAAATGCAGTGAACTCAGGGAAGATCTGTGGGTTCCTTCAACCAGGATTAGACAGGATACTTGTGTATCCTGAGGTGAGGCCCTGACTGAAGCTGCTAAGGCCCCTTCCCCCCTCCCCATGCCCTGCCTGCCTGACCACAGTCACCTCAGTGTCTACAGCTGGTCCCACCATGTCCTCTACTTTTAGGTCTATGTTCAAGACATCCTGCAGAAGCAGCTGGCCGACGAGGTACTCAGAGTGCTCCACAGGGAGCAGGGCCACCTCTATGTTTGTGGAGATGTGCGCATGGCTCGGGATATGGCTGCCACCTTGAAGAAGCTGGTGGCCACCAAGCAGAACTTGAGCGAGGAACAAGTCGAGGACTATTTCTTCCAGCTCAAGGTATGGGAGCTGGGGTGGGTCCCTCGAGAAGGGTGTAGGCCAAGGTCGCATGCTATTGGAAGCAGGAGCAGAGCAGCAGAATTGGGGGTGCCCTGAGACCCTCTGCACAACCTGAGAAACCTTGGTTGAGCTGGCTGGCTGTGCTCCTGGAGGCCAGACTTTCTATACCACACTGGCTGTCACCTAGCTGAGAATCAGCCAGTGTGTTCCCTTTCTAAGAGCAGTTTCTGCTCCTCCACACCCCTGAACAAATTACCCACACAGCAGATTGGAGTGGAGACCAGCCTGGGAGGCCAGTTACCTGTTTGGTATGGGAAACAGACTTATTTATAGCAGGTGCTGGCTTGGGGCCCTCACTCCTTGCAGGAAGGACTCCTGGTATCAGGGCCTACCTTGTGCCATATGGTCACCAAGGATAGTCGTGTGACATTTCCTTCTGCACTTTTAATGGCTTTATGAGGGAGAATGACTCTGACATCACTTAGCAGATGGAAGGGGTCCTGGTGCCACAGCAATGAATGTGAGAGCCAGTATCTCTGTATCTCTGATTCCTAAGCCTGACTATAAGGCTCATACTTATACTCCATATTTATATTAATCACAGGCTATGTGATAAAGGTAAAAGGTGTTAAAAAAAAACGGGTAGAAACTGGTCAGTGTTCTGACAGGTTACAGTGCACGCCTGTAATGCCAGCACTAAGGAAGTGGAGGCAGTTGGATCAGGAGTTCAAGTTTAAAACTTGGTTCCACAGTCAGGTCAAGGCCAGCCTGGGCTAAATGACATCCTGTCTCAGAAACCCAAAAGCAAAAAGCCTCCCTACACGGAGCTCACTCTCTGCAAGAGTGATGAAATAAAACACAGGGTACCAATTATGCAGAGCAGCGGCTCAGAGTGAACTTGGGCTCCATTTCATGAAGGTGTTTGGGGAAGGGGCCATTGGGAGGTGACAGTTGAGGAAAATACACAGAGACACCCTGTCATGAAAAACCAAAATGAAATAAAATAAATAAAAAGAGAAAACATGGACTGGGGATGCAGACCAATCATTGCTTAGCATATGAAATGGCCCAGTCTTGATCTAGAGCACTAAGGTTTCCAAGGCCAGATCACTTGGGACACACTTCTGGGTCCGCAAATGCAGCGGGTGGCTTTACTGTAAGTTTTCTTCTGGAGCCCTCAGCCTGCTGCTGTGTGCTCTGACTTCAAGACCTAGGGAGGCACAGGCTGCCCAGCACATGCTGAGCTCAAAGCTCACACCCAATGGTGCGTGTGCAATGAGCACTAGGCAGGTGTGGGAATGCCATCCATGCATGAAGCATGGGAAGAGGCTGCAGTGGGCCACACACAGGGCTGATGGGAAACCAAACCTGGGTGCAACTGCAGCAATTCAGACACGGGGGAAAGCACAGGGCTAGCCAGTGCCTGTGTCACCAGGGAGCTGTTGCAGCCCAGGGTTTAGTCCCAGCCTAGATGTGGTGGCTGGGCCAGAAGGGTGACACCTTGACCTCTGCTTCCTTCCCCTCACAGAGCCAGAAACGCTATCATGAAGATGTCTTCGGTGCAGTCTTTTCCTATGGGGCGAAAAAGGAAAGCACCTTGGAGCAGCCCAAAGGCACCAGGCTCTGACAGATCAGAAGGAGTTACAGCTTCTGAAGCAGAATTCAGTGATGGATTCAACCCCCCAGCTGCTAGGGGCCTGGCTAGACAGAGACATACAATTTCCCCCAAAGCCCTCACTGCATCCCTCTCATGCCTGCCCGACACAGTAGTGTTTGGACTACTTGACTCTCCCTTCCCTCCCCACTGTTCACTTATTTTCCCTCCCCTCCCCTCCTCTGCTCCCTCTTTTCTCCCCCCACCCTCTTCCCTGGACCCTTGGAGCTGTGAGCAGAGAAAAATGAACCTCCTGATGGAAGCACTTTGGGTGACCTCGCAGAGCTGTCTGGCTGCATTGTACACAGTTATTTTATACTTTGTATTTAAGAAAATAAACATCTTTGTCTACTCAAAAGGGGGCACTTGGGCCTTCCATTGTATAATTCCTCAATGAAATATTTATATAAAATTCAATCACCCTGTGTTGCTCGACTTTTGTAGTGAAAGCATTCTCAAGGAATGGATGGGTTGGGGTTGGTGGGCATCTTGGCACTGATGCCCTATGAGGGAACATGCTAACCAGATGCCCAGGGGACAGCAGATGAAGTGTGCATTTGTCCTGTGGTCATGGCAAGGCAGCTCGGGTCAGGACCTGGAGCTATGCTTCACACACAAGGCCCCTTCTGCAGGGGTGAGACCTGGGGCAGAGCCTTCCTGAGACCTTGCCCCTATCTTAGACAATGATGTGCTTGAGCCCTAGGGAGGTAGCTCAGTTGGCAGAGTGCTTGTCTAGCATATGCACAGCTCTGAGTGAATTGCAAGTTCAAGACCAACTTGGGTACAAAGTGTGACCTTGTCTAACAAAAAGACAAATTAAAGAAAAAACAGCTTTGGTTCCTTCCCATAGTTGCTAATCCAGAGTCGTGTGTGTGTGTGTGTGTGTGTGTGTGTGTGTGTGTGTGTGTGTGTGTCTGTATTTGCATGTATAGTATGTGTGTATGTGTTTGTGGGGGGTATTTGTGGTGTATATGTGTGTGATGTATGTGTGTATGGTAAATGTGTGTGTGCATGGTGTCTACGTGTGTCTGTGGTATGTACATCTTTCTATTCATGCAAGTGAGTGAGAATGTGTGTGCAAGTTGTGGATGCCAGAGGCAATTCTGAGTATATTTTTTGTTTGTTTGTTTGTTTGTTTGTTTGTTTGAGACAGGAGCTTACTCTGTAGACCAGGCTGGCCTTGTACTCAGAGATCTGCCTGCCACTGCCTTCTGAGTGCTGGTATTAAAGGTATGTGTCACCAACACCTAGCCTAGTGTGCTCCTTCATATCTGTCCACCTTATCTTTTGAGACACGGTCTCTCACTGACCCTGAAGCTCACTGGCAGAGAAGGTCCACAGCAACTGAGCTCCAGGGCTCTGCCTGTTTGTACCTTCCCAGCACAGGGATGTCAGGAACACATCACCACAGCTAGCTTAGCTTATGTGGGTGCTGGGGGTGGAAACATGGAACAAGCACTTTACCATCTGAGAGTCTCCCAGCCCCCAGTCTCCAGTCTGTATTTTAACAAGATTCCTCAGATGACTCAGGGCACGTGAGCACTAGGGAAACTCTGATGAGAGTGACTAGACTCCAGGCCACTCTGTGCATAGCTGCCAGAGGCAGGGGGGGGGGTTTCCATGGGCAAGGAGAGACTGGTGGCCCCTCCCTCCTGGCTCTTCTGCTCCATCTGATGCTCCTGACGATGTGGAAGAGGGAAGCTGGTAGGAACCCCAGCTCAGCTCCACCTGGTGCAGGCAGGGAAAGGCAGTGATGCTGTGGGGTAAGGAGCTGTGCTGATTGGTGCAGGCAGGAGCCCATGGCCTCCCAGCAGGTCAGGATGGTGGTGCCCTTCACACCAAGGTATCACCAAAGAGAACTAAACATGGGCTGCCTGGGTGCCAGGGCATGGCTGGCTAAACTCATTAAACGGGTCATGGGGAACAATCAGTACACAAACACACACACACACACACACACACACACACACACACACACACACACGTCTCTTTAAAAAGATGGTCTTAAATACACCCTGTGGCCGTATTTTGAAGCCTATGATCTTAGACTTCAAGTCCGTCTGCCTCCACCTCCTAAGTGCTGAGATTACAAGCAAGTTCCACTGTGCCCAAGGTTATGCAGTGCTGGGGTCAAACTCAGAGCTGTGCATATGCTAAGCAAGCACTCTGCCAACTGAGCTGCCTCCCCAGGGCCCAAGCACATCATTGTCTAAGACAGGGCAAGGGTCAAGGTCTCAGGAAGGCTCTGCCCTAGGTCTCACCCCTGCAGAAGGGGCCAAGGATTGTAGAAGGAGCTGTCCCCCCCCCATCCCCCAGTATCCATCCAGTGACTCAACAAATGTGTCCAAGGCCTGGTGCTGTCCATGGTGCTGAGGGAAGCAAGGACATGTGGTAGCTAATAGCATTTCTCAGTTGTGCCTGAATAGGATTAAGATGATGGTGGGGCAAGATTGCAAACCCAGCTAATTGGAAAGCTGGAGAATTCCAAGTTTAAGGCCTTCAGTGGTTCCAAACCTGGCTAACTAGTGAGACCTGTCTCAGAAAAAAAAAAATGTAAGAGAAGAGGTAGGCGTCTGTCTCACTAGCAGAGCACTTGCCTGGTATGTGTGAGGGTCTGAGGCAAACCCATAAAACAAAGTACCCATAATACAAAGACCAAAAGCAAAACACAAAAGCCTTCCTAATATTGGCAACACATAGGCAAAACTCAATGCCCTCCTTCTTTGGGGAGAAGTGTAGAGATGTGGTCTTGCTACTTAACCTAGATTGGCCTTGAATTTATTGTTGGCCAAGACAGAACTCTAACTCACTGTCCTCCTGCCTCAGTCTCCTGAGTGCTGGGATCACAGGGATGCACCACCATGCTCAGCTGGACCCGCTGCCTTATTATACTATAATTTGTAACCAATTAGATCTTGGTCAAATCATGGCCAGATGTCCCCCCTAGCTTAACTTTAGTCTTTGTGGCTTAAGGCTGGAACAGCTTTGCACATAGGGTTCTTTAGATGGTGACAATGTGTCCAGTGACATTGTATCCAGTGCCTCTTACAAAGACATAACTCAGAAGGTGCAAATGACCTCATGTATCACCTCACTAACTCCCTAACTCAGCTCTCCACCTGCCACTCCATCCATTCTCCCACCATTAAGTTGGCTCCACATTAGGGAAGACAAGGGCCATGCAGTATGGCTGTGCCATCTCATTGGATTCCAAGGAAGTGCACTCTGGCCATGTGCTGACTACAAGTATTGGTTTTTTCCCTTGTAAAAAATTTTTAGATTTTATTAATTTATTCACATTACAACTAAATTGTTATCCCATCACTTGTATTCTCCCATTCCACCCTCCCACCCGCTTTCACCCTATTGCCCTCTGGTCATACACCTCAGGGAGGGCAAGAGACTACAATTGTTGTGAACTTGACTGGACTTAAGGTCACCATGGGAGCACACCATGCTGGGAGTGGTCTGGAGGTGTAACTGGGGAAGATCCGCCCTGAATTGGCTCAAGCATTCACTCAGCTCCCTACCTGCCATCCATCCATGGGCTGGGACTGCAGACTAAATGAAAAGGAGGAGATCAAAGCACCTCAGTAGTACTGTGACCTAGAGATGGGGCACCAGAGTATGCCTATGCCCCAACACACACACACACACACACACACACACACACACAGAGAGAGAGAGAGAGAGAGAGAGAGAGAGAGAGAGAGAGAGAGAGAGAGAGAGAGAGGTGTCACAGCTAGAGACTCAGGAGGATGCTCTCAGAGGTTGAACTCTCCTTAGGGTTTTTGTTCCCTCCACTCTATGAAATGCCCCTGCCTCATCCACCAGCCAGACCCTCACCTGACACAAGGCCTCCAGCCGCTGCCTGTCAGCCTCTTCCGTGGCCAGGCTGGCCAGCTTGTGGAGCTGCAGCTGAGTGGGAGGGGTAGTGATGTCCAGGAAGTAGGTGAGGGCCTGGCTGAGTGAGCATGGGGGCAGCCTCTTGTCTTTGACCCAGTAGCTGCCTGAATGGAGGGAAGAGAGGTTGTCAGGATGGGAAAGGCCATGCTTGGGTCTCTCATTCGATGTCTAGCCTCCACCTGCAAGGAAGGGAAGTCTCTGACATCTTGGCTCCAGAAAAGAGTGAAGATGGGGACTTGGTGCTGAGACAGGGACAGCAGGGTAGGCTGATCTATTGCTCCCACATGGGCACCCGTATTGACTTTGTCTCACAGACAAACCACATCCTTCTGTGACCAGTCCTTGAGTCTCTGACACCCTCAGAAGGTGTCCCCGGTTTGTGTCACTAACAGCAAACTCAGTGACTAAGACCACTGGAGACTGATGTAAGCCCCAGAGTCTGGTTGCTCTCAGGGAGAGGTTTATGGCTACAGTCCCCTGGGGGCATTAAAGCAAGAGGCTCTTGGTGAACAGATCAGCTCTCATGGTGTGGGGTGCACTTCTTAACACTGATGCTATGGGAATAAGTTTGGTTCTCTGGGAATAATGACACAGCTGCTCACTGGAAGCTTGCTCCTTAGGAAACTCCTAGTGAGTGGAAGTGCAAGGACAGGGACCTGAATGACTCCAGGAAAGACTGTTTTCCTGTCTTCCATCCCCCCACAAGCCCATCCTTCAGTTGTTTGCTTCGTCTGATTATTTCCCTTAGCTCACCACCTCAACTACAACAGCTGGTTTGTTTGTTTGCTTCCTTGCTTCCTTGCTTGTTTGTTTGTTTTAAGCACAAGAAGGCTGGTGATGTAACTATTTGCTGGAGTGCTTGCCTAGCATGTAGGAAGCCCTAGGTCTTAGCCCCAGCACCCGCAGTTGCAGGTGACCCACACCTGTAATGCAAGCACTTTGGAGGTAGAGGCAGAAGCATCAGAAGTTCAAGGTCATACATACTGAGCTCAAAGCCAGCCTGGCCTGCATGAAGAAGGAGGAGAGGAGGAAGGGGAGGGAGGGGGAGGGAGGGGGAGGGAGGGAGAGGGGGGGAGGAGGTATGTGTGTATTAGACGAGGCATGCTGGGAATACATGATGTGCCATCATGCCTAGCTTAAAAACTGTTTCAAACACTCCCTTGGGACTCCTTGACTGTCACATGGGATTTTCTACTCTATCAGTGACTTTTCCTCTTACACCAAACCAAGGGAAGCAGGGGAGAGGAGAGAAGGAAAAAAGAACAGATAAATTCACAGGCAGATGACAGACAGAAACGAAGCTCCCAGGTCACCCTATATTCCACGTCAACAATCACAGTGGTTGTGGTTTTCTTGCAGGACAGTTCTTTCTGTGTTGTTAAGCTTTTATGCAAAGGAGAAAGACATTTTGGGAAGCCTCAATCTTCAGACTCTTCGGAGTGCCCGTAAAGAGCTGTGCATCTTGCTCTTGCCCCTTGGGTTTCCTGAGCATCCCTTGCCCTGTACACAGGATGGACTGAAGCAGGTCTTTCCTACAGCTGCCCACACAGAGGGAGAGGGAAGCCTGCGCTCTGCAGGAAGAGGTGATGAAACGTGCTCAGAAGCACAGCCACGTCAGTCTGCGTAAGGAGTCAAGAAACTCCTGCCTTTGTCACTTTGAAGCTTCAGGGACCAAATGTGACAGGTTCTCTGGGCAGAGCAAGATGAGGGGACACAGGGTGTCTGAACATGGAGCATGGAGTCCCACCTCCCGCCCTCCACCAGGACATTACCTATACTTTTCTCCAGAACCTTCCTTCAGCCACTGGTTCAAGGCTCCTCCCAGTTGAGTCAGTGGGGGGGGGGGTTGGCTTTGGTTTAAATTTCCTCCCCTGGCCCCACCCTGTGCAGAAGTCTGTCCAGGAGTGAAGGAGAGAGTGAGTGGTGGTTGCCCTGAGAGAGAAGAGATGGCTTTCTCCCGCCGACAAGCTCCATACCTGAACCCGGTGAGTTGTGGGTTGCACTTGTGAATTGACTCAGGAAAAGCTAATGCCACATCCAGGGGGAAGCTGCTCAGGGTCGCTGGAGAAACAACTGAGTGGCATGGGTAGTGGTGGGAGGCCGGTGTCCAGCAGACAACACTAGGAGGACAGACATACAGGACAGGGTCACCCTGGTGCAGCTCTTGTTCCATGCTAGACTCACTGTGCCTCTGTGGAGCCAAGGGTTCCAGTCACCATGGTTCATGAGGTGGATCAATGTGTGGCTGTTCCATGTTAGTAGCATCTAGAAAGGAGATGGTTTATGTGCAGATGTGGGTGGGCTTGGGTGGGGGATGTGGGTGCCAGGCAACCACAGGACATGAAGAGTACTTTATTGAGAGAGAACCTTTATTCTGCCATTTACAAACAAGGAGACCTCACCCATGGTACTCTCTTCTCTCTGGGCCTCAGTTACCAGTGTAAAATGGGATAATACTTGAGTCTGTCTTCTGAGGCTGGGGTAAGGAGAAAGCAGATAGAACCTGTGTGTGTTTAAACAGCACCTGGAACCTGGAGGTATTTCCGGAGTAGCCTGGGGGCAGCAGGGACGTCATCCCAGAGACATGTGTGTCCTGCAAGGGCCACGTCAGAATTCACTCAAGAGCATCTGCAGAACACGTGCAGAAGGGCAAGGAGGTAGGGAGTGTCCTTTAGTGTGGTGTGCAAAGGGCGGCCTTCTGCTGCTTCTTTTGTGTCTGCAGGTGGCCTTCTTTACACACTAGGAAACTAGCCACATTCTGTGTGGGGAAACTGAGGCTTTAAAAGGTTGAAATGTAGCCAAAAGTCCTCAGATTGTAAGTGACAGTGAAGGAAAATGCTTTGATTTATTCCAGATGTGTGCAGAAGTTCCCACAGGGAGATGGTAGTGAAGAAGAGGGAAGTGAGTGTTTTCTGGGAGCCTTCTGTAATGTGCCCACTGTGTGCAGGGTGGGAGACAGCAGGGTGATGGGGGTGAGCATCCTGTCATGGCCAGCAACAGAGCTGACTCTAGCAGGGCTCTGGGCTTTGCTTGGTGCTCCTGGAAATTGTCATTGTCACCAGCTCCATTATTGAGGCTTCTGACTGGGGACCTGCATGGAAGGTGACTGGGAAAGCTGGAAAGGGCTGTAAAGGCTGGAAGGGGCTGTCCAGAGCCCCTGTGTGGCCTCCAGGGCCCGAGTGTGCCCTGAAGGACCTGATACTCCTACTGTGGTTCCCATCACACAGGGCCAACACATTTACATCAGGTGACTTTGTTTAACTAGGATTCAGAAGGTGACTCCTCAGCACTAGAGAGGAAAGCAAGAGGGTCTCCATGTACTTTAGGGCTGGCTGGATTGCATAAAGAGTTCAAGGTTGGCTGGGCTATAGATTAAACTCTGTATTTAAACAACCACACTAAGCCAGCACTCAGAGGGTGCAGAAGCAAGCAGATCACTGTGAGTTCAAGGCCAGGCTGGTCTACAAAGTGAGCTCAGGATGACCAAAGTGACACAGAGAAATCCTGTCTTGGAGAAGAAAAACAAAACAAAACAAAACAAAACACAGTCAAACAAACAGGGAAAATGAAGAAGGAAACAATATTTTCAATATGAAGGGGAATCTTCCCACAGGGAAGAAGAGATCAAGGGGGTCCTGGTGGGGCCGTGAAGGCCATGGACAGTCCCACAGCACGGGGACCACACTTCCTTCCTCCTCACTCAGTGACCCACTGACTTCTGCAACTGTGACCTCTCATCCACACAGGCAGAAATGCTGCCTGTGTATGAAAGTCATGTGGCTTCTGTCCCACTGAGGGACAGCACTGTCAGGATGCACTGTTGACTGTCATGAGTAAGAAGACCCTGCAAGGGCCCAGAGGAAGGTGGGGCTGGTCAGGATGACCCAGTTGTGTGACCCTGGTGAGCCAGGGACCAAGGACATGTATTGCTTCCTAATGAAAGGAAGTCTGTGTCACCTGTGGCTGAGAGCATGAATTCTAGTGTTCAAATCCCGGGCTTGTCCTTAAGGAGCTGTGTAGCTCTGGGCAAGTGACTTTACTTTCTGCACTTCCGTTTCCTCATTCACAAAGACACTAAAACTATAGCTGTTAGATTGCTTAGGGATGTGACAGTGACCCTTGAGGATGGCAACCCCAGGGCCTTTGGACTTCCGGAACAGCTGAGTCTTCAGGCTTGAAAGCATGCCAGAAGATACCATGACTGCTGATGCCTAGGCTGTGTGCCCTGGGGGCATCATCTGGCTGACCACACCCTAGCTGTACCTTGTTGGAGGATCCTACTGTTTGAGGTTGCAGTCCTCCCAGTCCAGATAGCCTTTCTGAGCTCAGTACCAGACGAAGGACTCCCTCTACCCATCAGGGCCTCCTACTCTCTGCCAGACTCATCTAGAGAGTGTCTTAGGCACAGATGTCTCTAACCATATGTGGTATATGGCCTTTGACACAGCTCCCTGCAGGCTCTGCCCTCCCTGTGCCTATAGGATACTTAGTTACTGAGTTTCATGTCCTGTGACAGGATAGTGCTGCAAATGCAAATAAAAGCACCCCTGGAGTCCTTAGCCTTAGCCGGTTATGCCCACCTATCCTGTGAGCACCCACCCAGGACCCAAGGACCCTGAATACAGTTGAGCTATCTCTCTGAGGTGGTTCCCTGAGGTTATTCCATCTTACTTTCAGGCCTTCTGAATCCCCAGTTTGTCACTTATGCTCCCTGTTCCTGAGGACCAGTGGCCAACACCCCAGGAATGAGGGAGATCCACCTAAGCTCTGCCTTCTGCACATCCCAAGAGCAAAGTGAAGGAAAAGGCCCTAAACTCTCAGGGAGAAGGGTGCACTCTTCTTCCTTGTTTTTGGGTTTTTGAGACAGGATTTCTCTGTGTATCCCTGGCTGTCCTGGACTCACACTGTAGACCGGGCTGACCTCAAACACACAATGATCCACTTGCCTGTGTCTCCAGAGTGCTGGGATTAAAGGCATGTGCCACCACACCCAGCTTGGTGCAGTCTTCTTAGTGTGAACAGTTGCATGGTCAGGGCCCCTCTGAACCAGGGACGACCCACTGGCATCCTGTCTCAGCTTGTCACATCTTCCCAGGAATGCTTCCTGCAGCCATTGCTGTCCCACTAGTCCCTGCAGGCACCCGGGCATACAGAGATGAGTGAGTGACTTGTCCAGGGTCAGGACTCTCAAAAGGAGATGGGAACAAGACCTATGGGATCATAAATCCTGAGAAAAAGAAAACACTAATACCCAGCCACTCCCAGGAGTATCATGGATCAAATGCAGGTCCCATTATTTTTTTTTGCTGAGATCCTTTACTGACTCACTAGAGATCTGAGTTCCATGGGGTCCCCAGGTTGAACTCAACATCTTGGTCTGTCACTCTTCAGGAGGGGCAGGAGTCTCAAACCCAAAAGTTTAAATATTAGGGCTGGGGCATGAGAGATGGCTCAGAGGTTAAGAGCCCTGCCTGCTCTTCCAAAGGTCATGAGTCAATTCCTAGCAGCCACAGAATGGCTCACAACCATCTATAATGAGGTCTGGTGCCTTCTTCTGACGTGTAGGCAGAACATTACATACAGAATAAATAAAACTTATTTTATCCTGTAGACCCCTCCTACAGGTGGCCTAGCAGCCAGTAGGTTGTATTTGGTGGGCGGGTTTTTCCTGTTGTGATGTTAGCGGACAATTTGAGGATGCAGAGAAATGTCCTAAGTGGCCAGCCATCCCAGGACCTATCTTGCTTTCTCTCTTGTGCCTTCACCTTCCACGCCAATCTCAGGTTACTTCAAAACAACGCCTGTCACATCTCACTGAAAACAAATTCTCACATATCTGTCTCTAAAGCAGAGGGTGTATTGCTCATTAATTAAATAAATTTGAACCCAGATCCTCCTGCATCTGCTTTCCAAGTGCAGAGGTCACAGGTGGGCAGAGCCAGACTTGACAGAAATTCTTATAAACTTTAGGAGTCCCCAGGACCCCAGAACCAGAACATAAAATCCTCCTCATTGCCCAGATTTCTCTGATCCTGTGAACCTGGGGCAGCTCCCCTATCCTCGGTAGGTGTTTCCAGGTTCTTGAAATCTTCTCCAAAGAGCTCAACACCAGGGCTCACAGCAGTTTACAATGCAAACCACACAGCTGTCTCTGAGAAAAGCTTCATGTCAGAGTGGGAGTTTTTCAATATTGACAGAGGGCAAGTACACCCAAATACTTGGAGGGCCCAGCTAAGGCTCAGGGCTTCCTCTTTGGGGTTCAGGAGAAGGAGCTGGCCTCTAGGGGTTGTGGTATAAGCTGTTCTCCATCTTGATGGTTTGGTTCCTACATTCATTTGTCCTACTGTGGACATCCTTCCCTCATGCAGAGGCACGGGACGGTAAATGGGAGGTTCTTCCTTTCACTACTTTGCCTTATTGACACACACATCCCAAACCAGTCCAGACTGGTTGAACCCTTCTCTCCTCCCCATTGACTACATTAGAGATCATTTGACTAGGAGCTGTCCAGATTTGATTGTCACCTGGGGGCAGGAAAACCTGGGCACTCTTCTGATATCCTCAGAATGGCTGTGTATCTAACTAGATTAGGCCTGTGTCTATGAGGGACACAGCTGGATTTCTAGCTCCTTCCTGACCATACTACCCTTTCCACGGCATTAACTGGATGCTGTCACACCAGGCAAGTGCCAGCCAACTGATCTCTCATTTCCCCTTCTCAGGCCATCCCCTTTACTGGTCGTATCCAAGGAGGCCTGAGAGAAGGACTTAAGATCACACTCCAGGGGACCATCGACCCTTATCCAGATGAGTATGTGGATGCCATTGGTGCCAGTCTCCAGCCTCAGCAACCGTGGAGCTGCAGGGGATGGAGGGATGTCCCTGCCCACACTTCCTGCCCTCCAGGCACCATTGACAGACCTCACAGATCCCTGGGCCCTGAACACCCTGTTCCCTGGGAGCTCACCTTGTGAGGAGGGAAGTGACATGGCCAGAGCAGCTGATCACAGGATTTGCTCTAGACACTGCTGTGGTGTTACAGGAAGAGAAGTTCCTTTAGTTCCCACAGTGTGTGTGTGTGTGTGTTTGTGTGTGTGTGTGTGTGTGTGTGTGTGTAGATGGTAGAGGACATCTTGCTGCAGTCAGTTATTCCCTGTCACCACAAGGCTCTCGGGGATCAGGTGGTCAGACTGAGCTGCATGTATCTTAACCTGCTGAGCCGCTGCAGGATATTTGATCCCATTGTGATCCCTGAGATTGAACTATAAATCCCTATTTCTCCTGGTTGAGCCCAGACACACCTTTAACCCAAGAACTTTCAGTTTATTTAAAGTGGTGATTCAGATGTGCTTTGGCCAGCTTTCCACAAGCCTTCCTCCCTCCAACCCGGACAGGGTTTCTCTGTGTAACCCTGGCTGTCCTGGACTCACTTTGTAGACCAGCCTTGAACTCACAGCGAGCTCCCTACCTCTTCCTCCCCAAGTACTGGGATTACAGGTGTGTACCACCAGCCCTGCTTGAACTAACGTGTTCTTACAGGAACATGAGCACTTAAGTAATGTGGCTGCTCCACTGAAGGGAAATACTTCTTGCCCCTCCCTCACCCTCCTCCACCATGGACCTCCTGAAAATCCCCAGGGAAGGGAGGTGTCAAGGGCCCCTCCTCTCTGCAGATGGAAATGCTGTCTGACCCAGTCTTGAGCAGGGCTTGTCTGTAGTCACAGCTGCCCTGAGTTCACAAGTGCAATGGCGGCATTATGCCTGCAAGATGGTGGTTCACAGAGCTCCTCCCTTCATGGGACATCACTCCTTCAGTCTTTCTGTTCTCTCTTACAAAGTGGTCTCTGAACCTTGAAGGAGGTGATAGAGATGACCAGTTCATGTTTATGGTTTTCATTATTTTCTGTTACCATTTATGCCCATTTAGAGCAGTCACTTTTTCTCCACTTACCACTGCCCATTGCACAAAGACGTTTCTTTGACCAAAGCTAACAGCAGCATTATTAATACAATTAGTTGGGCATGGTGGTACAAGCCTTTAATCTCAGCACTTGGGAGGCAGAGACAGGGGGATCAATGTGAGTTTGAGGCCTGGTTGACAAAGTGAGTCCGGACAACCAAGGTTACACAGAGAAACCATGTCTTGGAAAAACAAAAACAAAGAAACAAATGAAAATTCCTGGGCACTGGTGCCACACCTTTAATTCCAGCACTCAGGGAGGCAAAGGCAGGCAGATCTCTGAGTTCAAGGCTAGGCTTGTCTACAAAACCAATCCTGGACAGGCAGGATAACGAAGAGAAATCTTGTCTTGAAAAAAAGTCTCAAATAATTCAATTAATACAAGCATAATAGACACAAACATGGGCATATAGAACTATTTTTATGTGCACATAGCTTGCCCGCTACAGCCAAGACCTTCCAGCTACAGGCGTTTGTCCAGGTTTACAATGTAACGTGTGAATTCCCATCCGATGGGATGGGCCTCAGATCTCATCAGAAAGTGCTCAGTACCACCATAACAGACTTGCCACTGTTTACATCTGGCCTGATGGTGTAGTTGTATTCGTTTGCCTCTCTCTTGCTGTGATAAAGCACTATGAACAAAAGCAACTTGGGCAGAGAAGGGTTTATGCGGCGTGTAGAGTTCAGTCTATCCCTGAAAGGAGCTCAGGCAGGAAGTGAAGCAGAGACCACAGGGGGATGCTGCTTGCTGCCTTGCTTCCCCTAGCTTGCACCCTGCACAGTGGGCTGGGCCCTCCTTCATCAGCCAGCAACCAAGAAACCACCCCACAGACAAGCTCCTGGGTCAACCCTTGGAGGCTGAGCTTCCCACTTCCCAGATATGTCACAACTACAACCAACGATGACAATAGTGCTGCATGGCTGAGTAGGGTGCTTGGGAGGGAGCACCCTCCACTCATCATGTGCCACCTCCCAAGGTGTAGCCCAGTTCTAGCCTGATGTCTCTGTATCCTCTGACTGGGGCCTGTGACAGAAAACTTGTGTTTTTGGTGGCTTACGTCATATTTTTTTCTTGCTAATTGTTTACTTAACTTTTTAAGAAAAGAACACAGGAAAGGCAAAATATAATAACTGTGCAAAGTACATTAGGTCTAAGTTAGATGAGCCCAAAGCACGCCGACACAGGAGGCAGGGAGAGGCGCTTCTGTCTGGCCCTGCTGGTACCCATGCTCCAAGAGGCTTCCTTCTTCTCTTTAGGATTATCGTGAACTTTCAGAATGGCTTGACTAGAAGTGATAAAGTCGCCTTCCATTTCAATGCCCGGTTTGAAGATGGTGGGTATGTGGTTTGCAACACAAAGCGGCTATCCGACTGGGGTCCTGAGGAGAGGAAGATGCAGATGCCCTTCCAGGCTGGGAAGCCCTTCGAGCTGAGCTTCCTGGTGGACAGCAAAGAGTTTATGGTGAGTGGGGCAACCCTCCCCCAACCCACTCCCTGAGGGAACCACATTGAAAAGACCACAGGCATTGAGATCAGGTCTCAGCTAAGCCATGTCACAGATGTGACCTTTGCCCTTTGCCTTACACACTCGTGCCTGTCTCAGCAAACGCACCTCTTGATTTTATTCCTTAGAAAATAAGACCTCAACCTGTGATCATGTTACTTTTAGGCCCCGAGTGTCTTAAACAAAACAAAACAAACAAAAACCCCAAACAAAAAACTTTGTATTTATTATTTGATACATCCACGCAATGTGTCTTGAGCACACGCACTTCCTCCCGCTCCCGTCCTCCTGCTCACTCTGCAGCCTCTGTATTCCCAACTCCTTCTCCTACTTTTATGTCTTTTTTTTTTCTTTCCGTCAATAAGCCACCGGGTTTTATTAGAGTTGCTTTTGTATACAAGGTGTGGGGTTATTTTCTGCATTAACAGTAGCTACAAGCCTCAAAGACATGACACTCTTCTCCCATATTTCAACTGTCAAAAGCTCCTCTTGGGGCCTCATGTGCATAGAGCCTCACTTGTCCCAAAGCCCAAGTCAACTCCATCTCTCCATGGCTGGCCCCTAGTGACAAATAAGTTTTATGGTGCTGGGGCTCCACCTAGCCTTGTGCATCCTGCTCTGCCACTGAGCTACACCCCGAGTCTTATTGTGTATCTCCTCATACACCATTGTTCTACCCTTGCTTCGGGTTCTGCTAAAGCCCAAGGGTCCTTACTATCTGGCTCTGGCTCTGGGCTGGGTTGTGTGAGGGTGTCCTGTTCTGAGCTCTCCCATACTCCAAGCACAACCTGAGGTTGCCTTTCCTCTGCTGCCCATGAGTGTCCTATGCACACCTAAGTATTATCCCAGGTGAGGGCTGGGATTATCATTCACTTGGTAGAATTCTTTTCCAGGGTGCACAAAACTCCGGATATGATCCCAGCACTGCATCAACTAGGCATAGCGGAACACACCTGGAAACCAGCACTTGAGTGATGGGAGATGAAGGCGGTCAATGTCCTCCTTAGTGACACAGCAAATTTGAGGCTACACATACATACAATTGGAAAAAACACCAACACACATAAAATAAAATAGCTCTGAAGGGTCTTCTACAAAGCTTTGACAAACCTACAGTAAAAAGTGAGTGGCCAGAAACAGGATTCCAGTGGACAATGGCTCTGAGTGCAGCCTCTCACACATCTGTCCTTGGCTCTGCACTGAAGACGATTGCCCCTGCCTCGATGTCAGAAGTGGAAACTTGGGCTGGAGAGATGGATCAGTGGTTAAGAGCATTGACTGCTCTTCCATAGGCCCTGAGTTCAATTCCCAGCAACCACATGGTGGCTCATAACCGCTTATAATGTGATCTGATGATCTGCTGCCCTTTTCTGGCGTGCAGGTGTACATGCAGATAGAGCATTTCTATGAGTAAATAATATGAATAAAAAGCAGATCCTTATTTCTGAAAGTAAAGCTTAGCTGACGCTCAGGTGTCACCTGGCCTGGCACTCCTCTCACAGTGACTCTCTTCCATCAGGTGATGGTGAACAAGAGATTCTTCACGGAGTACTCACACCGCGTACCCTACCGCTTCGTGGACACCATTTCTGTCTCTGGCTCCTTGGAGCTGTCCTCCATCACCTTCCAGGTCAGGAAAGGCTGGCATTGTCCCAGGGTGGGAGGACAGTGACCAGTTGGGCTCTTGCCCACTGCACAGGGTACCCGCAGGTATCTTCCCATGGTAGCTTTAGGGCTGCACTGGTCCCCTGATCCAGTGTCTGTCTGCCACTGCCTGTCCCTTTGTCCCTCTTGGGGTTGTTTTCTCTGTGATGAGCAACGTGCCTTGTTCTCCATGATGCCAAAGCTACTCCTTCTCTGCAGCCGTCCATTTAAAGACCAGGGAGTTCTGAAAGGACTGTGCTTAGGGAACCGAATGAAATTCAAAGCACAGGACACAGGGTGGCTCCTGCAGCCCAGCATGGGCTTTTCTGTCCTCTGTATTAAAAACAAACAGTCAAACAAACGTAAACAAAACAAATACCAAAAATCTTTAGTGAGTGTATATGGTTGTCTTGTTGTTGTTTTGCGGCAGGAGCTCTCTTTGTAGCCCAGGCTGGCCCCTATCTTATGATCCTCTGTTTCAGCCCCTTGATGCTGAGATTACAGATAAATGGTCCCAGGCTCAGCTCTGAAAACCAACTATTTTACTTAGTTTGAGACAGTGGCTCATGACCATGTGTCAGTCCTCTTGCCTCAGTCTCACCAGTGCTGTGATTACAGATGCTTAGCACCAGGCATAGTTCTGAAAACATATATTTTGTTTTGTTTTTTGAGACAATATTTCTCTGTGTAGCCTTGGCTGTTCTGGAATTTACTCTCTAGACCAGGATGGCCTCGAACTCACAGATCTGCCTGCCTCTGCCTCTGAGTGCTGTGATCAAATTCATGTGTTACTACCTCTCAGCTACATTGATCTTCTAAAAAGATTGTATTTATTTATTTATTTATTTATTTATTTATTTATTTATTTTATGCATATGAGTGCTTTATCTGCATGAATGCCAGCATGCCAGGAGAGAGCATCAGATTCCAGTGTAGGTGGTTGTGAGCCACTATGTGCTTGCTGGAGCTTGAACACAAGACCTCAGGAAGACCAGACAGTTCTTCTAAAAACTGAGCCATCTCTCTAGACCATTGGTTGTGTGTGTGTGTGTGTGTGTGTGTGTGTGTGTGTGTGTGTGTGTGTTGTTTGTTTGTTTGTTTTACGACAGGCTGGCTTTGAATTCTGTGTAACCCAGATGGGCTCTACCTTGTGATCCTCCTGCCTCAGCCTCTTCAATGCTTGGGATTACAAGCATGCAAGACCACATAGAGCAGTGTTTCAGAAAATCAACTGAGGCAGGATCTCTCTTTGTAGTCCTAGCTGTCCTGGTACTCACTCTGTAGACCAGGTTGGCCTTGAACTCACAGACATCAACCTGCCTCTGCCTCCTGAGTGCTGGGACTAAAGGCAGTGGCACCACGGCTCAGCTTTGTTTTAAGATTTTTAACGTGTTGCCGACATCTGAAAGCGGAGCTGGGTATAGTGTCTGAGGCCTGTAATTCCAACAGTAGGATGGTTAGGAGTTCAAGGTCATCCTCATCCTACATAGTGAGTATAAGACTAGCTTGGGCTTCAGGAGATTCAGTCACAAGATACCAAATACAGTAAATAAACAAATATCTGGAAATGCTGTGTGAAAACCTGGGAGTCTGGAGTGTGCTGGCCCCTTTCCTTCTGGCCTTCTGCTCACAGCTGCTGTGTCCTGATTCCCTGCAGGAGCAGGAGCAGGAGCAGGAGGGAGGTTGTAAAGAGCCACTTACCCTGTCTCTGGCCTCATTCCTGCTGGTTGGAGCCAGCCCTTGCTCTGCGCCTGTCCTTGCTTTGGCCATGCCTCCTGCTTCCTGTCACCCAAACAGGCTTTTGTTTTAACAGAATTCCTCAGATGACCCTGGACAGTCTGCCTTCCCCAGTGTGCCATTCCCTCAGCCTTCCCAGTCTGATTGGAACCCTGAGTGGCACAAACCACAAGTAAGTTAAGTGTGTGGCCCCCGAGGTCTATCGTTAGCAAAGGATAGACCTCAGAGGCAGGTCCAACTAACAAGCTCTCCAGGGACCTTCAGACCCCATCCCATCGACACTGGGTCCTCTGCATTCACCAGCTTCCCACAAGTGTGTCCGTCCCCTTTGTCCTTCCCCCGTGTACCATCCTCTCTCCCTCCTAAGAGCCATTCCTGGGGTCTAGCCTATGGTAATGCCTCACATAAGTCAACTGGGGCTTGGTTCCTTTCACCTCCTGCCACCCACCACTGCACAGTGACCTCACCTAGCACATTCCATCCCACCCTCCTCACTGTAAAAATCCTTAGGGTTAGGGCACAGAGACTTTCTAAACAGAACTCAAAGCCTGGTGAACACCCAGAATCCTAGTACTTTGGGGTAGAGTCTACAGGGATCAGAAGTTCAAGATCACCCTCAGCCTGGACTATGTGTGGCCTTGTCTCAAAACAAAAGAACAAAGCAAACCCCCCCCCAAAAAAAAAAAAGAAAAGAAAAGAAAAGAAAGAAAGAAAGCAGAAAAAAAAACCCCAAAACTTAAAATAAAAACAAACCCCTAAATAATAAATCAATATGGGCTCCAATTCCCTCACTAGACAGAAGAGACACTCCCTAGTCTGAGCCCAGGGCACTTCCTCCCTCTGCGCAGACATACTGCAGCCACAGCTCAACCAAAGCCCTCTCTGACCACAGGAACCACACCTAGAGGGTGAAGTCACCTCCCATCTCAGGTGACCCCAGAGCTCACATTCCCCTCCCCCTTGTTCCTTTTCAGCCTCAAGACTGGCAGCCTGCCCACCAGGCATCCAAGGTAAGTCCCTTGTTCTCTTCTTATTGCTTGGAACCTCTTCTCAATGCAATGGCTCTTGCTGTGGGGTAGAGGGGGGAGGCAAGCTCAGCCTCCCCTATAAGGGCAGACAAGGCTAGACCCACTCCTCACAGAGGGAGGCTTTGGGAATAATCCTCTAACTTGCATGATCAATGAAGGTTTCTGCATCCAGATGAACAGTTAAAATAGCCATGTAAATGACTAGACATGCATGCCTGTAATCCCAGCCCTTGGGAGGCATAGATAAGTGGATTATTGTGAGTTCAGGGCCAGCCTGGTCTACCATATCACTCCAGGACAGCCAAGGCTACACAGAGACACTCTGTCTCAAAAACAAACAAACAAACAAACCAAAAACCAAAACAAAACAAAACAAAAAAAGAAAGAATGGTAGGAGGAAAAAAAAGAAAAAAGAGAAAAGTGCTTTCAGGTTTTAAATGGTCCTTCAGCATGAGCAGATTCACACGTGCCTTAATTATTACTTCTCTATTGATGTGATAAACACCATGACCAGGGCAACTTATAGTAGAGAAAGAAGAGGTTAAATTGGGCTGAAGAGTCCATGACCATCATGGCAGCAGATAGGAGGGCACAGCACTGGAGTGGTAGGTGAAGAGAGAGATGGAGGGGGGGAGGGAGGGAGGGACTGTGATTGGTGTGGGCCATTTGGAACTTCAAAGCTTATCCCTAGTGTCATTTTCTCCAACAAGACCACACCTCCCAATCCTTCCTGAAGAGTTCCATAAAGAGGGGACCAACTATGCATTTGATTTCTTTTCTTTGTCTTTGTCATTTTTTTTTTTTTTTACACAAGGTTTTTCTGTGTGGCCTTGGCTGTCCTGGACTCACTTTGTAGACCAGACTGGCCTCAAACTCACATCAATCTGCCTGCTCTGCCTCCTGTGTGGTGGGATAAAAGGCATGAACGCCCAAGCCTGGGTCCCATTTGTTTTATTTTGACATTGAATGAACCAAGTAAAGGATCCTGGGTTCCTTCCAGAAGATGCAGGAATCATGGGTGTAGCTTTAGGGTCCATAGCCACTTGTGCTGCGCCCCCTGCTGGGCTGCTGCTGATCTGTCCTCCTCCTCCCAACAGCTTGCTCCTTTCACCACACTCATCCCAAGTGGGCTTTACCCATCCAAGTCCATCATCATATCAGGCATGGTCCTGCCAAATGCTACGAGGTAAGACAGACCCTGGGCTCTTGGGAGGACAGAGGCTCCAGTGTCATTCTGGCCAGCCACTGGCTCTGAGCCACCTGGGGGATGGGTAGGAGATGAGCCCAGAGCTCAGTGGTCAAACAGGGTCTGTGTGAACTGTGAACTGCCCATTGCAGGTTCCATGTCAACCTTCGCTGCGGGAATGACATTGCTTTCCACTTTAACCCCCGTTTCAATGAGAACGCTGTGGTTCGAAACTCTCTGATCAACAACTGCTGGGGGCCTGAGGAGCGGAGTCTGCCTGGGAGAATGCCCTTCAGTCGTGGCCAGAGCTTCACAGTAAGATGCTGGGGTTCAAGAAGAGGGTGCACGGGTCTGTGATGGGATGGGAGCAGATGCCTGGGATGTGAGGGCTGCACCCTAAAGAAGAGAGAATATTATGCAAATTGGTATGCTTTTGTGAGTACTGTCAGTGCTGAAGTAAGGGTTGGTATCTGCTCTGCCCACTGAGCTACAGCTACAGCTCTCCTTTTTCCTCTATTTGTTTTAGGCGCTCTCTCTCTCTCTCTCTCTCTCTCTCTCTCTCTCTCTCTCTCTCTCGCTCTCTCTCTCTCTCTCTCTCCCTCTCTCTCTCCCTCTCTCTGGTTTTTCGAGACAAGGTTTCTCTGTGTAGCCTTGGCTGTCCTGGACTCGCTTTGTAGACCAGGCTGACCTCGAACTCACAGCAATGTTCCTCTCTCTGCCTCCCTGAGTGCTGGGATTAAAGACATGTGCCACCATGCCCAGGGGACTCTCTTTAGCCCAAGTTTATAGCCTAGAGCTCAGGTGATCAATCAATCTCAGCTTGGTTCAGCAAGAGCTGTGGTTACAAGCCTGAGCTGCCAAGCCTGTTTCCCAGCCTCCCCCCCCCCCTTTTTTTTTCTTTTCTTTTTTCCTTCCTTCCTTCTCTTTCCTTCTGAGACAGGGTCTTGAGAAGGTTGGTCTTGAACCCACTCTGTTGCCTCAGCTTCCTGAGCAGGTTAGAGAACAGTGCTGCACTATGAGGCCTGGCCCTTCCTGCTTCCTATAAAGGGATAGAAAACCCCACAAGAATCTGTCCCTGGCATGAGATCACACAGCCAGTTTGTGCCAGTCAAACCCAAGAGTGAATTGTTATTCACTCCTTTGCTTATGAGAGCATGTGCTACTGAGGAGGAAGGGGAGGAGGTGGAGGAAGGAGAGGAGGAGGAGAAGAAGAGGAAGAGGAGGAGGAGGAGGAAGAGGAGGAGGAGGGAGGAGGAAGAGGAGGAGGAGGAGGAGGAGGCTGGCTGACAGCTGAACTAGAGCAGCAGCTGGAAGCCTGATACCCTGAACCTTTTCCACCTCATTAAGACATCAGATTAGCCAATGAGCTGAAATAAGAAAGATGAGTGGCCAGGTGTGGTGGCGCACGCCTTTAATCTCAGCACTTGGAACGCAGAGGCAGCCGGATCCCTGTGAGTTCGAGGCCAGGCTGGTCCACAAAGTGAGTCTAGGACAGCCAAGGCTACATAGAGAAACCATGTCTGGAAAAAAAAAAGATAGAAGGAAGAGTGGCTGGGCCCCACCCCTGGGACAATGTGAAGCCATCTATTGAAAGTGTAACAGCAGCATTCCTGGCATAAGGCTGAGAGTGTCAGAAAATGTGGGTCCTAAAAGGAGCGTGCATCTTGTTATTGCTGTTGAGAGTGAGTTGTAGCCCAGGTTGGCCAAGACTTGATATATATTCAAGGCTGGCCTTGAGCTCCTGATCCTCCTGTCTCTCAAGTGCTGGAAGTAATTACAGATGTGAGACATGCTTGCCTTTTCTTTTCTTTTTTAAGCCTACCCCGTGCCTGGAAAACTGCAGTTTCTTGTCTTTGAGTATTATAGGCATGAGCTCCCACGTACTGCAGAGTTGTTATATATTTTTAATGTCTGATTGGTTTCTGCATGGATGTGCACCATGTGCATGCATGTCTGAGGCCCTCAGAAGTCAGAAGAAGGCATCAGATCCCTTGGCACTGGCATTACAGACAGTTGTGAGCTGCCAAGTGGGTGCTGGGAAGTGAACCAAGGTCCTCTGCAAGAGCAGCCAGTGCTCTTAGCTGCTGAGCCATCTCTCCAGCTCTCCTGAGCTTGGATGTTAATTTAGTGAGAACACAGACCTGATAAAACTGAATCTCACAGAGCGGAAAGGATGGGACAAGGCGGTGTCTGCAGCGTCTGTGTGTGGATAGTGCCCACACACAGAGGGATTGAGTATTAGCCTGGTCCTTGTACAATGCGATGTGAGCATTGGCAGGGGCCGTGGGTCACCATGTGTGTCAACTGTCTTGTTGAAAACTACTTAATGGAGACCAGGCATGGAACACTAGAGACGCAGTAGCCTGTGCTAACTCCTGTCACCAGGGTTCAGCGGGAGAGTGAGAGTGGGGTTGAGGGACAGTGTCTGAGCAGAGTTGGGGGAAATGGGTGGGGGTCAGGAGGTGGGAGGGGCATGGGAGGTCACTGTAGGGCATGGACCAGCACTTTTGCACTTATGGAAGTGAGCAAGAGGGGAGCAGCATTCTAGGCCTGGGACCAGCTCATGCTAATGTACTAGGCAAAGAGAACACTGTAGTAAAAGGCAGGCCATTCCGGTTGGCCAGAGGCCAGATGTTTCTGCTAAGGAAGGAGAGAGCTGTGGGTGGAGACACAAGCTGGGTTCTCAGGTGCCCTGCTGTGGTGTCTCTCTCCAGATGTGGATCTTATGTGAAAGTCACTGCTTCAAGGTGGCCGTGGACGGTCAGCACCTGTGTGAATACGCTCACCGTCTGATGAACTTGCCTGCTATCAACAACTTAGAAGTGGCCGGTGATATCCATGTGAACCACGTGCAGCCATAGACAAGGTCTCTGGGCTGGGGATGAGGCTGGGGCACCCTGCCTGTCTTGTTACCTCTTCCCTGTCTCAGTCCTATCCCCAAAAATCCCACCATCAGAAGAGATCCTCACTGAGAGGAGTTCCAGGAAGGTGAAGTTCCCAATTCACTCCCTTCCACCCAGTGGGTGCCCTGGGCTATGTGCCACATGGCTGTCAGCCCACAGTCCCAGGCATTGCTCTGAGCTAGTTGTACCCTGGGGAGGTGGGCTGCTTGGGTTTGCCCCTGTTTCTGATCTTTAACCTCTCTCTGTCCCTTTTCCTCTGCCTCTCCAGGAAGGCCACCCTGATGTCATCCTGCTGGCCTCCAACTGACCAGAATGTCCTCTTTCATTCTTCCCCTTCCTTGCCCCGTGGCCTTAAATAAAGAAATAAATAATGCTTCTCTGCACACATATGGGAGATGGCTGGGTTATTGAATGGGATATTGAATGGGTCTGAGGACATTCTAGAACATACCAAAGGGAATAGGAGGAGACAAGTCTGGGCCCACACCTACTTATAGGAGTCCTGCCTCCCAGACCCCACAAGGTGCTAGAGTAAGTGGGCAGGAGCTGGGGCCCAGGATCTCTGACAGGAAAGCTGGCCTCTGTGTAAACCAGGGAACAACCTTATGCTCCTGAGGTGGCGGAGGTGCTGGGCAGAGGCTGTGGGAGCCTTGGCAGCTTGTGCTGGGTGAGAGGGGAGGCCATGGTGTCAGGAAATGCTGATCCACTGTGGGCTCCCCAGCTGAGAGGGCTGGGGTGGGGACCGGCCACATGTGGACTCCAAACCCTCTAATTCATCCAGGCTCCCATCCCTCAGGACCAGGTTGGGTGGGGCATAAGGCAGAGACCTCAGATCATCAGCACCAGCAACACCTGGAGCTGGTCAGAAATGTAGCAGCTCACCTGGGAGGCTGAGGCAGGAGGATGGCAAGTTCAAGACCAACTTGGGTACATAGTGTGACCTTGTGTCACAAAAAAGACAAATGAAAGAAAAAACAGCATTGGTTCCTTCCCAGATTTACTAATCCAGAGTCGTGTGTGTGTGTGTGTATGTGTGTGTGTGTGTGTGTGTGTGTGTGTGTGTGTGTGTGTGTGTGTGTGTGTATTTGCATGTATGGTATGTGTGTATGTGTTTATGGGGGGTATTTGTAGTGTATATGTGTGTGATGTATATATGTGTGGTAAACGTGTTTGCATGGTGTCTACGTGTGTCTGTGGTATGTACATATTTCTATTCATGCAAGTGAGTGAGAATATGTGTGCAAGTTGTGGATGCCAGAGGCAATTCTGAATATCTTTTTTGTTTTTGTTTGTTTGAAACAGGAACTCAGTCTGCAGTCCAGGCTGGTCTTGAACTGAGAGATCTGCCTGCCACTGCCTTCTGAGTGCTGGTATTAAAAGTATGTATCACTACCAGCCAGCCTAGTGTGCTCCTTAATATCTGTCCACCTTATCTTTTGAGACACGGTCTCTCATTGACCCCAAAGCTAACTGATAGACTAGACCCACGGCCACTGAGCTCCAGGGCTCTGCCTGTCTGTACCTTCCCAGCACAGGATGTCAGGTACACACCACCACAGCTAGCTTAGCTTATGTGGGTGCTGAGGGTGCAAACACTTAACAAGCCCTTTACCATCTGAGAGTCTCCCAGCCCCCAAGTCTCCAATCTGTATCTTGACAAGATTCCCCAGGTGACTTGGACAGGTGAGCACATGAAAAACTCTGATCAGAAGGACTAGACTCCAGGCCACTCTGTGCATAGCTGCCAGAGGTGGGGGGGTTTCCATGGGCAAGGAGAGACGGGTGGCCCCTCCCTCCTGCCTCATCTGCTCCATCTGATGCTCCTGAAGATGTGGAAGAGGGAAACTGGTAGGAACCCCAGCTCAGCTCCACCTGGTGCAGGCAGGGAAAGGCAGTGATGCTGTGGGGTAAGGAGCTGTGCTGATTGGGGGAGGCAGGAGCTCATGGCCTCCCAGCAGGTGAGGATGGTGGTGCCCTTCACACCAAGGTATCACCAAAGAGAACTAAACATGGGCTGCCTGGGTGCCAGGGCATGGCTGGATAAACTCATTAAATGGGTCATGGGGCACAACCAACCTGTTCTCTCTATATATTCCTTTTCTAAAAGATGGTCTCAAATCCACCATGAGGCTACCTTTGAAGCCTATGATCTTAGACTTCACATCATTCTGCCTCCACCTCCTAAGTGCTGAGATTACAAGTGAGTGCCACCATGCCCGAGTTTATGCAGTGCTGGGGTCAAACTCATGGCTTTGAATATGCTGTACAAGCACTCTGCCACAGCACACAGCCCCGGGGCCCAAGCACATCATTGTCTAAGATAGGGCAAGGATCAAGGTCTCAGGAAGCCCCTACCCTCTCACCCCTGCAGAAGGGGCTTTGTGTGTGAAGCATAGCTCCAGGCGCTGATCTGAGCTGCCTTGCCATGACCACAGGACAAAAAACACACTTCATCTGCTGTCCCTTGGGCATCTGGTTAGCATGCTTCCTCATAGGGCATCAGTGCCGAGATGCCCATCAGCCCAACCCTTCCATTCCCTGAGAATGCTTTTCACTACAAAAGTCAAGCAAACACAAGGTGATTAAATTAAAATGCATTATTATAAATACTTTATTGAGGAATTATACACGGAAGGCCCAAGTGCTCCTTGGAAGTAGACAATATTTGTTTTCTTAAATACAAAGTATAAAAAGCTGTACAAAATGCAGCCAGACATCTCTGCGAGGTCACCCAAAGTGCTTCCATCAGGAGGTTCATTTTTCTCTGCTCACAGCTCCAAGGGTCCAGGGAAGAGGGTGGGGGGAGAAAAGAGGGAGCAGAGGAGGGGAGGGGAGGGAAAATAAGTGAACAGTGGGGAGGGAAGGGAGAGTCAAGTAGTCCAAACACTACTGTGTCGGGCAGGCATGAGAGGGATGCAGTGAGGGCTTTGGGGGAAATTGTATGTCTCTGTCTAGCCAGGCCCCTAGCAGCTGGGGAGTTGAATCCATCACTGAATTCTGCTTCAGAAGCTGTAGCTCCTTCTGATCTGTCAGAGCCTGGTGCCTTTGGGCTGCTCCAAGGTGCTTTCCTTTTTCGCCCCATAGGAAAAGACTGCACCGAAGACATCTTCATGATAGCGTTTCTGGCTCTGTGAGGGGAAGGAAGCAGAGGTCAAGGTGTCACCCTTCTGGCCCAGCCACCACATCTAGGCTGGGACTAAACCCTGGGCTGCAACAGCTTCCTGGTGATACAGGCACTGGCTAGCCCTGTGCTTTCCCCCGTGTCTGAATTGCTGCAGTTGCACCCAGGTTTGGTTTCCCATCAGCCCTGTGTGTGGCCCACTGCAGCCTCTTCCCATGCTTCATGCATGGATGGCATTCCCACACCTGCCTAGTGCTCCTTGCACACGCACCATCGGGTTGAGCTTTGAGCTCAGCATGTGCTGGGCAGCCTGTGCCTCTCTTTCCCTAGGTCCTGAAGTCAGAGCACACAGCAGCAGGCTGAGGACTCCAGGAGAAAACTTACAGTAAAGCCACCCGCTGCATTTGCGGACCCAGAAGTGTGTCCCAAGTGATCTGGCCTTGCAAATCCTTGTTGCCTTAGAGGTCAAAACTGGGGAATTTCATATGCTAAGCAATGACTGGTCTACATCACCAGTCCATGTTTTCTCTTTTTATTTATTTTATTTCATTTTGGTTTTTCAAGACAGGGTGTCTCTGTGTAATAGCCCTAACTGTCCTGGAACTTTCTTTGCAGACCAGGCTAGCCTGAAAGTCACAGAGACCCATCTGCCACTGACTCCCATGTGCTGGTATTAAAGGCATGCACCACCAAGCCAGGACTTTGTTTTCTCTCTTTAAATAAAAAAAAAAGAAAAGTTTATTTCCTGTATCTGGCTCCAGAGTGGTGGAATTAAAGGCGGGGGTGCGGGTATGCCATAATGTCTTTCTATAATTTTTTATGTTCAAGTGTGTGTGTGTGTGTGTGTGTGTGTGTGTGTGTGTGTGTGTGTATAAGTGTACATGGGTACTGTACCCCCAGAAAAGGGTATCACATGGCCTGGAGCTGAGGCTGCAGGCTGGGCCTCTGCAAGAACTGTGCATGCTTTTAACTGATTAGTCATCTCTGTAGCCCTAGGGAACCCATACTGACTTGCACTTACCACTCTCCTGCCTCAGCTTCCACAAAGCCAGAGAACTTCCAAGTGTGCATAGTGTCTGCCTCACCTCTTCCTTGTAACCCTTTCCATGTCAAACACCCACGAACACATCCATCACACACTGCACACCTTTGGAAAGCACCCATGGTGTCCTTGGTGGTCATCACACGTGTGGGAAGACTCTGCACCCCAGGACCTTTGCCCATGCTGCTGCCCCACAGGATAGTCTAGGCCTCTGTCTCCAGGAGGCACAAGGCTTCTCCACCTTCTCCAGGTATTTTCCTCAACTGTCACTTCCCAATGGCCCCTTCCCCAAACACCTTCATGAAATGGTGCTCATGCCCACTCTGAGCCGCTGCTCTGCATAATTGGTACCCAAAGCCGCACACATCCCTGTGTTTTATTTCATCACTCTGCCAAAGAGTGAGCTCCATGTAGTGAGGCTTTTTGCTTTGGTGTTTCTGAGACAGGATCTCATGTAGCCCAGGCTGGCCTTGACCTGACTATGGAACCAAGTTTTAATCTTGAACTCTTGATCCTGCTGCCTCCACTTCTGTAGTGCTGGGATTATAGGCGTGCACTGTGCTTAATATAAATGTGGAGTATAAGTATGAGCCTTACAGTCAGGATTAGGAATCAGAGATACAGAGAGAGGGGAAGGAAAAGAGAGGCCATGAGCCTGGCTCTCACATTCATTGCTGTGGCACCAGGACCCCTTCCATCTGCTAAGTGATGTTAGAGTCATTCTCCCTCATAAAGCCCTTAAGGGCACAAGGAAATGTCACACGACCATCCTTGGTGAGCACCTGGCACAAGGTAGGCCCTGATACCAGGAGTCCTTTCTGCAAGGAGTGAGGGTGCCCAGCCAGCACCTGCTATAAATAAGTCTGTTTCCCATACAAAACAGGTAACTGGCCTCCCAGGCTGGTGTCCTCAACCCCGATCTGCTGTGTGGGTAATTTTCTCAGGAGTGTGGAGGAGCAGAAACTGCTCTTAGAAAGGGAACACACTGGCTGATTCTCAGCTAGGTGACAGCCAGTGTGGTATAGAAAGTCTGGCCTCCAGGAGCACAGCCAGCCAGCTCAACCAAGGTTTCTCAGGTTGTGCAGAGGGTCTCAGGGTACCCCCAATTCTGCTGCTCTGCTCCTGCTTCCAATAGCATGTGACCTTGGCCTACACCCTTCTTGAGGTACCCACCCCAGCTCCCATACCTTGAGCTGGAAGAAATAGTCCTCAACTTGTTCCTCGCTCAAGTTCAGCTTGGTGGCCACCAGCTTCTTCAAGGTGGTAGCCACATCCCGAGCCATGCGCACATCTCCACAAACATAGAGGTGGCCCTGCTCCCTGTGGAGCACTCTGAGTACCTCGTCGGCCAGCTGCTTCTGCAGGATGTCTTGAACGTAGACCTAAAAGCAGAGGACATGGTGGGACCAGCTGTAGACACTGAGGTGACTGTGGTCAGGCAGGCAGGGCATGGGGAGGAGGGAAGGGGCATTAACAGCTTCAGTCAGGGCCTCACCTCAGGATACACAAGTATCCTGTCTAATCCTGGTTGAAGGAACCCACAGATCTTCCCTGAGTTCACTGCACTTCAGAGACACTTCCATGAAGCTAACGGCCCTGCCTAGAGCACTGGGACCTGCTGCCTATGCTGCAGAAGAGGGGACTTCCCAGTGTGGATCAGTCCCAGTGCTGATGTGTGGCTGGGGTACAGGCTCCCAGGTTCCTCATTTATAAAGAAGGTTCTGGAGTCAGTCAGGATTCTGCTCTTTTCCACATAAGATGGCAAGTGGTCCAGCCATTGCATCCAAAGAGGTCCTCAGGGAAAGTTCTCTAGGTTCTGAACTGAGAGTCTGTACTGAGTGTTCATGGCCCTGGAGCAGAGGCCCATGTGAGGCCCCTGTGGGATCAGCTCCACCTTCCAGTCTTGCTGAGCCAAGCATAAAGCCACCCTACACCACGGCTCCCAGCACAGCCTGCATCCCAGGACTGCTGGGCACCTGCAGCTGAGTGCACTGTGGAGATGAAGCCACAGCAAGAGTCTCAAACCTCTCTGGGCTTCATCTTCTCGTCATAGTGTTCTTCATATCACTCTGAGGCTGTGCAGCTGTCTCCTCTTTAGAGTGGAGGGGATGAAGGCTCAGAGAGGGAGGACTGTGCAGCCAGCCTGGGCATGGCTGACTTACCTTGGGCTTGCCAGGAAGCCTGGAATAGCCTGTATGCACCTGGCACAGAACTCCCCTGTGGACCATCTCCTGCATCTCTTCCCGATAGAGGTGGTCCTCCTCTGGGTGCCTGCACCCAAACACCAAGGTCATGGGACCTCCTTTGAGCCCTTAAGGCAAAAACAAAAACAAACAAACAAACAATGAACCAGAAGTTTGCAGTTTACCACAATGGCCAATAGAGGACAACCCATGACCATCTGGTGCACAAGTTCATGTATCTGATCTGGTATTATCCCAGTTTATAGTTAACACAAGCACTCTTGAAAAAAACATGACTCAGTATCATTTATGATTATGTCAGCACATTTAAATTTTTTCCATAATGCATTTTCATTTTACTTTTACTTTTTCAAATATTATGATAGTCAGGCAGTCAAATATTATGATACTCTTGGGAGGTAGGGACAGGAGGACCGATTGCTATGAATTTGGGGCCACCCTTTTTTATGTAGGCAGTTATCAGTCCAACCAGGCCTAGAGTAGCAGGACACTGTCTCCAATACATATAGGTGTGTGTGTGTGTGTGTGTGTGTGAGAGAGAGAGAGAGAGAGAGAGAGAGAGAGAGAGAGAGAGAGAGAGAGAGAGAGAGAGAGAGAGACAGACAGACAGAGAGACAGAGACAGAGAGAGACAGAGAGAGACAGAGACAGAGACAGAGACACAGAGAGAGAGAGACAGAGACAGAGACAGAGACACAGAGAGAGACAGAGACAGAGAGAGACAGAGAGACAGAGACAGAGACAGAGACAGAGAAACAGAGAGACAAAGAGGGGGGGGAGAGAGAAACATGGCAAGGACATTCTTTTAGTGGAATATCAAAAACTCTGTGGCCTTCTTTTATGAAAACCATCTCTCCTGACCCAGCTCCTACACCAAATGCAGCTGGTGAGGCCACAGGTGTCTAGGACAACCAACCACCTCCTGATGCTGTTGGCTGTGCTCGACTTCATGTGCAGGGACTTGAAGGTCAAACACTGCTAACGGTTTCTTCCACAAAAAGCCTCATTCGAGCATTCCAGGCATAGAGCCATCTTTCTTCAAGGCTCTTTACCAAATGAACAGAAAGAGTCTTCATGTGAAACCGATTCCTTTCATCTTCTACCTCTGGGGACATCTTCACAGGGTCACTCTGTGGTTTATTTAACAGGTGACACCAACAATGAGGGCGGCATCTAAAAACCTTCACAATGGGCTGCTGAGGTGGCTCAGCACTTAGAGACACTTGCCGTCAAGCATGGCAAATTGAGTTTGATTCCTGGGACCCACATGGTGGAAGGAGAGAGGCAAGATGACCTGTGACCTCCACATGTGCATCAGGACACTCCTCTAAATACACTGACAATGAACTAGGGCTGGAGAGATGGCTCAGAGGTTAAGAGCACTGTCTGTTCTTCCAAAGGTCCTGAGTTCAATTCCCAGCAACCACATGGCTCATAACCGCCTAACATCAGATCTGGTTCCCTCTTCTGTCCTGCAGGCACACATGCAGGCAGAATATTGTATAGATAATAAACAAACAAACAAACAAACAAACAAGGAGAGAGGAAGTAGGCAGGACATAAGCACCAAGTCTATGCAACCACTTATGGGCTACAGTGTAGTAATGTGATGTGCACGTCCTGTGTCATGGTCAGATCACGGTGCCTGGCATACTCCCTTCCTATTGAGAGCTGTACCTCTGTGCTGGGAGTCATGGAGCCTCTGCTGCCAGAAGCTTCGGAAGGGAGCAATGCCTGTGCCTGGCCCAACAAGGATGCAAGGCCGGGACGGGTCCTCAGGGAGCTGGAAGCCATCGACACTGCAGAGGCAGAAGCAGAAAGACCCCGGTCTTCAGACGCCCCCAGGAGAAGCACGCGCAGGACAGGGCTGGGGGCCTGGGCCCCTGTTAGGGTGACACTGTCATGGATGGAGGGGGACACTGATTCCCAAGCCCTGGGCACAGCTTTGTCCCCCCTGCCTGGGCACGCCATCTCCCCACATGCTAGTTCTTTGGTGAAGGATCCAGCCATGTGTACGTTCTCTGGATCCCACCATTATCCTTGCCATAGGCTCCACCACCCCTGTAGCCAGATGGGAAATGAGGAGACGCATAGCTACCCCTCAGCCCTTTATGGGCAAGGGCAGCACTGAGTTCTCCTTCCTACCCTTGTACTGCGGAATCCCCAGGTACCCGGGCCTCCAGAGGGCCCTGAGTGGTGCTTACCTTCGCACAAAGCAGGGCACTGGGTCCTGGGGCTTCAGGCTACTGATCCAGGTGCTGCAGACACCATGGTGCAGGGGACCCTGGCCATCTGCAAGGGGAGCACATCCTGATCAACCACCCGTGTGGCCTCATGCAACCCAGCTGCTGCTTTTCCTACACTGCCGAGCCCTCCTGTGTGCCTCGTCCCTGAGTGAGCAAGAACCTTCTCCCCCAACTCCCCGCCAGAGCAGGGAGGACTATAAGGGACCCGGAGAGCAACTGCTCCCTTCACAATTGCAGAAACTGAGTCACAGAGAAGAAAAAGGAGTGGACGATTGAAATCATAATGAACTTAAATCCATCACTCTTCTTTCTTTCTTTCTTCCTTTCTTTTTCATTCTTTCTTCCTTTACTTCTTTCTGTCTTTTTTTTTCCTTTTCTCTAAAATTTAGGTCTATCACTCTTCTTTCTTTCTTTACTTCTTTCTGTCTGTTTGTCTTTCTCCCTTTTAAAAATCTGTTTGTTTATATATTTATTTATGTATATCAATGCTCTATCTGCATATCCACCTGAAGGCCAGAAGAGGGCATCAGATCACATTACAGATGGTTGTGAGGTGAGCCACCATGTGGTTTCTGGGAATTCAACTCAGGGCCTCTGAAAGAGCAGCCTGTACTCTTAACTCTCCAGTCCCCAGGCCTGTCACTCTTAAGCTAGGGCATCTCCCAAGTGTCTGTCCAGGAGCCTTCCAGCACCCTCCACCAAGGCTCTGCCCACTGCAGTGTAAGGTGATTTCCCCCAGAGCTGGCCACTGCTGTGAGTTCTCATGAAGGAGCCTGGGGAGAGGGGGGAAGTTTTCCACTCATTCTGTCTTTTCTGGCATCTCAGTCTTCCCCAGCAGCCTTTGCTGGGATTGTATGTACCCCAGTTTCCTCTGAGTTACACCCACTTCCCCCATGACCTGACACCTAAAGGAGGCCTCTAGTGACTTGAATAGTCCTTTGGTTCTGTTCTACATGAATCGGCCTTCACAGGGCTCATCTGTGTCTCCTCTCTCATCTAATGGTGAGGTATGGCCAGTGAGGCTCTGCCTGGCATTTAGAAGCTATGTGTGGGCTCTGAGGCATGGGCCATTCACAGCCCTTCTGTCTCAGACAGAGCTCAGTTACAGAAGGTTAGAACAGGGAGGCCCATCTGGTGGAGGATCCAAGGCTAAGTGACAGAACCCTGGACCACCTAGTCTATGGTAGCTTCACAATGCCCCACCCACTCCCTTGTGATGCCCTAGTGCTTCTGGGCAACCACACAGTCATATCTCTAAGTATTTCCATGCCTGAACACTTTTCCACGAGGGCAGAGATGTCTAATGAGGTTCCACACCCAGCGTGGCCCCAGCATAGAGGTGGGACACAGTGATCACAGAATAAGTGCATCGAGGGAGAGAATAATCAATGAAAAATGTTCGTCCATCCAGGTGCATCATTAGGATGACCAGGAATTACTGGACTCCCCAACTGTTCGAGGCTCGTCATGTTTGATCCTACTCAGCAATGAGAGACTGCAACAGTGGTCCAGCATTTAAACTCCCTGAATTTGAGCCTCCATTTCTTAACGGTGTGACTCTGAATAACTGGGTTAACTTCTCCATGACTCTTTTTGTTGTTGTTGTTTTTGTTTTTTGTTTTTTCTCTGTTTAGCTTTGGCTGTCCTGGAATCACTTTGTAGACCAGGCTGGCCATGAACACAAAGATCCACCTGCCGCTGCCTCTGCCTCCCTGAGTTCTGGGATTACAGGTGTGACCCTTCATGCCCATCTTTCTCCATGCCTCTGTTTTCTCCCATGTAAATGCACATGGAAGCACATCTCCCACACTTAGAGATGGGAACAAAGGAGTGAGCCTCATGCCTGCCTCATGACAATGTACCCTACACAGCTTCTCACAAAACTGACAACTCTGGCAGGCGGCTGTCACTGAACCATGTAGCTGATAAAGTGACACATCTCAGAGTGTTAAACAGCCACTGTGGTTGTTAATCTTGGTCATCAACTCGACACACACAGGAAAAGGGACACTCAATTGAGGAATTGCCATCAGAATGACGTGTGGGCATGTCTGTGGGGCATTTTCTTCACTGCTAATTGATGAAGGAGAGTCTAGTCCACCGTGGGCAGTGCTGTTCCTGGGCAGGTGATCCTGAGTTGTGTCAGGGAGGAAGCTGAGCGAGCCAGAGGGAACAAACCAGCAAGCAACGTTCCTCCATGCTTCCTGCCTTGGCTTCCCTTGATGATGGACTGTAACATGTAACCTAGCAATCCCTTTCTTCCCCTAAACTGGACCTTCCCCCACAGGGGGTCATGGTGTTACCACAGCAACAGAGAGCAACCTAGAACAGCTGCCCGAGGAGTGACAGGTGTAGATGACACCACAGTCTGCCTGTCTCACCTCGGGTGCGGTAGGTGACCACGGCCACAGTGAGGTGGACCTCCGAGGGGGTGTGGTCCTGGGAGGAGCTGATGGAGTAGTATCTGGGTTTCAGAAGGGGGAGCTGAGACAGCAGGAAGGCAGCTGGCACGCGCACTGACGGGAACTCTTCCAGCACTTCGAGGAACGTGGGGTTGTTGCTGAACTTCCAAGCGTTGTACTCTGAGGGCTGAAAGCCAAGGGCAGTGTGAGGGGTTGGGAGACCTGCCAAGGGTTGTGGAAGGAGCTGTCCACCCAGTATCCATCCATCCATTCACTCAACAAATGGGGCCAAGGACCAGCGCTGTCCATGGTGCTGAGGGAAGCAAGGCCATGGGGTAGCTGGTAGCATTTCTCAGTTGTGCCTAGAGTAGAATTAAGATGATGGTGGGGCAAGATTGCAAACCCAACTGCTTGGAGGGCAAGAGGATTCCAAGTCTAAGGCCTGCATGGGTTACGGATGGAGTTGAAGGCTAACCTGGCTAACTAGTGAGACCTGTCTCAGACTAAATTGTAGGAGGAGAGGTAGGAGTTTGTTTCACCTGCCTGGTATGTGAGGGTCTGAGGCAAACACATAAAACAAAGTACCCATAATACAAAGACAAAAAGCAAAACACAAAACCTCCCCAATACTGGCAATTAATAGGCAGATTTCAATGCCCTCTTTCTTTGGGAGGTGGGGGGAAATAGAGACGTGGTCTTGCTACATAACCCAGATTGGCCTTGAATTTATTGTTGGTCAATGCAACTCTAACTCACTGTCCTCCTGCCTCAGTCTCCTGAGTGCTGGGATCACAGGGATGCACCACCATGCTCAGCTGGGCCCACCTCCTTATTATACTATAATTTGTAACCAATTAGTTCTTGGTCAAATCATGGCGGGATGACCCTTGTAGCTTAACTTTGGTCTTTGTAGGATAAAGCTGATACAGCTTTCCACCCAGGGTTCTTTAGATGGTGACAATGTGTACAGTGACATTGTATCCAGTGCCTCTTACAAAGACATAAACTCAGAAGTTGCAAATGACCTCATGTATCACCTCACTAACTCCCTAACTCAGCTCCCCACCTGCCACTTCATCCATTTACCCACCATTAAGTTTGTTCCACATTTGGGAAGACAAGGGCCATCCAGATCAGATGTGCCATCTTGTCAGATTCCAAGGAAGTGCACTCTGGCCATGTGGTGACTACAATTACTGTGAATGTGACTGGACTTAGGGTCACCATGGGAACACACCTTGGTGAGGGTGTGTCTGGAGGTGGAACTGGAGAAGACTTGCCCTGAATCTGAACGGGCTCATGCACTCACTCAGCTGGGACTGAAGACCAAATGAAAAGGAGAACAGAGCACCTCAGTACTACAGTGACCTAGAGATGAGGCAGCCGACTATGCCTAATTCCCAACACACACACACACACAGAGAGAGAGAGAGAGAGAGAGAGAGAGAGAGAGAGAGAGAGAGAGGGAGAGGGAGAGGGAGAGAGAGAGAGAGAGAGAGAGAGAGAGAGAGAGAGAGAGAGAGAGAGAGAAGTCACAGCTAGACACTCAGAAGGATGCTCTCAGAGGTTGAACTTGACTCTGGGCTTTTGTTCCCTCCACTCTATGAAATGCCCCTGCCTCATCCACCAGCCAGACCCTCACCTGACACAAGGCCTCCAGCCGCTGCCTGTCAGCCTCTTCCGTGGCCAGGCTGGCCAGCTTGTGGAGCTGCAGCTGGGTGGGAGGGGTAGTGATGTCCAGGAAGTAGGTGAGGGCTTGGCTGAGTGAGCATGGGGGCAGCCTCTTGTCTTTGGCCCAGTAGCTGCCTGAATGGAAGGAAGAGAGGTTGTCAGGATGCAAAAGGCCATACTTGGGTCTCTCAAACCATGCCTAGCGTCCACCTGCAAGGAAGGGAAGTCTCTGACATCTTGGCTCCAGAAACGAGTGAAGATGGGGAGTTGGTGCTGAGACAGGGAAACCAGGGTAGGCTGATCTATTGCTCCCACACGGGCACCCATATTGACTTTGTCTCGCAGACTAACCACATCCTTCTGTGGCCCATACTTGAGTCTCTGACACACTCAGAAAGTGTCACCGGTTTGTGTCACTAACCACAAACTTAGTGACTAAGACTAGTGCCGAGTGATGTAAGCCCCAGAGTCTGGTTGCTCTTAGAACGAGTTTTATGGCTGCCATCTCCTGAGGCATTAAAGCAAGAGGCTTTGGGTGAACAGAGCAGTGTAATTTGAGGTGACTAGGCTTCAGGAGTCCCAAGAGACAGCATGCAGGGAGTCACAGCAAGACCCAGATTCAAATTCTGGCTCTCCACTTCCCAGATGAGCATCTGAACCCTGTGACCTCTGGCCGCTTCCTTGAGAATCAGATATGACAAAGTGTGAACTGACACCGACAATGTGTAACAACCATATTTAGGAAATCATCAACACAGTGCTGGGTTCACAGTTGTTTTAGTGCATGTTAGCATGTTGTTTTGTTTGTTTGTTGTTGTTTGTTTGTCTTTGGGTTTTGTTTCTTGTTTTTGTTTTGTTTGGGTTTTTTTGTTTTGTGTTTGGTTTTTGGTGTGTGTGTATGTGTGTGTGTGCGAGAGGCGGGGGTCTCTCTGTGTAGCCTTGGCTGTCCTGGACTCTCTTTGTAGACCAGGCTGACCTCAAACCCCCAGTGATTGCCTGCCTCTGCCTCCTGAGTGCTGGGATTAAAGGCGTGCGCCACCAAGCCAGGCTCAGCACACTGTTTTTATTCCTCTCCCTTTCCCTCCCTTCCGTCTAGAGACTAGGATTGCACCACTAATGGCATCTCATCTGGACTAGATCTACATTCATATAGCCCCAAGGATGCCTCAGGTCTCTTGTCCCTAAGTTTCAGGCTAACTCCTTTTCTCCTGAATGGTGATGCTCACTGCCAGGTTTTGCTTCTCCGAGCCTAGGGGACACACTCTTGGAGGCATCACTACCACTGAAGGCCAGGGAGCTTCTCTCATGAACTGGGACTGTAGTAGACCAGGACAGACACAGGCCTGGTCCTCAGAGATGCCAGTGAGGGGAGCAGAGGTCTTTCTGGGGCCAGGGCCTCACCTCTCTCATCCAGAACTTCCAGGCACACAGTTTGGTTTGGCGCAGGACAATCCACAACTCGCTCCATGATTCCGTGCACCAGGGCAAGCTGGTTGCATGGGAAAATCCCAAGGTGTTCCCCAGGCAGGTAGCTGGGGCCTCGGCTTCCCTCGAAGGAGAGTTGAACAAGGAGGGTGGCACGGCTGCAGAAGAAAAAGGGAGCCCTGGGTAGCCACCAGCTCCCCCAAGACAGGTACACTCCTGCCATCTTACTGCTGGCCTCCTCCAGCCTTGGCCACCAGCCAGAGTTCCTGACGAGACGTCCCCTCAGCTGGGGACCCTTGGAGCTTCATAATTTCCCAGAGAAGTCTGGCCATAGCCCTCCCTAGCAGTGCAGGGAGCATGGAGGGCTTAGCCACACTTCTGACACAAGAAGTATCTCCCTCAGGGTGTGTGGGCATCAGAGGTAGCCTTTCCTCGTCTCCAGAAGAAATTCTCTTCTCATTAGAACTAAGGCCATTTCCCCCCAATAGATACGAGTGAAGGAGAAGGACAAAGTGGATAAAATTTACAGATCCCTCAACACCCTTTTCTACCTAGCTGGGAAGTTCCCACCCTTGCAAATATTTTCACAAAAGGGCTGAAGACTCAAATGGTGTAAGTATCTCCTGGTCACTCCTTTTAGCATGAGTTCAGAGAGGAGGAAGACCCAGCGAGGCAGATACCTAGTCTTCAAATCGGGCAAAGGCACAGATGCCAAGGAGTAGCTGAGATGCTGGTCCCAACTGTGACATCCTCTTCAAGCATAACTCCCCTCCCTGTGCACAGACCGATTAGCACTGGTCCTTTATTCATTCCAGAGCAACACTAGGACACCAGCCTAGCAACCCCGCCCATCCTTACCTGGACTTCTCACTCTGCAGATTCTGCTGGGACTTTAGCCTCATCGTGAACACGTTCTTGGCGTGTATACTGCTGAGGGCTGAGGAGACAGAGATTGAAATGGCATGGGCCTCTGTTCTGTGGCATGGAAAGCCTTGCCTACTGAGTTGATTATCCCTGCATGCTCCACTTGCCCTTGGTGTCCTGAGACAGGACCACTATTTTTGAACCACAAGGAAAGGCCCTACATCTGACTAGATGTGGTGACACAAGTCTGTAATCCCCACACTTTGGAGGTGGAGGCAGGTAGATCAGGAGTTCGAGGCCATTCTTGGCCACATAGCAAGTTTGAGACCAATCTAGGCTACGTGAGACCCTGTACATACACACAAAGGGAAAACAAAACAAAACAAAACAGTAAGTAAATTAACCATCCAGAAAGAAGAACAGTGGCTTCCGGGCTGAGAAGTAAGGGAGCTTCAATTTAGACATTTAAGCGCAGAAAACCTCATGGCAGCGATGTGATTTAGGGGTTTGGGGCTCATAGGAGAACAGAGAGAAAAATGCACAAATCCTCACATGCAGATATCGCTATGGAGTCTGGACTCAGGGAACTGGATACATCCCCCAGGTGGGCAGAGCTCAGCCACTCACTGCTGCCCTGAATCGCCTCAGAAGCCTTCTTCATGGCATGTGGCCCCCCTTGGAAGACTGAGCCCATCCTCCATGTTTCCCACACGCTACCACTTGCTTCATTTCCTTGAACATTACCTTCTCTGCATTTATAACAGGTCAAGTGTCAGGACAAGTGTCACAGGCCAGTTCATGTGGGCCAAGAGGCTGGCACAGTGCCTTGCAGAGTTGCCCCCACCACCTACCCCACCGATGCAGGCTCCCTGCCCTCACTGTCACACTCTCTACTCACCGATGCAGGCTCCCTGCTCTCACTGCCACACTCTCTACTCACCGATGCAGGCTCCCTGCTCTCACTGCCACACTCTCTACTCACCGATGCAGGCCCCCTGATCTCAGGGCCACGCTCTCCACTCACGGATGCTGGCTCCCTGCTCTCACTGCCACACTCTCTACTCACGGATGCAGGCTCCCTGCTCTCACTGCCACACTCTCCACTCACGGATGCAGGCTCCCTGCTCTCACTGCCACGCTCTCCACCCACTGATGCTGGCCTCCTGCTCTCACTGTCACGCTCTCTACTCACTGATGCTGGCCTCCTGCTCTCACTGCCACGCTCTCCACTCACGGATGCAGGCTCCCTGCTCTCACTGCCACGCTCTCCACTCACGGATGCAGGCTCCCTGATCTCAGGGCCACGCTCTCTACTCACTGATGCAGGCTCCCTGCTCTCACTGCCACGCTCTCCACTCACTGATGCTGGCCTCCTGCTCTCACTGCCACACTCTCCACTCACTGATGCAGGCTCCCTGCTCTCACTGCCATGCTCTCTACTCACTGATACAGGCTCCCTGCTCTCAGGGCCACACTCTCAAGGCTTCCTCTTCACACATTCTCCCTCAGAGCCCAAAGCCCTGTCCCCCGCTACCCACCCCACAAGCTCCGCAGGAGGGACACAGAAACCTGGCAGTGCCAGCTTCTGCCTTCATTCAGAAGGACATGGTGGATTCCTTGACTACTGGTTCAGGGCTCAGGCAGCCTCAACCCAGGCAGGAAAGATCAGCGGGGTGCAGAAGGGCTGGTACCTTTGTTGAGGTCTAGCGGCTCTGGGCTCTGGGTGAGCCTGTATTGCTGTGGTTCCCAAAGTGCGTTGGAAGTGTAGTGTTTCGGGATCTGAATGTGATGTTTGCTTCGAACATCAAATGTCTCACAGGCCACCTGGAAAGTTAAGCAGAATAACATTCACCTTCACCATCATCACCATCATCACCACCCCTCACCATGGCCAAATGCTGGCCAGCTGCATCACAGAACACCTAAGGGTGTCATTGGATGGGACTGGAAGATTTCAGAGAACCCCAGGCTTGGCACACAGGGCTTAATGCTATTATAGTGAATAATACAGCTGCGTGTGTGTGTGTGTGTGTGTGTGTGTGTGTGTGTGTGTGTGTGTGTCTTCCCACATAGAGAGAGAGGTTTGGGGCTTCCCTATCCTGATAGAAAACCTCCTGGACGAGAGCCTGAGTCTTGAAACCAACTCTGCTGGGCTTCCATTTCAGTGATAAGTTCCCCCCCCCCCACCCGCAGGGCGGAACCCAGAAAGTAAAGATTTGAGGCAATAACAGCAGGTGGTCCCAGGAGCTCAGCAGCGTGTCCCTTGTGCTTCTCTGCAGAGCTGGGAGACTGTTAGGAGCTGGCCAAGGCTATCAGTAGGAAAAACCCTGAAGCCATGAGTTCAGGACAGGCAGCTGAGCAGCCACCTCTCCCACCTGGAACAACACACCAGAGCGACACTCTTCTTGGTGGAGTGGGGTTTGGGGAAGCAGCTTTGACTTCAGACATCAGGCCTATAGCCCTGGCCTATACCTGGCAGAGGTCACAACACCCAGCACACCAGATTCAGATATGTCTTACATGAACGCACTATAGTCTTTCTGTCTGGAAACTGACCCGGAAGGTTTGCACAGCCCAGCTGCGGAAGGCATCCTCCTGCCCGCTGAGTTCATCGCCTTCTCCTGTCGGGGCAAGCTGAGAGGCTCCCAGGTGGGACAGTTTCTGGTCGATGTCATGAGCAAAGGCACAAAACTGAGGGTACATGCTGGAGCCAAGGCCAAACACAGCATACCTGCCAAGAGGGACACACAGGGAGACTCAGGATGCCTGACAGGAGTCTCCAAGGCCTGCAGGGACAGCCCTACTCTCTCATGTCCACTGGGTCACACCAGAGTCTGGCCTTCCTTGGTCATGTGACCAATGCGCTCTTGGCCTGCAGACCTGCAAGAGGGATTTGGCTTCTATGTCTTCATCCTCAACCCACTCAGAAGACAAACCTCAAACCAGGACCTGGTCTGCCCCCTGGACATCAACGAGAAGATATCTTGTGTGCAGCCAGTTTCAAGGACTGATTCCAGACTGGGCCCAGGAAGCAGGGATGAGGGACAGGGCCTCACCTGAAGGTGTGTGTGAGTTCTCTCAGCATGAACAGGGATTTCTTCAGGGTCTACAAAGACAAAGAACCCAAGTTCTCAGGCCAGGAGCCACAGACCCACCATCCTTCCTGTCTTATGGCGGTCCGTTTAAACACTGACCACACTGAGTCGGCAAAGAATCCAGACCCATGGGGGAAGCCACTGGGCAAGTCTAGATTGCTGCTCACCCCAGCTGAACCAGCTCAATGGGTCCTGCCCCTCCATAGGAGGCCCAGAAACCCCTGGTGTCCCCATTTAGTGCTGGAAGAACACAGGGTTCCTCAGAAAGAACGTGAACCTTGCTTCTTGCTTGGATCTTGGTAGGAACTCCACAGTGTCTGAACTAACTGATTTCCCAGGAAACTGTTTTAGGTAGCGTGGGACCCATCCTATTGTCGGAAGGTGTGCCTTCTGCAATCCCTTAAGAGATGGTCTTTTTGTCCTACCAAGCACTAGAGAGACAAGCTAAGCAAACTTTAGCATCTCACTCATTCTTGCCTCTGCTCAAAGCACAGGGCTGAGGAGGCCTGTGTGAGGCCGGCTAGACAAAAATTAACATGTCTTTCCCTTCGTGAGAATGATACATGTCTTTGAGTATAAATTCCCTTTAAAGAAACATGTGTGCCCGAGAGTGTGTCTGAGGACAAGAGTCAGGGTACCCAGCGAGGCCAGAAAAAGACAGTGCTCAGTTCCCTGGAGTTGAAGTTACAGAAGACAGGGAATCACCCAATATGCGTGCTGGGAGTGAATTGTGGTCCTTTGGAAGTGCAGCGCATGCTCTTAACTGCTGAGCCATCTCTCCAGGCCCCAGACATGAATCCTTGTTGAAGGAAAATAAGGGTTTTCATACAACATTTCCTATAGAGTTCAGGCTGGGCCCAACCCTGTGACCCTCCTGCCTCTACCTCCCAAGCGCTGGGATTACAAGTGTGCATCAGTTTGCCTGGTGAAATAAGAAACTTTGAATAATTAATAATTGTGGTTACTGTGATGTCCCAACAGGTGAAAGTGTCACCAAGCCCCAAAACCTCAGGGGCCTGCATCGTGGAAGGTGAGAACCGTCTCCTGCAAGTTGTCCTCTGATCTCCACAGGCAAGCTGTGACCTCCCCCACAAAATACACACATAAGTGCAATAACATCAATCCCCTCCAATAATCTAAAAATATATAAATAAAAGTCAGTTCACAGGAAATGACATCGTGTGCCATTAGGAAGGTGGCACTAGAAGGACCCAGAGTGGCCTGACTACTTACTTCCAATGTCCTCTTCGGGTCATGCTGAGTCCCCTGGACTCTTCTTGGTCCTCCCAAGCCCCTCTGCCCCCAGATGACCAGGGCCCTGGGCTACCCACCTGCCCATTGCTGGGGCAGTCTCCGTTCCCAAACGTGCTTGTCACCACCAGCAGTAGTTGCTCCTCTTGCAAAGAGCTTGCCTTGTACTGGTCCATGCAGACCACCTGCATGGCACACGGCGGACGTCAGCCCTCAGCTCCCAAGAGGCCCTCTGCACTCACCCAGACACCTTCTGCCTAGGCGTGTACCTTGGTGTTGAAGGCACAGCTGAACAAGGCCGCCAGGTCGCGGGCTAGCACCTCAGATTTCCCTGTCTCGGTAGCAAAGAGGACTGTGGCTCTGACTCGGGAAGCCATGACCTTGCGCATCAACACGGAAGCAAAGAGCACCACTCTGTGGGGGACGGACAGACGGACAGACAGACAGACAGACAGATGCTGTGCTGAGTCAGCTTCCAAAAGAGAATGGAATAGAGACAACACTGGGGCGTGGGCTGTGGGGGAACATCTCTATGTATCGTTTCACTGGTAGCCCCCATGCATCCTGACTCAGCCCCTTTAGGAAGTTTGGAACTACAGAAGCAAATGGGCCTCAGAGTTGGTTTCTAGAGCTCTGGGAGCCAACACCATTGAGAACCTTCTCCATATGCTCTGCCCTTCACGGCGGAGTCGGGAAGGCTGCCTCAGTCGAAGGGACACAACACAGACAGGGACACTGTCCACTTCCACATACTTCACCAAGACTCTGAGCCGGATCTCTCTCCTCTTGGGCCTCAGCTTCCCATCCTGCCAGATGTGGGTCTTCCAGGGCTCAATCTGCAGAAAAGAGGGGAGGCATGAGATGGGGGTTCTGGCTGGGCTCAGTCTGGGGGGATGCTGGAGGGTCAGACGGCCCTCTATAGCTCTCACGGAGGGCCGACCCCCAACCCACATCACCAAAACTCAGAGTGGGACTTCCTAAGTCCCGCATGAGCCAAAAGCAGTGGGCGTTTGACTTCCCTTGCTGTTGTCCCGGAAGGTAGAGACCACCTTGCTCTTAGCATCCTTTTTATTGAGTACACTAGATAATGGATAGTCTAATCTGGGCCCCTTAGCGAGGAGAAGGTGGCACTCGGCTGGCATGTCTAACCCTGGGCAGTCACACTACGTAGACTCCGCAGCTGAGCCGCAATGTGGGGAGGGCGGGAGGCTTTCTCCCTGACCTGGTAGAAATAGAATGGAGATAGAACGTAGTTCAGCATCTCCTGATGGAACACGGGGGTGATGCTCCCGGACACTGGAGGGACCAGCCAGACCCAGTCCGCAGGGCAGCCTCCTCGGGCCCGGTACTCATTCTGCATGTGTTTCATGAAGGACTCTGAGGCTGTGTGATGGTCCATGATGGTCACGTTCTGCTTCTGAAGGAGAAGATGGAGTTAGTTGGCTTAGATGAAGGCAGCAGAGGAGATGGGGTAAGAGGCTGCCCCAGCTCTGCTACCCGTTCCTGGTCCTCTCACTGGCTGCTGCAGAAACACACACACACACACACACACACACACACACACACACACACGTCCAAGTCCACAGACATAGAGACCTAGGCCATCACCCCAGCCACTCGCATGGCAGTCAGCCTTCAGTCCCATGATAGCGTCCCCTCAGACCCTCTTGGAGCATTCAGAAACTCATATGCATAGGTCTCCACACATTGCCAGTATACAGCGAGCCTCGGGTGTGGGCAAGGCACACAGCACCATCTTGCGTCAAGTAAGGAAAATACAAACTCAAAGGGGGCTCGCTCGGCAGAGTGCTTGTCCGGCACTCACGGAGCCCTACACATTTATAATCTCAGCACTTTAGTGGTGCAGGCAGCGGATCAGGAGCTCAAGGCCATCCTCAGCTACATAGGGGGTTCTCGGCCAACCTGGGCTACAAGAGGGTCTGTTTCTAAAACAGTCAAACATAAAACCACCCTGGTCATCTGTGGGGACAGGTGTGGACCGGAGTGTAGAAGAGAAAAGCCATCCACATCTTAACACTAGAGGCCATGAGGTCTGAACTAGCCTGGAATGATCGAGTAAAAAGCAGGTGCATCCTCAAAGTCCAGATATCCATTTAACTAGCATCCCCCAAAGTCCAGATATCCATTTAACTAGCATCCCCCAAAGTCCAGATATCCATTTTACTAGCATCCCCCAAAGCCTGGAGATCCATTCAACTAGCACCCCCAAAGTCTGCTTTGTGTTACCTCAGAACTCCTTACTCCAGTGAGTACAGAATGAATCTTCCCGCGGGTGACCAGCCCTTGGGGACATGGTGTGAGCCTATACTTTTTGTCAGCCACCTATATTCTAATGCCTGGCACACACGGGGCAAGCATCCATTAAGTCTCCGTTGAAAGAATGAATGACTCTGCCCAATGGTCCGGACACCAGGCATTTTCTCATATCCAGGCCCCAAAGGGAACAGCAGCGCAGGACCAAAGCCAAGGAGGGACCACGGAGAGCGGGCTCAGTCCACACAGGAGCCAACTGCTGTGCTGACCAGGCTCGTGAGGTGTGAGTAACCCCAAGTGTGAGTAACCCCAGGCCATGTGTAGATGGGGGCTCACATCCATTTGTCCTCCCACTCCATAATCTCCCATCCTCTGCCCCGGGCCAGATGCTCCGCTGGTCGCATAGCAGCAAAACTCAGTGAAGATCCCAGCTGCACGGAGCACTGAGCAGCAGCCCACATAGAGGCCGACCTATGACCTGATGCTGGAAACTACCTGAACAAAACCATGTTAAAGGAGGTAGAAGAAGAGAGGACTGGAGAGGGGTGGGGGTGGGGGACACTGCCCAAAGTGGCATGGCCCAGGAGGGACTCTTCAAGAAACAGAAGGAGCTGGCCACGGGATGATTTAAAGGAAAGATTCTAGGTGGAAGAAAACGTAAGGGGGCCAGCGAGATGGCTCCGGGGTGAAGGTGCTTCCTGCCAAGCCTGCCAAGCCTGCTAAGCCAAGTTCCATCCCTAAGACCTATTTAGTGAAAGCAGAGAACAGATTCTCCTCAATTGTCCTCTGACCTCTACACACCATGGCATGAGCTTAGAAGTGCTAAGTCCTGTGGGAAGATGCCTTTTTTTGCTGAGGTTTTTTTTTTTTTTTTTTTTTTTTTAGCCCTGCAAGAATTTCAGACACAGGGAGACAGAAACCAAGCTGGAGTGGTTGAGGGAGAAGCAGTGGGGTGGGAGGGGCCTCACTGGCTGTAACACGGGCAGGCGAATGACAGGAGCCCAGGGGCTGGCGGGAACTGTTGACTTGCTCTTCCTTCCTGTCTTGCAGACGGCAGCCAGCACCGCCTACTTGCGCATGGTGGGAACCATCGGACAGGGAGGGAGAGCATGGAGATGCAGCCGGGCGTCCTCAAGTGATGAAAGCGGAACTGCATACAGTGCTCAGATGCAGGGACAGGCAGGAAGGAAAGAAGTAGCCAGAGGCAGAACAGAACGCTGGGTCTCAGTGCCCGGACAGCGTGTATGCATGAACAAATGATGCTGTAAAGGTGACGTCAAGTGACCTTCTTGCCAAAACCTCTACCAATCCACAAGACACCCTGGCATACCTGGAAACTATAGAGCACAGCCACATTGATCTCCGTGACAGCCCGGTCTTTCCAGAGGGAAGCCAGTGTGTGGGTCTCCAGGCCCATCCTTCTGCCCACTTCCTGTAGAAACCAAGTAGTGAGGGTGAAGTGGTTTTGGGGACCCACCAGCCAGCCCGCTCATCCAGCTGGCCCCGCTGGGGAACCCTTGTCACCTCCAGGATGTTGTAGCGTTGCGTGTCACAGAAGTCTCGAACTCCGATCTCCGTGCCCATGTACCAACCGTTGAAGGGGCAGGCTGGGAACTCGAGGCCACCCACTTCCAGCAGCATGTTGGCCACGGCAGGCAGCGCGTACCACTTCAGCCCAAGCTCCTGGAACCACTCGTACCTGGCGGGGAGGCAGAGCCACCTGCTACCACTGACTTCTTTTGTGCCCTCTCTCCTCAATCAAAAAAAAAAGGGTCAACCCAAGAAATTCCTTCTCTTTCTGTTTTTTGAGTCGCATATCCCAGACTGGCCTTGGCTTTATATAGCCGAGGATGGCCTTGAACTTCTGACCCTATGGAGTCTATCACCCAAGTGCTGGAATTAAAGGCATGCGTCATCACACCCAGTTTCTGCAGTGCTGGGGAATCAAAGCTAGGGCTTCATGCATGCTGAGCAAGCATGCTCAACTGAGCCCTATCCCCAGAACTAGAAAAGTCCTTTTGAAGAGTTGATCTCAGTCATCCCATCGGGAGAGATAGCAGGGTACACTAGGGGTCATGCGTTAAGTAAGACATCTCTTTACCCAGACATTCACGCAAATGGATCAGGCATATACTGAGCTAACTGCTCATACTCCAACATAATGCCACAGCGGCTAAGGACCCTGACAGCTGGGGCTCCAGCACCGAGTAGGTGCTTTTAGCTTCCTGGCGCCTCCATGTCCTCAGCATCAACATAGAGCCAATAGCACCAAACCCATGGGATTATTACAAACATAGTCTCATTCATTGGATAGTTGGTCACAGCTGGTTTGTATAAAGATCTTACAATTAAGGACCTACTATGTGCCCTCCACCTTGCAGATCGTGGGGATATACTGATAAAAAGCAAGATTCTAGTCTCGGAACTGCAGCCGAGCATCTAGACTACACACCCCAGAGGGGTAAACAAATCCTCCTGTAGGAAAACGAGAAACCAAGTGTGGTTTTGTGTTGAAGGTGAGTGGTTGGGAAAGGCTTCCCAGAAGCGCGGTGACGTCACAGGAAGTACCTTTTGATGAGAAGAGGTGAGCCTTGTGAAATTCTGAGGAAAGGTCATATCAGGTAGAGGAAGCTGCACAGAGGTCCTGGGCCAGGACTGAGTTCAGTATATTCAAAGGACAAGAGCAGGCAGCCCAGCGGCAGCTAGTCAGTCCGTCCCCATATTTGGAAATATTTTGCAGCGGTTCAATGAGCTACGCTCCTAAAGTCCTTGTGGGCCTACACTTCCTCTATCTGGGAGGGGTGTCCTTTCCTTAAGAAACCTGGGAGGAGGCCACGGAGATGGCTCAGCAGGCAAGGGCACTGGCCAACACGCCTGATGAGCTGAGTTCAATGCCCAGGACGCATATGGTAGGAAAGAATCAACTGACTCCTGCAACTCATCTCTGACCACATATGCACACAGACACACACACACACACACACACACACACACACACGTGCACACAAATATAAACACACACCATATATACTACACACATCACACACACAGTACACATACCACACATACGACACACATACTACACAACTACACACACACACAAATACACAAGCACACCACACCATACATATATACATAAACAGAAACACCACATATACCACACATACCACACACACCGAACACACAGACACACACACACATCATACACACATACAATGTACACCATATACACACACAATCACACACCACACATACAATCACACACATCCAAGCACACACATTAAATAAATGTAAGAGGAAAAATTCAAAGTGTTAGGAGGACAGCCAAAGGCCTGGCTGCTCAGACAGAAGCTCCAGGGCTCTCCTAAAGGCACTGCCTCCCATGCTCCAAGGAGGAGCCTTTGCTAGGCCAGCTGCACCCTCAGTCACCATCAGCAGCGCCTCATGAGGCTGAGGCTGAAGAGGAAGCGCAGAGCTGCTGCAGAAGGCCTAGTGGCCTTGCAGCATCTGTCCTCTGGGCACCTCCTAAGTCGGGGCTTGGAAGGAGGAAAAGCATGGATCTAAGAACAGTGCGTGCGTATATCCCACACCCTCGGCGGCGGCTTACTTGGGATGCTCCATGTTCACCTCCAACACAAGGTCAGGAGGGATTTCAAAGACCTCTGGATCTCGCCCGTCAGCCTGCAGGACCAGAGGCAGCACATCGAAGCGGCCGTAGCGGGGCTTCCAGCCCAGGTGGATGCACAGCTGAGGCACAGAGACGTCCAGTAAGTCTGTAGGCCCAGGCACCACATCTGCTCTGCGTTCCCTGCCCAGAGGGACCCAACAGAGGCTAGATAGGTACCTGGGTGAACTCCAGGCTGGCAGGGTCCCCTCGGATGGTGCTGTCGGGCATCTGGTAGCCCGCGTACCGGATGAGCTGCGAGTTCCAGATCCGGAAGTCACGCTTCCCGTTGCTCCGCTGGGGGAACACAGTGATGGCCGACCTTTCCCAGAACAGGGGGACATAGCCGTTTACCAACTGCCCCAGGCTGGGATGCGGGCAGGGGCTCCCAGCCAGCCTCCCTCCATTCTTCCCACTCTGCAGTCCCTGCATCCCAATCAGACTGAAATCACCCCCTGATAATGAACTCGCCTCCTGCTGCCAGCTTCCCCCTGTCCTTCAAGACCAGCAAGGAGATCGCCACTCTGGGATGCCTCCTGTCCCTTCCACACCCCCGGCTTTCACTGATGGATGATGCAGCTGGATGCAGCCGCATTCTGGGGTCTTAGCCGCCTCTATACCTCTGTTTCCTTAGCCCCTGACCTACTCCTGTGCTGAGTCCCCCCCATTAGGTGTGCACCAAGTGTTTCTTGCTGGGCACAAAAACGGGCGAATGACAGATTGAGGGCACTGTTCCTTCCTATCTGTGGTATTGAGAGGGGCAAGGAGAGAAAATGCCAAGCATTGAGTGGCTCTCTCACATCTGAGAATAAAAATACCACAGCAAAACCATCACCAGAAAACCAATGTCTCCTTCCCAAACAGGAAGAAGGACCTTCTATTTTGCTTCTTTGTTTTAAAGACAGGGTCTCACTGTGTTGCTCTGGCTGCCTTGGAACTCACGGATATAGACTAGGCTAGCCTTGAACTCGGAGGCCTCCCTGCCTCTGCCTCCTGAGTGGGTTCTTTAAAAAAAAAAAAAAAGCTCAAACTATTGCACCAGCCAAGGACAATACAGGCAGTAAACTTCAAACCCCTACCCAGATCTAGCCAATGGACAGGACATTCTCCACAGTTGAGTGGGGAGTGGGGTCTGACTTTTACACAAACTCTGGTGCCTCATATTTGACCATGTCCCCTGGATGGGGACACCTGGTGGCACTCAGAGGAAGGATAGCAGGCTACCAAGAAGAGACTTGATAACCTATGAGCATATAAAGGGGGAGGAAGTCCCCCTCAGTCACAGTCATAGGGGAGGGGAGTAAGGGGAAAATGGGAGGGAGGGAGGAATGGGAGGATACAAGGGATGAGATAACCATTGAGATGTAATAAGAATAAATTAATAAAATTAAATTAAAAAAAAAAAGCCAAGGTCTGTCTATGTGACCCAGACTGGCCTGGAACTTATGTCAATCCTCCTGCCTCAGCCTATCCACTGTTGAGATTACTGGTATGTACCACCATGCCTAACTAAGATTTTTTTTTCCTTTGGTTTTGTTTTGTTTTGTTTTTAAGGCAGGAATACATGGAGCCCAGGCTAGCCTTGAACATGCTATGTAGCCAAGGATGACTTTGAACTCTTGATCCTCCTGTTTCCACCTTTCCAAGTGTTTGGATAACAGGCACGTATCACCATGGCCTGCTAGACGTGGCTCTTTAAGGATGTGGCTGCTCCATGGTTTTAAGTTAGAAGGGGGGAGGGGGGGCAGAGCCGGGCCTATGGCAGAGGTTAATGGAGGGGAGGCTGTTCTCACCATTCTGCGTCCCAGAGAAGCTAGTTTCTCCCTTGTTTCCCCTAGAGTCAGAGGCCCCTCTCCTATGCCCTCTCGCCTCCCCTGCAGGAGCTTGACTGGGTGAGCTCAGCACAGCTGGCTAAGGTACCTCACCTGATGTTGCCATTGTTGGTGGCATAAAGCAGGTGTCTGCAGATGTGCTGGAACATGTCCTGGGCGGTGCTACAGCTCCGGGCATCGAAGACCTGCACAGGGCCCACCCAGACCACACCGTGGAAGACTGTGAGGACAGAGGCTTGGGGCTGACTCAAAGTCCCTAGGGACAAAGGGCAGCCTGCACACCACTGCCAGGCAAACACAGACGTCACACCATCCTCTGCAGAGAATCCCACTCAGAAGGCTCCAGTAAAACCAGATTACCAAGACCTTCTGGCTTTAAAGAACCAAAAGGGCAGGGTCCCCACAGCCCTAGCCTGGATCTTCACCATGGCAGTATGTACCACCATTGAAGCTCCAAGATTTTCTCAGTCCAAGTGTACTCAATAGGACTCCAAAAAGAAGAAGAGGAAGAAGAAGAAGAAGAAGAAGAAGAAGAAGAAGAAGAAGAAGAAGAAGAAGAAGAAGAAGAAGAAGAAGAAGAAGAAGAAGAAAGAAAGAAAGAAAAAAGAAAAAGAAAAGAAAGAAAAGAAAATTGACCCTCCAAGGAGACAGACGATGGCTTAGGAGGCTAGGATAAAATTAAAAAAAAAAAAAAGCCTCTCTGGGAGCCAAGACTGCAAACACTGGAGGCAAACACTTGCAGCACCAAGGCCTCAGGAATCAGACATCCAAGGTTTGTTTGTTTCATAGTGGTATGTGGTTCCTCCCACAGTTCACACGAGGGTGGGTCATCTAGAGACCCCTGGTGCTAAACTAAGATTCCAGGCCCCCTTAAGGGGGTCTGGGATACCCCGTCTCAGGGTTTGACTGCACTCTGCAGAGCCCTGGCCACTTGCTCTGTCTCAGGGCCTGCCCATCCCTGCGCCTTCTCCTACCCTGGCCGTAAGGCTCACCTGCAGGTTGGCCCACTGGATCCTGCCGATGCAGCGAGGGGCGTTCCTCCAGGCCAGCTTGGTGGCAAAGATGAGCTCATCCAGGGTCAGCTGGTAGGTTCCTGTTGTTTCTATCTCCTTTGTTACGGCTTCCACCCTGGCCAGATGTTCCTCTATTTTTGCCCTGGGGGACAGGAAACTGTCAGGAAGATCAACAATAGCCAGCCCTTAAATGGGGATTAATTCAATCTCCAGAAAGCAGGAACTGATTTTGGACCAGAAAGGCAAACTGTCCCCCTTAGGACACTGTCTCCAACAAGGCTGACTTTGTGACCTACTTTTAGCTTACTAGGGAATGTTTTTGGTTTTTGGTTTTTAGTTTTTTTTTTATATATATACTTTGCCATCTCTCTCTTGAGGCTCTTAGTCCTCTTAGAACAAAATCACACTTTCACTTCTACCATGTCCCCTGCAAGTTTTTGTCACTGCTGTGATCATTGTGACAAGGTCTTGTTATGTAGCCCAGGCCAACCCAGAACTTCTAATCCCCCTCCCTCCACCCCCTAAATGCCTGGGATTGCAGACGCATGCCTCCACACGTAACTTAGGAGGCGCCGCTGTGTTTACTTTGCAATCAAAGGTCTTAAGACTCTAGAGTGCACAGTTCTAGGCCCAAGGACGCACGCATGGTAACAGAGAGAAGTGAGGACACAGGCCCGGGTAGTCTCGATGCCAACGCCAGGCTCCTAACAGTCTGCAGTGGGCAGGACCTTCCACCTTCCATCCAAAGGGAGACTGCAAGCCTTGAGGGTTCCTCAAAGAGGAAGGCAGGCCCAGACAAGACCTGAGGTCAGGGCTCAACTTTGAAGGACCCCCCACCCAAAGGAGCCACACTTAGTGATTTAAGTGTACTTCAAAATTATTCCAAGGGAGAGGAACTTGGTCACAAAGACTCTGAAACACACACACATACACACACACACACACACACACACACACACACACACACACACACACACCAAGCAACCTTGAGATTTCCAACCAGCACCACCAAAGGCTTTTGAGATGGCAACAAACAAAATTATTTAAAGAATGAACTTGTGATTAAGGGCAAGAGAGGACTTGGAATGAAGCAGCCAACAGCCTTTAGGGCAGGCGGAAGGTCTGGGCAGCTCCTGTTTGATTACAGAAAGACTCGAAGACAAAACATCCAGAGATGTTTGTCCTCAGTGATGTCTGTAAGGGGGAACTTTTGGATGAGGTTGGTACCCAAGGATGAACACAGCAGGGTCCACAGCTATGGTGGCAACACCACATAAAAGGAACTCTGGGTACCCTTTACCCAAAGGGGGCCTGACTGTTTTTGGTTTCTTTGGTGTTTTTTTTTGTTTTTGTTTTTGTTTTTTTTTTTGCCTCTCTTTTATAATCTAAGAAGTGCACCGGTCCTGAGCAAAGCCACCCTCTTTATGTACGAAACAGCGCAGCAACTATGGTAGTGAGAAGGAACGGGGAGCCTTTGTCTTCATCCATCTTTCCCAGGAGTCACAGAGGGAGACGGTTGCTTTCCTGGCCTCCCTGACTCAGAACAGTTCATGAAACAAACCACAGTCAGCCTTCATCCTGCTAGACCCTCATGTAATTTCTAGAATAGTTTGTGTCAGGAAGGGAGGGCATGGCTCTCACACGTTAGAAATGACCTCAAAGCACACTATTAACTTGTTTATGGCTTAGGTGAGAGTCTGATTTGCAAAGGCAAGCTTTAAGCAGCATTTCTCAGAAGAAAAAAAAACCCCACTCCCCTCCCTCAGTAACAATGAAGCCTCTAACATCCATGAGAATACCAACACATAAGAAAGATGACCTTTAAAAGAATATTTAAAATTTGGGAGACGGGGCTGGAGAGATGGCTCAGTGGTTAAGAGCACTGTCCACTCTTCCAGAGGTCCTGAGTTCAGTTCCCAGCAACCACATGGTGGCTCACAACCGTCTATAATGAGATCTGGTGCCCTCTGCTCACATGCAGGCCAACTACTGTATAAATAAATAAGTAAATCTTTTTTTAAAAATGTGTATGTATGTGTTTTTTAAAGTGTTTTTGTTGGTTGTTTTTGTTTGTTTTGAGTCAAGGACTTACTCTTAAAATTATTTTTCATGTTTTATGCCAAATTCCCTTAGTTTTTTTCATTGTTTTGTTTTGAGATAGAGTCTCACTAGATAACCTTGGCTGGCTTAGAGCTCACTCTGTAGACCAGGCTGGCCTCAAACTCACAGAGATCCTCCTGCCTCTACCTTCAGAGTGCTGGGGTTAAAGTGTATGCTGCCACACCCAGTGAATTTTATTTTTTAGCATTTTCTTTTACTGCTTTCGCTCCTTCTATTTTCCCCTCCTTTAGTCTGTGGTACCAGGGACCGAGCCTAGAGTACCAGACTAGGCTCATCTACCACTGAGCTACATCCTCAGCCCCTGGCCGCTAGCCTCAGTGGCTGCCGCCAGCACTTAAAAAGAAAAAAAAAACCTTTTGTTTAAGGCAGGTTTTCACTATGTTGCCTAGGCTGGCTTGAATTCACCCTGTCACCCAGGCAGTCCTTGAACTTGGAATCCTCCTATAAGGACCTTGGTCTCCAGAGTAGCCTACGCCACCAGGCCCCCCTGACACATCGATCAGTTTCTCATGGTCATGTTTCTGAGCCACTAGGGATGCTGTGGTACCTCTTAGCTCTGAAAAGGAGCAGCTTCTGCATCAGCATCCGAATTGGATGGTCGCCCTCAGAAAGTCAGAAGCTCAAAAGGTCCCGATATTCTGCCTATACAGATGTCTGAGCCCACTCTGCTAGAAGCCTTCAGCTGCTGGTATCCCCCGCGGGGACAAACTTCTTCATCACCCCTAACTCAGAACCTCTTGGGGACCAAGATATGGACTTGTGACTGTGGGGGATGAGAAGTAAAGACATTTGCTCCGTTACTGGGCACCGCCCTGTTAGCCTCCCAGAGTCTCCTAAGACCCACCCAGTTGTCTTTGGAATACCAGTTGAGTATCCCAGCTCCAAAAAGACTCAGAATCCTGAAGGGCCAAAGGGCTGCATGCCAAGGTACTGAGGCGGAATAGCTAGGGGCCCAGCACCAGCAGCCCAGGCTCCAAATGTGCATCTTCAAGAAAGCCCTACATCCTCCCAAAACCTGCTTGCTCCTCTCTAGAGAGGGATGGTAACTGCACCTGGCTGTCTGAGTTAATGCAGCAACTCAGAAGTTTTTTGTTTGCTTGGTACCAAATTAAAAAAAAAATGGCCAGAAAACTCCCAGACCCCCAAATGGCCACTTGTTAACAACTGAGTGAAAACTGAGGAAGCTGTACAGTTCAATGCCACAAAGCTCCCAGAACAGACTGTGCCCCCCACGGGCCTCCACCTTTCAGAAGACCACAGACAGCCCCTCCAGAGATGGCTGCCCTTGGTCCAGGGGACCAAGCATCAGTGTTCTGCCAGCTCCAGGTGAGGCTGGGAAACACTGCTCTGGAAGATGGTGGCCTCTTGCCAAGCACCCTCCCAGCTCTGACCTTCTAGAGCTGTAGGTAGGTCGAGTAGGAATCACCTCGAGCAGTGATTTCTGCCCTCAGTCCCAGATGCCCTTCTGTGTCTTCTGTCCCAGCTGGAGCTGCCATGTGTGGCTGTGCTACTAAATGACACTGCCACACTGTCCCCAGCTGCAGAGCAGGCGTTCACTGTCTCTCAGCCAAGTCACTCTTGCAAATGGACCGGGTAAGTTGCTTAGTCACACGACAAGGTTCTACATTCAGGAGTTGTCCTGTGTATTTGTCACCCACAGCACTCAGAAGGACGACTGTGGGCAAAAGCCAGCCTCCACTATTTCATCAGATGCTGTCTCAAAAAACATACAATGAGGCCGGGCGTGGTAGCTCATGCCTTTAATCCCAGCACTCGGGAGGCAGAGGCAGGCGGATCGCTGTGAGTTCAAAGACAGCCTGGTCTACAAAGTGAGTTCAGGACAGCCAAGGCTACACAGAGAAACCCTGTCTCAAAACAAAGCAAAAAACAATGAAGGACCAGAGAGATGGCTCAGCAGGTAAAGGCACTTGCCACCAAGTCTGATGACCTCAGTCAACCCCAGGCATCCACAATGATAGAAAGAGATGCTGAACTACTACAGATGGTCCTCTGCCATTCACGCAGTTGCTGAGGCTCAGGCACTCCGTTCTCCAAATAAACAGATGCTTAAAATATTGATAAGGAAGACTTGGGTTGCATTCACTACAGGCCAGCACTGTTCTTAGCTATTTGTAGCCTCTCTTTACTCTTCATGCAAACTCCTACATGGTATATTATAACAGATATTTTCAGGCAAAAAACCAAGGCACAGAGAGATGAAGGGACTTGCCTGGGTTTGAACCAGATTAGGTGACCCCAAGGCTTGCCCATGCCACACAGCCTCTTCATCACAGCCGTATGTATTGACAACAAAATTGGCCAACTGTCAATGAAAAAAGAATCTTCGTATTCCAGGCTGGACCATGGTTGGGGCTTGGAGTGACTGAAAGAGTGCCTGACAGACAGACTGACATGACTGACTGACTGACTGACTGGCTGGCTGACTGACTGACTAAAGAGTAAAGGAGTCTGGGCACTGGACTCATAGAAGCCTTGTGGGATAAGAAGACAAGAACACTCCAGGAGTGTGGTACCCCACCACCTCAGGTCTCCTGGACGGTAGCCAGACAAGGAAGATGCTGGGGCTGTGTCTGAGAGTCTTGCTCACATCTGTGGGAGGAGAAGCCTGACCAGACAGTCTCTAAAGTCCCTTCTACTGCAGGAAAAAAGGATCCATTCCGAATCACTGTTTCGCAGCCCGTAGGCTAGGACACCGTTCTAGACTTGCACAAATCTTATGACTGTCTAACGAGCCATGATAGAAGATCCCCCCTCCATTTTACAGATGGGGAAGTTGAGGCCCAATGGCTTTCCTCAGGATTCAGCAATGGTCTGTGGTGGAGCCAAAACTCAAAGCCAGTTACACTCTCCCCTATACTTTTAGACATTATTGTAGTGTCTAAGCCTTCTCCAGGGTCTGCTTTGGGCCTGGAGCCACGGCAAATCTGGAGACTGCAGAGTTCAGGGGTCAAAGTGGAACAGTTGAAGACAGGACAGCGCCAGGGAAGGGACGGGGCAGATGTCACCCAGACCAGAAGCCAGACTTACTCTTTGAAGGAGCCATAATACTGGTTGATGAAGTCGATGGCTTGTGGCAGAAGCTCCTCCAGTGAGATGGGCTTGTCTCTGGGTCCTCTGATCAAATTCTTGGGGTTCATGATAGACCCTAAGCAGGACTTGGACTTACAAGTGGAATCCTAGAAAGAGAAACAGGGAGTGAGTAGGCCTCCCGCTCCCCGTCCCCACCGTGTCCCAGCCAACCGCCTGGCCATCCTCTGCCTGCTGAGTTCCCAGTGACCCTATACAGGCTCCTTCTCTTTGGGGCCAGCCAAGCTTTCTCCCAGCCTTGCTCCCCTCTCCTTTCCCAAGACTCAGTGGGTGCGAGCTGGTTTCTCTCTGTGTCTGTTCTTCAGTCAGCTAAAGATACGGCACCATCCTCAGAGAGGGGTTCAGGAAATCATCCTGCCATCACAGGCTTCTTGGTTCTTTCCCACTCTTTTTTTTTAAAGATTTATTTATTTATCTAATGTATGAGTGCCTTATCTGCATGTATTATCAGATACTCACATTATAGATGGTTGTGAGCCATCATGTGGTTTCTGGGAACTGAACTCAGGACCTTTGGAAGAGCAGCCAGGGCCTCTTCACTGCTGAGCCATCTCTCCAGCCCCCTTTCCCACTTTATAACCACAGCATGAGTTCTTTTTCGTCTTTCTCTCTCTCCTTTGTTTTGTGTTTCCTTGCTTGTTGCTATTGTTTTTGAGACAGGGTCTCACTGTGTAGCTCTGACTGTCCTGGAACTCATTATGTAGACCTCAAACTCAGATGTATGCTTGCCTCTTCCAAGACTGGATATTGAAGGCATTCACCGCTCAGCCTCATAGTGTGAATCTAGTCAGAGTAAGGGACTTAAAGGCAGGAAGGAGCCTCACTAGATGACGTCGACTGGCTGCTGGGACCACTGTTGTCTCCTTTCAACTAGCACTTGAATCCTCCCAGGGACAGGAAGCTCATGCTTCTTCCTGCATCAATACAGTCCAGCGGTGGGCAATTCTGTTTGTTTGTTTGTTTGTTTGTTTGTTTGTGTGAGACAGGGTTTCTCTGTGTAGCCCTGGCTGTCCTGTTCTCACTTTGTAGACCAAGCTGGCCTCAAACTCACAGAAATCTGCCTGCCTCTGCCTCCCAGAGCGCTGGGATTACAGCCGTGCCCCCCTGAGCTCAGCAAAGAATTCAAGGATGTTTGGGGGAGGTTTTCTTTGTTTTTGTTTTTGTTTTTTGAGAGACAGAGTTTCTCGTGTAGCCCTGGGTTGTCCTGGAACTCTCTCTGTAGAGACTGGTCTCTATAGGCTGGTCTCAAACTCACAGAGATCCACCTGCCTTTGCCTCCTGAGCACTGGGATTAAAGGCGTGCGCCACTGCTACTTTGGGCAATTCTAACTGACAATTCTCAGATACTCTTAAAATCTAAGAAAATAGTAAATGCTTTCTGCACCCTTTTGTCTGACATCCTTGGCTATCTGCTGTCTAGCCGAGTAGCTCATAGGAATCTCGCTTTACTTGCTTCCCAGTGTAGTTTCTGAAGACAGGCTTCCCAGCATCTTTTGTCCAAGATGATGGCTGTCTAGTAAGTCCAGGGAGTGTGTGATGGACCCACAAAAGGCCCTGATGGTACCCTTGCTGGGACATGGTACCCTAGCTGGGACAAAGGCAGTGCTCCCCAGTTCCCAGACCTCTCACCGATGTGGCCTTGTGGTGAAGTGTATCTTGTAAAATCTCTCCACTGCCCCAGTTTTTAATCTTCACGTGCTGTGGGCGGGTCGATGGAGGCACGTGCAGCTTGTCCAGGGCTTCTGGAACATTCTAAGATAGGCAGACATCCAGGGTTTTCCAAAGGCCTGTAACCCCGAAAACCACACAAGTGTCCCCTGGGCCTCTGGGCTCTGCCTTGGGGTGAGGGAAGGAGCTTTGTGTGGCCACACAAGGCTAGTCCCCAGTCCTCCACCTGTACCAGACGCCAGACCAATGCCAGCTGAGCACAGCAGGTGGCTGGACCAGGGCCAGGCTTCTGTCTTTACCAAGGCCAGGCCAGTGCTGGCTCATAAGGGGAATTCAAGTTAGAAGGGAGGGCCACTGCTGCAGCTGGGATTGCCAAGGACAGAGCTGGGATGTTAACAGATACGCCACTGTCTTGCTTCCCCGGGGACACCTTTGCTCTTCCCCATCTTTCTGCCGCCTCTATACAGTCCTTAGGATGGAAAGGACTATTGGGAAAACCAGACCCACGGCCAGAAGCCTGGGACTGAGACTAGAGGCTCGGCAGCTGAGTCTGAGATCATCCTGGGCTTAAACTGCCCCCACCCATGCTTTCAACCACCAGGCAAGTTATCTGGTGCTAGTGCCCCCTGGGGACCTGCACTGTTGATTATCAAGACTGCCCTGTTGTTCACAGCCTCCTTGGTTCCCTCTGTATCCCAGGTCTGGGTTACTCTGCTTGCTCCCCAGCCCTTGGCTTCCTGTACCCTCCAGCTCAGCCTCCAAAGGGCTGTTTTCACCTGAATCTTCCAAGGAGAAGAAAGAAAGAGTTCCCCATACTGTGTGACCAAACCACTGACCTGCACTGTCCCAGTGAGGGCCTGGGGGGTACCATTTTGGAGCTTGGCAGGTCTGTGACTCTTAGGGTCATCCTGTGTTGTTGGGCTGTGAAAAGAAACAGTTATCACGAGATAGAGTCTGGGAGTGGAGGGGACCTTGGGGTGGCTCTGTGAGTCCCAATCCGGCAGATGGGGCACTGGGGTTAGAGGTGGGATTGACCTGTCCCTGGCTTTCAGCCAAAGAGCATGAGGGAGTCAGTCTCAGAGAATCTTGTCACCATCTTCCGTCTTCATCTTTTCTTTGACCCCCCCAAAGCCAAAAATGATTCGAGGGGAGGCCAGCCAAAACTATTCAGACAGGAGAAGACACAGATGCTCCGGGAAGTGCTTTTCTCAGAGAGCCAAGCACAAATACTCCAGCCTGGCCCTCCCAGGCCAGCAGCGGGGGGTATACCACTCACCACTTACTTGGTTTACCGAACTGTATCTTATTTATTTTCAGTTTTGTTTTTTTTAGCGGGTGTTGTTTGTTTGAGACTTAGAACTTTCTATGTGGACCAGACTGGCCTTGAACTCACAGAGATCCACCTGCCTCTGGCTCTAGAGCGCTGGGATTAAAAAGGTGTGCGTCACCATGCCAGGCTCATCCTTTTAACTTGAAACTCTTAGGAGTGCATACCTGGAGTCAAAGCATCTGGCAGGGGGTGGCAAAAGGCCCTCAGGAGTTCAAGGCCAGCCTCAACTACAAAGAAAGTTCAAAGCCAGTCTGGGCTACAGGAGAATTTACAAAGCACACAAACAAACCCCAAACCCCTCAATTTAGTTTATTTACTCTGTACACCACGCTAGCCTCCAACTCCAAGCAATCCACCAGCCTGAGTTTCTTGAGTGCTGAGATTACAAGTACAAGCCACAAACCACAATGCTTGGCTACTCCAAATATTTATCTTGTAAAGAGTGAAAGGAACAGGGGCTGGAGAGATGGCTTGGCAGTTAAGAGCATTGGCTGTTCTTCCAAAGGACCCGGGTTCAATTCCCAGCACCCTCCTGGCATTTAACAACTGGCTGTAACTCCAGTTCCAGGGGATCTAACACCCTCACACAGACATACAAGCAGGCAGAACAGCAATGTACATAAAATAAAAATAGATTTTTTTTTTAAAAAAAGAGAAGAGTGAAAGGAACAAAAGGCAGGTATAGATAACACACACTTATGATTCTAACATCTGGCGGGAGGTTCAGGAGTTCAAGGTCATCCTCAGCTAAGTAAGGAATCCAAAGCTAGCCTGAGGTCTATGACGCCTATTCCAAAAATAAGATTAAAAATAAAATTAAGGGCTGGAGAGCTGGCTCAGAGGTTAAGAGCACTGGCTGCTCTTCCAGAGGTCCTGAGTTCAATTTCCAGCAACCGTGTGGTAGCTCCCAAACATCTGTAATGAGATCTGGTGCCCTCTTTTGGAGTACAGGCAGGCCTACATGCAGGCAGAACACTGTATACATAATAAATAAATAAATAAATAAATAACTCTTTAAAAATAAAAATTAAATTAAATTAAATTAAAATTATTAGTGGAGAAAAAAAGAAAATGATTTTTTAAAAAAGAGGAAGAGCCTTTTATCTCAGCATTTAAGAGGCAGAGGCAGGTGGCTCTCTGAGTTTGAGGCAAGTCTGGTCTACAAAGTGAGTTCCAAGCCAGCCATGGCTACACATTCATACAGTCAGGCAAAAAAAAAAAAAATCATACAAATAAAATAAATAAATCTAAAACAAAACAACCCCCACCACCCCCACCCCAACCCCCACCCCACCCCTGCAAACTCCAGTTTTAACAATGCCCTGCTTAGTCATGTAGTAACAACTTGCCCCTGGTCCCTCGTCCCTAGTCAGCTTTCCCTTCAGCAAGAATCTTGTTTGGTCAGGTCAGCAGGAGTCTTCTTTACCTTTGGCTGTAACTTGCCCCATCTCTCCATCCTGCTGTGGGTCCTGAGCTCACCAGAGGGGTGGTCTTCCGGGTGGTATGCTAACAAGTATCACTAAAGCAGGACCTGCTGACGCGTCTGGAACCCCAGCCCTCAGCTAAGGTGGGAGAATTGCTTAGCCTGGGCTATATAGTGAGGAGTTACCTCAAAACAAAAAAAAAAAAAAACAAAAAAACAAAACAAAACAAAAAGCAACAGACAAACACACACACCAAAAAGCAAACAAACAAAATCACTGAACAGTTCTTGCTTGCTTGGGACAGAGTTTCATGTACCTCTGGCTGCCCTTGAACACACTATTCAGCTGATGATGTCCTTGCCTCAACCTCCTGAGTGCTGGGATTGTAGGCATGTATCACCACACCCAGCTGAATGATTTTTTTTTTCTTTGAAGTGCTCCTCTGGTCTGGACTGATGCACGTCATCAGAGAGTAAAGGGAAGTCAAGATTTGCTTTCTCATCTTCCTCCTTCACCCCATCCCTCTCCTCAGCCTGTCCTGGGCTTCACAGTTTGGAGGATAGAATTAGATTAGGAACATCCACGGCGGGGCCATAGTGACAGACTTAAAGGCAATGCCACTGTCTGCTTAAATGCTTACCCTAAATGTTTTAAAGGCTCCTCTGAAATCTCACATTGGAGGCGACCGGGTGAGCCTGGCCCCGGAGTCCACAGCAGCATGCTTAGGTTGTGCCTAATGCCCCAGACTGGATAGCTGCTGGCCCTGTGGCTGACAGCCTGAGTGCATGCAGGCGATGTATGCGTGTGTGTGAGTGAATGTGGGTGCCAGCAGATCTAAAAACACCTAGGGGAGACGCCGGGGAAAGGTCACAGTGATCAGCGTGATGTGATATGTCATAGGCTACTTAAATCTCTTTCTTTCTTTCTTTCTTATTTAACTTTTAAGCATCTTAAAGGTTTTTTTTATCATATAATTGGGCTTTTAATTTTTTTTCAAGTACTTCAATAATGAAGATTAAGAAAAAGAATTTAACAGTGAATAAACATAGCTTTGCCCCCACCTACTACGTCCTGCCACCAGTAGCAGACTTCTGGCTGCCTGCTAAAGGGGAATCTAGGGACCAGATGTCAAGTGAGCACTTTGGGGCTCAGTACCCTGGTTCCAAACCCACAGCCCTGCTGAGATGGGCCTGGTCCAGTGTAGGAAGGAAGGACCATTATAGGCTTGCAGGCAAAGGGAACCACGGGGGCTTGCTCAGGCTCGTAGAACCATCAGCAGTCATCACGTCACAGAACTAGGTGATGAGAGGGGAGGTAGAATCCACTGGTGGCAGGGGCTTAGTGCCGAGACAGCCCACCTCTCTTGTGAGAGGATGAATGTCTTACTGTAAAAGATCATCTTAACCACTCAGTAAGAAGGGGGAGTACAGCAAGGCGTGGGGGTGCGCGGAGGAAGGGGGGCCTGGATATGGCTCAGTGAAAGAGCCACTTAAATGCAGTTCAGTTCCGAGTGCTGAAAACAAACAAACAAACAAACAAATAGATTAAGAAGTGGCACAAACCTGTAATCCTAGCATTGAGGCAGAAGAATTCCAGGTTTGATACCAACCTATCCACACAGCCAGAACCTATCTTAAAGTAGCGCAGCACAGACGTTCCACGGTGCAGAAGCCCCCACTGGGCGACACGAATGGGCTCTCTGCCCGGTCTCTCTTTTACCCCCCAGCGGGACCACACGGGCTCCCAACGCCCTCGCTGCTCCCCAGGCCCCGCACGCTGTACCTGGCTGGACCCACGCGCCGGGCGACCTTCGGGCCGAAGATCCTGCGCAGGAAACGGCAGAGCCGCGGTAGGGCGGCTTCACACGCGCTACTCAGCCCCTCGCGCATAGCTGGGCCACCGCCCCTCTCTGGAGCTGTCTTTTTTATCGCCTTACAACCAACCCTTCAGCACCCGCCCCCAGCAGCGTCCGCCCTCCTTCAGCGAGCGGGGCTCCTCTCCTAGTGGCCCAGGACAGCATCCTGAGGACAAGCAGGGCGGTGCAAATACCTCGGTTTGTGTATTCCTCTCGCAGCGACCCTAAGGATCCCGACCCAGACGCCTCGCTGCCCAGCTTCTTTCATATCTAATACTTCCTCTACCCCTAAGGAAAGTCTACGAAGCTACAAGGCAATTCTTTATTACCTCCGCTTTATAGAGGCAGAAGCTCAGGGACCAGAGAAATCAGAGGTCCTGCTCTAAGCCCTGTAACAGCCCCAGGGCCACCTCTGCCTCTACCTTACTAGTCGGCTCCCAGGAAATGTTCTTTTTCCCTGTCCAGGTGGAGTAGGGATGAAACTCTCAGGGGCTCTCCTGGCCAGTATCTCAGCCCCCCACCCCCACCCCCAGCAAGCCAAATTACAGTAGGAGGAGAGGTTCTTTTTCCGCAGCCTGAAACACAGTCACCAAGGCTTAGCTTAAACTTCGCTGTGGACTCTCTGTGGTTCATCTGGATGGCCCCCACATTTACCCACATTTGTCTCTAAAACACATATGTGCACATGCATGGACACACCCTGCACACTTCCCGAATCTCTTGTTTACACAAAGTTGAAAGCCACCAGGACCAGGCTCTTGGCTTGCATAGGTTTGAAAAGTATGTTTTAAAATGAAAATAAATAACGTCCCCCTCCCCCCCGCTGCTTTCAGACTAAAATCCCCTTTGTAAGCTGCTTCCTCTTCCAGGAACATCCTCTGGCTACCTTTCCTGGGCAGTCCCATGTCAGCTGCGACCCCTCCTCCAGAAAGCCATCCGCCACCCCAATAGCCCCTCTTGACACCACAGCCAGGCACCCCTTAGAAGACATAGCAACACCCCCTATTACCTCTTCCCTGTCTGACTCCTCCCACACACAGAAAGTTCTCGAACATTTTGCTCTGCCAGGACTGCTCCAAACTAGGAGGAAACCGTTGCCAGCCAGGAGATCTTAAGATGACTCAAACACCGAGGACTTTTGTGTCCTCTTCCCTAAAGTGGAGGACAGCAGCGGTCCCCCTTCTGGATTGTCAGAGGGCATGGCCTATGTCTCAGCAGGGTTAACCCTCAGCGTGGTGACAGGCGATGGGGCAGCTAGCTGCCAAAGACTTGGAAGCAGGGCCGCAAAGTCAAGTTGGAGGGAAAGAGGTGTGAGAGCAGCTGGATTCTGGAAGATCAGAAGGCAGGGGCCATAGGGACCAGGTGAAGGAGGGAGTGAAGTCACAGAGACGGAAGAAGTGTTATCAGGATGGTTAAAGGCCACCAGTGCTGCTTGTCGCCCCGTGAGGCCAAGTATTTCTGACAGCCTCGGTACAGTCCTCTCCAGCTCAGTCTGCCTTCCACACCTGGGCCGTCTACCTCCTTTAATCCTACCATGACGCCTCTTCATGCGAGGAGGAAATGGAGCTTTGGAGGCTAAAGGACTTGACAAAAGCCACGGGATTATGAAGTGGCCAAACTATTCGTTCTGCCTAACCTCCCTCTCTAAACCTGGCTGCACCAGGTTTGGGAAATTTAGGGTTGTCCTGCTTACTGCCTCCAGGGGTCGCTGTCCGCAAATATCTGAGCCAGGTGCATCTGGAGGCTTGGCTCTGATTCTGTGTCGTAAGACTGCAGGGAAAGTCCTCTCGCTATCTGAGTTAGCCTCAAGTCCCCGGCTATGGCTATAGACTCCTACCATGCTCTAGAATTCTCCTAGCCCGTCCATATAAATTGTCGGAGGACTAGCTCAGCTCTAAGACGCACCAGGCCGATCTCAGGTTTCACCACTGTCGTGAACAGTCACGCAAGCCAGTCTTCCCCCTCCCCAGAGCCTTATTTGCCGAAGGAGACCATAGTGAAGGACCCCACGGAGGTCAAGTCCGAAGTGTGTAGGTACACACGCTGTGTAGTCCTGGTAACAAAGAAGCCTCAGTAAATAGCGACAAGCACTTCTGTTTATCACGTGACTGTGACACGCAGACACACTTCAGTGTGCCTCCTGTATACCTCACCTTATCCCCTGCAGGCTGTCAGGTAGGTCACAACTGCAGACCTGCCTGAGACGGGTGGACTGCCAAAGTCACACAGTCAGTGAGGACAGCACAGGGCCATTTTGACACCCTTCGGTTATTTAATAGTCAAAACAGCTAACAGCTGGTGAGGTGCGTGCTCTGGCCAGCCAATTGGGATGCCACCTGAGCTGACCACTAGACTCTCCAGCCTCCGTTCTCACATAGTCCCCGCCCTCCCCCCCCCAACCTCCCCCCCCCCAACCTCCCCTTTCTCCAGAGAGTGCAGACTCTCTTGGGAGCAGCAATGGAGCCCTAAGCCTTCCCTCTACACACCATAGCTGCACCAGACTCCAGCAGAGGATGACAAGCAGTGCTTTGGAGACCAGATTCTCTTGGGAAGCTGGGAGCAGAGAGAGGCAGCAGGGCCTTGGAAGCCCTGAGGCCACAGCTGGAGGTGGGAGCAGAGACTGCTTACCTGGGTATGGCACCTGGGGTTTTCCCCACGTTGTTGTTAATGTCCTTTTCCTCCTTCAAGTCACCTTGATAGGATTTGGCTCTGAAGAGGAATTTCCAGGGGCAGGCCATGTCTGTGACTTCCCGGTGCTCCTGTCTCAACTCAGGTGTTCTCTGCGAGGCTGAGGAAGGGGAGGGAGGCTGAGGTGAGGCTGGGGACCTGGCTAACGGTACAGCCTTCTCACAGGTGCTAGTGCCCCAGAGAACGCAGAGAATGCCTAGGTAAGGCTTGCACGGCTGCACTCTCCATGCTTGCTTGCACTCTGGGTTTTTATTTTGGGGCTGGGGGTTGAAATCTTTTGAGACCGACTCCTGTTCCGCAGAGGCACATAACAAACCGAAGATTGATGCTGGACACCATACAGCCATCTACCAAAGACAGAGCAGACGCCCATATGCCTCCTTAGGAGAACTCTGTTGCCGTGGACAAGGTTATCCTCGGCCTCAAGCAAGGCAGGCAGGAGCTGGGGTCACTGAAGCAGGGGTGTGTGCACCTGCCTCCCCCCCCACCCCTTCCTGTCACCTGCTGAGAGGAGCCAGCAGCTGTCAATTAGTAACCTACCCGCTAGACCTGCACTTGGGGCCAGCACTTCCTGGCCACCTTCCCTTTGATTTGGGAGATGTGGTTCATCCTAAGGCAAGGACACTATGCCACTTGTCCCTTCTTTGTTCTTTGGGGTGAAATCAACGATTTTTCGGGGGAGGAGACATTAAACTCTCCAAAGTGGAGGTAATATCCTTTAAGAAAAAGATAAGAAATGGAGAGAGACACAGCCCTGGGGTGTCTGGGTTTCCCCCATGGCCAGTGCTCTCCCTGAGGAAAAGAGCCCACACAGGAACGTCAGAGCCCCGATGACCAGAAACTCATTTCTTCACTCCTAAGATAGGATTAATAATAGCCACCTTATCAGATTTGGGGTGAGGAAGGTGACATCTCATAAAGACTGGCAAAGGTAAGCTGTGTGCAGCAAAAAAAACAGCAGGTCCCCCTCCTTCCAATTCTGAACTTTCTAGAAAGTTTTTTCTTTGTAATGTAGACACCACAGTAAGTATTTGCAGAGAAGAAATCTGACCAGGATGCCCTGTTCGGCTGGCAGACTGTCCCGTGGTTGCTCTGCCTAGACCTTCCATCAACTGCAGTCCACCAGCACCAAAAGACAAAAAAAGGAAGGGGAAAAAACCAACACCCTGATTTTCTGATCTCTCCCGAATAGGAAGACGCTCCTAAGAGCAGCTGTCCCCAACACAAGACTCACCTTGCAGGTGACTAGGCTACTCCGTGGAGTGAACAGCTCAGAGGTGTCTCTAATTGCCTAGTCCCCTCACCAAAGTGGCTGAGAGGTTTCGAACCAGTGATGCTGCGTCCCCTGGGGCCAGAGTCTCAGCCTTCAACTCCTCGTGAAGCTGTGGCCCTGGCAGCAGCCATCAGGTATTTATAGGCCCTCCATACTCCTCTGCAGAGCTATTTTGCATAGTCTGTTTCCAAAGGGAGAGTCCCCTGTTGGTTGTGGCAGTTAGCTCATTTACAGGGCACTCCTAGTCCGTGTGCACTGTTACATCACTCTGTGGTGCATCCTCGGCAAGGCCACTTCTTCCTGGTCTCTGGTCCAAGGCAGTGGCCACTTGGCAGCAGGTGGCCACTTTCATACTGGAGTCACCAGGCAAGGAGAGTTTTCTTGGCTCAAGCCACAGAGCCTGACTTGCAGCTTCCAGGGGATTTTGTTCCGGGCATCGAGTTCTCTGGTTAATTCCTGTCTGTACTCTCACTTACAGTTTACAACTTATACAGTATAAGTTGGGAAATACTGACAGCATGGAACGTGCTGGAAAAAATGTCCAGGTTCCAGAAGGCCAGTGTTGCCAAGATGATGCCAATATTCCAATGGGCACCTGAAACATTCATTGGGAGGGTTTTCAAGAAAGGATGGAAGGCAGGCTGTGGGCACAGACAGGCCCTTGGATGCTGTCTTTACCAGCATCCTTCCCAGTTAGGGAAGGGCATCCATCCCCTAAGTTAGCCTGGGCAGCATGATGGGTAGGGCTGTGGTGGGAGAAGTCTTTTTTTTTCCCACAGTGGCATTATGGTCTGACTTCTTATATACAGGACATGAGTGTGGTGGCACAAGCCTTTAATCCCATCACTCTAAAGGCAGAAAAAGGCAGATCCAAGAGTTTGGGCCAGCCTGGTCTACAGAGCAAGTTCCAGGACAGCCAGGGCTACACAAGCCCTGTCTTGGAAAAACAAATAAATTATAGTTTTCTACAATGCTTCGAATAAAGCATCCATACATGGTATGGAATTTTCCATTATGAAAGTAAAATAGTGACAGTATTAGGGGAAAAGGGACAAACAGCGAGAGGGAAAATCCCCCTGGATCACACTGGCCTGGCACATCCCACCCACGTCGGCTCATCTTCCCAAGTTTCCAAATTCAGCTCAGCCTCATGTTTTGCTTTTGCCTAAGACACACAAACTAAGAGTCACCCAAAAGATGTGTGGGCTCAAAAAGTTAAGAGAATAAATAAATCGTTGAGTGAATACATGAATTAAACATGATGTAGCCAGGGCTGCGGAGATGGCTCTGTTGGTAAAGTGCTTGCCTTGCATGTTCGAGGACCTAAGTTCAAACCTAAGAACTCAGGCTGGGCGTGGGTCGGTGAGATAGCTCAGCAGGTTAAGAAACTTACTGTCAAGCCTGGAGGTCCGAATTGGATTCCTGGAAACCCACACAGTGGAAGGAGATAATTAGCTCCCATAAATCATCCCCTGACCTCCTCATGTGTGCCACTGCACACGCTCACACACACAGAACAGTCAATCAATCAATGATAAAGTGCTGGGCGTGGCAGCACACACTTGTAATATCAGATCTGGGGAGGCAAAGATAGGACTATCTCTGGGTTTTGCTGGCTAGCCACCCTTGGCTACTAGGCAAGTTCCAGGCTGGTGGGGACGGTGAATGGTACCTGGCAAACAAGAGCTGAGATTGTCTTACATACACACACACACACACACACACACACACACACACACACACACACACACACGTAGCTTATGAGTTTCAGTATATCAAAGCTAACCTCCTCTCAGGCTCCAGCCAGGTGAGCCCGAAGAAACAATACTTGGGAAAGACTAAGCCCCTAACGGAGAGCCCAGAGTCTAGAAAGAAGAATGAATGATTCAAGTTCAGAGTGATGGAGGCGGCCTGGCCTCAAAGGAGCTAGATCCACATTGCTCGGAGGACGCATACAAGACCAGGTACCCTAGGGCGAGGTTTAGAAGTTCGCCACGACGGAACCCCAGCCCCAGTTTTGCAGCTTTGCCTACAACAAATACATGTACCAACCCCAAAACGCTATAAAATAGACGCCGTAGCTTCCATTATAGAATCTTTCAGCGTCTCATATACTTTGCTTCTAGATACTTGGCCGAATTCTGTTATTTAATATTTTTTTTTTTATCTGTTACTGTGACAGAAGAAGATGTAGGTGCATGCGCAGTGGAGCTCCAGGATGTGTAGGAAGGTATCCGTGCCTCAGCACCGCGCCCTGCTTGCCCTCTGAGGCCCATCTCAGGTAAAGACTCTCCCAAGCACAGCCTCTGGGGAACCTCCCTGACCTTGTCCCCATGTTATCAGTGTCCCTCCACAAGGAACCGTGGTTGTGTGGAACCCATTACCCAGTGCTTAGATCTGCCTTCCTTTGGCGACGAGCCCGTGACCCTCTGACTCTTGGCTCTCAGGAGGTGTGATGCCCACGGGCCTGGAGTATAGGTCACTCTGTGCCGTCCACTGAATGAGGAGCCAGTCAGGGCTCTGAAGTGCTGGTTCAGGGTAAGGCCATGGTGGGTATCTCTTCTCCCCCGCCACTCTTCTCTTCTTTTGCACTCTGTTCATGTGCCAGCCTGGGCACTCTGGCCACCATGTCCCCACTGGTGCTTTTCCAACCCGTAATCCAACAACTGTGGTGTTTGGTGCAGCGGACATGACTTGGGTCAGTGAGGACTGTGTCCCCTGGGCACCAGGCTTTGAGGACATGGTGAGGTGAGCCTGAAAGGTCCTGGGTTCTAAGTGACAGCTCCACCACAGACCAACTGTGTAGGCTCAGAAAAGCCACCTCTCCTCACGGCTCTGGACTATTCCTGTGACAGAGTGACAGTGATAAAGGGGAGATGTGAACGTAAGGGAACGCTTGGAGCTACTGAGCAAAGAGACAGCACAGAAGGCCCCCCCCTTGCCCCCGCCACTGTGGGCCAGAGAAACCACCTTGCCTGACCAGTCAGCCCCCTTCAGGTGGGTCAGCGGCACACACACACACTTTATGCCTGTTGTACTGGGAATTGAACCCAGGGCCTTCTGCTTGCCGAGAGAGGGCTCCATCGCTGAGAGAGAACGCTAGACCATTTTTGTACTTTCTGTTTTCCTGGCCTCTCTATGCCTGAGTAGGGCTTGGACGTTTCCTTCTTCTTGCTTCAGGCTCCTTAGTAACCCTATTACTGGACAGTGTAGTCATTACGTAGGCAGCAATGGCCTTGAGCCTTTTCGTCCTCCTGCCTTCACCTCCTGAGGGCTGAGGTTACACCCCATGCACAGCCACACCCAGCTGGTCTGGAGCCTCGGATGGCTTCACCCACACCAAGCAAGCACCTACCTACAGAGCCACACCCCAGACTATCCTCCCAAATACTTTAAATCATTTCTAGATGATTTTCAAAGATCATATTCAGGGTAGTGCTATGTATTGAGTTGCTATGTCATATTGTTTAGGGATTAGTGTTTCTATGTTTTTGAATATATATATATAGTTTTTCTCTTTCTGGTCAACAGTTGATAGATTCTGGGATGGGGAACTCATAGAGGCAAAAGACACACTGTGTTCAGGATGTTGTAAGAACAAAGGTGCCCAGAGAGGTTGAGAGAGTCACCACAGTGGCACAGCAGCCCGTCCCTGAGCCAGAACATGCCATGAGCCTCTGCTGCACCCCCAATATGCTTCTGTCAGCAGGTCTGGGGCTGAGGGCGGTTCTCACAGGTTCCTCTCTTCCAATTGCCCACAGCTTCTGGGCCTGCAAAGCCATTTTCTCGTTGGCACTGCTCACCTAACGGGCAGCATTCTTGGGCCTCTACTGATGATGGATATGGCAGGTGAACTCTGCGGGGGGAAAATCAAAGTGTACTTTGAAGGGCAGGTGGAGAAAGGTAGGCCCCTTGGGGGTGGCACTGGAAGCCCGGAGATAGACTGCCAGGGAGAAATGTGCTCCTTCCCCCCACCATCTAGGTATCTCAGGAGTGGTACCAAGTGTAGCCAAACTGTGGGGTCCCTCAACTCCTCCACCCTAAGATGGGTGTCTATCAAAGAAAGTGGATCTGTCCCTAACAGGATCTGAGTGTGCCAGCTGGCTCTCTGTGATCAGCAGCTTCAAAGATCTTTCTGCAGAAACAGTAACCCGAGGGCTGGTGAGATGATTCAGCAGTTAAGAGTACGCATTTGCTCTTCTAGAGGATCTGAGTTCGATTCCCAGCACTCACATGAGATGGCTCATAGCCACCTGTAACTCCAGCTCCAGGAAATCTGACACTTTCTAGCTTCCTAGGACGCCTGCACTAGTGCGTGTATACCCACACATATGCATTCTCTTAAAAAAAAAAAAAATAGTGACCAAGTAGCTAAGGCTTGCTGAGCAGGGCACGTAGGCGTTCATGTCATTTAATCCACACAAGAGCCCTTTGAGATGGGTGCTGTGACTTGTCTTGATTTGTAAACTTTGAGGATCAATCAGAAAACTCAGGCAGAGCCCCAGCTCATAGCTCGTGTCTTCCTTTTCCCCCTCCAACCTCTCAAACTCGTTCTGAGAGGCAGAACCAGGACAAGACTCAAAGGTAGCTTGATCCCAGGCCTGTACTCTGGCACCACCCAATCCGCCTCTCTTGGCATAGCCCCCTCCTCTGTCATATTAATAATTTTCAGTCATTAGAACACTTACAAGTTCCACTATGTGTGTGTTTATGGGAAGCCTGTTGAACTCACCCAGCATGATACCGGGCAAAGGTGTCCAACGTCAACTCCCAGAATCTTCACGGTGATACTAGAAGGCAGGACAGCCTACTCCATACAGGCTTTTCATGGAGAGGCCCGTCTGCCCACAATACTCAGGGTGCAGAGAGAGGCCCATCTATACAGGGTCTGCATGGAGAAGCCCATCTGCCCACACGACCCAGGCTCAGAGAGGAGAAGCCTCTGCCGTGGTCACCCTGTTTTCCTGTGGTTCTAGCAGGATCCGTGCACTGCAGAAGCATGGCACAATACCTAGTCTCAGGGCAGCCTGTAAGGTTATGTTATGGTCCCATTTTGCAGGAGGGGGGGGGGGACTCTGAGGCTCAGAGTGGGGGGATCTGCTGTCTCCCAGACCAGGCTTGGGTATTTCACAGCTCCAAAGTCAGGGAACTCCCAGGTGGCCCTCTGTGAGGCACTGCACGCATTCCTGTGGCCCTTGAGCACAGGCTGTGCCACCCAGATGCCAATGTGCACCAGGCCCTTGGAAACAGGGATGATGATCAGCAGTACAAAATCTGTTTTTGTTTGTTGGGTAAGTCGGTTTGTTGAGACCGGGTTTCATGTATCCCAGGCTGGCCTGGAACTTACTATGTCCCAAGGGTGATGATGAACAACCTCAGCTCTTGGGAGGTAGAGGTAAAAAGACTGCTGTGAGTTCAAGGCCACTTGAGCTAGATAGCAAGACCCTGTCTCAAAAAAAAAAAAGGCAATTTTATGATGTCTCAGGGTCTTTGGGGAGGCCATGTCACATGGCGCTTGGGTTGCCTACTAGCTTTGAGAGCATCCCCAACTGAGGCCAGTCACAGCAGGCAGTGGTACCACAGCCACCCACTTTACATTTCTGTACATACTGCCATTTGGCTCATCCACTGTGGTGAGCTGAGAGGTCAGTGTGGTCTGTGTTCCAGTTCCACCCCACAGGTCACTTGGCCAAGTTCCTCAATCCCAGGCCCAGATTCAGTTTTGTTGTTTTTTTTTGTTTGTTTTGTTTGTTTTTTTTTAACTGAAAATTAGGACCAGCAGGCTTCAGTGCAGGGCCTTCCGGAGACTAACTGAGGTGAGGGCTGCCGGGTCCCAGGCCCTTCCTTGGTAGCTCCTGTTTCCTTCCCTAACTCCTCTTGCTAAGCTCCTCCCCACTCCCTTCCAAAGCCATTTTTGGCCACTCTCAGCCTCTGGCACACTGCAGCACATCAGTAACCTGTGGCACCACCATCTCTTGCGGGCGGTGTACCACTGCCTAGCTACATCTTAGCCCCTTGTATACACTAGGTGCTCAGCCAATTCTCTTACTGATGTCATTAATTGCAAGGTCAGCATCTGGGTGCTCCTGAGCCTCTTTGTAGTCAAATAACAGGTTTCTTACAAAATGACCGATGTACCTAGAACAATACAAAAGGACACGGTTGACACGTGGACTATTAATTTTTGATATATCTCTGATGTGATCACTGACTGCGGCAACTGACTGGCTCTCTGCTTCTGGAAAAAGACAAAAAGCCTGATCCAGGCATTGTGGTGTATACCTGTAATTTCAGCGCTAGGAAGCCAAGGCAAGAGGATCGTGTCACAGGCATCTTCAATCTTCCTTGAGTGTAAGGCGTCCTTGGCTTGCCTCTTGGCTGTCTCTCTGTAGTCGGGTTGCGTGAGTCCCGGGAGCTTCCTTCTCTGCAGGTAAGGCCCTCTCAAGCCCTCCCAGCATGGGCTAAATGTCTCAAAAAGCAAAATATGAATGCTTTTTGGATACGTATTTACTAAAAAGGGTTGACAGGATGGCTCAGGAAGCAAAGGTGCTTGCTGTCAAGCCTGAGGACCCGAGTTTGATCCTGCAAGTTGTTCTTTGATCTACACACACACACACACACACACACACACACACAGCTATACACACACACACACATACACCCCCATACATATACACACATTCATACACACAACTGTGTGCATACATACACAAACACATAAATAAGTAAACGCCAAAAAAAATTTTTTTAATTATGAAGATAGAACACAGAGGGAAATAGATGAGGTGACTCGTTTGACACTTGTGCGACCTATGGCATGCCCGCATGAGCCCTGCTTTAACCTCACTCCACTCTTCTGTCCAAAGAAAAAAGTGTGCACAGAAGAACAACGTGTAAGGGGCTCCCTGGTTCATTCAGGCGCCTGCACGCACCTGCCCTTCCCAGAATCTGAGTTCCACATCATGTGTCGAGTGACCAGTCGAGGGCTTGAGTCACACGAACTTCTGCAGCCAGAGCCTCCCTTTTCTGTCAACTTAGATGACTTCCGTAGAGTTGATAGAAGAGGTGGGATTTTTACTGGAAATGCCCAGGCAGTTGTCCTGGCATCAGCAGGCCCAGGGTGGACTGGGAGATGGTTAATTCTTGCTAGACTGTGATGCATCCTGCTGGGGTGGACTGGTACAGGGGCGAAGGAGGACTGGGCGTGGCAGGCAGCCTGCCAGCCAGCTGGTGGCAGGGAGTCGGCCAGGGATGCTGCTAAGGCCCATTCCTTTTATTTTATTTCAGTGCTGTGATTGAACTCACAGATTCGCACGGGCTGGTTGGTTAGTGAGTGTTCTATCCCCAGCTAAGGGCCCAGTTTCTTGTCAACATCCCCCAAATCAGCTCTCTGGCCTGCCCTCCACTGTCCCTCACGGTTGAGGACGAATAACCAGGTGACATCTGAGGTGTGATGGCTCAAGGTCAGGGGCAGGTAACGTATCTGGAAGGTGAAGACGGCTAGGGGAGTGGGGTGAGGGCATACACTCAGGAGGGGTGCACTGTAGATCATCCACCGCACGGTGATGTGGTACCAACAGGCAGGTAGAGCGCAGCCCACCGGGGAAGGGTGGAATAGAGTTGAGTGATGCGGTCTTCAGGGTGTCAGCGGCCTCTGTTGCCACCAGACCTGGAGCATCACAGGAGGCTGCTGATGCAGGGAAGGGTAACTCCCCAAGTGCCTGTGAGGGACAGACAGACCTGCCTTCCTTGGTTCTAGAAAAGCCCTCCAGCCCAGAGACACACAGGTAGTGAGGGCTGTCAGGGTGCTGGAATGTGGGGATGTAAACAGCCAGTGAAGAAGCTACAGGCGCTCTAGGGTTAGACCAAACGGAAGAGCAGGAATTGAGTGGCTGTGGGTCAGAGCAGATAGGTTGTATGTTCCCAGCTGTGCAGGCTCCATTTGTCCTTAGAAGCCAGGGAGGTATCTATCTAGTCTGAGGAGTGTAGCAGAGCAAAACCTTTTAACTGCTGCTCCCAACACAGCCCAAGGCACATGCTGCTGCTTTATGGGGGAGGGGGGGAGGGCCAAGCAGCCCCCTAGCAGCCTCACAGGGCTTCTGGGGACCAAGAGCTTGGCTAAGATCCCTAGGAAAGGGAGCCAAGAATGCCTTTGCCTGGCTTCACCCGCCTTTAGCAAATGGCAGCTCCGGGGTCAAGAGCTCACCTGCCCCACATGGCAAATAAATTTCACACCACGGAAGGAGTAGGGGAGATGCTACTCCCATGACCTCTCATGGATGTTGCCATAAAGGGTTAAACGCCTAAGCAACAGGCTCAGTGCCCACTCCCTCTCTGGTCCACCCAGCAAATCTTCCCCCCCCCCCCACTCTATTAAAAGAGCAGTGCCTGGGGGTGGGGGTGGGCAGGAGTGTGAGGTCTCTCTGAGCCTGGGAGGAGGGGCTTGTTGAAGGGATGTGCTGGGGGGGGTGGGGGGGGGTGGGACCCACAGCCCAGACTGGAATCCTGCCTCCCGCTGCTCTGCTTAGAAGGAGGCACATTCCTAGCCCGGTAGGGTAAAGTGGGAGGGAGAAGATGCTCTACCTCTCCCACCCCACCCCTTGGAGACAAAGGACTCTTCAGGACTTAATTAAAATGCTCATCAAAGACCAGCCAAGACAGGGGTTATGGGATGAAACGTGACTGCTTGGAGTGAACATGTTCCAAGTCAATTCCATTCCAGGGGCACCCCTGGGACTCTAACACTAGAGAGGCCCAGTCCTGTCCTCAATCCTCAGTTCTGTCTCTTCTGCCACAGCGGGTGGGGGAGGGGCTTCTGAAGATGCCCAGCTCCCAGTTGAGTAGCTGGAGAGCTCAACCCTTGGGCCCTCAAGAGGCGGATCTACAACTGGTACCCAATGAAAGTGAGTGGAAGAGAAGGCTGGAGACCCCCATCTCACTGCGCTAAGCACGCTCAAGGGTGCTTGACCCCTCACCTTGACGCCTCTGCAGTTGATCCCTATGAAGGAGCCACTTTTCCTCTAAATGGCTCACAACTCCACACACCCCATGTTTATTCATATATTACTTCCTTGTTGAGGCCAACCCCACCATCTCTACTATTTTTATTTGCTGTGTGCATGCTCCCCAGAGCTTCTCATGCTATCTTGGATAGTCTGCTCATGTAGTCATTGTTTCCTTCCCCCATAGAATGACAGTTCCCAGGAGAAGGGACATTTGGCTATCTTGCCCATTGACGTAGATGCCATGCCTGGCTCAATATCTTCACAAATAGTTGTTGGGTGAATGTGTGAGTTAATAAGGCAGAGAAGAAATAACTTGCTAGTTTCACTGTACCCCCCCCCCAAGGATATGCCTAGGTTAATGAAGCCAAGAGATCTGATAGCGATCTGGTCTTATGCCCAGGGGAAGCTACCTTGAAGACTGGTGTTCAAGAGTGACATGCTCATCCGACTGTAAGACCGGTATTCGTCATGGCCACTTTGGTTTAGCCAAGTCCAGCCACCGCCACCCACACACACACACATTGTTCCTGCTGTGGAATTGGTGAGAAATCACACACACCCTCTGTCTCATCCTGGGTCTAAAAGCAGTTAGCTGTCTTGTTCCTTGAAAATGACAGAGTGGTTGCCTAGGCTCACATACCAGCAAGAAACCTTGGGAGAGGTCAGGAAAGTCCTGGTCAGAAGACATCAGCCTGGAAAATATGAGTTCTTGGTGTAACCTGGGCCCACACATTTTCTCTATTCCTGACAAAAATAAACAGTGTGGAACATGGAAATAGATGGGACCTTCCCAGTTGCCACCACTGTCAGGGTAAGCTGGCCCGAGTGTCCTGAGGGTTAGTTTCCCTCCTGATCATAAGTGTGGCCTGCAAAGTACAAAGAGTAATGAAAACATGTTAATAGGCATCTGGGAAACGGGTAGTTTCTTGGAAATCTCCAGCTTTTCCAGCCTCAGCACCAAAAAACCCCAACCAAATAAGCAAGACCATAGCTCCACGCTATAACCACTCACAAGGGGATGATCTTTTCATTAAATGGTTGATTTCCAGATGGAAGTTAATGAACTTTGACCCCTACCTCACATCAAATACAAAACTCAACTGCAGAGAGATCACAGGCATGGGAGTAAAGGCAAAGAAAGCTTTGTGAAGAAAATGTGGGGAAACAGGACTCCAGAGCAAGTCACAGGGGTTTAGAAAGGACACACAGAGCACTGCCAGAAGAGAAAAGACTGAAATGATGAGCCTCATTAAAGACTTCGTCAAGAGATATCATTAGGAAAATAATAGCTGCGCATGGTAGGCATGTCTGTGGTGCCGGGACTCACGAGACAGGAGCAAAGGGGTTGCTTGCAAGCTTGAAAACAGTTCTGATCTATGCAGCAAGTTCCAGACTGGCCAGGCCTACGTAGCCTGACCTGTCAAGAAGGAGGCTAGAGTGGGGGAGGGCGGGAAGAGAGGGATTAAAAGGGGGAAGAAAAAGAAGGAGAGCCACGCAGTCGGGGTGTTGTTCAGTGGTAAAGCGCTTGCCTCGCATGGTGAGGAAACCGCAAGCTAGAATCCGGTTGGTACCGGTACCTGGCGGTTTCCTCCTACTTGACCTCTGTACACAAGCAAACTGAGAAGCCAACTGCTGGAAGAGACAATTTATTAAAGTCCAAGCTTGGAAAAATGGAGCGGACAACATGTCTGGAGAAAAGCACCTCTCCTTTTCAAAGTGGGGTGAAGGTGATGGTGGGGTTACCGGGCAATGAGTGGAAGTCCCTTTAAAGGCAGGGGCCTGCTTTTTCTCTGGCATTTCTCAGGTAACGTCCCGTGTCCTTAGTAACGTGTTGCAGGGAAAGAAAGCTAGGGCATCAAACAGAGGGGTCTGGCTGGCCTTGCTTTGTTTAGGCTCAGCTGAGGAAAGCTGTGGCTCCCCGGTGAGGCATCCCTCCTCCTTTACAAAAGTATTTTGTGTGTTCTTTGCAAGTTTCACTCTGCTCTGTTACCATAGTAGAGACGCTGCACACCCGTCCAACTGGAACTAACAAACTGATGCTTCTGAACGTGACGAGGGATGTGAAGCATCGTTTCTGGTGGGATGCGAATTGGTCCAGCCACCTTGGAAAAGTGGCAGTGCCAGCTAAGGGTGCGCGTGCCCATCCATGACCTAACTCAGCACTCCTTCCACGCTGCAGAATACACTCTTATTTGGTGTTGGCGCACACCAACACACAAGACTGCCTTCCTCAGAATCTGAGCATAGAAAGAATCCAAGTGCCCTTCTCAGGAGAACAAACAACTAAATACACAGTACCCTGCCCTTACAAATGAGACATTGCGCAGCCGAGATCTCAGTTCTGTAATCACAGGTGGCCGACCTGTAGCTTGGTGTGTGTTTATAGATCGTGTGTTACAGCATTTGAAAGCAAGAGCATAGACATATACTCCCTGGCGCTTCCCAAGAGTTTGCTGCCCCCACCATGCAGAGGGTGATAAGATGGGCAAAAGCAGGAAGGAGGCCAGAGAGGTGGCTCAGAGGATAAGGGTACTTGCTGCCAAGACGTACGGCCTGAGTTTAAACCCTGGAACCGAAATGGTGGAAGCAGAGAACTAATGTCTACAAGCTGTCCTCTGACTGTCATGCCTGCACCATCACACACACACACACACACACACGTACACACATGCACACACGCACACACACACATGCACAGGCACACACATTCACATGCACACACACGCGCACACACACATGCGCATACACATACACACGCACAGGCACACACAAATAAATTTTAAGTATGGAGACATTTTACATACATAGCATCTGCCCTTCCTCAGCTCGCTAGCACATTCCCATCCTTGGGAGTCCTTTCTGTATTTTTTTTTTTAAGACAAAGTCTTATGTAGACCTGGCTGGGCTGGAACCCACTATGTAGGCCATGCTGGGCTTGAACTCACAGAGCTCTACGCACCTCTGCCTCGGGAGTGCTGAGACTGATGGCGCGCTCCAGCATGTTCCGTTTGTGGGTACCTTCACTTTTTAAAAAGCTTTTAAGATAGTTCATTTTTGAAGATCTGGTTTTATGCTTAATTCTGTGCATGCACATGTTGATGAAAGGGTATTGCACAGAAGTGCAGGTGCCCAGGGAGGCCAGGAGAGGGCGCTGGATCCCCTGGAGCTGGAGTAACTGGTGGTCATGAGCCACCCAACTTGGGTTGTGGGAACAGAACTCCAGCCCTCTGCAAAAGCAGCACAGACTCTTAGCCCATGATCCTTCTCTCCAGCCCTGCTTTCCCTTAATAAATAAATAAGAACAACTGCTTCTATTCCTAGTATATATAAATGGCCAAGCATACGCCAGTTCATCTTGTTTCTTCCGTTTATTTAATGTTCATGGTGACAGAAGTTTAGAGGGCAGCTACTTGGAGTTAATGGTTCCAGATATGTAGTTGTAATCAACTACATCCAATTCAGATTTATGCATCTCTTTGCCTGCAACTTCTCCATCCATCCACTTTTTTTTTTTTTTTTTTTTTTTTACAAATTAAAGGAGATTTGTGCTATTTAACTACTCTGAGTGTGCTTGCAGGTCCCTGCCAGTTTGAAGGCGTGGAGGGCGGAGGACAAGCTGCAAGGTTGGTTCTTTCCTTTGAGCATGGGTGGGTCCAGGGAACCTAACTCAGGCGGTCATTCTTGGCAGCAAGCCCCTTTACCCACTGAGCCATCTCGACAGCCTCCAAAGGCCACATTAGAAAACCCCAGGACTGAGGATAAGAGAGTGTCTCCCAGCCAACCCCCTCCCTCCATTCTTAAAAGATGGCCAGACGCTGGCCCTACAGTGGTGTCTCCCAAAGGAGAAAGAGACAAGCCCTCCTCTTCCCGGTGACTGTACTGAGTGTAATTGTAGCCACACCATGGACCAACCTTTTCTCAGCAAGGCACCCTATGGCAGGAGCTTCCTTACCCATTCGGCATCACATTTAATGCCTTGATCCCTTTAGCCTGTTTCAACTGATGGTGCCAATGACAAACTTCTAATACAGTTGTTCAACTTCAAACATAAATCTCTTGGTAGCTTGCTAGCAATACTCCCATGTTTTTTGTTTGTTTGTTTGTCTTAAATTTTTTATATTTACTATCTATTTTTGTATGGGCACATGGATGGGCACATGCCATGGCTCATGTAGGAGAGGTCAGAGAACAGCTTTTGTTTTGTTTTGTTCTTATAAAGATTTGTTTATTTATTTTATGTATGAGTGCTCTGTCTGCATGTACACCTGGAGGCCGGAAGAGGGCGCCATATCACATTACAGATGGTTGTGAGCCACCATGTTGTTGCTGGGACTTGAACTCAGGACCTCTGGAGGAGCAATCAATGCTCTCAACCCCTGAGCCATCTCCCCAGCCCCAGAGAACAGGTTACTGGAGTGAATTCCCCTTCTGTCATATGGATTCCAGGGATCCACCCTGGTGCTCAAGCTTGGGAGCAATGCCTTTACCCTCTGAGCCACCTTATGGGCTTCAGTCAGCTTCTTTTGCTTTCAAGATCAGGGGGTGGGGGAGACGGAAGACCTCGTCACTAACAAGTGCTATGGGTGATGATGGTTCTGGCAGATACACTTTGAGAGACGAGAACCAGAGGAAGAGTAGCAGAGGATGGAGACAGGCAGGGGTGGCAGGGATGTGAGGTAGGCTCCATGAAGCTGGGCCATGTGCAAGGTACTCAAACCTCACCCAACCCCAGCAAAGGTTGGGCAAAGCCACAGTTTCCGATGAACAGGCTATGTGGATGTCCCTCCTGGAGCATGGCATCTGAGCCTAGCTTTTACAGTGAGATAAGCAGGCTGTCGAGGGAGATCCTGTAACATCCACATCTGTCCAGGTTCAAAACTGCCCCACCCAGTTCTGGTGTGTATGCGATTGGATGCACACATGGGTACCGGTGCTGGGCCCCGTGGGCAAGATTAGCCAAGGTGAATGACATTAAGCACAGTAAACAAACCACAGGGGTCCTCTGCTAGTGCTGGTGAAGAACAGCAAGATAGGATGACCCCCAAAGGGGACTTTTAAAGTTAGACATGGGCTCGGGGTGTAGCTCATTTGATAGAATGCTTTCACAGCATAAACTGGGTGTGGCGGGACAAGCCTATAATCCTAAACACTCAGGAAATAGAGGCAGGATGGTCAGGAGGTCAAGATTTCAGGTCAGTCCTGTCTATATTAGATTCCCCCCTTTTTAAAAAAAAATAAATAAAACAAAATAAAAGTGCATTAGAATCACAGGAGTTGCACAAGTGGAGAGGTGTGTGGCACATCTGTACACTACATGCATTTTTTGGTTGTTGCTAAGTAGATGTGGTCTTGCCGCGGTGTCCAGGCTAACTTTGAACTCAGAGTTCTCTTGCCCCTAGCCTCCAACAAGCAGCACTCTATGATCTTATGCATCAGAAATGCATCTCCCAACACTTAACTGGCTCAAGGAGGGAAACTGCGTGAGAGAGAATCAAGCTGGGAGCAAGACCGTTTTTTAGCCCATATTCAGGACTGCTTGATATATTTACCATGCCTAGGTTTTATCTGTTAGAAAATTAAAAGTTAAGAAGAAAGGACAAGGGGAAAGGAAGGAAGGAAGGAAGGGTCTGTCTGACAGAGCATCCGGGTGGGCCTGTTCCGGAGAGCAAGTTTGGCTCAGAGTAGGTATAGACCCAGGCCTAGAGGATGGAGGGGATGGGGCGGGGCATAAAGAGAGGCAAAAGAGGCGACCATAGTGATGCCAAGCGCTGCTGTGTGGGCTCCCTCCTCGCCCCCTTCATTCACAGCCTGAGGAGGGAACAAGTTGTCTTAAAGCCATGCCACACCCAGGGTGGAAAAAGCCGTGCTGTGCCAATGTGGAATTTCCATGCGGATCTTTGCCTTCGGGCTAAAGTAGCCAAGGCTGAAAAAAAAAAAAATGGGTAGTAGCTTGAGCCATCCTCCCAGGGCATCCTGGTAACTGAAGAGCGCAGAGAGCAAGGAAACAGGATGGGGCAGTGGGATGAGGTCCAGACACTAGACGGGGCCCTCTGAGTTTAAACCCTGGCTTATCCATGCAGGGACTTCGAGGCTCCAGAGTGGTGGGGAGCGCCATTGCTTGCAGTGGCAGAATCTGCCACCTGGGGCTTCAGTGAAGATGATACTGGCAGCTGAGGGGTAAGCCCGCGTGCCCAGCCAGGAGCACACAGCAGCTGAGGGGTAAGCCCGCGTGCCCAGCCAGGAGCACACAGCAGCTGAGGGGTAAGCCCGCGTGCCCAGCCAGGAGCACACAGCAGCTGAGGGGTAAGCCCGCGTGCCCAGCCAGGAGCACACAGCAGCTGAGGGGTAAGCCCGCGTGCCCAGCCAGGAGCACACAGCAGCTGAGGGGTAAGCCCGTGTGCCCAGCCAGGAGCACACAGCAGCTGAGGGGTAAGCCCGTGTGCCCAGCCAGGAGCACACAGCAGCTGAGGGGTAAGCCCGTGTGCCCAGCCAGGAGCACACAGCAGCTGAGGGGTAAGCTCGTGTGCCCAGCCAGGAGCACACAGCAGCTGAGGGGTAAGCCCGTGTGCCCAGCCAGGAGCACACAGCAGCTGAGGGGTAAGCCCGTGTGCCCAGCCAGGAGCACACAGCAGCTGAGGGGTAAGCCCGTGTGCCCAGCCAGGAGCACACAGCAGCTGAGGGGTAAGCCCGTGTGCCCAGCCAGGAGCACACAGCAGCTGAGGGGTAAGCCCGTGTGCCCAGCCAGGAGCACACAGCAGCTGAGGGGTAAGCCCGTGTGCCCAGCCAGGAGCACACAGCAGCTGAGGGGTAAGCTCGTGTGCCCAGCCAGGAGCACACAGCAGCTGAGGGGTAAGCTCGTGTGCCCAGCCAGGAGCACACAGCAGCTGAGGGGTAAGCCCGTGTGCCCAGCCAGGAGCACACAGCAGCTGAGGGGTAAGCCCGTGTGCCCAGCCAGGAGCACACAGCAGCTGAGGGGTAAGCTCGTGTGCCCAGCCAGGAGCACACAGCAGCTGAGGGGTAAGCCCGTGTGCCCAGCCAGGAGCACACAGCAGCTGAGGGGTAAGCCCGTGTGCCCAGCCAGGAGCACACAGCAGCTGAGGGGTAAGCCCGTGTGCCCAGCCAGGAGCACACAGCAGCTGTTTGCTTTGAGTTCTTTCATCTTACTTGAGTTCTAATAATACCCTGTGAGAAGGTAACTTTGATACACCAAAGCCTAGATAAACAGCCTCTGTAATGGCCGGACAACAGAGTCTCTGATTCAAGCCTAGAGTTTGGTTTGTTATGGCAGTCAGAATTTTCCAAATTCTGCTCCAAGAAACGCTTATTTTTCCCAGCAAACTTTTCAGAATCGCTCCTCTAAACTACAGAGTTTGTGACCATTGAGTTCTTTTTATACAGCCCAAGTTCAAATCTACCTTACCCAGCTCAGCTATGTGGACAGGTGGGCGTGCACATAGGCACCTGAAAATATAGTCAGGTTATTTACTGCAGGACTAGGCAAAACCTTTTCTTCAAAGTATTTTTATTTTATGTTTATAAGTGTTTTGTCTGCACGTTGGCAGGTGGACCATATGCATGCCTGGTACTTGAAGAATTCAAAAGAGGGAATCCCCCTGGAACAGGAGTTGCAAACAATTATGAGGTGCCACGTGGGCGCTGTGAATTGATTCTGGGTCCTCTGGAAGAGCAGCCAGTGCTCTTAACTGTTGAGCCATTTTCTAGCCCCACTGCAGAACTTTTAAAATGCTGTTGTTTGGGGCTGGCGAGATGGTTCAGAGTTTAAGACGACGTATTGCTCTTGGAGAGGACCTGGTTCAGCTCCCAGCACCCAGAAGGTGATTCACAACTAACTATCTGTAACTCCAGCTCCGAGAGAGCTAATGCCCTTTTCTGAACTCCTGGGGCACTGGGCATGTACATGGTGCATAGACATATATACAGGCAAAACACACAAAAATAAAACAAATACATCTAAAATATTAGTACTGATATGTAGTGGATGTAAACATGTTTTTGTTCTGATCCCAAGTGTGGGATGTGAAACAGACTTGTGTGAGGGTGTGCGGTGTTTGCCCACTGGAAACAGACTTGGGAGAGGACACGTAGTGTTTGTCCACTAGAGGAGGAACTGCCTCTTGCAGTTTAATGTTAAAAAAAAAAAAAAAAGAGCTCAGAAAACACAGCATTTGAGAAGCATTTTGTGTCATAACATTCGGCACTGTCTGGAGAGTGAGCAGGTAGGCCTTGCATGGACTTGAGGCTGTCTGAACCAGATGAAGACATGTTGATAAAAATAGCACCTCTAGTCCCCCTTGTGTCACTGTGGTGGTATCCTCTGACTCCGTTAGCTCCCATAGACCAGGGAGGTGCCTTTCCTGGAGTTTGACACAAGGTGAGTCATTCAAGACACCTTTTTAAATTTTTCTCCCACCTGATACGCATTTTTCTTTTTAGATTACCGAACGAAAACTAGAGTTTGACCAAACAAGGCTATGTGACTTGCTGGCCAGATTTCCCCTGACAGCCAACAGAGCCACGGCTGGACAAGGAGCCGAGCGAGACGTGTCCTAACCGCAAGGCCTTAACCCTGCCTTCATGTCTCTGGTTGCTTAGCGTTTTCCTCCTTAGCAGCATTTCTCACTAGTGAGAACATCGAGGTTAAAGGTGTTGCTCAAAGGCACAGTGACAGACCTAGAGCTGAGACTCTGGGATCTCAAGAAGCACGGAAGTGAACAGAAACAATACGTGAGAGCTGGCCACCACCCTCGCCCCCTTCCTGACTGCAGCTGGGAAAGTCCAAGCCTTCCTTCCCGTCATCAGCAAAGCCTAAGGACAGGGCCCTACTGGAGCCCTTCTAGTCTCACCGTTTGCAGACCTGAGGCAGCTCAGAAAAATACCCTGAAGGCAAGAAAAATAAACTCCAGCCCTTGTCCTGCTTCTGACTAGCTTATGACATTTAATAGTTAGTTAGTCACTCTCTCCTTAGCTTTATCATTATGGGAAAAAAAAATAATGCTTACTGTCCTTCTACACATCTGAGTTGCCGATGAGTACATTTAGGAAAGTAAATGACACCACTGCGGGGAGGAGTGTGATGCTGAGCGAACTTAAGCCAGACACAAAGGGACCGACAGTCACTTCAATGGCATTTTTAAAAATTTGTGTGTGTGTGTGTGTGTGTGTGTGTGTGTGTGTGTGTGTGTGTGTGTGTTTTCGAGACAGGGTTTCCTCTAGGTAGCCCTGGCTGTCCTAGACTCGCTTTGTAGACCAGGCTAGCCTCGAACTCACAGCGATCCACCTGCCTCTGCCTCCCGAGTGCTGGGATTAAAGACATGCGCCACCACGCCCGGCCAATGGCATTTCTAAAAAAGATTTATTTATTTATCATAGACACACAGTGTTTTGCCTGCATGTACACCAGAAGAGGGCACCAGATCTCATCATAGATAGTTATGAGCCATCGTGTGGTGGCTGGGAATTGAACTCAGGACCTTTGGAAGAGCAGCCAGTGCTCTTAACCTCTGAGCCATCTTCTCTCCAGCCCCTCAATGGGATTTCTAAAACAGCCAAATTCCCAGAGACAAGATGATCATCTAAGGGGGATGGGAGGAAGACCAGAATCAAATAACTAAAAATCACAAATGAAAATCGGTACACACCTAACAATTTTACACAAAGAAAAATTATTAATAGTGAGCACCATCAACAAAACGAACAGACCCCTATAAAACACACCCACCAAGAACAAATCACGAAGATACAGGAAATCTGCCTAGACCTAGACAGGTGAATGAGAAAAAAGAATCAATAATCAATTCCTTTGGGGAGATGGCTCGGTCAGGAAAGTGTTTGCTGTAACAAGCTTGAGAGCCTGAATTTGGTCCCTAGAACCCACATTAGAAGCTGGGTGTGGTGGTGCACACTTGTAATCCCAGAACTGGAGAGGCAGAGACAAAAGGATTTTTGAAGCTTGCTGGGTAGCCAGCTTAGCCACTTGGTGAGCTCCAGGCTTGTTTGTTTCAGGAAAAAAAAAAGTGGATGGCTACTGAAGAACAACACACACACACACACACACACACACACACACACACACACACACTGGCATCCAAGACCAGAAGGTTTCACTGGTGAATTCAGAAATTTAGAGAATAATATTAATTCTTCCAAAACATTGCCAAAAAAATAAAAGAGAAGGGAACAGTTCCCAAATCATCCTATGAGGCCCAAGTTACCTGAAGTCAAAGCCAGACAAAGGCTCTGGAAGAAAAGAAAACTACATCATAGTATTCCCAATGAATACGGATACAAATGTGCTTAACAAAATACAAGCAAACCACATTAAATAGACAGTAAAGCACACAAAGACTAATTGTATTTCTAACCTAGCAAGGAACAATATGAAAAAAATACAAAAGTAATTTCACTTGAAATCAATAGCATCAAATAAATAAATAGGCAGATAAATAAATCAATAGATGTCGAGCTAGGATTGTAGCTCAGTGGTGAAATATTTGCTAGCACATGTGAGGTTCTAATGTTGAGTCTCAGCTCAGCAAGACAGGAAAAAAAAGGAATAAAATACTTAGAAATTGATTTAAGCAAAGAATTAAAAAGGCTTCAACACTGAAAATGTAAGGGATGTACTGACAAATGGAAAAACATGCTATGTTCATGGGTTGAAAGGCTTTAAATTACTACAAGTGATCTGTAGGTTCAGTATAATTCCTCTCAGAACCTCCAAATATTACTATTCTCCTAAATTTGATGAGCTATGCTAAAATTGATGTGGAGGAGGGACTGGTGGTACACACGTGTAACCCCAGCACTTAGAAGGTTGAGACAGGAGGATCACTACAAGTTTGAAAGCCAGCCTGGCCTCATATGGTGAGTTCCAGGGCTACAGAGCAAGAGCCCATCTTAAAAAAGAAAAGAGAGAGAGAGAGAGAGGGAAAAAAACACAAAGCCAAAACACAAAGCGGTACGGAACTCGAATAGCAAAAATGATCTTGAAAGGGTTAAGTGATTAAGAAGACCTCAGCTCAGTTCCCAGCAGCCACGTGGGGCAGCCCACAACCATCTGTGAGTAACCCCAGCTCCTGAGATCTGATGCCTCCTCCGGCCTCTACAGACCTGTGCGCTCCTGTGCACATACCACACTCATTACCACACACACACACACAAACACCTCAAAATAATAAAATATTAAAAAAAAAAAAAGCCAAGAAGAACAAAGAATCTCCCATCACTTCATAGCCGTGGGCCAGTTCCCAAATGTCTCCATTCCGAGGTTTCATCATCTGTAGATGAGGACGACGTCACCCAGCTCACCTATGTCACCTTTAAGCATCAAATGAGTAAATTACAGACCATGTCTAGGGAGAGGCTGAGACACAGTACCAGATAAGGAAAAGCTGCGTGTGTGCGTGCGTATGTGTGTGCGTATGTGCGTGCGTAACATGCATGCGTGGGATTAAACCTAAGTTCACAGACGTGCTAAGCAAGCATTCTACCACTGAGCTACATCCTCCCTTCATCATTATTAATATTTTTCTGGTGCTTCTTGGATCCCCAGGAACCTACACGTGAGGCAATGCATTATGATGTAAATACCTCTTACATTTAAAGGGGCTAGACCTCACAGCCACTGTTAATAATGCACCTTGAGGTCATGTAACCCTTAAGATGGTCATCCTGCTGTGTGCTCAGCCTGCTTGTTTAACTTGCCTTTAAAAGGACATTGTAAAAACTAATTTTACTTGTCTTGGATTTCCCACATAATCAACTTTTACAACCTAAGCTAATTCATAGCTGTGATCTCAAGTTATGTACAATGCCATGCCTCTAGCCAAGAGTAATGCAAGCATATCATTTGTTGAAAAGAAGAGAAACAGAGGTTGAAAGCAATCATATAAAATGAACAATCACCCTAAATATTGAATACAACATTTGGATATTGATTGATGTTGGTAATATTGCTTATTATTGGGTCAGTTGGAGTCAGTGGCTTGATCCCTTGTAAGGAATCCGTTAGAGATTTCCGTGAAGTGGGGTGAAGTGGGGTGCGCAGTGTTTGGGTAGCCCCAGCTGAGCTGGGTGGGGCAGCCAGGCACTCCAGTACAAACTCAGCTTCCACTCGTTACACAACCTCCCGTGGTGTGGAGTCCACACTCTCTGCGTCTGCTCTGGGATGGACACGGTTTCTAGTGTTGCCTTAGACCTTGCGGCCTGAAGGGAGTGGTGAGTGCCGAGCGGACAAGACCATGGTTGAATTTGCTAAAAATGGATGGAGAACTATACCATTACATCAAGGCTGTCCAGTCTACAATAAATCATGTAAAAACAAAAACAAAAAAAAGGACCGACCGGCCTGGAGAGATGGCTCAGCGGTTAAGAGCACTGTCTGCTCTTCCAGAGGTCCTGAGTTCAATTCCCAGGCAGAGGCAGGCAGATCGCTGTGGTGGCCACACAGTCATAAGAATGCGAGCACTCGGGAGACAGAGGCAGGCGGATCGCTATGAGTTCGAGGCCAGCCTGGTCTACAAAGTGAGTCCAGGATAGGATAGTCAAGGCTACACAGAGAAACCCTGTCTCAAAAAAGAAAAAAAAAAAAAAAAAAAAGAATGCCGGAGCTCACTCCGGATGAAGACCTCGGAAGGGCACCACAACAAGAAGAAAAAACAAAAAACAAAAATCAAAACACTGCCATGAGCGGGATCAAGCCACCTGCCCACAGGGATGTCAGCAGCAGCCTACCTCCACCCCAGCCACCTGAGAGCGAGGCTAGAAAGCAGTAGGGGCTGGCCAGGCACACTGTGTTTGGGGTTAACACTTAATGGTAAATGTAACTAAAAGCATTCCTTAAATCGCACAATAAAAACAGAAGTACATATGTTCCTTATTTTCAAGTGCTCTGAATTTTAAAACATAACTTAATGATCCTCAAAAAAAAAAAAAGATTTCTATAAAGTATGCCCCGTTTGCTTCCTGTGCTGTTCGATGAAAGAGAGAGCAAAGTCCTTTGTTATGGAAAGACATGCACAGACTACACACACACACACACACACACACACACACACACACACACACACACGCACACACACACAGGCACACACACACACACACACACACACACACACGGAGAGTGACAGATACACAAGACAGCCTCCAGGCAGGCACAGATTTAGACTCATATAATAGACAGACAAGAGGACAAAAAGACACAGGGAATATGAAGTAGAGAATTCAAACATGGGCTCCCTCTTGGTTAAAGATCCACCAAGGGGATCGGCTTTGATTTTGTTCCTTAATTAGGAACACGAGTGCTTTATTGGTGACTGGGAGCTTATTTTAAATGCATTTAACCCATACATGCATAGACGCCTAACTCCCAAGAAGTGTTTAGTCAAGAGTTGCAGCCAGGATTCCAGAAGGGAAATGAGGCAGAGAAGTGACTCACACGTCTCATGCAGACAGGGGAAAGCCCGGAGCTGCCGGGCTCAGAGCTGTGCACGGCCACAGACTGCACCGCTCCATAAACTAAACAGGGGAGTTGGGGATTGACTTCCTATCATTTGGCTTGATGTCTCCAATAAGGGCATAGCCCCTCCCTCTGCCTGTAAAGCCAGCTCATGCTCTCCTGTTGACTGTGAGACTGCCCAGCTGTCCCCGGTAGAGCAACATCATTCTTCACTCCAGCTTTTTACTCAGCACCCTAAGGAGGAACCGGTACCTATAGGGACCTACCACTGTAAAGAATCCATCCCTGACGGGCAAGGTGTGGTGGCTCACACTTGTAATTCCAGTACTCCGGAAGGAAGGGCAGAAGGATTGGTCCCAGTTCAAGGCCAGCCTTGTCTATATAATGAGTTCCGGGGCAGCCGGGGCTACTTGGTAAGACTCCGTCTCCAGTAGATAGATAGATAAATAGATAGATAGATAGATAGATAGATAGATAGATAGATAAATAGAATTCAGGGATGGGGAGATGGATCCAGGGAGATGGATCAGCGGTTGCTATGCATGTGTGTGCACATACATCAGGAATAAATACATAAATGTAATTACACTTTTTTTAAAAATGTAGACAAAGTTTCGCTATGTAGCTCTGGGTAGCTAGGCGCTCACTCTGTAGACCGGGCTGGCTTCAAACACACAGAGATCCACCTCTACCTCCCCAGTGCTGGGATTAAAGGTTTGCACCACTGACTCTGTGTGTGTGTGTGTGTGTGTGCTCACTCTCGCATGCACATGTCTGTATTAATGTATGCTACATGTGTGCAGGTACCCACAGAGAGCAGAAGAGGGTGTTGGCTCCCCTGGAGCTGGAATTACAGGCAGTTGTGACTCAGTCAACACGAGTGTAAGAAACTGAACTTGGGTTCTCTTCCTCTGGAAGAGCAGCAAGTGCTCTTAATTATGAAGCCACTTCCCCCAATCAATTTTAATTCTTTTTTTAACTTGAAAAGAAGACCAGAAGATTGAATTAGCCACATCAATCTGCTTATATGGATTTGCAGAGATATCTCAAGTTATTCGTTAGTGTTCACATTTTATTTTTTATTTTGTTTTGTTTTGTTTTGTTTTTTGAGACAGGGTTTCTCTGTGTAGCCCTGGCTGTCCTGGAACTCACTCTCTAGACCAGGCTGGGCCCGAACTTAAGAACTGTTTGCCTTTGCCTCCCAAGCATGCTGGGATTACAGGTCTGTGCCACTGCTGCCCAACCAGTACTCATGTTTATATATATATATATATACATATATATATATATTTTTTTTTTAATGTGTATGTGTGTGTGCCACATATGCGCAGTGACAGAGGAGGTCAGAAGAGGCTTACTGGCTCCTATAGAATTGGCATTGCAAGTGATCGCAAGCCACTCTGTGAGTGCTCGGATCCAAACCCGGTCTTAACCACTGAGCCATCTCTCCAGCTGCTAGTTCAAGAGAGATGGCTACATGACAATATGAACGTAAGAACAAAAGTCCTCGCCCAGCACTAAAGGAGGAAGAGGAAGCGGGGGCGAAGGAGGCAAGGCTAGGGGCAAGAGATGTCATGGCTGCTTTGAACTCTGTGCCCCTCCCCTGTGAGCTGCCCTGGTTGTTAGTCCAAAGAGGCTGAAGCCCCACCCCCCCCACCCACCCCCGCCTGCAAATACCCCACGGGACTGATGGAAGGGTTGATATGGTCCTGAGCTTTTGCGTAGGCAATTACTGTGCTGACATTCCCAGCCTATTGCAAAGGAAGCAGGAGAGAAGGCAAGAAAGTAAGCGAACTGAACCCCAGCCCCAATGTGCCCCAGAACAACTGTCTTTGAATACAAAATCAAACATTGCAACTGGGCCAGCTTCTCTCCTGGCTCAGAAAGGAAAGAAAGCCTAGGGCCCGGATGTCCGCCCCTGAGCAGGGATGACTCTTCCCAGAGATGTCAGGCCTGGCTGTTTTCCACCAGCCAGCAGGACCACACTGTGGAAATGCCAAAGTAAGCAGACTGGGAATTCCCTCCAGCTGCAGCCTCTACCGGGCGGTACAGTCAATGCTGCTGTTTGTGTCCACCTCGAAAGACTGCTTGTTTCGCTTTCTTTCTTGACAGCAGCATCACACAGGGGTAAATACAATATTGTGCAAGCTGTGGCAAAAGGAAACCCTAGGGAGTTTTGGGTACCTTGTGGTATCTCCACTCATTGTGAGTCTAAGGCCCCTCTTTCTGGAAGTCAAGTTGAGGTGAGCAACCGGCTCTGAACTGCTGTTGAGGGTATCTGAGGCACAGCTTCAGACAGGGTGTTGGCGATCTGTAACAAGAGACTGCTTTCCTTGGAGGAAACACCACAGACGCGTGCTTCCATGGCAAGGCACAAACCAAACCACAGCCGAACAGGCCTCTGGGTAAGAGAGCCCACATGAGAACCTGTGAGGTTGCCTACCCTGGCACCCACCCCATGGCTGGGGCCCTGTCCCCAGTTCTGCTCAGGGGCAGGTCACACCAGTCAGAAGGACAGACACCCCCTGCTGCCCCAAAGACCAGTCAAGGTGCCAGAAGTCAAAGGGCCCCATCTGGTCAGACTCCCTAGTGGTTCAGAGGTCAAGCAATAACACCCAGAAGACCAAAGAGGACACAGACCAAATACAAAACACCCATCCAACCAAGACAAACTCAGAAACCAGCACCTAGGCCTATACTCAGCCTAAACTCCAGCGTAAGAACACAACCAGCAGGGCAGTATGGCGTCACCAGAGCCCAGCTATCCTATGACAAGACCTGAATATTTCATTGCCCCTGAAGCACAGGAAAACAACCTTGACACCAACTTTATGAAGATAGTAGGAGTCCTTGGAGAAGAAATGGGGGGGGGGGGCGGAATCCTTTAAAGAAATCAAAGAAAAGACAAACCAAAATTTTTTAAAACCTGCGGGGACTAATGTCCTGGTGGACTAATGTCCTGGTGCCTGCTGGCTCCTCCCACAGCAAATGTTTCTGAAGGAGTTTGCGCTCCTCCTTCTCTGTTTGATATTTAAACTGAGGGCAAATGTACATCCACCATTTCTGTTCTTGCCTTAAGTGCCAAGAAGCCAAGAGTCAAATCCCCCCAACACACACACACACACACACACACACACACACACACACACACACACGCAGAGACAGAGACAGAGAGACAGAGAGAGAGAGACAGAGACACAGAAAGAGAGAGACAGAGAGGCAAAGAGAGAGAGAGACACACACACACAGAGAGAGAGAAAGAGACAGACAGACAGACACAGAGACAGAGACATCTCCCCTCTCTCTCTGACAAGATCTTGCTATGTGGCTTGGCTGGCCTCAAACTACCAACCTTGAGGACTGGGAGATAGTCTATTAGTTAAAATGCTCACTTCCCAAGCCAGTAGATGAGAGACTGGCTCCAGGAAACCCAAGTACGTGCCCACTGGGTATGGTGACCCTCCTGTAATTCTGACCTTGGAAGGCCAGAGACGGGGGATTCCCGGAACAAGCTGATTGCTAGTGATACTAGGCATAGAAAGCTCTGGGTTAGAGAGACTGTGCCTTAAAGACACTGGCTGCTCTTCCAGAGGACCCAGGTTCAATTCCCAGCACCCACATGACAGCTCACAACTGTCTGTAATTCCAGTTCCAGGAGATCCTGCACCCTCACGCAGGCGTACATGCAGGCAAAACACCAATGCACATTGAGTATATAAATAAGTAAAATTTAACAAGGAGGAGAAGGAGGAGGATCTTAGAAGAAAACCTCTCCAGCAATGGTACTTAGAAAACTAGAGATACACACAGAGAACAGAGAAACCCGATTCTGGTCTGACTTGGTGGAAAAAAATCAATTCAAGTGGATCAAAGACCTCAATGTAAGACCTAAAACTTTGAAACTGAGACAGGAGCATGGGGGAAACACTTCAAGGTATAAGTGTAACACAGAAGATTGAAATATTAAAGACACAGAACGAAATGAGCTTAAAAAACAAACAGCCATGCCTTACCAGGAGGAAACAGTTTTCCCTTTGAAGGACCTTTGATACAAAGTGTGAACAAAGCCCTGCTGCCTCCCTCAGCTCATCTGCCCGCTAATTTTTACAGGTCGTTCTAAATTTAGAATTTTAGAGTGCAGTTGTGATGGAGCCTTCTTTCTTTCCCTATCACTGTTTTTTCACTTGCAGAATTAGCTGGAGAAACCGTTCAGCACGTAACAGCAGCTTGCCTGTTGACTGGCCGAGGAGCTCAGAGAGGTTTCACAGCTCATAGTTTGACCTCAGGCATTTTTGACAAATAGTGATCTGCTTTCTGGCCCTACACGCATCATATAGATATACAAGGATGTCACACCGCTGTTGTCTGTCTTTCTCTGCTTTTGAGACAAGGACACACTATGTAGACCAGGCTAGCCTTGAACTCACAGACATCTGCCTGTATCCGCCTCCTAAAGGCTGTGATTAAAGGTGTGTGTCACTACATCCAGCAGCTGTTGCCTTTTAAGGCTTATTTTTATTACTTCCGGGTGTGTGTGTGTGTGTGTGTGTGTGTGTGTGTGTGTGTGTGTGTGTGCCTGTAGGTGCCTGTGGAGGCCAGAGGTGTGGGGTTTCCTGGAGCTGTACACTCTTTTGAGCCACCTGACGCAGATGCTGAGCGTGAACCCTGGCCTTCTAGAAGAGTAGTAAGTGCTCTTCACCGCTCAGCCTTGCTCCGGCTCCAGCTGTTTCCTTTTAAGTCTGCCTTTATTCATGGAGCAGAAGGCATCCACTAATTTATTTTATTTAGCATTTATATGTTTTATTTATGTCCATTTTGTTAACATCAGTAATTAATTATTTAGCTAACGGTTTTTCTTTTGTGAGACAGAGTTTCATTCTGAAGCTCAGGCTGGCCTTAGACTAATGGCACTCCTTTTGGCTCAGTTTGCTAAGTGACGATTATTAGACCCCATTTATTTATTCATTTGTTTCCTGGGTCAGGGTCTTGCTATTTAGCCCCAGCATCCGGCGAGCTCTCTCGTCGCCCGTGCCCCACCATACCTGGCTTCTGGTTATTGTTCTGTTTTGTTTTGTTTTATTTTATTTTACTTTATTTTTTGAGACAATGTCTTGCTCTGTAGCTCAAAACTTAGGGCAACTCTCCTACCTCAGCTTCTTAAGTGCCAGGATTACAAACATCGGTTCACAGCCTCGTGGTGGTGGTGGTGGTGGTGGTGGTGTCGGTGGCGCACGCCTTTAATCCCAGCACTCGGGAAGTAAAGGCAGGTGGATCACTGTGAGTTCGAGGTCAGCCTGGTCTACAAAGTGAGTCCAGGACAGCCAAGACTACACAGAGAGACCCTGTCTCAAAAAAATCAAACAAACAAACAAACATCAGTTCATATGCCTTTTATCTTAGGCTTTATCTATTTATTTTATGTGTGTGTGTGTATGTGTGCCTTGAGTGTATATATGTACACCATATGCATGCAGGTCCTCATGGAGGTCAGAGGAAGTTATTGGATGCCCTGAAATTGGATTTGTGGCTGTTTGTAAGCAACCTGATATGGGTGCTTACAACTAAACTTGGGCCCTCTGCAAGAACAGCAAATGCTCTTGACCACAGAGCTGCTCTCCAGCCAGTAATTTTTGTTGTTGTTGTTGTTGTTTTCGTTTTCGTTTTCTGTTTTTCGTGACAAGGTCTCTCTGTGTAGTCTTGCCTGTCCTGGACTCGCTTTGTAGACCAGGCTGGCCTTGAATTCACAGCGATCCGCCTGCCTCTGCCTCCCAAGTGCTGGGATTAAAGGCGCGCGCCACCACGCCCAGCCCAGCCATTAATTTTTAACTTCTTGAGACAAGGCCATATAGACAAGGCTGGCCTTCAATTCGTGATCTTCCTGTGTCAGCCTCTGAAATATTATGACTATGTGTGTGTGTGTGTGTGTGTGTGTGTGTGTGTGTGTGTGTGTGCGGGCGCGCACACACGCACGCGCTACCACCCCCAGCTGTTGTTTGAATGTTATTTCCACAAAATCATGGGTGAGAAGCTGAGTGTGGCACCACAGGCTGAAGTCCCAGCACTCAACAGATTGACAGAGGATCAAGTATTCTGGTCAGCCTGGGCTGCAGAGTGAGACCATGCTCTGCAAAGTAAAGAAAAGACCAAAAAAGAACCAGCTGTGGTACCACACAGCTGTATTCCTACGGCTTAAAAAGTAGAACAGGCGGATCGGGAGTTCAAGTTTGTCATGAGCTAGGTTATGATGAACTCCAGAGAGAGAGAGAGAGGTCCAATATACATATATATTGGTGTCCCATATATGTGTTTGAGTGTGTACTACACACACACACATACACACACACACACACACACACACATTCAAACAAGAAGTTTTTCTGAAGTGCTTACTAAGCACCAGACACACAATGTAGACTCTGGGAATACTACGGAGAGAAAACTAGACAGGGCCTCTACTTTCATGCATCTCACAGGTCAGCATGAAAGGCCCACCGCTGACCACAGAGGAAGAGAGGTAATATCCCCTGGCCTACAGGAGAGGCACGTCACATCTGAGCACTCACGTCCTGAGGGGCTAGTCGGGGACGCTAGGGAAGGGTTCTGGAGGAAATGGTGACTGTGCTTAGAGCAGAAAGCTTAGAGGTTAAGGAAGAGAGAGGCGAGGAGAGAGGAGGAAGAGCCTACTAGGCACGAGGCAGGTAGACTCATAGCATGCTTCAAGCTTGCAGAAGAACTAGAGGAAAGGTGAGCGTTCCAGAGGGCAGGGCTCCCAGGGAGAGGCCAGGAAGCCCCTGAGTCATGAGCTGCTCTTGTTTGGAGGTTTTGGCTGAAGTGCCGAGGATCACCTACTCTTGCCGTATCTTCTGCCCTAGGTGATGGCTCTTTACCTTAAGAGCAAGGGAAGGGAAAAAACAAACAAACTAACAAACAAAAAAGAGCAAGGGAAAGGGCTGGCAAGATAGCAGCTCTCTCAGTGCATAAATGTGCCTGTCACCAAGCCTACAGACCTAAGTTCCATCCCCAGTACTCACAAGTCCTGAGCCTCCACTTATGTACCATGACACACATGCCTGTGCATATGTACATACACACACACACACACACACACACACACACACACACACACACACACCTCAAATAAAATATAAATAAACCTTGATTTTAAAAAAGATCTGTGGGGACTGGAGAGATGGCTCAGCGGTTAAGAGCACCGACTGCCCTTCTAGAGGTCCTGAGTTCAATTCCCAGCGACCACATGGTGGGTTGGCTCACAGCCATCTATAATGTAATCTGACGCCCTCTTCTGGTCTGCGGGTGTATATGCAGGCAAAACACTATACATAATAGTGGGGCGGTGGTGGCACACGCCTGTAATCCCAGCACTTGGGAGGCAGAGGCAGGCAGATTGCTGTGAGTTGGAAGCCAGCCTGGTCTACAGAGCTAGTTCCAGGACAGCCTAGGATATACAAAGAAACCCTGTCTCAAAATAAAACAAAACAGAAAGACCAAAGGGAAACTGTTGAAGGTTGAGGCCACCAGTGTGGTCATTCAATAGACATGGGACATCATAAACACTCAATAAAACATTTGCACCTTGAGAAGGCTCTGAGCTGTTGCCACTGGGAGTATAATTGGTCAAATCCTATGTGTGTGGAAGTTTCACCACATCTTTCAAAAGTAACAATACATGGACTTCTTTCCCCCAGCAACTTCCCCTATAGACACTTCCCTTACATGTTATTTGTCTACACACCAAATGAAATTTGTGTGTGGTTGGTTTCTGCTCAGTTGTTTATACAAGCAGAAGAATGTAAAGAAATGCCGTGTCCCTGGACCCGGTACATGCTGTCCATCCCCCTGCAGGAGCGCTGTGTGAAGCCTAAAGTGAGAATAATGAAAACTTTTGTGCACAGTGTTAGGGAAAACTTCAATATATTTTGTTACCTTTTTTTTTTTAAATGTATATGAGAACTCTACTTGCACATACACCTGCAGGCCAGAAGAGGGCACCATATCTCATTCTAGATGGTTGTGAGCCACCATGTGGTTGCCGGGAATTGAACTCAGGACCTCTGGAAGAGCAGACAGTGCTCTTAACCCTGAGCCATCTCTCCACCCGCCCTCCCTCCTTTTTTTTTTTTTTTTCAATCGACTGGAGAGACGACTCTGTGGTTAGCAGCACTGGCTGCTCTCGCAGAGGACCTAGGTCTAGCTCCTGGTAAACCACACGGCAGCCCACAACCATTTGTAACTCCAGTTCCAGGGGACCCAGTGCCTTCTTCTGACCTCCTCGGGAACCAGGAACCCACTGCTGCACAGATGTACATTCAGGCAAAACACTCAGACACGTGAAATAAAAATGAGTAAGTTTTAATCTAGGTGCAGAGAGTATTTCTAGTTGGCTGTCTGGTTTTAGTGTGTATAGCATTAAAAACAGACATGAGAAATGACCCATCACTTTCCTCTGGGGGATGTGTGGGGGGGGGGGGGAAGTAGGCAATTAAAGACTGAGTCAGAAGACTTTAAATAAATTTTGTCTTATCTATTCTCTAACTAAACTTTTTTTTTTTAACGTAGCGCAGGGTGGCTTTGAACTCACTATGTAGGTGAAGATGACCGTGAACTCCTGTTTCTCCTGCCTCCATCTCCTACGTGCTGGGATGCCCAGCACCATGACAAAATAATTTTTTTTAAGTATTTACTGACTAAATGAATTGTAAAATTAGTGCGCCTTTAAAATGACTTCCAGGCAGCCTTCCCTCTGCTATTTAGAAAACGGTTTGGGAAGTCTGCTTCCTGTATCACTCTGGTTCCCGGCATAGTCCTCAGAGTGGATCTCATGAACGCAGGAACCTCTGATAAGGAGATGGGGGGAAACAGCTGGTCCTGTCACCAGCAGCTTTCCCACGAAAAGGCCTCTGTCTTCTTTATTTGTTTGGGGATTTTGTTTTGTTTCTTTGCTTTTTAAAAGATTTATTGCCTTATTTATTACAAGTATAGTACATTATTTATTACGTGTACAGTGTTTTATCTGCATGTACGTCTATACACCAGAAGAGGGCACCAGATCTCATTATAGATGGTTGTGAGCCACCATGTGGCTGTTGGGAATTGAACTCACGACCTTTGCAAGAGCAGCCAATGCTCTTAACCTCTGAGCCATCTCTCTAACCCTGTTTGTTTGGTTTTGAGACGGGATCTCAGTATGTATTCCAAGCTGGCTTCAAACTCAATATCGTCTTCACTGTGCCTTGGAACTCTGCAATTAGAGATGTGTGCTGACACTGGGCCACACATGGAGTCTTTATCCTTAGAACCAGGCTTATCTGGTGGCACAGCTGGGAAAGATCCCAAGCGTCTTTCATTAGGCTCCTTGCTGAGAAGCCTCTCAAGGTCATTCCCTCCCCACAGGGATCTGTCATTATGAAGTCTGGGGGTCTAGCCTGGAATGCTGTTTGTCTAGGGTCTTTATTGCTTCGATGAAACACCATGACCAAAACACAAGGTGGGGAGGAAAGAGTTTATTTGGCTTACATTTCTGCATTGCTCCTCATCACTGAAGAGAGTCAGGACAAACAGGGCAGGATCTTGGAGGCAGGGCTGATACAGGAGCCGTGGAGGGCTGCTGCTAACTAGCTTGCTCAGCCTGCTTCCTTATAGAACCATGGACCGCCAGCCCAGGCATGGCCCCACCCACAATGGGCTAAGCCCTCTCCCGTTAATCACTAACTGAGGATACGCCATTTCCTCAGCTGAGGCTTCTTTCTCTCTGATGACTGTAGCCTCTGTCAAGTTGACATACAAAACCAGGCAGTACAGTATTACATACACATAGTATTACCCACATACTTGGGAGGCTGAGGCAGGAGAAGGACGTAAGTTTGAGGCAGCATGGGGAGCGCTTGTCTCAGAAGTACGAGGAGGCAGAGGTGAGGAGGAGGTGCGGCTTGTGTTTGTGTTGCCTGCATTATACGGCACATCTAAAAACAAAACAAAACACGTGCAGCAGCAGAAGAGGCAGCAGCAAGCCGGTTAAGGCAGGATGCCTTGAGCTCCGATTAAATTCCAGCGGGAAAGAATGCTGGCAGCAGGGGCCGCGGGTTTCACCACCCTGGTCTGATAAGGAAGATGAAAGAGAGGCAAGAGCTTCAGCGCTGGAGGCAGTTGCCTGGTTCTCAGGGCTGGAGGCGGCTCCAGGCGCCGCCAGGAAGGCAAAGCCATTGGGAGTTCTGCCCTGGAGTCCCCCGGGCAGGCCTAAGGTGGGGACCCCAAAAAGGGTCCCTTGGGGGGACTGAGGTGGAGGCAAGAAACAAGCTGTCGGGGAGGGGGCTCTGGCCTTCAGCCTGTGCTTGCGGCCCTTTCTACACTGTACTGCTCCCTCCCCAAGCAAGGGTTGGAGGAGTAGAGGCTACCTCACCTAAGACTCCTAGCTGGCAAGGACCCCGGTTACAGCCAGGACACTTTTCACTTGCTTTTGGGCAGCTGGAATAGAGTAAGAAGCGCCCACTTCCCCACCCCCACCCCCTGCCCCCCCCCCCCACCCCCCACCCCTGGCAGTGTTCGAGTGGAACCAGGGACTTTGCTGTGTCTGGCAAATTCTCTTGCCACCAAACTACACCTCAGCCCAGAAAGTACCTACTTTTGAATCAGCAGTTAATATTTACCTCTAAAGTATTCCTGTTTCATTTATTATTTTCTTTCTAAATAATGTTTCTACTTATTCGTTTTTGTTTGTTTTTGTTTTTGTTTTTCAAGACAGGGTTTCTCTATGTTGTCTTGGCAGTCCTGGACTCGCTTTGTAGACTCACAGCAATCCACCTGCCTCTGCTTCCCAAGGGCTGGGTGGGATTAAAGGCGTGTGCTACATCCGGCTTTTTAAAGATTTATTTATTATTATGTATACAGTATTCTGCCTACATGTATACCTGCAGGCCAGAAGAGGGCATCATATCACATTACAGATGGTTGTGAGCCATCATGTGGGTGCTGGGAGTTGAACTCAGGGCCTCTGGAAGAGCAGTCAGTGCTCTTAACCGCAGAGCCATCTCTCCAGCCCCTAGATCCAATTTTTAATTGGTTATTCTAATAGCATTTGTGCCACTGTTGTACCAATGGGTATATCTTGCCAGAAAGGTTGTTATTGTAACTCACAGAGCTCATAGCTGAGTGCTATTGATAACTACTTTCCCCTTCCAGTAGCATGGATAGGATTTCCCAGCACTACGGCAGCTGATCAATAGGGATGAAGCTTCCGGTTGAGTACCAGCTAGGCTTCTCCATGGCCTATGACTCAACAGTGTGGTGGTGTCAGCAGTAGGGTCTTACCATCAAGTCCTGGGTGGCAGCCAATAGCACTGGCAATGATCTATGATGTGTCAGGAATCTACTGGTCCCCGTTGGCCAATAACTGTTAGGTAATTAGGTGATTCCTAGTTCAGGTTTTATTTTGCGGCATATGACAACTAGTTGTGGTACTGCCCCTCTTTATAGGGATATATATGATGTAGATAGATAGATAGATAGACAGACAGACAGACAGACAGATGATAGAAGCTTCTACAGAGTAGGTTTCCATTAGTGTCACATTCCTTCCTCTACCCTGCCCTTCCATCCCCCATCCCATTTAACCCGTCCTGTCCTACATCCTCCCAGCCCTGCCCCATTTCCATTTATAACATAGTATTCTGTTACCCTCCCTTGAAAGATCCTCTGCTCCCTATGGTTCCTTACTAGTTACCTAACCTCTCTGGGTATTCTAAATGGAACACACACACATCTAAAGCTTAAAAAGCCAACATCCACATATGAGAGAAAATGTACAATGTTTGTCTTTAGCTTCTTTTAGTTTGTTCACTTGGTCTCTCCTTCCTTCCTTCTTGTCTGCTTGAGGCAGGACCTCAAGTACCAGAGGTTGTCCCTGCACTCCTGACCCTCCTGCGGATGCCTCCTGCGCTCTGGATTACAGCCTTCAATGCCACACCCAGGTCCATTTTTCTTTGGAATACTGCACTCCAATATACTATCTGGCACCTGGCTAAGTATTTGTACTGTCTAAACAAAGAAGACAGAGCATTGTGACCCCTGCACTTGGGAGGCCGAGGCAGGAAGATTACAGTGCCCTGCAAGCTTGAAGACTAAAGGTGAGTTCCAGAGGGGGAAGTTCAAGTCCCGTTACCAGCCAACAAGACCAAAGGAAGGCCAGAGCAGCCTGCTTCAATCACCTGCACCATCTCAAGGCTCTCTGGGCTGGTGGAGATCTTTGTACCACTTGAGACAAGGTTTTCAGTCAGCCTTTCAGGGGAATAAAGCTGTTTTAAAAGATGTCACTGTGGGGCTGGAGTGATGGCTCAGTGGTTAAGAGCACACCACCTGGTCTTCCAAAGGTCCCAGCAACCACATGGTGGTTCACAACCATCCGTAATGTGATGTAGTTCCCTCTTCTGGCCTGTGAGTGTGTAATGCAGGCAGAACACTGTAAACATAATAAAAAAATAAATCTTAAAAAAAAAAAGATGTCACTGTGAGGTCCCATATGGTCCTTGAGACTTGATGGCCAACTCAGACCTCCAAGCCACAAGTCTTAAATAAGCACCTTGGGAAGCTAGGTAGAGTGGCACATACTGGCAGTCCTAGGACTCAGGAGACAGAGGCAGGAGGATCATCTGTGAGTTCCAGAATAGTCTAGTCTATACAGTGAGTTGCTGGCTAGCTAGTGCATCAGATCTCATTATAGATGGTTGTGAACCACCATGTCATTGCTGGGAATTGAACTCAGGGCCTCTGGAAGAGCAGGCCTTAACTGCTGAGCCATCTCTCCAGCCCCCAAGAGAATATTTTTTATATTAAAGAAATTTTGACAGCCCTCCCTCAAAAAATCTCCCTGATTGCACCAGTGCTATTCACATTTTGGGGGTCTTTCTTCTGTTTGCTTTTCTCCATGAGGCAGGTTGGTTTTGTGGTTTTCTGGAGTAGCTGCCTTTACTGCCCATTCGATTTTGTGACCGTCTCAGGAATAGGGTACATCCTGGGAATTTTTCTTTTCACTAAAAACAGTTTTCTGGGTGGATTCTAACTCACAGAGATTCACCTGCCTCTGCCACACCAGTGTTAGAATTCAAGGCATGCATCACTACAATCTGTCACATAGTGAGCTCCAGGCTAGCCAAGGATGCACAGTGAGACAATGTCTCAAAACAAAACAAAACAAAACAAAACAAAAAGCCAACTATTTTCAGGACTGGAGACATAGCTCAGAGGTTAAAGGTGTTCTCCACCAAACCTGATGACCTGAGTTTGACCCCTGAGATCATGGTGGAAGAAGAAAATCAGTTTCTACAAACTGTTCTCTGACCTCCCTTTGTGTACCATCGCATATGCCTGCCCTCCAAAATGTGGAGTAGTGGGGTCTGCAAACACCACAGCCAGTAGAGTGTCAATCCAGGGAAGGCAAGGAGAAAGTCCAGTTCAACATGACCCAGTAGCTGGTGTTGGTTCAAACTTTGAAAGTCTGACACTGGGTAGTATATTTTAGGCATATAGTTAGGCACAGCACAATTTGGGGAAAAAATGTTTCCTGGTGATAATTAATTTTAATCCCATGTGCAAATAAAGTTTAGGGCATGATGACACTGAAGCTCTAGTAACGTGTAAGTGGCAACGTCTATAAAGACAGGCCCTATAGATTAACTGAGTAGCAGGCTCTAGGTAAACAATGTTCATGATAAAAGCTCTAGAGGAGAGCATTGCTATAGATTGACTGAGATTAACAGGCTCAGGACAAGGGTCTGGGAGGGCCTTGGTGTATGAATAGAAAAAAGGTCACCAAGCCATCAACCACCTCCACTCCTAGCCTTCTGGGCAGAAAACAGGCTATCCATCTGTCCTTTTGAAGAGACAACCCTGTGTGTTTAACATTCCTGTTTCCCTAATGTTTCTCTGTGAGCACAAGGAGCTATATGCCTCCTATACCAAAACAAAGAAAGAAATGTAATGAATAAGTTAAGATTATGTTTAGATGCTCATGGCGGCAAATGCCTGGAATACCAACATTTTCAGAGGATGAGGAAAGAGGAGCTAAAGGTCAAAGCCCAGCTTTGTAGACTATGTAGTAAGACTGTGTCTCCAAAAAAAACAACAATAAAAATCAAACAAAACAGAAGAGCTTCATGACACTCAATCACATGGTTACACCTGAGGCCATCTGCAGGATCTTGCATTGCTCAAGGTTGTTTATCAGTCTGTAGCAGGTGCAGGCTTTGCTGGCCTATAGCAGGTGCAGGCTTTGCTGGCCTATAGCAGGTGCAGGCTTTGCCTATAGGAGGTGCAGGCTTTGCCTATAGCAGGTGCAGGCTTTGCCTATAGGAGGTGCAGGCTTTGCCTATAGCAGGTGCAGGCCTTGCTGGCCTATAGCAGGTGCAGGCTTTGCCTGTAGCAGGTGCAGGCCTTGCTGGCCTATAGCAGGTGCAGGCTTTGCCTATAGCAGGTGCAGGCTTTGCCTGTAGCAGGTGCAGGCTTTGCTGGCCTATAGCAGGTGCAGGCTTTGCCTATAGCAGGTGCAGGCTTGGCCTGTAGCAGGTGCAGGCTTTGCTGGCCTATAGCAGGTGTAGGCTTTACCTGTAGCAGGTACGGGCTTTGCTGGCCTATAACAGGTGCAAGCTTTGCCTATAGCAAGTGCAGGCTTTGCTGGCCTATAGCAGGTGCAGGCTTTGCCTGTAGCAGGTGCAGGCTTTACCTGTAGCAGGTGCGGGCTTTGCTGGCCTATAGCAGGTGCAGCCTTTGCCTGTAGCAGGTGCAGGCTTTGCTGGCCTATAGCAGGTGCAGGCTTTGCCTATAGCAGGTGCAGGCTTTGCCTATAGCAGGTGCAGGCTTTGGACTCTTTCATATCCAATCAGCAAATCCCATTCCAATGCAGCTGTGTGGCATGGACAAGTTATTTAATCAGAGTCTCACTTTCGTTGCAGAGAAAATTAACATAATCACAACCTGCTTGCACGGATCCTCGAGGGTCAGAATACCTTACCTGTGAAGCAACCTGATGAAGCAGGTGAGAGTCCCACATGAGAGGGAAGAGCCCAGAGGCCAGAACCCAAGCCTAAGCCCAGACTCATCGAGCTGAACCCCGCGAAAAGACCAGCAGCTTCTCCTGGGGGAATGATGTACAGAAGGGCACATACTTGGTGCTACACAGAACCAAGTTCAAACCTCACAGTTAACTGCTCGTTTAAGCTCTCGGTGTCTCCCCTTTCTCAGTAGCATGAATCTTAAGTCTCTCTGAAGACTCGGCCAAGTGATCTACATACGGAAAATCCTCAACTCAGTGCCGTGAAGGATGCCTCCCCGGCAACGCGCGTAGCAGTAGCCGCTGTGATGAAAATCCTCCATCTTGGACGGAAGTTCATAAAAGCATAGGACAGTTACAGGGGGAGGTAAAACAACAGGATGTTCTAAGAGATGTGAAAACATCTCCGTCCCGCAGGGAACCAATTTAAGACAGGAAGTAAAGAACTCAAACAAGTTTCAGGAAGTTCCTGAAAGCGACTCCATTCACCAGCCTCCATGCCGCTCCACCCCTGCAAGAGTATATAAGCAATAAAGCCTGTTGAGAGTCTCTTCAGACAAGATTAAGCTGCCAGGAAGGGGCTCGGACCAGCTGAGTCACCAGAAAAGGACACTCTCCAACCTGTTGAGCTGCCTGCAGGCTATGCAGTGAACTTTGGGTTCCCAGCTTTTGTGAGCTGTCACCCGTGCTGGGGTGGGCTTTGGTGATGCAGCTGTCATTTCTGTTCTTGCAAGTAACTCCTCATCCATGTTTCTGTGAGTAACCCCCACCCCAAATAAATAAATAAATAAACTCATTAGTTCATCAAACTGGACTTTTGTAGTCTCTCTCCTTAGGTCTGTCACCAGTTCCCAACCTGGGGAGTGTAGCTGTTTGTTCACCTTTCCAGGAATAGTGTCACACAACACAGCTGGTACCTGAACAGGGACCCACAGAACCGAAGGTGAGTCGGGGAGAAATGATTGTATGGTCCTGTTTGGGGTTAGCAAGGCATGCAACTGAGGATGGAGCACCTGGAGGAATCCAGAAATGGCCGTTCCCTGTGTGTTCTGGGATAGCGTGCCTTCTTGCTGTGTCAGCAGTCGTGTAGCCCTTTACAGTGAGTGCTGAGACATGCAACCAAGGCTGAGTCTTCTACCCGGAGAGAAGGTCGGGGTGAAGAGTCCATAGATGGAAACCCAGTAAGGCCGTCTTTGTGCAGTTTGGGGTGGCATGCCCTCTCTGAGTTGAGTCTAGTGCATAAGTATGAATATTCCCTTAAAAATTGTAAAAAAAAATGCTGGGTGGTAGGGGCGCACACCTTTGATCACAGCACTCGGGAGGCAGAGGCAGGTGGATCTCTGTGAGTTCAAGGCCAGCCTGGTCCACAGAGTTCCAGCGCATCCAGGGATATACACAGAGAAACTCTGACTCAAAAACAAACAAACAAACAAAAACAAAAAAAATTTATAAATAAATTTTGCTATGTAGGAGAATGAGTGTGGAACGCGACAGTGTCAGCAGGCTGCCCACAGAGGCTGTGTGGCCACTGCTGTGTGTAGTTTTAAAAAAAGAAAAAAGTTTCTGCAGCAACATGGCTGCTGTGTGTGTGTGTGTGTGTGTGTGTGTGTGTGTGTGTGTGTTTCAAAGGGTAAGATAGAAGCTGTCATGCTATTTTTAATTGTTTTTAGATTTGTTTTACTTTGTGTAAAAATTGTTTGCCTGCATTTATGTACGTGCAACACATATGTGCTTACTGCCTTCATATGTCAGAAGAGGGCATTGGATCCTTTTTAATTGGAGTTACAATTGTTATGAGCCACCATGTGGGTGCCAGGAATCAAAACTGGGTTCTCTAGGAGAGAAGCCAGTGTTCTTGACCTCTGAGCCATCTCTCCAGTTTGATGTGCCATTTACAGTTGGCAAGATACAAGGGGGGAAAAGTACAAGTTAGATTTATGCTAAAGACTTTTAGAACCTATGGAAAGAATCAGATTTTTTTAAATGTTATTTAAGATGTATTTATTATGTAGTGTTTTTACCTGCATGTACACCTGCAGGCCAGAAGAGGACACCAGATCTCATTACACATGGTTTTGAGCCACCATGTGGTTGCTGAGAATTCAACTAAAGACCTCTGGAAGAGTAGGCAGTGCTCTTAACCTCTGAGCCATCTCTCCAGCCCCCCAGATTTTTAAAAAAGTGATCTTTGATACCCAATTTACCAGGGTTTGAATGGAGTTTTAATGGTTTTGGTAAATCCCATGGTAGGATGTGATCTTTGTAAAGTAAGAGAGGTTTTTGTCAAACATAAGTAACTTAGACCAGTGTGTGAACCAGATCTGTAAAGTACTAAAACAAGAAAAAGAAGAATATCAAATAAAAGGACCTATCCATGTCACTTGGAAAGTTGATGGAGGACCAAATGCAGTGCTGACGAGGCTTTGGAAGGCCTTGGGCCTCACCAACAGTTCACCTCAGGGATGGGGAAAAAAATACAGAAAATAGAAAAGTAGCAACATCTCCAGAAATGGAAACTTATCAAGCCACTTCCTCAAAGGAGTGGCCAGGAGGGCCTGCGGGTGACTAGAATAAGTTGAGGATTTATTGATCATTTGTTAATGTCGAGACTATTTAGGTTTTGGCGGATGCAGGTGTGCCTCGGTTTCTGGCGGCTTCCTGGAGTATAAAAGGCAATAAGCATCAATAGGTAAACAAAGATATAAAACAATATGGGCTAAAGGGACTGAGTGTGACTGCGAAGTGCACAGCTGACTTCTCTCCTGGGTGCAGACACAGCCAAAGAGTTAATGACTATCCCTCCATTGCCCCTGGGCTACCCTGATCAGCTAGAGCCAGTGCCATCAAGTCATCAGGGGTGAGGGATACAAAGACTGCGTCAGTGCCCAGGATGAGACAAGCAGAGAACTAATACAAACGGGTAGAACCTTTTCATGCAGTATCAGCTTTGCTAACTGTATTAGCAAACTGTATTCACTTTCCTAAGATTGCTTTAGCATCTCCTTAGATGCAGACTTCTGGGAGCACCAACACTTGCAGAGAACCACAGATGGCAGACTTTCAGTGTACCTCACTAAGGCTATCCCCATAACCACATACATTTTATGGGATGGCAGATTAGCCTGGTTCTACCAAGCCTCTGTAAAAAAAGGTTATGTGTGCATGTGTGTACATGCCTGTGCATGTGTGTACATGTGTGTTTATGTGCAACGCATGCCCGTGTGTGTGCTTGTGTGTGTTCCTTGTGTTTATAGACTTAGGGACACATTTGAGAGACAGGCAAGTGCACCAGAAGACATAAAGATGGAAAACCATCTCACAAACTGATTTTTTTTTTTCTCGAGACACGGTCTATGTTAGCCTTGGCTATCCTGGAGTCACTTTGTAGACCAGGCTGGCCTTGAACTCACAATGATCCACCTGCCTCTGCCTCCTGAGTGCTGGAATTCAAGGTGTGTGCCACCACCGCCCAGCAGACAAACTGATTTTTCAAAGAGCATCTTGTAAGAGTAAGAATGGGTATTCCCAAAAATCATAAAAATCCCAGTGCTAGGACTAGGCCACCTCCAAAGGAGTTAGTGGCCAGGGAGGCCCTGGAGGCCCCTAAAACGATGCAGGCTCTCACCACTGCTATCGTGTGCACTCCAGAGCAGGGTGGTAAGACTCTATTGCCAAAGATTCCTCACACTTCGCTCACACAGGACTTGGAGAAAAGAGAGCAGGAGTGCTGAACACAAGTAACCTATAAAGGTCAGTCTAAAGTTTTCCTTTTCCTCTCTGTTTCCCTCTCCCACTTCCTGTAAGGAGCCAGCCACGATTGTGCCAGCCGCACCCAATAATGGCGCTGGTCTGTGTGCTGCTACCTGTAAACAATTGCCAGTACGCATGCGTTTGCTAGAGCTATCTCTAGTTGCCCCTCCCGTCAGGGGGACTATGCTAATTGCAACTACGCTTGTGTAGCTGTTGACCTATCTGCATTCATATGTTAATTAGGCATTCTGCCTGAACCTGTGAGGTGTTAACACGCCGCTTTAGATGGTATTTAAGTTCAAGCTCTAGGGGGGTTCGGGGTCTTTCGCTTCAGCTTCAAGGGGCGCTCCCAATAAAACGTGTTTGAGAAGGATCCTGTGTCAAGCGTCTTTCCTGCTGGCAGGAGGTCGCGGCAACTTCCTCCACCACCTGCTAACTTTTTTTTGTTTTCTTTGAAGAATCCACAAAAGTAGCATTTAAGAGCCTAGAGAGATGGTTCTCTCTTTCAGAGGACCCAGGTTCAATTCCCAGCCACCTACAAGGTGGCTCACAACCATCAGTAACTTCAGTCCCAAGGAATCCAACACCCTCTGCTGGTCTCCATGGGCACTGCATGCATGTGGTGCACAGACATACATGCAGACAAAACACACACAGAAGACAAACATTTTTGGTTATGAACCTAGTCTTAATGGCTAAGCCATCTTTGCATCCCCACATAAGACAAATAAATACATAATTTATTTTAAGTAACATTAAAAAAGATTCACGTCCTTTGCAAAGGCTCATGCATATTTGTTCAGTCTGCAGAGATGGAGAAGGAACCATGTAGTCCCTTTCCCTGGGCTGTTAAAGAGGCTGAGGCAAGAGGGAGTGAGGGAGCCTATCTTGCTGACAACATAGGAGACATAGCCTGGGGAATAGCACTTATCAAGCATGTGTGAGACCTTAATCCACAGTACCACAGAAAAAAGATGGTAATTGGACAACTGAAGAAAAAAATCAAGCCAAGCACTGTGATGCACACGTTTAAAGCCAGCACTCAATTTGATTGAGGCCAGCCTGGTCTACAGAGTGAGTTCCAGGGCAGCCAGGGAAACACAGAAAAATCTCTGTCTTGAAAAACAAAAACAAGGCCTTTAATCCCAGCACTCGGGAGGCAGAGGCAGGCGGATCACTGTGAGTTCAAGGCCAGCCTGGTCTACAAAGTGAGTCCAGGATAGCCAAGGCTGCACAGAGAAACCCTGTCTCAAAAAAAAAACCCACAAAAACAAAACACAAACAAAAAAACAAAATAAAATAAAACCAGGGCTATAAGAAGAATGAGTAGCTGGGGAGAAGGAAGCCCATGAGCTGGAGGGATTTTAGGGTAGGGGAACAGGTGAGGATGCTAGCTAGCATGGACTTTGAAATGTGTACTAGGTACCTGAGATACTGAGGGAGCCAGGAAGTCAGCATGTCCTTTGGTATGTCATTAGGCACCACAGGTTGTCATTTGTTCCTTCTGTAACTGATGAGCGAAATGGTTCCTTTGGTAGGAGGAAACTAAGTTCACAAGTTCTTGAGGAATGCTGGAAATCCTCCGATAGTCTAGGCTGAGCTCACTTCTGGATATCTGTGTTGGAAAAATCCCATCCCTAAGCCCACCTTCAGTAACCTAGCAACAGCGACACGTTTCCACTGTCACCAGGAGTCACAAATCCTCCCTATGCGTATGTGCTATATCTACATATAAAAAGCCAGTGCCTCCCCGCCCTGCTCTCTTTCCCCTTCCTCCTTCACCCAGAGGCAGCCCCCAATTACTCCATCCCAATAAATCTCTCATGTGAGATCTTGCAGAATGTGTTATCTGCTTAAATCATAATCTGGACTGCCTTTTAGAGTTTGAGGAATTGGAGTCTCCTTTGGACCTGACATTTCAGCTCATGTTGATGATAAGGGGCAACATAATCTCTTCTGCAACTGCTGGTCCAAAGAAAGGGCTTAGGCAAAAGATGATGGTAGCGACAACAGAAAATTACATCATAAACATCTGGTTTACAGACCATTGGGTAATTTCGACAATTCTTTCCTGAAAGGACCTAAAAAAGACAGGGAGCAATCATTGTTGCAGGGAGCATGAAAATCAGTGGGACAAAGAGATGTAAGAGCCGGGACCTAAGAGTTGGGCAAAAGAGTTGGTCCCTGGAAGCCATGGAGTTTCTGTCATCTCATGTAAGTGTTTAATCCTTTCTTCCACCTGGCCAGACTGGTGTACATTAGATACTCATCCAGCGATTGCCTGGATGGATGTCTTGCATTGTCTAAGAGACCATAGATGCCAACCTAAACTATTATACCCAGCAAAACTCTCAATCACCATAGATTGAGAAAACAAAATATTCCAAGACAAAACCAAATTTAAATTATATCTATCCATAAACCCAGGCCTATAGAAAATACTAGAAGGAAAACTCCAACCCAAGGAGGTTAACTACATCTAAGAAAATAATTCCACACCAGCAAAAACAAAAGAAGAGAAGCATACACTAACACCACTAATGTCAAAGTAACAAGAATTAACAATCATTGGCCATTAATATCACTCAACACCAGTGGTCTCATTCACCAATAAAAAGACACAGGCTAACAGAATGGATACGAACATCATTCTGCTACATACAAGAAACATACCTCGCCACGCAGTGGTGGTGCATGCTTTTAATCCCAGCACTTGGGAGGCAGAGGCAGGAGGATCTCTGTGAGTTCAAGGCAAGCCTGGTCTACAGAATGAGTTCCAGGGCAGCTAGAGCTGTTACACAGAGAAACCCTCTCTTGAAAAACCAAACAGAAAAAAGAAAAGAAAAGCAAAGAAAAGAAAAAGAAACACACCTTAGCAACAAAGATAGACATTACCTCAGAGTAAAGGGTTGGAGAAAAGGGTATTCCAAGCAAGCAGACCCAATAAACAAGCTAGAGTAGACATTCTAATAAAATAGACTTTCAACCAAAATTAATCAAAAAATATGAGAAAGGACACTTTATATCATCAAAGGAAAAACCCACCAAGATGACATCTCAATTCTAAACATCTATGCCTCAAATGTAAGGGCACCCACATTTGTAAAAGAAAAAAATTACTGAAGCTTAAATTACACATTGAGCCTCACACATTAATAGCAGGAGACTTCAACACCCCTCTCTCACCAATGGACAGGTCATCGAGGCAGAAATCAAACAAAGAACTAATGAAACTCATCAATGCTATGAATCAAATGGACCTAACAGATATCTACAAAATATTCCATCCAAACATAAAAGAATACCCCTTCTCAGCACCTCATGGAACCTTCTCCAAAACTGACCACATAGTCAGTCACAAAGCAAGCCTCAATGGATACTAGAAAATTGAAATAACACCTTGTGTTTCATCAGACCACCATGGATTAAAGCTGGACTTCAACAACAACAGAAACAACAGAAGCCTACAAACTCATGGAAACTGATTAACAAACACTCTACTCAATGACCACTGGGTCAGGGAGGAAATAAAAAAAAATTAAAGACTTCCTAGAATTCAGTGAAAATGAAGGCACACTATACCCAAACCTATGGGACACCGTGAAAGCAGTGACGAGAGGAAAGTTCATAGCACTAAGTGAGAAATTGAAGAGAGCTCATGCAAGCAGTTTAAAAGCACACCTGAAAGCTCTAGAACAAAAAGAAGCAAACACCCCCAAGAGGAGTAGACGACAGGAAATAAAACTCAGAGATGAAATCAATAAATTAGAAACAAAGAGACCAATACAAAGAATCAACAAAACCAAGAGCTGGCTCTTTGAGAAAATCAACAAGATAGATAAACACTTAGCTAACTTAACCAAAAGGCAGAGAGACAGTACCCAAATTAACAAAATCAGAAATGAAAAGGGGACATAAAAACAGACACTGAAAAAAATCCAAAGAATCATTACATCTTACTTCAAGAAGCTGTACTCGACAAAATTGGAAAATCTAAACAAAATGGACAGTCTTCTTGATAGATACCAATGTTAAATCAAGATCATGTAAACAATTTAAATAGACCTATAACCCCTAAGGAAGTAGAAGCAGTCATCAAAAGTCTCCCAGCCACCACCCCCCAAAAAAATCCCTGGGCCAGATGGTTTTAGCACAGAATTCTACCAGACTTTCTTTTTTTTTTTTAAATATTGTATTTAATTTTAATTTATGTGTGTTGGTGTGAGGGTGTCAGAATCTTGGAGTTACAGACAGTTGTGAGCTGCCATGTAGGTGCTGGGAATTGAACCCGGGTCCTTTGGAAGAGCAGGCAGTGCTCTTAACCACTGAGCCATCTCTCCAGCCCCCTACCAGACTTTCAAAGAAGAGCTAATACCAATACTCCTCAAACTCCTCCACAAAATAGAAACAGAAGGAACACTGACAAACTTCCTGTGGGGCCACAGTCACTTTAACGCCTAAACCACACAAAGACCCAACATTCCCGGCTGAAGGTTTTTTATTATAGATATGAGAGAGCATGGCCAGAAGCATCTAGAAGAATCCAGAACAGAGAGAGAGAGAGAGGAAAAAAATAGGCTGAACATAGCTAGGAGATTGCATCTGGCCAGGAAAGAGACAGAGACAGAGAATCAAAAACAGTGGGGTTGTGCTCGCTTCGGCAGCACATATACTAAAATTGGAACGATACAGAGAAGATTAGCATGGCCCCTGAGCAAGGATGACACGCAAATTCATGAAGCATTCCATATTTTGGGGGGGGGGACTCTAGGTGAGAGAAGCATGGGAGAATGGGGAAATAGAAGGATCCAGGGGGTCCTAGAAACCTACAAGTAGAACATTATGACGGTCAGATCTGAGCCCAGGGGTTCTGCACAAACTATGGCACCAGCCAAGGACAACACATGCAGTAAACATCGAACCCCTACCCAGATCTAGCCAATGGACAGGACATTCTCCACAGTTGAGTGAAGAGCGGGGACTGACTGTCACACGAGCTCTGGTGCCCCATATTGACCACGTCCCCTGGATGGGGAGGCCCGGTGGCACTCTGGGGAAGGATAGAAGGCTACCAAGAAGAGACTTGATACTCTATGATCATATGCAGGGGGAGGAGGTCCCCCTCAGTCACAGCCATAGGGGAGGGGAGTAAGGGGAAAATGGGAAGGAGGGAGGAATGGGAGGATAGAAGGGATGGGATAACCATTGAGATGTAATATGAATGAATTAATAAATAAATAAATTTGAAAAAAAAGAAAGCAGAGATCTATTACTTCTTTGTTCTGTGCATCTTATCGTGCATGTTTGCACTGAGAATAACTGAGCAATGTTCATGTAAAATTTCTTTATAGTTCAGAATCTATGTTACAGTTCTAGTAAAATCAAGATGCTTCATTAAATAATAATTTAAAAACCAGTGGGGTTATAAGGAGAATGAGCAGTTGGGGAGAGGGAAGCCCATGAGCTGGAGGGAGTTTAGGTAGGGGAGGAGGTACATAAAAAGGACTAGGATGCTAGCAAAAGCTGAGGTGTCTAACAGGTACCTGTGATACTGAGGGAGCCTGGAGGCCAGCATCTAACTGCCTTTTGGAGTTGGAAGAACTGGGAGTCCCCATTGGATGTAACCTTTGTAAGCTGCCATATGTGGGTCCTGGGAACTGGTTTGGGGGTCCTTTGCGAGAACCGCAGGCACTCTGCTGAGCCATCTCTCCAGCCCCACCTATACATTCTTAACCACACCTTCTCTCCAGACCGAGCTCTGAAAACCATCATCTCCATCATCGTATTTTTTTTTTGTCTTCTCCAGATGGTGACAGAAACGGGATCGTTGCTGACGTTACCTTTTGAGACTGTCACTCAGAATTATGCCCTTGAGGATCCCTCTGAGGTAATGCAATGTAGCAATAGTCCCTTTTAGTTGCAGAGTAGTATTCCACTGTTTGCACTCCTTGGGGAGAATATGCTGATATCCTTGGCTGTTTCTTAGGTAAATCTAAAGTAACTGGTTCAAAATTACAGGGTGGGTTTTTTTTGTTTGTTTGTTTGTTTTTGGTTTTGGTTTTGGTTTTTTGGTGTTTTTGGGGTTTTTGTTTGTTTGTTTTGTTTTGACAATTTATCTGTTTTTCCCCAGCATTATATTTTCAGTAATTATTTGGGAATCCCAGCATCTGTATCACTGCTCACAACCATCTATAACTCCAATTCTAAGCAAGTGTGACATGATGTATTTTTAAAGAATTTCCCCCACCCATATACCCTACTCTAAAATATTTGCTCAAGAGGGTGATTCCGCTAGACAATGCACCATGTAAACATCCTGTGCCTCCCCACATGGACTCAGAGGTGGTAGGACCCAGACAGCTGGCACTAGAGTCCAGTTGTCCCGATAGAATTCAGGACTTGCTGGGAGTGGTAGCACACGCGTTTAATCCCAGCACTCAGGGAGACAGAGGCAGGTGGATTTCTATGAGTGCGAGGCCAGCCTGCTCTACAAAGCGAGCCCAGGAAAGTCAAGGCTACACAGAGAAACTCTGTCTAGAAACCCTCTCAAAAATTTTTAAAAATAAATTCAGGACTCCATTTTCAGCCACAGATGCCAATGCTACCTCCCTGCTTCCCCCTAGTGGCCGCAGCCACAGCGGCTAATGGTCCCCCTAAAAGAGGGCCACCCACACCTCCATTTTCACTGCCAGGAAAACTTCACTCTCCTCATTTCATTAGCGTAGTCCCTGTGAACACAAAACACAGTCCTCATCTCAAAGGGGATAAAAGATTATTTTTCCTTGAGCCAAATATAAGTCAGCATGGCCAGGGATCACAGGTCATCAGGTCATCACAAATACCACACCCCAACGTAGGCATAGTGTCATGTATTCCAGACTCTTCTCCCTCAGCCTTTCTTTGTAGTCAAGGATGACCTGCTTGCTGCCTTAGCTACATACCATCCTAGGAATGAGCCTCCTGCCATACAGAAGGACATAAAACACTTCGCTTCTATATGAGCAAACATAATGCTTAGCCAAAAGGGAGACCTATGAACTGACGTTCCCAGAAAAGAAAAGACACATTTACCGTAAACATCCTCTGAGGCTGATGGGCTCATTAGAATTTATAGAGTGTTAAAGATCCAAAATAGTAAATTGTCTGAAGCCGGGTGTGGTGGTGCACGCCTTAAATCCCAGCACTCAGGAGGCAGAGGCAGGTGGATCTCTGTGTGTTCCAGGCCAGCCTGGTCTACAAAGTGAGTCCAGAACAGCCAAGGCTACACAGAGAAACCCTTGTCTCAAAAAACCAAAATAAATAAATAAATAAATTATCTGATCTTTTTAAATGGTCCTCAGTGCCTCTGGTTGCCCAGCTCTGTGTCTAAGCTGACATCCTTGTCACTCTCAGGTAAAACTTCTGAAATGTATCTTAGTATTAACTTCCACCAACCCCAAAGCTAAGAATGTCATCAGACAGCACCACTGAGTTGATGTCCCTGCTCTGGGGGAGCCTGCCTGCCTGATCTGCTTGTCTATGTATTTAGAAAATGCCTTGATTGGTGACTTTTTTTTTCTATAACTATAAACATTTTAAGCCGGGCGTGGTGGCGCACACCTTTAGTCCCAGCACTTGGGAGGCAGAGGCAGGTGGATCTCTGTGAGTTCCAGGCCAGCCTGGTCTACAAAGTGAGTCTAGGGCAGCCAAGGCTACACAGAGAAACCCTGTCTCAAAAAACAAAAAAAAAAAAAAAAAAAAAGAATCAAAGTTACTGTAAGGTAAAAAGAAGTCTGAGGAAGCCTGGGCATCCCAGAGCTTTTTGTTTGTTACATCTTAACTTTATATTATTTGAGACAAGGTCTCACTGTGTAGACCTGTCTGCCTTAAAACTCATACTGGTCTCTAACTCACAAGGATCCTCTTGCCTCTGCCTCTAAATAAAATAAAATACATCTAATCCAGGTGGCCAGCCATGAAGCACACTTTTAATCCTCTAAACCCAGTACTCAGGAAGCAGAGGTAGGCGAATCTCTGAGTTCGAGGCCAGCCTGGTCTACAGAGAAGAGCTCCAGGACAGCCAGGGCTACACAAAGAAACCCTGTCTCAAAAAAAAAAAAAAACCAAAACAAAATACATAGATGGATAGATAGATAGATAGATAGATAGATAGATAGATAGATAGATCTAATTTAAAAATATGTCAAGAGCAACATAGTAATCCAATTGGTTAGCCTCAGTTAATACTGAAAATGTATGTTAGGTCAGACACAGAGGTTGACAATAAAAAATAAATGGCTATTTTTGTTGTTGCTAGTTCTGGGGGGGTTTTTTTGTTTTTTGTTTTTTGGGTTTTGGTTTTTGATTTTTGGTTTTTTGTTTTGTTTTGTTTTTGAGATAGGTTCTCACTGTAGTGACATTTTTGAGAATTCTGGAATTTTTGTTTCTTTAAAAAATACAGAACTATGGGGGCTGGAGAGATGGCTCAGTGGTTAAGAGCGCCGTCTGCTCTTCCAGAGATCCTGAGTTCAATTCCCAGCAACCACATGGTGGCTCACAACCATCTATGATGAGATCTGGTGCCCTCTTCTGGCATGCAGGGGAACAGGCAGGTAAAAACACTGTATACATAATAAACAAATAAATTTTTAAAAAAACAGAACTATTAAAAGAATGTGCTTTTGTTTTAATCCCAGGTGTAGGGATGTGGGCTGCTTCGAGTCATCTGCAGCGGCTGACCATGGTCTGCCTTGTGCTCCAGCAGAGGCATGGTTTTGTGAGCTGCAGATACTTTCTGTGATTGTGTGACATTTGGAATTCTGGGAGCTTTTCAAAGGGTCCCTAAATGTGAGAGCCCTGAGAGACAGGATTGGTGGTTGGTGGTCATTTAGGGAGGTTGGTTGAAGTTTGCCAGTCACCATGGTCAAAGAAGAAAGAAAAGAAAAGAAATTAGGCTGAGGGCTTTCCCTAATCCCTCTCTCCCCTCCGTCCTTGTTTCTCCCTTATCTGGTGTTAGGGGGTGAAACCGGGTTGTGGGGGAGAATAAAGGGTAGGAAACAGAAGAATCCACGAAGTAGCAAAGACCAGGCACGTCTCATCACGTGGCCCAAGCTTTCTTCAAACTCACTTTGAAGTTGAGAATTTCCTTGACCTTCTGATCCTTTGACCTCTGCCTCCTAAGTGCTGGGAATCCAAGCTTGTGCCACCCTGAGATAAAGAATAGCCATTACAGGGAGCTAAAGATTAGTCCATGATACTTTGGCTCTAAATCTGCAACATTCCAACTCTCCACGACCCCTGTTCTAGTCAGTCAGGGAGCCTTGTAGAGTCCTTGACGTGGGTGTGATGTTTTTCCGCCCCCCTGCTTAAGAAGTTCATTTCACATCTTGCTGGGCTGACAAGCAAGAACAGACCCAGCCATGGCTGTAAATGCTGCCAACATGGAGACCCACTCCTTTCCCACCTATGTATTTTAAGTTAAATATTAATGAACCAGGCATAAGCTCTGATTGTATATGACCTGGGTAGGGCCCATCCTTTCCTCGACGCTATCTGAAATTGCACCAACAAGCATAGTTAACTTTTACTTTGTTTAGAGGGAAGCGGACCTACCTCCGTGCCTCCCAGGATCTAGACTTTTACTTTACTCACTGTAACCCTGACCTAGACATCTATCAACTGTAACCCTGCCCTGTCTGCAAGCATCTACTAGACCAGATCCTTCTCAGCCTTTTCCTTTGAAAGTCAGGTTCAAGGGCTGGAGAGATGGCTCAGTGATTAAGAGCACCGTCTGCTCTTTCAAAGGACCCTGGTCCAATTCCCAGCACCCACACGGCAGTTCACAACTGTCTGTAACCCCAAGATCTGACACCCTCACACCAATGCACATAAATTAAAATTAAATAAAATATTTTTTAAAAAAGAAAAAGAAAAGAAAGTCAGGTTCAAGCCAGGAAAGGAGCTACATTCCTGTAATCCCAGCAGCTGGGAGGCAAAGACAGGATGAGCACTGTAAGTTGGAGGGCAGCCTGGGCTATGTAGTGAGCTCCAGGGGCGCCGAGGTACATAGCAAGACCTCAAACCTGGAGGAAGAGTTCAGCAGGTAAGAGGTGTGCAAGCAAGCTGTGCAAACATGTCTGCTGCAGCTCAGATCCTGATATGCACTTGCTTTACAAGCCGGCTGTGGTCCCGTGCCTGCCTGTAACTCCAGCACACTGGCTCTCAACCTTCCTGATGCTGTGACCCTTTAATACAGTTCCTCATGTTGTGGTGACCCCCAACTACTCGGGAGGCAGAGGCAGGCGGATCGCTGTGAGTTCGAGGCCAGCCTGGTCTACAAAGCGACTCCAGGACAGTCAAAGCTAACACAGAGAGACCCTGTCTTGAAAATCACAAAAAAAAAATTGTTGCTACTCCATAACTTTACATTTTGCTACTGTAGTGAATTGTAATATCTGATATGCAGGATGGTGTTAGGCGACCTCTGTAAAAAGGGTCATATGACCCAAAGAGGTTGCAACCCAGAGGTTGAGAACCATTGCTCCAACACTGAGGAGAATGGACCAGAGGGTAGCTGAGCCTTCCTGGCTTCCAGCATCACAGGAACAGATGTGAGCTCCAGGTTCCGGGAGAGAACTTGCCTCAAATGAATAAAGCCGGGACCGATAAAAGAGCCCTGATGCCAGTGCCCCCCCACACCCACATCTGCACTGCCCAACACACATACAAACACACACATGAGAAGGGGACAGATGGGGACAAGGGTGGAAATTGGGTCCAAGTTCAAACTGGGCTTTCTAGGTCAAAGCTAATGTCTGGCTCTCCTTTGCAGTCAGCTGGGGTCAGTGGCGGGGAGAGGGGGGTGTCACAAATGCCTCCTGAGAACTTGGAGGGGAGGGATGGTTAAAGGAAAAGGGGGGAGGGCAGAAGTAACGGACCTTCCTCCTTTTTCCACTCTGTTTACATCACGCAGCAAAGCCTATGGGTGGGCAGCAAAGCCACCTGTTTCCTAGTAGCGACGCCCTATGTAAACCACTTTCTTTCTCGTGCAGCCTCTAAGCACAAGGCAAACATAACAAGCTGGAGGTCTGTTTGCAGCGACTCACCTAGACCAGCCCCCATCTAAGCACAGCAGGAGGGGCAGAGCCTCCTGTCACCTCAGCCTGTTCTCCTGACCCTCAGGGTGTAGCACTCATAACACCATCATCATCATCATCATGTTGTTGTTGTTATTGTTATTGTTGTTGTTGTTATTATTATTATTATCATTATTATTATTATTATTATTATTATTATTATTATTATTATTATTATCATATCTATAATTGAACCATGGGGCCTCTGGAGACAAAGGTTCACATTTCCAGGAGACAGCATTTGCCCTGTTTCTTCCCCAGTGTCTCAGGCAAGGGCTGGCCATCTCTTTTAACTTGTCTCCACGCCTCCCAGAAAACCTCAAGGCTCTTCACGCAAACAGAGTTCTCGGCAGCCTCCCTCCTGTACCCTGACACGCAGCCCCGACATGTGACACAAGGGACATCACACCTCTTCTCCCTCCATTTCTTTCTGTAACTTTTATCTGGGGTCTGCTGTATTGCCCTGGCCCGCCGGGGTCCGACTAACGCTCGGGAGGAGAATTTTCCTGTATAGGGACAGAACACAAGACACGAAGAAGGGGGCAAGTCTGGATTCTGATCAAACCCCGTTTATTGAGAAATTTCACAGGCATAGGGGCAGGGAAGCGTATTCCTATGGCAACCCAGCTGCGGGCTATCTCAAGACTCGAGGAATTCCAAGCAGGTCACAACGTTCTGCCACACCGAATATTTTGCTATCTTTATCTAATCTAACTGTTAAACGACAACAGGGTGGCTCCATCTAAGTCTTATCTTTAGTCTAACTGCTGAACCACGACAGGGTCAGCTGGTGTCTGGTAAATGGCAGACTGCTGGAGAAATAGGAACCTAGGCTTTGACAAGATGGCTGAACATTGGCCATATAGGCCGTCCCCTACACTGTGTGATAGGAGCATGCCACAGTGCACAGGCGGAAGTCAGCGGGCAGCTCTTGGGAGTCAGTGTCTCCTTCCACTGTGCAATTGAAATCACGTCATCAGGCGCTGCAGCAAGGGCCTGCCTCGACCGGCTGAGCCACCTCACCAGCCTCCTTTCAGATATTTTCCCTCAGTTACAAAGGCAGCCTTTAGAGAGACATTAAAGTGAGTTTGTTCTCTTTCGTTGGTTCAAGGAGTGTTCGCTGTAATAAGCACACTGACCCCAGACAGCCACCAATAAAATGTGGCCAGGTGTGACTCATGTAGCCCAGGCTAGCCTTAACCTCACTATGTAACTGAGGATGAACTTCTGGGCTTCCTGCCTCTACCTCCCAAGTGCTGGCTAGGCTTATAGTAGCTCAACAATTACAGTAACAGTTACTATTATTGTTGTTGTTGTTAAAATGTAACTTTAAAACAATAAATAGGGGCTGGAGAAATGACTCAGCAGTTAAGAAAGAGCACTTGCTGCTTTTACAGAGATGCCAGGTTCAGTTCCCAGCATCTACGTGGTGGCTCACAGCCATCTGTGGCTCTAGTTCTGGGGACCCAATGTCCTCTTCCGGCCTTGGCGAGCACTGTACAAACATGGCACACTTAACATGGCATGCGAGCAAAGCACTCATACATTAAAAATAAAAAAATAAGTCTTGCCAGGTGGTGGGTGGCACACACCTTTAATCCCAGCGGAGGCAGGCGGATCTCTGTGAGTTGGAGGTCGGCCTGGTCTACAGAGTGAGTTCCAGAATAGTCAGGGGTACACACAAAGAAACCTTGTCTCAAAAAAAACCCTAATTAATTAATTAATTAATTAATAGAAATAAGCTTGCTACACATTAGCTTATTTTATAGAAAGTAACTGTAATCTAGGCTGGTCTTGAACTTATTGTGTCCTACCTCAGCTTTCAGATGTCTTCTTGGTGCCACATCAAAACTGTAAGTAATAATAAACTAAACAGTAGCAGGGACACTTAAGAGGGACAAGAGGTGAGGTTCTCATGCCCTTAAGCCACCAAACTCATTAACCATTGAGTCTCTCTCCTCCCACACCCACCCCTTATTTCCTTGTATCTTATCACAAGGGAAAACCCAACCAGGTTCAGGACAGCGCTACGATATCTACAGGGACAAACTGGCCATTGACCTGTGTTATATGGGGAAGCCCCACCATGAGGAAGAAAGTGCCATCCTCTTAAGGAGTCCCAGCCCACTCCAACCACCTGATAAAAATGCCTGCTGTCAGCAGCCGCCTGGGTTTCCCCAGCCCTGTGCTGTACCTTCCTCCTCTGCGCTCTAATTCTGCCTTGGCTTGGTAGTGCGTACTGTAGCCGCCATTTTTATTTCTGTGATCAGTGGGACAAGCTCTCTGGCATTCAATACCACCTGGTGACTCTGGTGGGTACAGGAGATGATACCAGGGCAGGGCGGGTACAATGCATTAGACCCGGAGGCCTCCAGTCACCGTCTCCTCCAGCAGCAAGGCAACTTCCTAGGTTTGCCCTTCCCTAGAGTAGAGCCATAATGTCCCCAGCAGGAGGGGAGACATTAGTGCCCCTCCCTTCATCAGTTAGAATATTTGGACAATGAGCCCCAAAGAAATCCGCCCCCCCCCCAAGAATCCCATGCTGGGTGCCCATCTCTCTCCACCTTCCTTCCTCCCTCTGCCCCACCCCTCCCTTTCCAAATACCAAAGTGCATAAACCACACGGCTTTTCTTGCCTTTCTTGGTAGCTGGGGAATCCCAGGGTGCAGGAGATCTAAGTACTAGCTAGCTAGTGGCCGACACCATCGCTTGTGGCCCTAGAGCCTGGTAGAGTTTCCTTTTTCCTAGAACTCTTTCCTCTTCTCTCTCTCTCTCTCTCTCTCTCTCTCTCTCTCTCTCTCTCTCTCTCTCTCTCTCCCTCCCTCCCTCCCTCCCCCTAAGATTTACTTATTTATCATACATACACAGTGTTTTGCCTGTATGTACACCAGAAGAGGGCACCAGATCTCGTTATAGATGGTTGTGAGGCACCATGTAGATGCTGGGAATTGAACTCAGGACCTTTGGAAGAGCAGCCAGTGCTCTTAACCTCTGAGCCATCTCTCCAGCCCCTCCTCTTCTCTCTGAATTCCCATTCAAGGTAGGTCACAAGATGCTGACCCACGGTGTTTGAGTTGGGTCACAGGACTTTGATCCCTTTTGGGTCTTTATATCAAATGTCCAACCAGTAAGGATATTGTAGTCTTATTGTGTTCAAGCCAAGGGGCAGCAGGAGGCAGACCTCCCTAGGACTGGCCATCCTGGGTTAAAAAATCACTGGCAGGTGACTAAGATGGCATGTGAAAGTCCCTTGCTGTGGTTTATTTTTCTGTTTTTTCCTTTCTCTTTCTCCGCCTTCCTTTCCACACTGGCCCCCACTTGTGTCAAAACCTTTTCCCAAAACCTGCTTTCATGACCCCTGAACAGCCTTTTGGGAAAACAACTTCTTTTTTTGCTGTCGGGTCCAAACTGACCTCCCCAAAATGGCAGTGCTGGTAACAATGTCCTAAACGGAAGGACTGTGGCTGGAAAAATACAAGCCAAAAGGTAGGTTTCTGTTTACCAGGAACCTCCCTTAATCCATTATCTATGAGGGACCTCCCCTAATCCAAAGGCCAACCACCTCAGGCAAGGGCATCTGGTTCCTGGTCTGTATTATATTAATGTATTATGTATGAATACGCCTGTATCAGCTCAAAGCCACCCCCCCTTTGCTGCCTGCCCTATAAAATCTGCCTGCTTTTCAACCATGTTGCTCTTCTCTCTGCCCCAGAGAGGTAGTCCTAGCAGTTTGATCCACCAATAAACCTTTCTCTCTACCCACGGAGAGGTCTAGGTTGGTGGTTTCACGGTGCCCTCAGCAATCTGAGTCCTATGGGAATGAGATCCCCTTCCAGAGCCCTGTACTGCCACCTATGTGATCCTAGCCCTGGCTCTGTAACCAGGGCTCCACCCCTATGGGTTTGCTTCTTCTGAAACACCAGATAGTGCTGGAGAGATGGCTTTAGAGATGAAGAGCACTGGCTGCTCTTCCAGAGGGCCACAGGGCCAGGGACCATGTGTTCCCAGCACACACATGGTGGCTTAGGCAGGTTCCAGTGCATCTGATGTCCTCTTCTGGCTTCTGTGGGCACCAGGCATGCAAGTGGTGCATAGGCATACACACAGGCAAACATTTACATGCATAAAATAAAAATGAGTGAGTCCTCAAAACACCATATACTACCTAGTTTGGTTGTTTCTTTTTGCTGTTGATTCAGACAGTGTCTCATGTAGCCCAGGCTAGCCTTGAACTTTTTGAGCTTCTTGCTTTAACCTCCCAAAGGCTGAGATTATTGACACTGGCCACCACATTGAATTTATTTTTATTTTGTGAGATGCCTTATATTGGACCACACTCAGGAAGTCTGAAGGGAAGAAATGGAACTATTCATTGTGTAAAGGAGAGCATAGTTAAACCATGGAAGACATTTATTTATTTGGTTGGTTGGTTGGTTGGTTGGTTTTTGGAGACAGGGTCTCTCTGTGTAGCCTTGGCTGTCCTGGACCCACTTTGTAGACCTGTGGCCTCATACTCACAGAGATCACCTGCCTCTGTCTCCCAAGAGCTGGGACTAAAGGCATGTGCCATCATGCCCAGCAGTAGTTTTATTTTTAAAGGCATGGGAAAGTCCAGGTATGCAGAGCCAGGCTTGGTGGCACCTGTAATCCCAGCACTCGGGAAGGCAGAGTCCAGCAGATCTCTGTGAGTTCGAGGCCAGCCTGGTCTACTAAGTGAGTCCAGCACAGCCAGGGATACACTGAGAAACTGCCTTGAGAAAGGGGAAAAAAGGGGGGGGGGGGCTGGAGAGATGGCTCAGCCATTAAAGGCTAGGCTCACAACCAAAAATATATGATAGAGAAAAAAAGCAGGTGCATCAGGCCTGACAGAATAAATAAATCTTTAAAATTTTTTTGAAAAAAAAAGAAAAGATCTGCAAAGTCCAGGTATACAGTAAGCGCTTAGCTTTCCTACTGTGCCGCAGAGGCAATGCCCATCCTCCTTACATCTCTGCCCCCAAAGTGACCTCAATGCCCCTATTTATTTGAGCCCTACAATTTAAAAGGATGACCTTCAACAGCATTCACATACTCCAAGCGTGAGTTCCTAGCACTCTCGCCCACACTGCTTTCTTCTCGTGGGGAGGGGGAGGGGAAGTGTTGATGGCTAAAATTCCTCCCAAGAAAGCATTAAGATCTAATCTTACTACACCCTTAGGTAGGACAAGGCCGTAAATAAGTGGCAGTAACTCACTACAAAGGACACCAATGGGATGGCTCTTAAATCAGTCGAGGCGACGATACGGAAGATTACAAAACTCAAAGTCACTTGCCACCAAGGCCGATGACCTGAGCACTTGGCACATAAACACACACGCTCAATAAAAATACACACATATGGCAGGGCGAGGCGGCGCGCACCTTTAATCCCAGCACCCGGAGGCAGAGGCAGGCATATTGCTGTGAGTTCCAGGACAGCCTGGTCTACAAAGAGAGTTCCAGGATAGCCAAGGCTACACAGAGAAACCTTCTTGGAGAACCAAGACCAAAACAAAAGAACAAACAAACAAAAACCACATACATATATACATACATACTTACATACATGTTTTTAAAACTTTAAAATTTGAAACAATTCAAAAAAACTTTTTTAAAGTGCAATGCTTATAGGCAAAGCCCTGGCAGGCGCATGAATATGTGACCCTAGCCATGACAACCCTCCTCAGAAGTGTGTGCCAACTGATGAGGAAATGCTTAAACAACTCATTATCCTTTGTGGCCCTTGCTCCTCACTACCCAGCATCCTATGCAGCTTCCGCTCTGTCCAGGTCCATCTGAGCATCCTTCTCTTTTTGGGGGAAATGGGAGTTTCAAGACAGGGTTTCTCTGTGTATTCTTGGCTGTCCTGGACTCGCTTTGTAGACCAGGCTGGCCTCAAACTCACAGCAATCCACCTGCCTCTGCCTCCCGAGTGCTGGGATTAAAGGCGTGTGCCACCACCGCCCAGCCTCTGAGCATCCTTTTCAGGGCTGCATCTCTTGCTGAGTGCCTCCAGAACTGCAGATTGCCTACATCTTGGGTCCATTGCTAACCAACATGTTGTAGGAGACTGCTTTGGGGGGACACACTGTACCTGGGCTAGTCATTTATAATAAAACTAGGGGCAATGGTACATACTGGTATCCGCATGCTATACAACTAATCCCTTTATTTTTTTGATAATTTAAAAATGATGTGTTAGTCAGGTGGTAGTGGTGCACGCCTTTAATCCCAGAGCTTGGGAGGCAGAGGCAAGTGGACTGCTGTGAGTTCGAGGCCAGCCTGGTCTACAAAGTGAGTCCAGGACAGCCAAGCTACACAGAGAAACCATTTCTCAAAAAAAAAAATGATGTTTATGTACGTGGTGTGTGCACATGAGTGGTGGTGCCGGCAGGGGTCAGAGGTGCGATCTCCCTGGTGGCAATCGTGAAGCCACCAGATGTGGGTCTAACTATGGTCAATGCACGTGCTCTTAGCTACTGAGTCATGGCCCCAGCCCCATAATCATGTGTGCTCTAAAGTATTGTTGTTTTTATTGTTATTACTGTGAGTATGCATGATGTGTGAATGTATGCATGAATGTGTGAATGAATGTACATGTATGCACAGTCGCATGTGGAGGTCAGAGGACACCTTTGTGGGGCTGGCTTTGCCTTTGCTCCTTAACATAGAACCAGAGCATCAAACTCAGCTGTCAGGTTTGCTACACAGCCCCTTCACCCGCTGAGCCATCTCGCCAGCCCCTGGGAGCTAATTCTCGCCGGAGCCAATTACATCTCTTGCTTGATACGGTGGTTTTGTTTACCAAGAGCTCACTTAAAAAAATTCTTAACTAGGGGCTGGAGAGATGGCTCAGCAGTTAAGAGCACTGACTGTGCTTCCAGAGGTCCTGAGTTCAATTCCCAGCAACCACATGGTAGCTCACAGCCATCTATGATATGATCTGATGCCTTCTTCTGGCCTGCAGGTGTACATGCTGGCAGACCATTGTGTACATAATAATAAATAAATCAATTATTAAAATCTTTAAATAAAATCCTTATAAAACACAGGCTGGCTTCCCCCGCACTCTCACTAAGTTTCTTGGCTAATACTGAAGGGGGGGAAAAATGAGAGCATTAGATTTCTTATTAGCAGAACAAGGAGGGGTGTGTGCGCTCCTGGATTTCACCTGTTACATTTGGGTCAGTAGCCAGGACAAGCAGAAGCTCACACTAAGCAAGCAGAATGGCCCCACAGTGTAAGAAAGGCACCTCCAGAGGCCTGCACCAAATGCTGCTTCGGGTGCCGCTGCTGCCTTTGTGCCCAGCCGCTGGCACTTTGGCAGCCGCCACTGCCCGCTGTGCGGCTCCACTTTAGCCTTATGCTTACGTAGCATGCTTGTGGAAGGAGTCTTCTCCACAATCAATGCCGTTTCCCAATCCAACTGGTGTCTGCCACCACACACAGAGCCCATCATGCTACTGCTCGGTCCCATCCCATCCAGTGGGCCCAGCAACTGCAGAGCAGCTCTGAAGCCCACCCAGGAGTCAAACCTTCAGCTGCCAAGGTTTCCATGAGAACAAGGAGGAAAGGCAAAGGGAAGACGGCTCAGTGCGATCCTAAGACCTGAGTTCAGACCACCAGGCACATACATAACTCACTGGCACACACCTGAAACCTGGGTGGTGTATGTGTGTGTGTGTGTGTGTGTGTGTGTGTGTGTGTGTGTGAGAGAGAGAGAGAGAGAGAGAGAGAGAGAGAGAGAGAGAGAGAGAGAGAAGGTGGACAGGAGTTAGATCCCCAGAATGTGCTGGCCAGCTAGACTAGTCAATCAGTGAGCTCAGGGTTCAGTGAGAGACTCCGTCTCATAATAAAAAGTGGTGAGCAATAGAGGAGGAAGAAAGTCAACATCAACCTCTATGTATACACATGCACATGAATACACACACACACACACACACACACACACACACACACACGACTGGAGAAGACATCTTGGGGGAGGGATAAAAAATAGGGACACAATTATGGAGACTTAATTTTTCTCCCTTAATATCAATAAATGAAATAAGCCCTTATTTTATAAAAAGGGACATCCCGCCAGATGTAGGAATGATGTCCTATGTCGTATGTCTCAGGGATAACGTGGCCACTGATCTGTATCCTACATGGGAAGGTCCTCATAGCTAAGGGACCCCACAACCCTCATGCGCTCCCTCTGTGTGACAGCCCCAAGTCCCCAAATCAGTGCTATTCCCTTTTCCTCAGGCCTATTCTTTCCAATTAAAACCTTGCCTATGGCTAGGCATGGTGGCACCGGATTCCCATGATCACCAAACGATGATGATTGGTTCCTGGGCTCAGATGGGTTGGACAACAGCAGTGGAGATGAAGTGACTTGGCTTTGCTCTTGTCCCTTTGCTCTGCCCTCATCTGGGAGGGCAAACCTGGCCTTGTCTACTGTGGCCCAGCAGTGGAACCAGCACCTGATCATCTCTGAGGAATGATCCTTCCTGGCAAGCCCATGTCTGACTCACCCAGTTCCTTAGCATTGCTTGACAGCATGTAGCAGCGAACAATCCATAGATAGACAACAGCAGTCAGGAAGAAACAATAGGGGGCTAGAGAGATGGCTCAGCCCTAAGAACACTAACTGCTCCTGCAGAAGATCCAGGTTTGGTTCCCAGCACCCACATCAGACAGCTCACAACTGCCTGTGACATCAATTCCAGGGCCCTAATGTCCTCTGGCCTCCGGGGGCACCTGCACACACATGGTACACATAAACTTACACAGACACACATACACATAAATAAAATAACCTTAAAAAAAAAAAAAAGAAATAGTAAGGGGGCTGGAGAGATGGCACTTACTGCTCCTCCAGAAGTCCTGAGTTCAATTCCCGGAAACCATCTATAATGGGATCTGATGCCCTCTTCTGGCATGCAGGTGTACATGCAGGCTGAGTACAGCATACATAATTAAATTTTTAAAAATGAAAGAAAGAAAGAAAGAATAAAAACCATTAAGATGACTCAGCAGATAAAGCCATTTGCCACCATGCCTTATGAGCCTCTGGGACCCACATAGAGGAAGAAGTGAACTGAATCCTGCAAATTGTGCTCTGACTTCCACATTTATCATGGCATGCATGTTCACACATGCACACACGCACACATGAATGCACACACACACATAAATAAATGAAAAAATTAATAATAAGAAGAACTGGGTGTTGTGGTACACCTGCAATCTAAGTGCTTGGGACCCAGAGGCAGGAAGATTGTTGAAAGTTCAAAAGTTCAGGCCTGCCAGGGCTACACACTGAGATCCTGTCTGAAATAAATAAACAAGCAGAGGAGGAAGAAAAATGTGAGCGTCCACAACGGGACACCCCTGCTTCCGTATTGTCAGCCACTTCTACACAGACAGAGGTCACTTCAGCTCAAGTAGCTGCAAGGGCACACGCAGGCACCAGCGCATCCTGCTGCTGGGTGTCCTGGGAATACTCAACTCCCAGGGTGGCTTCTCTGTGTCCTCTGGCAAATTCGCCTAATTGGGCCACTTCTCCCTGGACCTGTTTGCCTTCTCTCCTTCCCTCTCATGCTGTGGGCTAAAGCCTGGGAGAGCCAGTGGAGACACACCACAGAGCACAGAAGCCTGGACCTGCTGGTGTCCACCCTGGCTCCTTACACTTTCTCCTGGGTCTCATGTGGTAGATTTTTCACGACCTCGAGGGCCAGGGCTTCTGCCTGGAGCATGCTGGGAGAGAGCGTCAGGAGAAGCATCTTAGCAGATTGCTGGACACAGCACGGCACAGTGAGGAGGGCTGGTGGGCACAAAGACAGGCACAAGACAAACTCACAGACAAGCCACTGGGAGGACGCAGAGCTGGGGAAGGGAAGCGCAAGGTCCCTGCTCGTGGAGCAGGTGTGAGGCGCATCATCATCCTCGCCTCCCCCGGGCGGAAGCCGAGGACACTGGCTGGGACTCAGATCCACAGCTGTCTGGCTCTCAGACCCACTCTCTTTTTTCTATATAGGTGGTCGTCTGAGGGGGCATCTCTTCTGGGGCTCGGAGAAGGGTGAACGGACCTCCAGAATAAATTCACTGCCTTCAGAGCAAAGTAAAAGAAGAAATAGGCAAAAATGAGAAACACGGAGAAGAGGCAGAGGAACATCAAGTTCTCCCCAAACTGTACATCATTCCTGGCTGGCAGAGGGGACATAAAAGGTGCTGGCGACATGGCTGCAGTGACAAGAGCCACCCGGCCGAATGCCGGCTATGGTTTCAAGGTCAAAGAATATGCCAGAACTGACGCTGCTCCTTAGTTCCAAAGGCAGAGAGGCCTCTCAGTTCCAAGCGTCCCCAGGACGGCCGCGGTGCGAACTCCGGGTTCTCAGTTTTGCTTCTTATACTGCAAGACAGAGAGATTAGGAGCGGGTGAGGGGGAACAGCGAAGGACTCTGCCATGTCACACGGGTCTCCCCAGACCCTTCCTTAGTGGCAAGGCCGGAGGGCTCAAGGAGGCTGCAGGTGTCCGGACTGAGCACGGCACTCGCACTCGCCAGGACTTGTCCTTAATGTTGAGTCTTGTTTATGGGAGAAAAGTCCCAGGCAGAGGAGACCCTCAGAAGCCAAGGCTTCCAGCCAATCGCTGAGGGTTTTCTTCTCTTCCTGTTTTTGTTTTTCCTGTTACAGATAAGGCCCGGGAGGCTTCTGCACTAAGCGAGCAATCTACCACTGAGCCCTATCAAAACCCGAGTTTTGCAAAGTGGATTTTAAGCCCCACATCTGGAGCACCTGAGATAGGAGGACAAAGATCTTGGGGCACACTCCAGTTCGACACACTCCTAAGCACCAGCCCCCTTCCCCCCGCCCTTGCCACCCCTACCCCCGTCTAGATTCTGGGTTGATCCTATACCGCAACCTAGTTTTCATCAGCTTCACACACACGAAGTTGACCTCAACTTAAGGACTGCCTCTGTCAGGTTGGCCTGTGTCCTCGTCTGTAAGACAGTTTCTCAATAAATGGCTGATAAGGGGAGGGCCCAGTCAAAAGATACCACCCTCAAGACAGCTTCCCTCCAAGCCAAATAAAGCTATGCAGTGGCAGACAGTAGAGCTGTCCTTTCAGGGAAACACATCCGTCCCTGCGCCCAGGTCTGCTCACTTTGCCTTTCATGGTCAGGGTGACCCTCTCACCTTGCAGAAAAAGAATGCAACCACAAGAAAGCATCCTCCTACCAGGGAGGAAGGAGAGCAGGTGGCACTGGCCGCCTCCGTTTTCAACAGTGATGCGCAGGTGCCCCCTAGTGGCTGAAGAGGTTACAGCATCCCCGCTCCCGAGCAAGCACTTACCTTGTTCATGATCCAGTCGGCATCTTCAATGGCTCTTTTAATAATCTGCTGGATTCTCTCGGGATTGTCTTCATCGGAGTGAACCTGGAAACTCTGTCAGTTTCAGCATAAAAGAACACGGCCAAGTGAAATTGGGAGTTTCAGAGCACAGTCCCAAGAGGCTGTGTGTAGGGCACTGGTCATCTCTTAGCCCTGCTGTGAGAAGAAGCTCTTAACACAGCAGCGGTTGAGTCCTAGTCTGTTTGATAGCAAAACTGGCCGAGAAGCCAGCAGGGAGATGAAAAGGAGGCCGGCCACTGGGTCTGCAAGTTATCTGGCAGGTGATCAGGGCAGGGGGCGGGGGCGGGGGGGGGGCGTCAATTTCCGGGTTTGATGTGCTCAGCCTAGGAATCTGCGCTGAATCAAGCTTGCTGGGGAAGGCTGGCCCCGCCCACCGCCACCACCAGGCCCTGGTGCTGGGGAAGCTAAGAGAAAGGAAGGGAAAGCTCAGCGGTAGGAGATCCTGGCTTCTGACCAGTGACCTGAGACCTGAGTTCCCGTGTGTGAACCTCACAGCTCTTCCAAAAGAATGGACTCCTCCCTCCTCCCTCCTCCCTTCCCTGTGTTCCCAGCCCCACATTCTCATATTCACCCCAGGAGCCCACTTTGTGCCACATCCAGGAAGTCTTCCCTGACTCCCCCAAAGCTAATTACTCCCTTCTGTTTTCCCACAGCCTTTGTTGCTACCGCTGTTTCTCTTTTTCTTTTTGAGACAATGTCTCACTATGTAGCCCTGGCTAGTCTGGAACTCACTTATGTAGACCAGGCTGGCCTTGAACTCAGGAGATATCCATCTGCCTCTGCCTTTTGAGTGCTGGGACTACAGGTATGCACCACCACCACATCCCAGTTGTTTTTCTTTTTCCATATCTATATGCAGTTGAGTTTTTAGCTCTTTATTTGGAAATGATTTCTTATTAACATTGTTTAAATTGTATTCTTTTGTTTGTGGTATGGGTGGGGTGTGTGTGTGTGTGTGTGTGTGTGTGTGTGTGTGTACCATGTGCATGCAATACACAGGCGGCTGAGAATAGTAAGAATAGGACCTGGGTCCTCTGGAAGAGCTGCCAATGCTCCTAACCTCCAAGCCGTCTCCCCGGCCCCGTAACTGATTTCTTATAGAAAGGCAGTTTAGAGTCCACAGAACTCCCCATCTGCCCATTGCTAGCACTTTGCACCACTGGCTTTATCATCCTCTATACAGAGGCATCTAAAGTAAGTTACAGGCACCATGCCTTGTCCCCCAAAACCCTCACTGTATGTTTCCAAACAAAGAGACCCTCCGATATAACCACAGTAATCAAACTGAGAAAAACTAGCCTGGATCCAGCCATCACCTAATCCACAGCCAGTATCCTAACCCCACCCCCACCCCCACCCCTGGCTGCCGCGCTTTTCTCTAGTTTACAATCTGGCATTGTGCCTTCCATTTACTTGTGACATCACCGCAGTCACTGTTAATCTAGAGCTGCTTGCCTTTCCTGGTGGCCCATAAAACTTTGTTCTGTTTTTTGGGACCTGGGGTTTGCAATCCTCCCGTCTCTGCTTCCCCAACGCTGGGATTACAGGTGCAGGCTGCCACTCCAGCCTTTCCCTGGGGGTTGACGCTGGTCCTCACGCTTGCACGGCCAGCACTTTATCAACTGAGTTCTCTCTCCCACCTCTACCCGGTCTATTTTAATATCCGTGAAGCTGTCTCATCCAGGCCCCTGCACAGCGCTGACCTGCCAGCGGATACGGCCACAGATGGAGGCCAGAGGCCAGCTGCTCGCTTTTGCAGCACTTCTTAATGAAACTTCTAGGTCCACTACCTGGCCCCTGTGACTCTGGCCCCCAGAAGACACCTCCCCCAGACCTGCTCCCACCTGCCTGACGGCATGCTTGTAGTGCTCCTGGATGCCCTTGGTTGGCAGCTGCCGGCAACAACGCAGCAAGTAACGGTACAGCTGCAGTGGCGTCTGGACCAGTTCTGCCCCCCGCAGTGGGGCCATCCGTGAGCCCCAGCCCTGTAAAACAAAACATCAGTTTCTTAGCCATCAGGCCAGTCACCTGGTGGCCCTGGCATCCAGTCCCAGCCCTCTGTGAGCTAACGGCACAGAAACTAGACCCCCTTGCGGCCTGACCCCGGGAAAGCCTACACCCTGGCCTGGGGCTAGCCTCAGCATAGATCAAGCCCATGAGGACCCAACGAAAGTGTAGAGGGAGAAGGGCCACCTCCACCCAGGTCAGCTTTCTAAAGCTCAGCTTCAGGTGGGAAGGGAGGAGGGGAAAGGTGGCAATCACGGCTGCTGACAGTCAGGCGCCCCTAGTGAGGGCGTCAGGCAGGAGGGCAGGAAGCCCAGAGGTCCAAACCTGGCTAGGCAAAGTGTTGTTCCTCAAAGCCAGAAGCACTGGCAGGACCAGGGAGCTTGTCAGAATGGCAGCCTTGGGCGCTGGCCATATAGATGCACGTTAATGAGCCACTGGGCGGATACGAATACACAGAGTGGCTCCCGGGAAGAAGCAGCAGCAATACACGGGGTAACCAAGGGGAAGCCAGAACTAGGGATGCGACTTCATTCCACTGAGCGACCAACAACAAGGAGCACGATGTTCATTTGACAGGCAAGATGATAACCAAGCACAAAGAGGTCAGGTAACTTGCCCAAGCTCACACAGTCTGGCTCCAGGGTCCAGTAAAGAAAGAAAGGGGTGGTGGGGCCTGGAGAGATGGCCCAGTGGCTAAGAGCTGAGTTCAATTCTCGGCACCCACATGGCAGCTCACAACTATCTGTAACTATAAAATCTAACACCCATAGACATACATGCAAGCAAAACACCAATGCATATAAAATAAAAATAAAGAAAGAAAGAAAGAAAGGGGATCTGCAAGGTGACTGGATGGGTGAAGGGACCTCTGAGTTTGATCTCCAGCGCCCACATGCTAGAAGGAACTGTCACAGCATACACATGCCCACATGCGTGCTTGCACACAGAATAGACATAATTTGTATGTTTATTTTGTGACCTGAATTGGGTGTGGTAGCATAAGCCTTCAGTTCCAGAGCTCAGGAGGCAGAGGCGTGCAGCCTTCTGCGAATTCCAGGCCAGTCAAGACTATGTAGTAAGACACTACCTCAAAAACAGCTTTTTTTGTTTGGTTGGTTGCTTTAGGGGCTGAACAGATGATTCAGCAGTTATGCGCACACGCACACAAAAGCAAATACTCATGCCCATAAAATAAAATATAATTTTAAGTATTTTAAGCATTAGAAAAAAACCGTGCTAGTGGGCGGGGGTGGCGCACGCCTTTAATCCCAGCACTTGGGAGGCAGAGGCAGGTGGATCACTGTGAGTTCGAGGCCAGCCTGGTCTACAAAGCGAGTCCAGGACAGCCAATGCTACAAAGAGAGACCCTGTCTCAAAAAAACCAACCAAACAAACAAAACCACATACAGGTGACAAACATACTCATAGGGAGCCATTTGTCAACTCTTCACATGTCCACCTCTGCAGAAACCACCACAAGGAAGAGCGGGCTTGTCCACCCGGAAACGACCCCTCTAGCTCCTCCCTTCCCATCCCTCAGCAGCTGTTGGCCGGCTTCTCCACCCCACCCCACCCCACCCCTCACCCCGTTCCTTCACACGCCCCCAAGGTTTGTGTAAATGGAACGTCTGCCATGTTCCTTTTTGTGTCTATGGACTATCTACCTATTTATGTTTTATAAGACAGGGTTTCTCTGTGTGCCCCTGGCTATCCTGGAACTCACGCTGTAGACCAGGCTGGCCTCAAACTCAGAGATCTGCCAGCCTCTGCCTCCCAAGTGCTGAAATGAAAGATGTATGCTGCCACCACCACCTGGTTTCCATGTTTTCTAAATAAAATTTGAGTCTAAGCATGCCTGTAATCCCAGCACTCAGAGAGGCGGAGGCAGGTGGATCACTGTGAGTTCGAGGCCAGCCTGGTCTACAAAAGGAGCTCGGGACAGACAAGGCTACACAGAGAAGCCAGCAGGAGGCTCTCAAGAGCTGAGCCATGTCTCAGCACTGTGCCTGGCCCTCAGCTGGCTTCACATCGGATGAACTGAACCCCTCGACATCACCCCATTATCTCCTAATTATCTCACTATCTTCATGTCTGTGGGGGAGAGGTTCCCTATATGCCAGATGACTGGTGTTAGCTTTATTTATTTAGTGTGTGTGTGTGTGTGTGTGTGTGTGTGTGTGTGTGTATCTGGAGACAGGGTTGCTCTGTGTAACAGCCCTGGCCATCCTGGACTCACTTTGTAGACCAGGCTGGCCTTGAGCTCACAGAGATCCTGCCTGTTGGGATTGACTGGTGTTAGCTTTAAAGTAGAAACTGCTGGGTAGAACCCCCGCAGGAGGTCTCCGCCAAGCGCCCCTCTGCGCCTACCCCACCCTGTGCAGGGAACCATCATAGGCTGGGATCAGAGGCGCTGACGTTCTATTTCAAGCGTATCTTTTTGAAGCAAATACGCTCCTCTCTCCACAGCTGGATTGGCCACTTCCTCGTGGTTCTTCTGGCTCTTGCTCTGACACTGGCCTAACCCGCAGCTGTCCACCCCTACCGTCCAGTCTCCCTCCTGGTAAATGCCAGCTTTACAGGGCTCCGGGTGCACATGGGGCCCAACCTGCCTGACCAATCTGAGCCTGGGAGTCATACACACTCAGATTGGCTCACAGGTGAGCAGCTGGACCGGACGACTCCCTCCCCAGCTAGACTTGGTAATTCTACCAGGGATGTACATCCTCTTGCCTCCAAGCAGAGCCGGAACTTGCCAGAACAAGGTCCAAAGACCTCATTTAAGTCCTAAAACGTTTCACCCATAGGAAGCCCAGGCTGCAGAACTAATAGCCTGACCGGTAGGTAAGCCAAAGCAGCCTGGGACCGTGCTGGTTCTGTCACCTTCAACCCAAAGAATTGTGATAGATCTTGACTTCCCACTTCTACTTCCAGGGGTGGGGTGTGGCTCAGCTGGGGGAACACCTGCCTGGCATGCAGGAAGTTCTGGGCTCAATCTCTGACACTGCAAACAGAAGGCATGATGGTGCAGAACCACAGCACTACAGCAAGGTCACAAGGTCATCTTTGGCTTTGTTGTGCGTTTAAGGACAGCCTGGGCTACATGTCTCCAAAAAAAAAAAAAAAACCAAGAAAAAAAAACCCCATCTATGACCCACTTTGCTGGTTCCAGCTGTAAGGAAGTTGACACAGGATGGGGCTCTTCAACGCCTGCTCTCCCGAGGCTGACTGGCCCCGCGTTAGCCTAGCCCACAGAAGGGAACCCCACAAGCTGTGATGGGCAGGACCCTGAAGGGCAAACACAGAGGACACACTATGGTCCCAACATGACAGGCAGCTTCCCTGGCAGGCTTCCCCAGACTATATAAAGTGCTAATCAAATATTGTAAAATGCTAGTCCGGAACAGATGGCCACCATATGCAGTCCTCAAACTTACCATTTGGAGAGAGCGGCAACTCTGCCTCGCCTGCTTTAAAAACCCATGCAATACTTAGTAACCAACCCAGGGAGCATGGGCGGAGGATTATTTTCAGCTCAATTATATTCCTTAGTCATTCTCAGTAATAACCAGTGGAGAATTCATGTGTGGGTCCACTGAGAGGAGCGGAACTAAAAATGTTTTAATTTAATTTAAAGTGTGGGTTTACTATTATTAAGGGGGTGGGGGTGGGGGTGGGCATGAACCTCCCAGCACCATTACCAAAACTTAGAGGCAAACCGTCTGACCCTGGAAGTGCTCGCTTCTCTTATTCTGCCCTTTGGACTTGACCTCAGACTCCAAGGCAGCTCTGTGCCCCCGTGACAGCTCCAAGTTCTAGGGAGCCGCACTAAGATCACCATCTGCAGCCCAACCACCCCCTTCCCTTCTGTCCCCAAGCCACTGGCTTTGAAATCTACCGCAGTCTCTCTCTGTGCCTCTTGGATCCTTCTAGTCCAGATTCATCTTGTCTCAACCGCCACCGTCTGGAGCTGGGCCTCCCTGCCCTTCCATTCCGTCCCCCCTCTGTGCTTCCCCCAACAGCCTGACTGAGCCTGAAACATAGCTTTCAGGGCACCCAGTCCCCCCCAAATGGTCTAATATCCACTCCCACAGCTTTTCTCAAAATGTGGACTAGCTGCTTGAATTTAATTTTAGCAGCCGAAGAAGGGACGTCTTTTCCTCACAAGGATGTTGTATTTACTTACAATAAGTAATGATTTTTTTAAAAATCCCAATTTCATAGGTATTATGTTAAAACGGTTTTGGTTTTGTTGTTGCTGTTTATAAAGAATGGGTACAGAAATGTACCCCATATACAGATGCAGTCAAAATGAGGCCCTGGCAGAAACGATGCAAGTGGCACCGCGTGAGGAAGGTGCCAGCCTGCAGACTAAACCCAGGTTCCTGTCCATGGCCCAGGGAGTCGTGTGTCTGCATCACCGACCCTAAAAGCCCAGCACAGGCAAACTGAGCCCTACATGGGACGGTCTGTGGCAGCTGTGTCTAGGGATGGTCTCCACACTGTGACAGGTGTCAGAAGGCTTGACATGGAACAGATGTATTAGGGTCCACAGGGAGGCAGAACTCATAGAGGGTGAGTGTGTGAGTGCGTGCATGTGGTGTGTGTGTGTGTGTGTGTGTGTGTGTGTGTGTGTGTGTGTGCGCGCAGGGGGGCATATGTGTGGAATGTATGTATATGTGTGCATCTGTAGGATGTGTGAGTGTGTGTGTTACAAGGAATGTGTTATGTAATTCTGGGAGCTGGTAAGTCCAAAATCTGCAAAACCAATGCCCTGAATCTAATCCTGAAACAGAAGTTGCCAGGAAACCCAGAAGAGTCTCTGTCTCAGTTCAAAAGGCTTCAAGAGAATTCCCTCTTATGTAGGGAAAGGCTCGGACTGTCCCTTCTGGTCCCGTAACAGTGTAACTTGCAAACATCTAACACCCTCCAGAGAGTAGAGACAGTGACAGTAACTGAGGCCAAGGAGAATTCCTGCCTCTCCCAGGACTGACTGAGCCAGTCACGTAAATCACCCCCCTCACCTGCCCCCAGGACCGACTGAGCTGTGTGGCAGGGAAATCACGACCCTCCACCCCCCAACACACCTGTCCCCAGGACTGACTGAACTGTTCAGGTTCACATCTCCTGCCCTCTCCTGGCCTCTTCGGAGCTCTCTAACTGCAGACTGCCGCCGACACCGGCAGGGGAGCACGGAGACAGAAAGTGGTTCCACTGTAAACAAGCCCACTTCCTTCACCAATGTCTGTTTCCTAAATTCTTTTTAAAACATAGCAAGCAGGTGGTGGGTTATGACATAAATGTCCTGTAGCAGTGAGGCCTTTAGGGGATTGAGTGAGGCTGGAGAGATGGCTTACCAGGAGGGTCTGGAATTCACAGAGATCCACTTGTCTTTGCTTCTGGAGTGCTGGGATTTAAAGGTGCAACCCACCATGCCCAGTGTATGTATGTGTGTGTGTGTGTGTGTGTGTGTATACACACACACACACACACACATATATATATATATAAAAGATTGAATGAGAGCCGGGCATGGTGACGCACGCCTTTAATCCCAGCACGCGGGAGGCAGAGGCAGGCAGATCGCTGTGAGTTCGAGGCCAGCCTGGTCTACAAAGTGAGTCCAGGACAGCCAAGGCTACACAGAGAAACCCTGTCTCGAAAAACAAAAAAAAAAAAACAAACAAAAAAAAGATTGAATGAGGACAATTTATATTAATGAGGACAGTCTGCTTGACTCAGTCTACTAACTTAAATCCAAAACACTCTCACAGAGACACCCTGAATAACACTTGCATCCCATTCAAGCTGACACGTAACAGGGACCATCCTAGGAAAACTCCACAACTAACTTGTTGACAACCCTCTTCGCTCTGCCTCTGACACGCCTGTGGCTCCCTGCAGCTGGCCTCACTCTTCCACACTCAGCTCTGGGTCTGGCTCTGTCACTCACACAGAGCACTCACCCATACCCCTTGCTCAGGAGGAAAGAGGAAGTCTGTGCTGGCCTCGGCAGAGCCTTCTCACCCATTTCACTCTAGCCCTGACTTCCGGCTCCGGCTCTTGCCTCCATCCATGCACAAGGACAGCCCTGCCAGCCACTCTCCAAGGGCGGTTATGGTGCATTAGCCCAAAACCTAGCATTAGACCAAAACCTTTCTGCGGCTGCGCACCAGCTGACACTGCCCCGGTGGTACCAATCTTCCACCATTGTCAGGGATAACCATGATGTAGCTGTGTAGTTTACTCTTATCCTCAGATGGTGCAGGAGGAGGAGACATGAGCTGGGCGTGGTAGCGCATGCCTGTAATCCCAGCACTCAGGAGGCAGAGACAGGTGGATCTCTGTGAGTCCAAGGCCAGCCTCGTCTACAGAGCTCCAGGACAGCCAAAGCTACACAGAGAAATCCTGTCTCAAAAAAAAAAAAGGGGGGGTGCGCAAGCAACGGGGAGATGTTCTCAGCTGTGCAACTATTTCCAAACAGTTCAGCAAAAGCCAATCAATCCTCCACAGACAAAACGGACAAACTAAGAAGAAATGTTAAGAGTGTTTCCATTCATGGTCTGAGCTCTGTCCTGATGGACCAGTAAGTCCAGCACCCAAAGCCCAGTAGTGAGGTCCCACTGTCACCTCCATCTCCCCGAGCCTCCTTGCCCCCACTCAGTGCTTCTCACCCTCCCCGCTCTCCCTCCCCTCTGCTCTCAAGCACACCGCCAGCGTGAGAAACAGCGGCTTGACTGTGTTCAGAGCACTTCCATGAGCAATGACCCTGTCAACTCCCTGTGACCTAATTCAAGGAATGCAGCCCAGACTACATTCTCTGCTCAGACCCTCATGACCCTGGCATCCACTTCAAAGTACCTTAAGTCGGCCTCCTCAGCTGGTACTGTCTAATACAGAGCCCCGGTTGGCTGCACAAACTTTGGGGTGCCTGTTACCTAAGTCATCCGTAGGCAATGAAAGCATGGAAGTAATTGCACCCCAGGACAAAGAGAGCCAGTCTCACCCGCCCTCTGCACAGCCCATCCATGCATCATCTTTCCCAGCAGCTGAGTGTGCAGGTTCAGGACCACTGAGGAGACCAACACCTTGCTCAATCCAGAATCTTCTGCGAAGCTGATGTCATATTTGATTACCTCTCGAAGAAACTAATTAGTACCTGGCAATTATGACAGCGTTTCACTTATCACCTCATTAAACACAATATTGTTAGCCCCGTTTTATAGGTAAGGAAACTGGGACTTAAAGAAGCTACGATTTGTCAGTGGCCGCGTAGCTGTGCACAGTCAGGCAGGGAGCTAACCATGAGTCTATCTGATTCTGAAACTCACTCTCTTCCCTGCCTCCTTGACATCTGCTAAATGCGTACACCAAAGAACGCTGACTGAAACCGGGAGGGGGGTGGGGAGGTGGGGGGTGGGGTGGCGCACGCCTTTAATCCCAACACGCAGGAGGCAGAGGCAGGTGATCGCTGTGAGTTCGAGGCCAGCCTGGTCTACAAAGTGAGTCCAGGACAGTCAAGGATACACAGAGAAACCTTGTCTCGAAAAAAAAAAAAAAAAAAAAAAAAAAGAACGCTGCCTGAGGCTGAAGGATAACTCAGTGTTCAGAGCACCTGCCTAGCATGTGCAAGGCCCCAAATTAAGTCCCCAGAAATGAAAACAAAACAAATAGTGACCAGATCGTGACTAAGGACACATCCATAACGAACTCTCCTGGGCTTACTCAAGACCAGGCTCAGCCACTGACACCATACTTAATGGTTTATTATTCACAATTTAGACACAAATCCTTGTTCCACGCCCTTCAGAAACACAAGGGCACTACAGCACCCTCTCACATGGAGAAGGGGGAAAAATTCAGACTAATGTCAAGTATACAAGGGAAAAACTTACAGAACGGTAGGATGGCTTAGACCAGGCCTTACAACCCGAATTCAAACGCTGAGATCCCACAAGGTGGCAGGAGAGAACCAATCCCAAAAGTTGTCCTCTGACCTCCACGTGTGACAACACACACACACACACACACACACACACACACACACACACACACACGTGAACAGGCCTGGTGGCAGATCTGTAACCCCAGAACTCAGGAGGCAGAAATAGGAAGCTTAGGAGTTCAAGGTCCGTTCTACTCTACATAGCCAGCTCAAGGTCAGATTGGGCTCCACAAGATCCTGTCTCAAAAGTGAAACAAAACCAATTTACAAAACTTAAAGAACATTATTATCAGGAGGTGGTGGCGCATGCCTTTAATCCCCGCACTTAAGAGGCAAAAGCAGGTGGATCCCTCAGTTCAAGGCCAGCCTGGTCTATGAAGGAGGATGAGGAAGAAGAGGAGGAAGAGGAAGAGGAGGAGAAGAAGAAGAAGAAGAAGAAGAAGAAGAAGAAGAAGAAGAAGAAGAAGAAGAAGAAGAAGAAGCTCTATTAAAGGAAAGGGGTAGCCGGGAGTGGTAGCAAACGTCTTTAATCTCAGCACTTCGGGAGGCAGAGGCAGGCGGACTGCTGTGAGTTTGAGGCCAGCCTCGTCTACAAAATGAGTCCAGTAAAGCCAAGGCTACATAGAGAAACCCTGTCTAGAAAAACTAAAAAAAAAAAAAAAGAAAGAAAAAAGAAAGGAAAGGGGTTGGGGGAGGGCACAACGGAAACTTCCTGGGTGCCAAGCACTACGGCTGGCACAGGTGCTAAGGAGAAAGGACCCAGTCCCACGTAAGCTCACCGCCCTTCTCACTAACCTGTGTCCTACCGCGGGGCACCTAAAAATAATTGGGAAAAGAGTCATACATTTAAAAAGATAATGGAGCTGCAGAAAATAACTCGAAATTGTGCCCGATTGAGCGCTGATAAAAGCTAAATTAAGCCAGCACCAGCCAATTTTTTTTTTAAAGATGCAATTAATCTTCGTGATGGAGAAAGCTGAAAAAAATAGGAACGGTTCGCTCCCCGGCCCCGCCCACCCCAGGGCTCCATCTGGTCTGTGTATGTTCATCTGCACTCCTGCCTGCCTAGCCCTCTCCCACACAGGCAAGGTCAGTGCCACCTCCCCTCATTCTCACTGGCACACCCCTCAGTCCCAGCTTGGTGCCCATCCCTGTGGAGGTGGGGGTGCTGAAGCTGAATCCTAGGACTTGACCATGACAGGCAAACGTATTACCACTGAGGTGTTCCTAGCTCCTGATTAGCAGGTAAGCTAATCAATGTCTTTCTTCCTGGCCATTTCCCATGTGCCACCCAAGGGCATTTCACACTTTATCCTTCCCTCTCTTTGGCCCCCACTACCTTATGCCCAGAAGACAGGGATACAATTGTAAGGTCTTCAAATGAGTCCCAAGAGCCATCACAGGGCAGATGGAGAGAGGAAATCTGATCCAGGCAGACCTTGGGAAATAATTCTTTAATAAAAAGAATGAAGTGTCTAAATATGCTAGCACATGCGTGCGAACCTTGAAGGAGGCATGCAAGAAGCAGAAAACCAATAGCAGGGGGCTACATAACGTAAAACTGATGCCATTTCTGTGAAATGTTCGGAACTAGCAAAATGTATGGAAAGCAGGTAAGGGGTTGCCTAGCGCGGAGAAAACTGAAGAGACTGGAGAGCAGTTTTGCCAGATAAAGGAGATGTTTTTCTTTGAAGGTACAGTAAATGTTCTAAAATCGACCGTGGTGGTAGATGCGCAACTGCGCACATTCTAAAGGTTATTAAACGTGTGCACGTTAGCACTGGAAGGTAATCCCAGTACACATGGGAGGTTGAGGCAGGAGGATTATGATTTCAAAGCCGGACAGGGTTACATAGTGCAGAGACCAAAAATTCCAGTTACTCCTGAATGTTCCTGCAAACCGACTGAGAGCAGTGGGCCCCAGCCGAGTGCAGATCCCAGCAGCACATGGCGGAGACCTGGCTCCCCGCATTCTCCGAGCCCACATCCCGGCCTCCCACGCTCCTCCGCGGCGCTGGGACTAGAGTTATGACAGGTGCTCTCAAGGAAAGCCCGGAGCACCCGCAGATCGCCCCCAGGGCTTCCACAGATCCCGGCCCAGAAGGCAGCCTCCGTAATCCCCAGCCCGCCCCCACCACCCCGAGTCCCCGCCCGGGGCTCTCGGCAGAGAGGCTCACCCGCCTTCCCGGCGGACCTCAACTCCAGGCACTGCAAGCGACGAGTGCGCCTGCGCGGCGGAAGCCTGCGCAGCCCCGCCCCCGCCTGCACCTGAGCGCCCTCTGCCGGCCGCCAGCGGGACTCGGGGTCCTACTGGGTGCGGCCACCCTGATCCGACCCCACCCAAGTTGTCTGTCTAGACCCACAGCTTTCTTTCCCTTGTCTTCCTTACGATCTTGGAAAGAGGCTCTGAAGGCAAGCTCTTCCTCATATGACCAAGAATGGATTGTGCTAGACTACTAGGGGTGCTCAAGGTCCGTGCAAAGGCTTCTTGGAGGACTTTGTCCTAAACCTCTCATGTTGATGACGGGAATTATGTTCGGAAGGGAGTCTTCATTTTGAGTCGCTTCATCAAATTACAGCCCCACAACACCTGTCAGAAGAATACATATGACAGTAATAGGCATGCTTCCTTTCAGGCTCAGCTATAATTATAATCGAGGGAAAGAATGCGGAATTTTTTTTAACTCGCAGCGACTGCCAGGATCATTCTTTGAAAATTAAATAATGCTGTTTCATTAAACGGGCTCTCCCCACTTGCGCGTGTTTAAAGTCAGAATGCTTCTCTGAATTGATTTAAATACAAGTTTTATATCCTGAACGAAATAAAGAGGAGTCTTTATCTGGAGACAAACGCCTTGTTCAATGAAGCTGCAAGCGTCTCTGGGCCGCTGAAAGGCAGCAAGGGTGGCTAACGTTGCTTCTCCTCATCTCTCTGGGGCTTTTTAAACCTGGCTGTAATGAAAAGCCTGATTTCCTTCCACACACTCCTTGTGTAGTTGCCTTAATAAGACTTCTTATAATATCTTTTTTTTTTCCTTTTTCTTTATTTTTAAAAGAAAACATTGCTGTCTGGCGGCACTCAGATATCTATTTTTCTTCCTCTTAGGAAGCAGCGGCTATTTCATAACCAACTTTTTCTTTTCCCTATTTTTTTTCTTCAACTCTCTAGAATTCCACCGCGCTGGCTGCGTGTCCTCCCCCAGCACCCACCCCCCTTCCTCCTCTTTACCTAACACACCACACTGTCCCCAAACCAGCGTGGGAGGGCGCCTCCCTTGGAATACCCAAATAATTACCTTCATTTATTTTCAATATGTAGACTTGGACCAAACAGATCTGAAAGATCCAATCGCACCCTCATAAATCAGCCCCTTTATTTACCCATGCATAATCAGGGCACATCATTTGTGCAAATTCAATCAATAAATCATTATGCCTTCAGAGCCCTTTCTAGGAGCAGGCTGCAGGGACCCCAATCCTCTCTCTCATTCAACGTTAAGATCCTCTCATATTTTTAAGAAAATTCACAGTCTGTTCTCTCTGGACTGCTCTTTTGTCCCTAGATCTCTGTGTTCCTGCTTCAGAAGCCTTGGTCTAATACATAGATCATAAAATATTCAAGAGGCAAGCTGTTAGCTTTACCTCCGAAAGGCTCCACCTTCTCGCCGCTTGTGTTACTTCTGTCTTTATAGAGATACAACATTTCTCTTTCTCAAAAATTCTCTGTCGACAGCTAGGCAGCACAAAAGAAGAAAAAAAAAAGGAAAAAAAAAAAAAAAGAAAAGAAAACTGCCTGAAGGAGAGATGTGAACAGCAATTCCTTTTCTTTTACCAAGTCATGGTGGGAATTTAGATTTAAAAATAATCTAATCGTGATTCTTTTTAATAACTTATTTATTTTTATTTTGTGTGTATTGGTGTTTTGCCTGCATGTATGTCTGTGTGAGGGTGTCAGATGCTGACGTTACAGACAGTTGTGAGCTGACATGTGAGTGCTGGGGGTTGAACCCCGTTCCTCTAGAAGAGCAGTAAGTGCTCTTAACTGCTGAGCCATCTCTCCAGCCCCAATAGTGATACTTTTTAACTTGACAGAAACTTTAGATTTCTTTACATTTCAGAGTAGAAAAACCAAAAAATTCTTACCAGTCCAAACATGCACTAAAATGACACCAGGCCCATAATCTAATGAAAACCCAACCATTCTTCTTATGGCATTTTCTTCACTGAAATTTCAACCGCTAGGCACCCTCATGTCAGACTGCATGATATTTATAGGTAAGTGGAATTTTAAAGACCTTTTGCTTAAGAAATTTATCACTCAAGAGTTGGCTGTGCAGGAGATTCCTTCTCACTGGGGAATTCATCAACTTCTCTAAGAAATACATGGCCATCTTCTCTTAGTTTCTGAAATCTGTCCTTTAGCCTGACAGTAGCAGGTTTGTAACCACTCTGTAGAGAAAGAGGCAAGAAGTCCTGATGCTTTCAGTGTAAACTGACCTCCAGATTTTTTTAAAATGACATTTATTTTCTTATTATTATGTGTATGTGCTATGGCGCGTGCGTGCACTCGTGTGTGTGTGTGTGTGTGTGTGTGTGTGTGTGTGTGTGTGTAGGTCAGAGGAAAACCTAAGAGAATCAGTTCTCTTCTGCTGTGTGGGTCCAGGAAATCAAACGCAGGTTATCAGGCCTGACAGCAAGTGCCTTTACCCACAGAGTCAGCTCCCTAGCCCCATTTCCAGATTTCAAAGAGAGATGAAACATTGGCATGCTTTGATGAAATCGGGTTATTGTCTCAAAGGTTGGCCATGTAAATAATTCAAATTAATTCATAAATATACAATGGATTTACTAAGCATGATAAATACTTTGAAGAAAATTCTTAGGATGTCGGTCTCCCCCCCACACACACACACCCCTCCCCCCACACAGTGCCCCTCAGCTCGGATTTCTCTGAGCACACTGGGTGAGTGCTGTGCTGGTATTCTCCTCTATTCAAAACATGCAAAGTTGCTATTTACCAGTTTGCAATTTGCATGACTCAAATTCTGCCAGCACACAGGGTGAGGGGCACAGGGTGACAGGCGAATGTGCCAAAAGAGATCATCAAGGCAAACATGGAAAACTCCAGCATAGGGATCTTTGCCACCCTGGGGTGTTGCAAAACATAGCCCTCCCTGACTCCCAAAGAGGCTTGTTAGGAAGACAATGAAAATGCCGGGTGTAAAAGGTTATGTGAGACCTCAGACATCTAGCATCTTCTCTTCTGTAATTGCTGGGTGGAAGAGGGGGATGAGCAGGGGGATTCAAGATGTTTCTAGAAAGGAGAGTAAGCGGGGAAAGGCAAACCATGACTGCTCACGACACACACCCTACAGGATGAGTCTAGTCCTCCAGGACTCTGGCCTTGTGTTGCGTTCTGCAGCACCCCCCCCCCCATCTCACCTGCCTGGCTGCTACCTGTCCTTCTACACTTGTGGTGTCTTCTCCTGCAGTTTATTGACAGTGGCTGCATGGGAAGCCACATGGGTAATCAGGCACATGTCACCTCTGGACTTGAGCCTCCAGTTTTTTGTTTGGTTGAAAAGCACATCTCAGGCTGGGCGTGGTGGTGCACACCTTTAATCCCCTTTAATCGGGGAGGCAGAGGCAGGCGGATCTCTGTGAGTACGGGGCCAGCATGGTCTACAAAATGAATCCAGGACAGCCAGGGCTAACGCAGAGAAACCCTATCTTGAAAAGCCAAACAAACAAAACAAAATGAAAATACGTTTCATGGTTTAAGATTGTAAATAACATTTATACGAATATCAACAATTGTTGTGTAATTTACATTTGGGATAGAAAAAAAATTTTTTTTTCATAAAAAGAGTTAAGTGTAACCAGGCATGGTAATTCATTAATGCCAGCACTAGGGGGCGCTGAAACAGAACCGTGAGTTTGAGACAAGCCTGGACTATACACTAACCCTCCACTAAAACAACTAACTGTGGGAGAAGAGGGAGGGGGAGGAGGAAGGGAAGAGGAGGAAGAGGGAAAGAGAAAAAGAAGAAAGAGGAAGATGTTGAGGAGGAGGTAGAGCGGGCAAAGGAGAGATGAGAGAAGAGGAGAGAGAAAGAGAATAAAGCAAATACTTGCTACAGGCACAAATAATAGCAATCTTACCAAAGAAATGGATGTTCTTGTGAATGGTGTGTGTGTGTGTGCGCGCGCGCGCGCGCGCGCGTGTGCGTTTTTCTTTCTTTAAGATGTATTTATTATGTACACAGTGTTTTGTCTGCATGTACACCAGAAGAGGGCACCAAATCTCATTATAGATGGTTGTGAGCCGCCATGTAGTTGCTGGAAATTGAACTCAGGACCTTTGGAAGAGCAGATCTCTTAACCTCTGAGCCATCTCTCCAGCCCTTTATTTTGGCTTTTCAAGACAGGGTTTCTCTGTGTAGCCCTGGCTGTCCTGGACTTGGTTTGTAGACCAGGCTCAAACTCACAGAGATCTGCCTGTCTCTGCCTCCCAAATGCTGGGATTACAGGCATGTGCTACCTCACCTCTTCTTCCCTTTTTAATGATTTGTTTGTTTGTTTAATGTACATTGGGGTTTTGCCTTCGTGTATGTCTGTGAAAAAGTGTTGGATTCCCTGGAAGAGGAGTTGCAGACAGTTGTGAGCTGCCATGCAGGTGCTGGGAATTGAACCCTGGTCCTTCGGAAGAGCAGCCAGTCAGTGCTCTTAACTGCTGAGCTCGCACCATTCAATTCTTTCTTCTTCTTCTTCTTCTTCTTCTTCTTCTTCTTCTTCTTCTTCTTCTTCTCCTTCTTCTTCCTGTTCTTCCTCCTCCTCCTCTTCTTTCTTTCTTTCTTTTTTGCAGATCTTTGTGAATTCATTCAAGGCCAGCTTGCTCTACAAAACAAGCTCAGGAAACCCTGTTTCAAAACAAAAGAGGGGAAAATAAAAAGTTTTTTCAATGCCACAGTTCACGGAACTGGAGGAAATAATTGTTAAATAGAGTTAGTTGGAGAAGAAAGCATGACCAGAAGGAGGAGACTAACCTTGTCAATACTGTCCCAAAGAGAAAGGGCCAGTAAAGTAAGTCAAGGGAAGAGGTAGACGTTGGTGAGGGGACACATTCTTTGGTACAGACAGGAAATGGGGTGTTCCAGTCAATCAAGTATGTAGTTAACAGTTAACTGTCCACTTTGGCAAACACATTACCATCACCATTACAGAAAGGACTGCATCCCTTTCCTGTGGGTTCTCTCCTGCCTCCCTCCCCGACACCTTGTTGTTTTAGACAAGTCAAATCCTGCCTTTGTCTAACGGGTCAGACCCCTTACTGGCTCCTTGGAGTTCTCTGAGCACAGAGATCAAACTCCTGTGCCCAACCCTTTGCCCCAGCCTTGTGGTGCTTTCAAATGTACCCTGCCTCTTCCACCACTCTCCTTTGGATCCCAACTCACAAATATATCCTCCCGGACTTCCCCGGCACCCACATTCCCACAGGGGAGCAGAAACCGGCTCCCAGACAGTAAGTATCCTGTCTGGTCTCCATGGCAGGCATCAGAGCTTATAATGATATGTAAGTCAATTTAGGAACAACCTCCCTACACACACACACACACACACACACACACACACACACACACACACTGAAGGAAGGATTTGAGAGCACATAGTTTATCTGAACAGGGATCTAGAAAATATCCAATAAGGTAGTGGGAATGCAAGGAAAGCGGTCCAAACCGGGCCCTGCCAAGCAAGCTAGCACCATGTCCGACTTCCCGGGGGCAGGGCGGGGGTGGGGGGGCAGTGCAGTTAGTCCCCTGGGGTATTTATGGGGCCATTCCTTTCCATTGCTGCTTGGATGATGCTCTCAGGGCACTGGCTCCCTGGTAGGGCTAGCCTTCCGTGATGTGGGAAATCAGTCAAGTGCGGCAGAAGGTAAGGCTCAGAAGTTGGCGCAAGGTCACTGACAATTCTGCTAGTCATAAATAACCATAAACGTACGTATGTGAATCTGAACGTTTACGTTTAGTACGTACACGCGTATACAGATGTGTGTTTGTCATAGTCATCTCCCCACCGTAGCTCCGTGGGAACAGAGATGCACAGCAGGGTCCCCGCCAGTGTCGTGCCACACTAAAAGCTCCCTCCCTGCACCCCCAGCCGGCTGTCTCGATCCGGCTGAATCTATCATCCTCCTCCAATCTGCCCCCAAGCAGATTAATGTTGAGAAAATCACACAACGGGGCTGATGGGTCTGACTTTAAATGCATCCTGGATGCTTCCCGGGAAGAAAATGACTGCTCTTCAGAGCTCCCACACTCCGCCTCCACCCTCACTCTCGGCTAACTGCCCGTGGGAAAGGTCAATGCCACCAGATGAGAGCGCCCCTCAGAGATCCCAGCCTTTCTCCTTTCCTGCTACAAGGAGGCATGTTGCCCTGTGCCTTTGAGAGCTCATCCCCCACCCCTCGTGGCTCTCCTGGCCTCCTCCCTGCTGCTGGTTCCTTCTGCTTCACCCCTAAGGAGTCCCCACCTCTCCACTTGCTCGTTCTAAGCAACGCACTGAAGAGGTCTAGAGCTTTGCCTCTCAAAAGGTGATCTGTGGACCGGCGGTGTGAGCCTCACCTGGGAGCCTGTTAGAACTGCGCAATCTTCATCCAGACAGCAGAAACAGAGGCTACAGTTTAACAAGATCCCCGGATGGTTCCCAGCCATTGAAAAGTTTGATAAGCACTAAGCGAGGGGTTCCCACTCAAAAACAAGCCAACTGTCAGACAACTTTCTGTGACCTCTGTCCCCGACCACACAGATTCTTTTCTCTACTTTCCGTTGGAGCCAAACGTTTATTCAACACATGTATGTAGATAGAAGCTCTGACAGATGCCAACCTGTCTTCTAGGTTCCAAGGAGACAAAACAAAGAAAGCACGCATCAGGGCTGGAGAGATGGCGCAGTGACTAAGAACGCTTGCTGCTCTTTCAGAGGACCAGAGTTCAGGACCCAGAACCCACTTTGGGCAGCTCACAACTGCCAGTAATTCCGGCTCCAGGAATTTATTCTGGCCTCCAGGAACAAATGCGTTCCTAGCACATACACCAACACAGATATGCATACATACATGTAATTAAAAACGAAAATAAAATTCCAGCACTTGCTGGTCTACAAAGTGAGTCCAGGACAGCCAAGGACTGTTACACAGAGAAACTCTGCCCCGAAAATCCAAAAAGCAAAACAAAACAAAAAACAAAAATAAAATCTTAAAAAAAAAAATAAATAAGTAGGGCGTGGAGAATTAACTTTTTTTTTTTTTGAGACAGGGTTTCTCTGTGTAGCCTTGACTGTCCTGGACTCGCTTTGTAGACCAGGCTGGCCTTGAACTCACAGCGATCTACCTGCCCCTGCCTCCCGAGTGCTGGGATTAAAGGCGTGCGAGAGAGTTGGCTCTTTGGTTAAGAGCTCTAACTGCTTTTGCAGAGGACCAGGGTTCGATCTTCAGCATCCACATGGCAGCTCACAACCATCTGTCCAGACCCAGGGATCTGAAAGCCTTTTCTGACCTCCACGGACCCCAGGCATGCACATGGTCCATTTGCATGTGTAAGGCAAAGCACTCAAAAAATAAAATAATAAAATAAATATTTTTAAACTAATAAATAAAACATACATCATCGTGCATATGTTGTGCTTCAGGGGCTGAGAAAATGAGAGAGTAAGAGAGAATATGAATCATAAGCAACTGATCTGCAGTCAAAAAAAAAAAGGTGACAGTGTGGCTTAGCTCGATGGCTGGAAGGGAAAAGACACTTGTTACCAAGCTGAGTTCAAGCCCTTGATCCCACATGGTGCAGAAGAGCTAATCCTGCAAACTGTCTTCAAACCTCCACAGATGGGCACACATGCACGCACACACATACACACACCGTTAAAAACAAAAGAAGGGGCTGGAGAGATGGCTCAGAGGTTAGGAGCACTGTCCACTCTTCCAAAGGTCCTGAGTTCAATTCCCAGAAACCACATGGTGGCTCATGACCATCTATATGGCGCCCTCTTCTGACCTGCAGGTGTACATGCAGGCAAAACATTGTATACATAATAAATAAATAAATAAATCTTAAAAAAAAAAAAAAAAAGCAGTGATCACCACCAGATGGCTACTACAAGTGTGTGACATTTAGACTGAGATCTAAATGACAAGCAGCCACTCCGCCCAAGGACGAAGAGCCGGCCCAGTGAGTGCAGCTCATGAGGCTCTGAGCTGGATCCCAAGCACCCACATAAAAGGTATCTGTTATTTCAGCACAGGGGAGACAGACAGATGCTTGCAGGACCCTGCTGGTTAATCAGTCTAGCCAAACTGGTGAGCACCAGGTTCAGTGCAGAGCCTGATTCAAACAACACGGTGAAGAGTGATCAAGGGCCAGCACCAACCTCTAGCCTTGACATGTGTGTGTGTGTGTGTGTGTGTGTGTGTGTGTGTGTGTGTTACAGTTGTCCACTTACCCTTCAGTCAGTACTTGTCTTCTCTGCTCTGAACAAGACTTCCAGTGGCTTCTGTGGTGTCGTAGATCATGGCCTTCTTTCTGCCCTGACCTCCTGGTACTTTTCAGTAGCCCCTGGGTCATCCTACCAGACTTTTCTTCTAGAGACATTGCCGACTTAACCCTTCCCTTGCCACTCTCTCACTAAAATACAATTTGAAGGCCTTCCTGGATAAGAGAGGAGAAAACAGAGAAAATCAGAGGAAGAAAATTTTATTCAAGCATAAAAATGCCATCCCATTTTCTTAAAATTATACTTTATGTCTTTTGGGTTGTTGTTGTTGTTTTGTTTTGTTTTTGTTTTTTGTTTTTTTATTGTGTTTCAGTTTGGGTTAGTTTGGTTTTGTGTGTGTGTGTGTGTGTGTGTGTGTGACAAGGTAAGAGAGAGTAGGAGTCATAGACAACTGATCTGCAATCAAATAAAGGTGACAGTGTGGGTTAGAGTGATGGCTGGGAGAGTTTTAAAAGGCACTTGGCTTTAGGACCAGGCTGGTCCTAGACTTGCTGTACACTCCTGATCCTTCTGCCTCTACCTCCATGGTGCTGGGATTATTGGCATGTGTCACTATGACACTGCTTGCTTGCTTGTCTCTTTTTTGTTTTGTTTTGTTTGTTTGTTTGTTTGTTTATCCTGTATTGTGTCTAGTGTGGCTGGAAGTGGAAGAAACTTCTCTGATCAGAGCGACTGCTCTGATGCAGCCACAAAGGGCGAAGCTGTCCCCTCCTTCCCACCACTGGTCAGCTGGCTTTCAAACCAAGCTAGAACTCCGAGCAGGAAGGAAAGCCGCAGGAGGCTAGCAGGCCTCCCACGGCTCAGCTGCCTGAACTCACTCTCATTTACCCTTTTCCCTGAAGGGCAGCTAGGGTTGTAGGATGTGGGGAGGGCAAAAGCACACTTGCTGGAAACAGCAGAACCTTGCCGAGGAGATGGATGGATGGAGGGAGGTTCTTATTAACTGGCTGCTGCTCAGAAATTTCCACTTCAGACCAGGGAAGGTAGCTTCATGATGTCCGTATGTATCCTACCACAGAGTGGGCTTCAAGGCTTCCTCAATGCAGAAGACTATATGCCCCTTTTGTCTATGAGAAGAGTCAAAACTCTTGACCAGGTGTTTCTTTTTCATTTATTAAATACTATTTAGGGTTCATCAAGAGGGTGTGCCCCACCCACCCACAGATGCCTCCTGGCAACAGGCACCCGGCAGTGATGGAGCCATGACCACCAGCACCCACGCAAGCATCGTAACCTCTTTTCACATGGACCACGAAGCTCTCTGGCCCACGGGGTCCACTCCCAGTCACCACCTGGCACTCCGCAGTCGCTGCAGATTTCCACAGCAAAAGACAATACAAACATCGGGAGATTTATGCAATGCGTGAAAATCACGTGACCGACACGGCTCAGTAGCCAGAAAGTTTTTGTCGGACAGGACCACGCCCATTCGCTTCCGTAGTATCTATGGCTGCCTTTGTGCTACAGTGGCAGAGAGGAGTCACTGTGACAGAGGCAACACAGCTGACAAAGCCGTTTACTTATCAGCTGGCCCTTTATTTTTAAAAAGCCAGCAATCCTTAGTCTACAGAAAGTGCTGTGATGTTTCAGCCTCATAGTCAAGGCTCAGCAAAGACCGAGATGAAGCCCTACCCACCCCCCCTCACAGCACCAACGGCTGTGCTGCCTCCAGCCCACTCACCTAACACCCCAGTAAACATCTTGTTCCCTCGTTTAAATTTCTTGCTGTCCCACCTCCGTGTTTTCTTCCGCTGTTCCCCTCATCTGTAAACCACACCGATGGTCTCCGTGTACTTTCATGACAATTTCCCCAACCTTCAAGCAAGCCGTCCTGAACCTCCCAGCTATAATTTATTTACCCACTCTCTCACTTCCTTTTAACCATAATTCTTTCTGTACTGTCTCAGGACACACCAGTTTTCTACTTTGCATTCTAATTATTTATGCACATGTTTTATTCCCCCTCTAGACTATAAACTCCTTGAAAAATGCATTGGCTCATTACAAAATTAGCATTCTGAGAACCCTTATTTGCATCACACATAAGATCTCTTGTCTTCAGCAAAAAAGGAGTATACTTATGACACGTATAATTGTCACTTATCACACAAATCAGTGATAATGGGGAACCAGGGCAAGATGGCTAATTAAAAACCACAGCAAATTCTTCAAAAATTCATCTTTGTCTCCCCTTCTATTTCCACCAAGACAATGCAACTGGTTTACATCAAATCCATTTTCCTTTTTGTCTTTCGCTTGCTTTGTAGATGTGTAACTGCAATGATCATCACACGGTTCATCGGAACCGAAAGACCAAGAGAGAAAGTCGGTGGGCGGCCTTTGGAACACTCTTCCCAAGGAAGCCGGTTCTTCCCCCAAGAAAGATTGATGTGCGTGCCATCTAGTTTTTGATTGGAACCCAGAGCCTTAGGCCTGCCAGGCCTCTATTACTAAGTGTATGCTCCCAGCCCCTGCATGCATTTGGAACTTAGACATAAGGCAATAAAAGTTTAATATGTCCCTGATATTCCTAATAATAGGTGAATTTAAAGTAAAAAAATTTTTTTTCTTTTTTAGTTCCCTGCACACATGCTTCATTAGGCAGCGCTAATATCTATGGCCTACATTAATTGAATAAAATATGATTAGGAAATAAAATAAATATGAAGAAGAATCTGGCTTGCCAAAGCAACATATGCATTTGGGATGAGCCTTTGCACCCATGACTAGTACACACAAATATTGTGCTAAAGCTCTTCTTTTCTCTTAATAGCCAAGTTTCTCACATGCTCTTCAGAGGGGAAAAAAATGTGACGCTAATTTAAGATGACTTATCCTGCTAAGCGCATAAATAAAAAACAGTTCAGAATCCAGAACACGACAGAACTCCCCTTTCACGTCTAATTAAGTACTTTTAATTGGCAATTCAATTGGCAGGCTGTGTATTTGGGACTGGAGAGATGAAGGCAGCGTAGACCCCTAGTAAGATACAAATGATGAGGTGTGGGGCGTATACAATTGCTTTATCGCACGTGATGCAGAAATGCCATGTTGGGCGGAGGGGGGGGAAACCCAACTCTACATCTGGGAAGGAATCAGCAGTGAGCAGGGCCAGTGCTAGAGGGTCTGATGGTGATTATAAAATGTCATTTAGAAAGATATTTACATTGTTAATTAGGCAATGAAGCTGATAACTGCTACTCCGTAAATTGTGCTAATTACCCCAGTGCCTTGGAAGGCTTTCTAATCAGCCAGATCAATCGGCTCCGGGTTTTATGCTAACAATGCGGTGTCATCTTCCTTGAGAAGGGCTTTCTTGCAGCCGCCAGTCTGAGCCCAGTTCAGCCCCCACCCACCATCTCCGTGCAGCATTCATCTGTCTGTCCACATCACCGTGGTAAAGCTGACGCCTGTTCACCCTCAAGGCCCACAGCCAGGGACCGAGGTTTCATTGTGTGCTTCGTCTCCGTCAATTGTTCAGGAAACAGATCCGTGCTTTTGTGTTGCATGACAGTCTACTGTAGCCAGGGTCCTTCTGCTTCTCACGGAAAAGGTCATCAAATCCCGAGGGCCCTGGACCTAGATACACATCTCTGCCACTGGCTTGGAGAAGGGCGTAGCAATTGTTTTGGTCGGCGTGCATGTGGATCAAGACAGGACAACAGTTTGGCTTGTTGGGTGGACTTTCTTTTTCAGTCAAAAGAAACACACTTTTGTTTTGTTTTGTTTTGTTTTGTCTCCCAGCACTTGGTCAACCTCACTGGTGCTGGAAATCACAGATAAGGAGCTGGGACCAGGGAGATGGCTCAGGAGGCAAAGTACTTGCCTGGGAAACATGGGGACCAGAGCCGAACCCCCAGTATCCACAGCAAAATCTGAGTGTGGTGTGAAGGCACGTGCTTATAAACCCAGCCCCAGGGAGGTGGACCCAGGTGGGTCAGTGGCCAGCCAGGCTAAGCTACTTGTTGGATTTGGGGCCAGTGAGTAACCCAGTCTCAAAAACCAAGATGGGGGCTGGAGAAACGGCTCAGAGGGTTAAGAGCACTGTCTGCTCTTCCAGAGGTCCTGAGTTCAATTCCCAGTAACCACATGGTAGCTCCCAACCATCTATAATGTGATCTGGTGCCCTCCTCTGGAGTACAGGCATATAGATGCAGGCAGAATACTGTATACAAAATAAATAAATAAATCTTTTTTAAAATGTATTTTATTAATTTATTCATATTACATCTTAATTCTTATCCCATCCCTTGTATCCTCCCATTCCTCCCTCCCTCCCATTTTCCCCTTACTCCCTTCCCCTATGACTGTGACTAAGGGAGACCTCTTCCCCCTGTATATGCTCATAGGGTATCAAGTCTCTTTTTGGTAGCCTGCTATCCTTCCTCTGAGTGCCACCAGGCCTCCTCATCCAGGGGATGTGGTCAAATACAGGGCACCAGAGTTCCTGTGAAAGTCAGACCCCACTCTCCACTCAACTGTGAAGAATGTCCTGTCCATTGGGTAGATCTGGGTAGGGGATAAATAAATCTTAAAAAAAGAAAAACATGATGGATGGCTCATAAAGTACACCACCATCAAGCATAGTGGCGCACACCTTTAATCTCAGCACTCAGGAGGCAAAGGCAAACATACCTCTGTGAGTTCGAGGACAACCTGGTCTACAAAGTGAGTCCAGGACAGCCAGGGCTACAAGAGAAACCCTGTCTGAAAACAAACAAACAAACAAAACAAAACAAAAGAACAACACCCAAGACAGACCTCTGGGCCCTATACAAGACCACACACGCATGCACGCACAGACTCACACGCATCCTGACAGTAAGGGGTCTGATGTAAAAAATCATAAAGACAGTCCACTGCAGATTGTTCAGCAGCCTCTTAGCCAGCCACAAGAACAAGAAAGCATATGTAGAAGAGACCCAGAAGTAATTCCTTTACTTCACTGTATCCTATAATTTCTTTCTTGGTTTTATTTGATGGCAGTGGGGGTGGGGTGGGGTGTTTTGCTTTGTTTTGGTTTGAGAGTTTCTCACTGTGTAGCCCCAGGCTGGCCTTAAATTTACAGCCCTCCAAGCTGGAGAGATGGCTCAGTGGTTAAGAGCACTGGTTGCTCTTCCAGAGGACCTGAGTTCAGTACCCAGCAACCACATGATGGCTCACAGCTATCTGTAATGATTGCCCCTCCTCTTGTCATACAGGCTACATGCAAATAGAACACTCAGATACATAAATAAATAAATCTTTAAATAATAATAACAATAATAAAATATTATTTAAAAATTACAGTCCTCTTGCCTTAGCCTTCTGAGTGCTAGGATGACAGGTGTGCAGCAACACGCCTGGCACAAACTATAATTTCTATTTCCTCCCTTATCAAATAACAAAGAAATCATCTACTGGTAGCCGTGTGGCTGGAGATCATTTGATTGGCCTTTCTCACTCCCTGATTGGTGTCCTCAAACAGTCAAGCTCTCCCTTGGAAGGGTGAAGAGCGTCTTCTGAAAAAGAAAGAACCTGAGTGACTTACAGACTGTAGAGTCAAGACTACAAGGAACAGAGACTACAGGCAAAGTCTAATCATGGCTCAGGACAGCCTTGGAGTGAAAAGCCACAGTGGGTGCGAGGGCTCAGTTAATGCCGAACGCTGCCGGTCTCCATTTCTGGGCAACAGAGCGCCTTCATTCAGTCCTGCTGCAAGGGCCTCGGACCTTCACTGCTGGTTGCCGGGTCCGGCAGGCAGAGTCTGTGAGTTCAAGGCCAGCTCCTGGGGGGGGGGGGGGGACGGGGAATGGGGCCAATTTGTCAAGTTGTTTCAGCGCTTTGATGTGTAAACTAATCATCCTTCATCGTGCTCTAATTAAACCTAAGTGGTGCAATGGATTTGCTGTCACGAAGGCCAGGGCCCCTCTTGGATGGGGGGGGGGGGGGGGGGAAGGGTAGCATCTGTTGAGAGCCACAAAGCCCCGGGAGAACAGAGAGGGAGGAAATGCCAGGCGCCCGTAGGTAATAAAAGGAGTTGGAAACCCTCTCCAGGTCCAGAATGCCGGAGAAAATGGGGCAACCCCGTGGGTCAGAGTCTGATTTCCAGGGTACTCTCGTCCCTGGTATAAAAGTCTAGACAAAACAAGTTTGGGTCAAAGTGAGCAACCACAAGGTGACCTTACTGTTCGCCATGGCAACATATCTCCAGGCCAGCTGGCCTGTCACCAACAAAATGTAACCCAGTTCCACAAGGCAGAATGCAGGATTTTCATCTTCACATTCAAACCAAAGGGCCAGAGCGTGGAACGTACGGGAGGGAGGGAGGCGGGAGCGGGGGCGGGGAGGGAGGGCAAAGTCCTCTGCTTCTGTCAGCTATCTGTCTCTCCTAACTACAGCGCGTCTAGAACCGTGCAGCGAAGGGCCGTCCTCATAGAAGTCGGGAAAAGAGCAGAGCAGTGGTGGTGAACATGTGTGTGGCATGTGTCCTAGGCAGAGTCTCCAGCCTCAGGTCCCACCATTTCCTGCCTCCAAAGCCCAAGGTTGAGGATGCCGTGTCCCACACTGTCCACCTTCCGGGATCTCAACCGGAGAACCCGAGAACGCAGAATGATTTATCGGTTGCTACAAGGACATTAACACAACCCACGCCATCGAGAGGTCAGAGTAGAAGAGCTTCCCTCTTCTCCAACCAGCGTGTTCACTCAGCAACTGCTGGTGGACAGATGGGTAGGAGGCACGCCCCGAGAGCAAGGCTGTGTAGGTTACGGCCTCTGCCGTGAAAGAACTCAGAGCGGCGGAGGAACGACACAGTGGCCGAGTGTGATTTTTTTCTCATGTCACACACAGCTTTCCTTGGGATCACAGGTGCCAAAACCCTGTGACTGCTCCGGTCCTTTATATAAAATGCCACCCTATTTCCAAATAACCTGCGCATATCCTCCAGAGTGTCTTAAATCGTCTGTAGATTACTAGTAATACTCGGTGCAATGTAAATGCTGTATAAATACTTACTACCATCAGGCAGTGGTGCCAAGGAACATGCGCCCCGTTCAGCACAGATGTCATTTTTGTTCTGAGTATTTTCAATCCGCGGTTGGTTGAACCGGAGGATGTGAGCCTGCAGATATAGAGACCAACTAAAATTCAATAATAAATGTACCTCGGAAAGAAAAAATAGGTCAAGCGTATCATGAGGAACTGTCTAGACACCTACCATGTGGCAGTATAGCAAAAGGACACTAGCATTTATTAACAGGCTCTCTAAATGGCAGGCGTGATGCACAGACATTATTTTAGTCAATACTCACAACCACTCAGTAAAGTGAACATTATTATGCCCCCCTTAAAAAAAAACAAAAACAAATGAGCAAGATAAGACTAAAGTGTCCCTAATAAATGGCATATAAAAGTGTGGTGGACACTCCACTTTGGTCTCTGCCCTCCCCATGCCCCTGACTTCCCCTCCCCACCCCCCACCCCCGCCCGCCCCGTTATCGGCATCCTTTTTCTCTGGTAACAGAAAATTGAGCCTTGGATGGTTGCCTAGATGTGCAGGACCCTTCCCTGCCCCGCAGACAGCATATGGGGCCCGCATGCCTAGGACTTGGTAGTGGATTATCATATATGTTATGGGGGCAACTTCCGTTTTATATTTTAGCTAAAGGCAACAGCCTGTCTTCCCTTTCTTCCACCTTCCTCCTGGCTCCAATGGCACTTCATCTACACAGATGACAGGAGGAATGACCACCAACTAGCCCGCCGGACCCAGGATAGGTCACACCAGGAACTCAGCTGGAATCGCTCTTACTTAATTTTTTTAAAATTACATGTATTTATTTATTTGTGTGTGTGTGTGCATGTGTGTCTGTGTGCCACAGCTCATGTGTAAAGGCCAGGAGACGACTTGTGGGAGTGAGTTCTCTCCTTCCATTGCATTTTGGGGTGGGGGGTGCGGGGAGAGGGCAGGTCCCACAGACTAAACTCAAGTCATCAGGGCAGCAGCAAGCACCTGTACCTAACCCGTCCCCCACTTTGAGACAGAGCTTCCTGTAGCCCAGGCTGCCCTCAGACTCCTTAGACTTGTGTAGCAAAGGATAACTCTGAACTCCTGACCCTTCTGCCTCCCCTCTCCTGGTGCTGGGATCACAGAAGTGTTTGGTTAAACCACTGAAACTGACGTTTGGTGTGTCAGGCATCACAGTCAATCAATATATAGGGAGGGCACAAGCAAGTAACCAGGGTGCCTTGGAGAAGAGGGCTGGGAGGGGCCTCAGGCTTCCAAGGTGAGAAAACCAGTCCAGATTGCACGCAGGTAGAGGGGAGCAAAGGTTGCACCTTTACTTGACCGGAGCTGGTTTTGCAGCCAGGCTGTCTTTCCTCTTCAAGTTCATGTCTGTCTGTCTGTCTGTCTGTCTGTCTGTCTGTCTGATTATCTATCTATGTATCTATCTGTTTGTGCAGGTGCATGTGCCTATATATGTAGCCATTTATTTAGTTATTTACTTACTTCCCCTCCCTCCCCCCCCCCCCGCCCCCGAGGTGTGGGAGAATGGTTCCAACACAGGGTTTCTCTGTGTAGCCTTGACTGTCCTGGAACTCGCTCTGTAGACCAGGCTGGCCTCAAGCTCAAAGAGCCACCTGCCTCTGCCTCCCAAATGCTGAGATTAAAGGCTGTGCTGTCGCTGCGCCCCCCCCCCAACTACTTACTTATTTACACAGGCAGGTGCATGCACCTGTGCAGCCAAAGGCCAGAGCAGGCTGCTTGGTGCTCGACTCCTTCACTCTGAACCTGGGGCTGATTTTTTTTTCTTTTTCTTTCTTTTTGTTTTTTGTTTTCGTTTGTTTGTTTGTTTTGGTTTTTGAGACAGAGTTTCTCTGTGTAGCCTTGGAATTAAAGGCCCAGCTCTGATTTTTTTTTCAAAGCTAAGAGGCAGCAAATCACAGGAATCTCCCTGTCTCTGCTTCCTTAGAGCTGGGGTCACAGACATCTGTGAGTAGCCTGCCTTGTCACATGCGTGCCTGGCTCCGAACTCTAGTTAGTACTCATGATTGTGATATAAGTACTTTCCTTAAGATGTTTCTTTTATTTTTAAAATTAGTTAATTTACTCTTATTTGAGATAGGTCTCCAGGTAGCCCTGGTTGGTCTGCACTTCACTCTGTACACCAGGCTAGCCTCTGCGTCTAGAGTGCTGGGGATTAAAGGTATGAGGTATGACCAGGCTGGCCTCGAACTCACAGAGATCCTGCTCTGCCTCCTGAGTACTAGGAGTAAAGGCGTGCACCACCGTGCTCGGCTTGCTTTTGTTTTTTGAGACAGGGTTTCCCTCTGTAGCCCTGGCTGTCCTGGACCTCACTCTGTAGACCAGGCTAGCCTCTGCCTCTTCAGTGCTAAGATTAAAGGTTTACAGTTCAGGGACAACTTACTTTAAAAAAAAATAGTTGTAAAACAAAAAAATAAACAACCCCCCCCCTAACCAAACAAAAGCAAAGCCCCACAAAACTTCCATTCTGTGGTATAGTGAACATTCTGACACTAAGGCCATCAGCTTACTCAACCCTGCTGAGGAGTTCAGAGTCTCGCAGCTCAAGCTGAGAATCAGCTACTTTAAGTGCAATGCTGGCTACTGATGCGAGGAGATGCAACTCGCGTGTGTGAGACGCAGAAAGAGAGGCCTTGCTGGCCATTTCTGGACCTCATAGAACTGGCTATTTATTGACCTGGTGAGACATACCAGATTTGGCTTTTATGGCCAAGATTGTCACCAGCACTTTAAACTGAGCAAAGAGACCAGCATACCACGTGCCTCCCGATCACACCTTTGCGAAGAAAGGAGTGTCCTGTTTGCGTGGCCTGGCCATGTTTCTTTTGTTTCGTTTTTAATTATTATTTTTTTTTTAGATAGTGTACAAAATAATTGCTATCATTGTGATATTTTTATACATATATTATTGTACCTTACTCAGATCTGTCCTCCACTACCCTCTCATGTCCCTTCTGTGCCCCTCCCTGGTCCCCTCCCCTCTATAAACATTCTCCCTTCAGCTTTTCATGACACACATGCATCCTCACACTCACTCACGAATGAGTTCCTTATCCTCGCCCTCTTACGTTGGTAATGACACTATACCATTCATTGATCCAAACCGAAGGCAGCCTCCATTAGCTCATTAGCTCCATTAGCTTGAGTAACTTCTACCCATTTTCTCCCCAGTCTATCTTTAAATCCAGTCTCTTCTCTCATCGCATCACTGGCCTATTCCAACCTACCCTAACCTTCATCTTGCTGCTCAGGGTGGTCTGGAGCCTCCACCACCGCCATCATCACTAAGACTCTCTCTCTCACACACACACACACACATACACATCAAACAAACAAAACACAAACTCACTTTCAGGCTGTGCCCCAGACCTGAAGGTAGGTGGTTAGGGTGTGCCTTTTTAACAAGATCACCAAGTGACCTTGACCATGTACACACTGATGTTCTGGGACAGGGGCTGGCGGGGTAGCCCCTTTAGTGGACTGCATAGCATAACAAACCCTGGGTTGGACCCCACCCCATACCCCAGCTCCAGGTGTGAGGGGGACAGGTGTGGTAGCAGGGGAAAAATTAGGTGTTGAATCATGCTAGAGTCCCAGAAATGGGGAGGTGGAGTCGGGAGATCAGAAGTTCAAGGCCACAGAGTGAGTTTGGGGCCAGTCTGAGATACAGGAGCATTCTAGAACAAAGCACAACCCTCAAACTAACCATTTCCCTTCGCCTCCTGTTCACTCTACCCCTCCTGTTCACTCTGCTGCAGTGGTCTGGCTTAAGAACTCCACATCCCTGAAAAGATATTCCCCCCCCCCTTAAATTCCACTCTTCTGCATGCAAGGCTTGGTGGCATATGCCTTTAATCCCAGCATCCTGGAGTCAGAGACAGGTAGATCACTGTGAGTTCAAGGTTAGCCTGGTCTACAAAGGGAATACGGGACAGCCAAGGCTAACACAGAGAGACCATGTCTCAAAAAACCAAAAAATTAAAATAATAATAATAATAATAAAAATTCCACTCTTCTGGCAGGGCATGCACGCCTGTAATCCCAGCACTCGGGAGGCAGAGGCAGGCAGATCTCTGTGAGTTCTAGTGCAGCCTGGTCTACAAGGCGAGTCCAGGACAGCTACACAGAGAAACCCCGTATTGAAAAACAAAACAAAACAAAATTCTACTCTTCCTCACAGTACAGGACTATAATTCTATTTTCTTAGAGATTCATTCTTCCCACAAGACAAAGAGACCACTTGTTCCCTCCCTCCATGACTTGGAAAAGGAGAATATTCCAGGCTACTTCACCGGGCATGAGAGACCCTTTCAGCATCCTGCATTTGGGAAACGACCTCCATTCCTAGACCCCTTTTCAAGTGGCCAACCCCTGTGCCCCTACAGGTGTGAAAACGCCTACCCAGGCCATGAGTCTCTATACTTGGCCTTAATTACTTTCCTATCAAACTTAGACACATTGATCAATTCAGTTTAGTTTTGTTAAGCTTTTTAACTTTAATGTGAAAGTCATTTCTAGACGTCCGTGGTGGAGTCAGGGTATGAGGAAGCAAAGGAGCCCCACTGGACCAACTTACCTTCTTTCTAGACATCTTTAAAACTCGAAGTAGGACTGAAGTGTAGTCCGGCAGCAGAGGACTTGAGTCCCCAGCAAACAATGGACCTAAGGTTAGTTCCCATCTCCCTCCCCCCACCCCCCACCCCTTCACATTTGGAACTAATGCCCAAGCCCAGACACTTCCTATGGCCCCGCCTACTCAGCTCCCAGGCCCAAAGCCTCCAGCCTGCATCATTTACAATCTGGCTCAAGTGTCCCCTCAATTCCTTGCTCTAGGAAGCCCAGTGATTCATTCAGCTCTGAGTGACGTCTGCGCTCATCCCTAGCTGTGTTGAGGGCTGGGCGATCTCACCAGGAGAAAAACAAACAGCCCAGATCTGGCTTTGTTCTTAATGCTATTCCTAAGTGCTGATGACTCCCCTGCTGGTCCAGCCTCAGGGGAAACAGTAGGGAGCTGATTGACAGCCATTAAGAAAATGGAACTGAGTGCCACAGATCAGACGCCGAGGCTGAATCTCTAGGAGTGGAGCATCCGGAGCTTTCTGGTTAGAGAAAGTGGTTAGAGAAAGGCTTGCCTAGGGGACCTGCATGGTCTGTCTCCCAGCATCTTCACTACTTCAGGATGCAGGGATAAGGCATTATTGTGGACTGCTTGCCATTTTTTTTTTTTTTTAGCCACAAGATCAGCTAAGCTCCACGTTCCTCAGTTTCCTCATATATAAGGAAAGGGGACTCACTCTTCCTGCTCCCCCCCCCCCCAATGAGGGGAGATCTGCTTAGACAGTGCCCAGTGTGCAGTGTTGGATGGAGATCTGTGCTTATTATCAATTGCTATTTATATTTCATACAGGAACATTTGTATAAAAACAGCCTTTCCCTATGGCCAAGAAATCATAAACTGAGAGATGCACTTCGCAACATCCCACAAATCCTAAGGGCCGTTTGTGGGCATTAGCTATGGGTACATTCTAAATCCTTTTCCAAACGGATCCAATCTTAAGTATCCTTTCCCGCTACCTACAATAGTCATTGTTACTGTGGCCATCAAGAGTCCCTTCCTCCTCTTCATCTTTTTTGTTTTGCTTTGTTTTTTTTTTGTTGTTGTTGTTTTGTTTTGTTTTTTGTTTTTTGAGACAGGGTTTCTCAGTTGTAGCCTTGGCTGTCCTGGACTCACTTTGTAGACCAGGCTAGACTCAAAATTCAGAGATCCACCAGCCTCTGCCTCCCAAGTGCTGGGATTATAGGCGTGCGCCACCGCGCCTGGCTCCTTTCTTCTTAATATCCCATCTCCTTTTGGGAAACAACGCCGCGCTCATCTTCCATTGGAGGTAGTTCCCAGCCCTCTCCACTATAACACCCATCCATCCCACTCTGCTGTCTCGCACAGACAGCGGCAGTCTCCAAAGCACTGCCCCCTGGGGTCTGCCCAGCCTCACCAATGCTCCCCCAATCCTTACCTTGGTGTGCAACCTCTGTGGCTAATGAAACCAAAACTCCATCAATAGAATTGTTACCTCTCTCTTTTCTCCCCTGCACCCCACTCCCATTTTTCCTCCAAACACCGTCAGTGGACAGAGCAAACCCCAAGATTGAGGAATCTCACTGCTCTGAGTCCTTGAAAATAAGAAAGCTAGCTGGGCATGGTGGTGCATGCCTTTAATCCCAGCACTTGGGAGGCAGAGGCATGCGGATCGCTGTGAGTTCAAGGCCAGCCTGGTCTACAAAAGCAAGTCCAGGACAGCCAAGGCTATTACACAGAGAAACCCTGTCTTGAAAAACCTTAGAAAGAAAGAAAGAAAGAAAGAAAGAAAGAAAGAAAGAAAGAAAGAAAACTGAGCCGGGTGATAGGGGTGGGGGCTGTGGCGGCAGCAGCACTCATCTTTAATCTCAGCACTGGGGAGGCAGAGGCAGGCATATCTCTGTGAGTTTGAGGCCAACCTGGTTTACAAAGAGAGTCCAGGACAGCCAAGGCTATCACAGAGAAACCCTGTCTCAAAAAACAAACAAACAAACAACAACAACAACAAAAACAAAAGAAAGAAAGAAAGAAAGAAGAAAGCTGGGCAGGTGGCAAACGCCTTTAATCCCAGCATTTTGAGGCAGAGGCAGGAGGATCTCTGTGAGACCAGGCACTCTACTTAATGAGACCCTGTTTTTTTTTTTTTTAAAAAAATCTGTGCCTGAAGTGACCACCTTTTGTAGCCAGGCCAAACTTCCAGTGGAGGGACAGGGACACCAACCCACTCATAAAACCTTCAACCCAAAATTTGTCCTGCCTACAAGATGTGCAGGTATAAAGATGGAACAGAGACTGAGGGAATGGCCAAGCAATGACTGGCCCAACTTGAGACCCATCCCATGAGAGAGAGCCAATCCTTGATGCTATTAATGATGCTCTGCTATGCTTGCAGACAGGAACCTAGCATAACTGTCTTCTGAGAGGCTTCGCCCAGCACCTGATGAAAACTGATGTAGAGGCCCACAGCCAAAGATTAGGCGGGGCTCAGGGAGTCTTGTGGAAGAGTGGCCAGAAGAGTTGAGGGAGCCAGAGGGGCCAAGGACACTACAAAAAGACCTACAGGGTCAACTAACTTGGGCCCAAGGGAACTCACAAAGACTAAACCACCAACCAAAGACCACAGATGGGTTGGACCTAGGCCCTCTGCATGTATGTAGCAGATGTGTAGTTTGGTCTTCATGTGGGTTCCCTAACAATTGGAGCAGGAGCTGTCTGACTCTGTTGCCTGCCTTTGGATCCCTTTCCCCTAGCTAGGCTGCGTGTCTGGCCTCCGTGGGAGAAGATACACCTTGTCCTGCTGCGACTTGATGTGCCAGGTTGGACTGACAGATTCTGCTGGATGATCAGAATAATCCTCCAATTACCCCGATCTTTAGTATCTTCATATACATATGTATACACACACACACACACACACACACACACATATATACACATACATATGTAGTTGTCTAAGTCACAGAGTCTCCCTCTGAAGACCAGGCTAGCTTAAAAAATTCACAGCCTCCTAAGTAGCTGGATTTACAGATCTGCATCAGTAATGCTCACTCTTGGTGTGTGTGTGTGTGTGTGTGTGTGTGTTTACAGGATGGTACATCTGGTAAGTCTGAAAACTTCTACTTAGCACACTCATGAAATAATTGAACTAGCACCCCTGAATTAGCGTGTGACTACATAACCGGATACCATAGCATGGGTACCAAGTAAGCCGCTGGAGGGAACATAGCATGACTTTACATCCTCAGGGCTAAATGATTTCAATGTGTCCAAACTATGGACATGCCTGGCACTTAGTAGGAGCTGGGTAGATGTGGGGTCTATTAGGGAGTCAGGGAAGGAAAATCACTGATGCGAAGCTGGTGCACTGGGCTCTGTTCTAGACACCTTGTAAATGCTAAAAGCTATCATTTAATGCCCGGCAGTGCTAAGGATGAGGTAATATGATTTACATGAGGAACTAGGGAGCCAGAGAGATTACATAATTGCACTCTATTACGGTTTGAATATGAAATGCCCACACCTCACCCCGCCCCCAATGCCCTCAGGCTCCCGTGCTGAACTCCTGGTCTCCAGCTGGTGGAGCTATTTTGAGGGTTTGTGAGGCAAGGCCAAGCTGGAGGAAGTAGGTCCTAGTGGGCGGGCCTTTGAGTGCTACCTGGATCCCTGGGTTTCTTCCTTGGCCTCTGCTTCCAGCCTGCTTTTGCCGCAAACAGCCTAGTCACCCACTCACACTCACTGTGGACTGGAAAGACCAGGGTGATAAATCCTTCCTCCTTCTAGGTTGTTTTGTCCCCGTGATGAGAAAAGAAACTCATACAACCAGGGTCACACAGCAAACACATAGTGAGCTGGATCATACCAGCCTTCCTCTTTTTAATCAGATGGCACCTGAAAAGGTCTCCACAGGATACCTTCCAGTACCCTTGATGGCTAAAGACTTAGATACAAAGCGCTCTGTTTTGTCACTTTAAGGAAAATTCCACCCGATCTCATAAACACAGCCAGATTTAGCTGCTGGCATATTTCAGAGGGAAAAAAAAATATTTTAGGGTAGAATATCACACACCCCCCTCCACACTCCACCCTCTTCTGCCACTGTCTCCCCAGGATGACACAAAGCCAACACCTTTCCATCTAAGAAAACTTGGCAGAGGTTCCCCTCCCCCCACTCCCCACATTGGAGAGGCTCCTCCCGCCCACTGCCGTGAGGAGCATCCCACCAGTGAACTTTTCAAACAAAGGAATGGAGTCACTCCTTATCCTTTGTGGGTTTCCTGCAGTGGATGACTGTCTGATAGCTTAATCAAAAGGGGAAAGCCAATTTCTATTTAAATAAGGATGCGTAACAAAAGCGATTAGAGGGGCAAGTGTGTGGCTCAGTTGGCCCAGTGTGTGACTAGTAACACAAAGCCCTGAGTTTGATCCCAAGCACTGCATAGCCCGCCATGTGGTGCAAACCTGTAATCCCCAGCATTCCTCGCAGTAAGGACAGAAAGGACCAGAAGTCCTAGGTCATCCTCAGCTACATGAGACTTGGGGTCGGGAAAGGTATACATAAAAGCAGGCTCTGAGGCCCTGGGTGCTTCTCCTGTCTGGAGATTTCTCCCAAGGCCCCATCGCTGCTTCTACTATGAACCCAGGATGTTTAGGCAGTTTCCGGACCAATTTGCAGTTTGCTGGAGTTCTCTTTCATAATGGGTGGGGTTTTCTTCTTCTTCTAATTCTTCTTCTTCTTCTTCTTCTTCTTCTTCTTCTTCTTCTTCTTCTTCTTCTTCTTCTTCTTCAAGGATGTGTTGGAAATGAGAAACGGGAGGTGTAGCTCAGAACACCTTGCTTAACATGCATATGCTCCAGGCCCTGGTTTGAGTCCTAACAGACAAGGGAGGGCGAAGGGAGAACTGCTGAGAAGCCAAAACTGTGAGTTCTTTCATTTGGGTCAAAGACAAGGCCGATGCAGCAAGTGCTTCTAGACACTTCTCCCTGGGATCAAGGAAGGCTCCCCCAGAACCATAATCTGGTGAAGCCATCCACATTTCCTATCTTTTTTAAAGCTCATTTTTAAAAGATTGATCATAGCCGGGTGTTGTGGCGCACACCTTTAATCCCAGCACTCAGGAGGCAGAGGCAGGTGGATCGCTGTGAGTTTGAGGCCAGCCTGGTCTACAAAGTGGGTTCAGGATAGTCAAGGCTACACAGAGAAACCCTGTCCCGAAAAACAAAAAAAAAGCCAAAACAACAACAACAAAAAAGATTGATCATATGTTAAGTGTATGAGCGGTTTTGCGTATGCGCACATAGGTGTAATATGTGTGTGACTGTTGCCCTCGGAGGCCAGAGGAGGACATCCCATCTCCTGGAGTTATAGCAGGTTGTAAATCACCATGCAGATGCTGCGAACTGAACCCAGGCCCCATGCAAAAGCACCGAGTGGCTCTTAACTGGAGAGCCAGCTCTCCAGCCTCTTCTCTCTCTCCTTTCTCGATCCTCCATGATATCAATTCATTTTCTCTTTTCCTCGGGCACTGGACTCCAGAAGCCACAGAGCTGGTGTTAGGATCTTCTTGATGGGCAAACGGCTCCTCTATGTGGAGACTGCTGCTAAAGCCGGTGTCCACTTCAGCGCCGGGAAATAGTAGTTCTTATTTGAGGCAGGCGTGAGCCTAAGTCTAGAGGATCTGCTTGCCAGGCTTTGAATGGCACCTTGTGGTCCCACCCTGGGGCTTGGCTGCCTCTCTTGTCATTATCTGTCAATGTCAGCATCAAATTAGGGAGAGAGACAAAAGAGGACAAGCCAAGGGCGGCTTCCGGGAGTTGTGCCAGGCTGGCAAGATGCGGCTGCCAGTGCCACGTGCTGGCTGGAGGTCATGGCTGGGACAAGTGATAGAAGAGAGTGTAGGCAGTACAGAGATGACATTTCGAGTCCAAGCACAGAGGTCAATTGAAGGTGGAGGTCAGAGTTGAGGTAAGTTGGAGCCAGGAGAGAGGTACGTGAGCTGTGGATGTGGATGCAGGCCTGTCACAGAAAGAAGCCTAAGCAATGTGCAGCTGTGCTGGCCTTCCACTCTAGGTAGCGAGGGGAGCAAGGGGAGCAAGGGGAGCAAAGGTAGGGGTGGTTACCAAACTTCTCTGCTCTCCATCTCTGGAAGCTCCTTCAGAGGCCCTGCATCCTCACACTCCCCTGTGGCTGTGCTGTGAGTGACAAGCCAGGATACCTCCTGTCCTGTCTAAGTTACGTTTCTGCTGCTGTGATAAGACACCATGGCCAAAACAACTTACAAAGTGTTTACTTTGGGTTTACAGTTTCTGAGGGTTAGAGTCCATGACCACCGTGGTAGGGAGCATGACAGCTGGCTGTCCTGCATGGCACTGGAGCAGTGGTTGAGAGCTTACATCCTAATCTGCAGTTCGGAGGCAGACACACACACACACACACACACACACAGAGAGAGAGAGAGAGAGAGAGAGAGAGAGAGAGAGAGAGAGAGAGAGACAGAGACAGAGACAGACAGAGACAGAGAGAGACAGAGAGAGATGCCCTGGCCAGCGGGGGTTGGACTAATGCTCAAGAGGAGAATTCTCCTGTATAGGGACAGAACACAAGAAGGAGAGCAAGTCTTTGATCAAGCTCTCAAATTTTATTTTTCCGGTAGAAGGTTTTATAAGGCAGGGGGCAGGGAAGCATATTGCTATGGCAACCCAGCTGCAGGCTATCTCAAGATGCCAGGAGTTCCAAGCAGGTCACAACGTTCTGCCACACCGAATATTTTGCTATCTTTATCTAATCTAACTGCTAAACTACAACAGGGTGGCTCCATCTAAGTCTTACTTTTAGTCTAACTGCCGAACCACGACAGGGTCAGCTGGTTTCTGATAAATGACAGACTGCTGGAGAGATAGGAACCTAGGCTCTGACAAGATGGCTGAACATTGGCCATATGGCCTACCATCCACAACAGAGAGAGAGAGAGGGAGGGAGGGAGGGAGCCTCAAAGCTCACCCCCAGTGACACACCTCCTCCAATGAAGCCACACCTCCTAATCCTTCCGGAACAGGTCCACCAACTGGTGACCAAGCATTCAAATATATGAGCCCACAGGCTTTCACATTCAAACCACCACACAGCCTCTCTCCCTAACAGCCTTCTCAGAAACCTAGTTAACACTGACCAGGATAGATCAGTGGCTTCCCATGACTTCTTGTTATAGACAGTGCCCATATGATTGGCACAAACTGACCCTGGGGTCTCCAATCACTCTGCTCCAGCCACAGTGGCCACCTGGCTGTCTCGCACGCGCCCGGAGCTCTTGCCTGCCTTAGCGTCCTGCACCTGTTTCCTATGTGTCTACACCCCCACCCTGGGTGGCTTATTCCTCGTCATTGTTATTCAGGCTTCCCCTCCATCACCTCCAAAACCACCTTCTTTAAGATAGCTGCTCCCTTGATCGCCCACTCTCCAGTAGCCTTGCTGTTACCCCCAAGGTGTTCTTCAACACTGACGGGTAAACCTGCCACTCTCTGAATCTGAACTTGTCCGTTCATTTTTCAGCCTCCTTGTGACTCCTGTGCACAGAGCGGTGCTCAGTGCGTTGTAGGAATCTAATAACCATGTGTGGGACAAGGAATGGGAGAAGGAAGTGAAAGGAAGAAGGAAAGGGAAGAGAAGGAAATAATTTAGGCGGGTGAAGGAGCTCAAGTGAAAGCCATAGCCTCATGATGGCTCCTCAAATAAAGGCACTTGCTGTAAGACTACTGATCTGAGTTTAATCCTATGAATCCACATGGTAGAAAGAGAGAGAACTGAGTTCAGCAAGCTGTCCTCTGACCTACACACAAGAGCCATGGCATGCGCGTGCGCACACACACACACACACACACACACACACACACACACACATAATATAAAGAAGTAACACTAATAAAAAAAAAAGGGCATTATCCCCTATCTAAAGATATTTATACCAAACACTGTCTAAACACTGTATAGCACTGAGCTAAGCTAGTCTTGTCTGGGCTGCTAATTGGAGACAGTAATGAAAAATGAGGAATTCCCTATCTTGCCCATCCTCAAGAGCAGTACCATCAAAGAGACACCAGCAGAGTGAAGAGTCAGCACAGGAGATTGGCAGGGGAGGAGGGTGGAGGAAGCTAGGAGAAAGTGGGATGCAGAGAACGTGGAAAAGCAGTCAGCATCAAATGCCACGGTCACTGTAGGTCAAGTGCTGGGACTCCAAAGGGCCCAGTGGGGGGTTGAGTAGAGTCACTTCAACAGGAAGTGGGGTGAGGGCAGAAGCAAGAGAAGATGACAGGGGGAATCATGGAGAAGGAGGGTGTGGCCACAGTGTGAGGTGACTATCCTCTCAGGAAGCTCACGCCTAAAAAACAGAAGATGCTGATCAACTTTACACCCGGGCAGCCAAAAGTAACGAGTCTATGCACATCTTAGTGCTGTGCATAAGAAGCACAGAAAACTGTTTATCAGAAATTTTCCACAGTAGCTGGGAACCAAAAACTACCCTGGGTAGTCAATAACAGTAGGAGAGATAAGCCGGCTGTGCACACTCACACACTGATATAAGAGCAATCCCATACGGCCTGCAGCACGTAGGTGATGCCTACGGACAAGAGGTGGGGAGAAAAAGGTCAGACAGTAAAGAGTGTACGTTAGATTCTTTTGCTACCTGAAGTTCAAGAAAGACGAGACTCATCTGCGGTTATGAGGCTCAATGTGATGATTGCCAAGAGAACGGAGAAGGTGCCCCAGGAACTCAGCTGGGAAGCCAGACAGAGTGTGCACTTTGGCTTTGGGCGGTGCCTCTATGGACTTACACAAATGGGAAAGCTCTTTAAGCTGGGCTCCTATGCAACTTGGTAGCATTGCACATATTTATTATGTTCAAGGCCCTGGGCTTAGTCCCTGGCACCACCACCACCACCACCACACCACACACACACACAGATGTGTGTAAACTGCAGACCAGTTCAGACCTGGAGAGGCTGGGCGTGTAAGCTACTGCACAGGTGCTTGCTTGGCATGCATGAGGCCACTTCTATCCCAGCCCTGCCAAACCCCAAACAAAGTATGGTCAAAATGGCTCAGCTGCTGGCTAACAGCCACCCAGCTAACAGGAGTTGAGTCTGTTCTGGAGTTAAGGCCACTGAGCTTGGCTCAAGGACAGAGAGAGTCTGAGTGATGCTCAGGGTACAGCCAAGTCTCCTCCTCTGGGGTTGCCATTTGTTGGGTCCAAATGGGGCTTGTGATGAAAAGTCCCCCAAAGCTCCACCTTCCACCAAGCCTTCTGCAAGGCTGACTAACTGATTACAACTTTTCAGTGTTGGTGGAGAGTTTAGAATGTTATAAGTCCAGGGCTGGAAAGATGGCTCAGAGGTTAAGAGCACTGTCTGTTCTTCCAAAGGTCCTGAGTTCAATTCCCAGCAACCGCATGGTGGCTCACAACCATCTGTAATGAGATCTGGTGCCCTCTTGTGGTGTGCAGGTGTACATGCAGGCAAAACACTATATACATGATAAATAAATAAATCTTTAGAATGTTATAAGCCCAGAGCTAACTTATCTTGGGCCTTCTTTAGTCCTCTTAACAGCCATGTATTGGCCTCCTCTGTGTATCAATTAACACCTTTGTCATCATCATGTGAATCCTATGGAATGTACAGACCTAGCTCCCAATGACCAAAAGTTAAGGATGGCAGCAGATAACACCTGAGGCCTATAGCAGAGACCATTTGCTGTGACTCACCTACTAGTGTTTCCATCAGATGTATTTGCAAAGACCATTGATGGATGGCTTTCTTTGTTCCATTACTATAAAAACGCCATCAAACTGTTGCTACTTTGGAATATGGGATTTGGGATAACATAAATCTGTGTTCCTGGCCTACGGTCATCTATATTTGGCTCCAGAATAAACTTTGCAATGAGGGTTGATTCAGTAGAATCAAATAAAATCCAGGGTCAATGAGACTACAATTACTCTGGGTAGGTACCAACAAAGCTATTGCCTAATATACTCCAGCCCTGGTATAAGTCGAGATTATAGCTTAGCACTGACTCCCAGAAGCAACAGTATTAACCATGGGCCTTGGCAGCCATGTTGTCAATATGATGGGTGCCATTGGTCATTCATTTTCCACTCGTGTCAGTAGGAAACAGCAGTGACAGGTATAGTCTAGAGCAGAAGTATGGAAGTGCAAGTGAGGAGGGAATCCAGAATTTGCCATCACAATGTAAGAGGGAAGAGCCAGAGGCTGGACCTCCCAGGGTACAAAGGGCACTAGTGTTTGGTAGGGGACTTGTATCTGACCCACTAGCTAAGGAGACTGGAGGACACTCAACACAGGAGATGTGAGCCAGATAATAGAGCAGACCCAGGCACCTTACCCTATAGCTTCTTACTCTAAGAAAGGCGAGGGTTATGTTTATTCATAACAGCCCTCAGTTAGGTCTTTGCAGATGGCCTTGAATGAAGAATGTCCCTAGAAACAGAGCAGACCTCACTGTATGAGTCATGCAGTGAACTTCAGATGCACCTGGCCTCTGCCGTACCCTCAGTTGCCAAAAACGCGTGTGCCCAGAGTATCCCCACGCTCCTGTTTTCTGCTAGTACTCGTGTTTTGTCTGTCTGTTTGTTTGAGACTGGGTGCTATGTAGCACAGTCGGGTCTAGAACTTGCTATGTAGCAGATGATGACTGTGAACTTCCACTTCCCAGTCTCTACCTCAATATCTAGCTCTAAGAGAACAAATGCATGCGCCACCACCCCTGGGGTATGTGATGCTTTGGGGTGATGCCCAGGCTTCACACGTGCTAGGCAAGTGCTCTACCAGCCAAGCCACGTCGCTAGCTCTGCTTAGGTTTATTGCTTGGGTGGTTGTGAGACAGTAATGTGAATAAAGACTGTTAGCCAGAAATGAGGCATGTATCCAAGTGTCCCCCGAGACTTTGTATACTCATTTTGTGGGATTTTAGTTGCCTCACACATCTTCCTGGGTTTCAGCTGTTCCTGTCCACTGCTAAAATCCTACCAGGAGCTCTCTGCAAGTCCTTGCTGTGTCCTTCAAGCTGTTGGGGGGGGGGGGAACAGTTGTATCAGTCGTGAAGGCTCAGGAAACAGTGAAGAAAATGATGTTTCCAATGTTCAGTTAATTGTCTGAAGCACATGAGCCGAGTGGCCAGCATCTGTTTTCATCATCCATCTGCAAGGGCTCTGTGTTCTCAGAAGACAGACTATCAAGTGAGTGACACCACCTTGCTCCAGGCTGTGTCTACAAAGTGGGTAGAAGAAACATTCTAGATTATTCTTTTCTTTTCTTTTCTTTTCTTTTTTTTTTTTTTTAATCCCTGAGACAGGATTTCTCTGTGTAGCCCTGGCTGCCTGGAACTCACTCTGTAGACCAGGCTGGCCTCGAACTCACAGAGATCCCATGCCTCAGCCCCCGAGTGCTGGGATTAAAGGCATGTGCTACCACCACCCACCTTTCTAGATGATTCTTGTGCAGATGTCTGTGTGTGTACAAGCGGAGGCCAGAGGTCTCAGGGTTTTCATTTACATTTTAAAACTTATTTATCATTGGGGTTGGAGAGGAGGCCCAGCAAGGATTTCAATAGCCCAGTGTAATTCTATATCTTTCCTTTCTATTTCCCATAGTAACAGAACTTTTAGCTTAGGTGCATGGCCTTTCATAATAAAGACTACATTACCAGGTTTCTTTGCACGCCAGTGTAATCATATTTAGGCTGAAAAAATGATAGATTTTTTAATTATTTATTTATTTATTGTATATGAGTGCTTTATCTGCAGAAGAGGGCATCAGATCACATTATAGATGGTTGTGAGCCACCATGTGGTTGCTGGGAATTGAACTCAGGACCCCTAGAAGAGCAGACAGCACTCTTAACCACCGAGCCATCTCTCCAGCCCCAGTGATAGATGTTAAATTCTGGAAATTCCTGTCTGAGATACCTCATGACTTCTTCTGTTTACCCCCCTCCACGCCCCCATCTTTCCTTTATTCTATGTTCTGGAACTTAGAAGTTTCCTTGAACCACTAGGGTGAGGGCTATCCCCAAGGTATTTGGTAACTGAAGAAGGCCTTGGCAGTTGAGAAGGTGGCTCATCGCAAAACATGCTTGCAGTGTAAGTATGAAAAACTGAGTTCAAATCCTCAGAATCCATGAAAGCTTGGTGTATGAGGTAGAGCATTGGGGGAGGGGACAGGCAGAGCCTGTGGACTTGTTGGCTAGATAATCTAGCAAAATTGACAAGCCTCAGTGAGAGATCTTGTCGCAACAAATAAGGTAGAGGCTTGTCATGGTTGCACACGCCTTTAACCTCAGCACTCAGGCAGAGGCAGGTGGATCTCTATGAGTTTGAGGCCAGCCTAGTCTACACAGTGAGTTCCAGGCCAGAGGTACATTGAGAGACCCTGTCTTAAAATTAGGAAAGATGCTAGAAGGTGGTGGTGCCCCCCCTTTAATCCCAGCATTTGGGAGGCTGAGGCAGGTGGGTCTCTGTGAGTTCAAGGGCAGACTGATCTACAGAGCAAGTTCCAGGACAGCCAGAGCTATGCAAAGATAATAATAAAATGAGAGAGAGAGAAAGAGAGAGAGAGAGAGAGAGAGAGAGAGAGAGAGAGAGACTCTTAGAGACAAGATTGAGGCCACAAATCAACAGACCACTCAAAAACAGGGGTCTCAGCAAGGCAAAATTTACTTCTTTGCAGAAGGGTGCATACAGCTCAAAAAGCTGGCAAGCAGACACCCGTGGCTACAGTGACCTCTATCTTTTATCCCTAAGGAAAAGGGAAAGTTGTCTGCTCCTGGTTGGCTGAGTGATTTCTGCGTGAGACCACAGTGAATTGTGTCTCCATGGGGCGTGCTAACGCCTGCTGACACAGGGCCCTTGGTTGAGGGATGATTCTGGGACAAGAGCCTTCTACATGCTAGGCCTAGTGGCCAGCAGTTGGCTTGTTTGCTTTGTTTTGTTTGAGGCAGGGTCTCAGGTAGCCCAGGCTGGCCCCCAGTAGTGTGTAGTGGAGAATGAACACCTGTTCCTTCTGCCTCCGCCTCTTAAGCGCTAGGATTACAGGCACAGACCTGGTGTTGCCTAGGTCTTAAAGACGGAGCCCCAAGCTAGTAAAGAGACAACTGCCTGGCTTTAATAACATCCAAAAGGGAGGCACCAGCTGAGGCCCAGCTCTGAGAGCTCAGGTAAATCAGGGGTGCTACTGTTTGGATGTGATATGTACTCCATAGGCTCAAGTGTTTGAGCACTTGGAACCAAGATGGCGGCACTGTCTTGATAGCTGTGAGATCTTTAGGCAGGGGTGGGTGGGAGGTGGGGAACCAGAAAACAAGTTCGGTCAGGCTATGAACACCAGCCATATCGGGGCACCCCCCCCCCATGTCTGAGGCGTGAAGAGCTACGGTAGAGCACCATGGGGCCTGCGAATTCAGAACCTGTGAGTATGCATCACACTCTGCACCTCCCTGGATTACAATGTGGGCTCTCTTGCCCTTCACAAATCTTCCTGTCACTTTCAGCAAGTCTGCAGCCCCATGCCTGGTGATCAGGGAGATGACTGCGTGGGAAAGTGCCTGCCACAAGCAAGCTTGGGGCCTGAGTTTGGATCCCCAGACTCATGTAAAAACCCAGGTGTGCTGATGAAAGCCAGTGATTCCGCTGCTGAGGAAGTGGGGACAAGAGGCTCTATGGAGCCTGATGGCCTAAATGGGTGAGCTGCAGGATCAGTGGAAGGTGACAGAGGAAAGCATCATCAACGTCTGTCTTCCACACCCATACACAGCACACTCACTCACCCCCATACAGGCAGAATATGTACTGAATACATATACACATAGGCAGGCATGGTGGTGCACACCTGTAATCTTAGCCCTTGGGAGGCAGAGGCAGGCCTATCTCAGTGAGTTCGAGGCCAGCCTGGTCTACAATGTGAGTCCAGGACAGCCAAGGTTACACAGAGAAACCCTGTCTGGAAAAACAGAACACAAACAAAACCCAAAACCAAAAAATATATACACATGCATGCACCACACATGCTTGTGTGTATGCATGTGTGCAAAGGCAAAAAAAAAATTTAGAGTTGCTTTAATAAGACCAACCTCTCCGCTGCTGCTCTTCCTGAGGACCTCAGTTCAATTCCCAGCACCCACATGGCAACTCACAACCGTCTGTAACTCCAAGATCTGACACTCACAGACATGCATGTGGTCAAAACACCAATGCACATAAAATAGAAACAAATAAGTTAAAAAAAAAAAAAAGACCAACCTTTGTCAGTGTGCACTGTGTCCACCTTGGCTCATGTTTGTACCATGTGTGTCTGGGTGTATCCAGAAGGAATTTTTCATTTCATAAATCAATGACAGAAACTTAAAGTGGGCTAATCAAAAAAGAGATTTTATTTATTTATTTATAAAATAACTTATAGCTGGGCGTGGTGGCACACGCCTTTAATCCCAGCACTCGGGAGGCAGAGGCAGGTGGATCGCTGTGAGTTCGAGGCCAGCCTGGTCTACAAAGTGAGTCCAGGACAGCCAAGGCTACATAGAGACCCTGTCTCAAAAAACCAACAACAACAAAAAAATAACTTATTCAGATTACATCCCGATTGTTATCCACCATCTTCCCGTAAAAAAAGGGATTTTTTTTCATAAGCTTGTATATTCAACAAATACTTATTAAGAGCCTAAATAGAAAGTTTAGACGTGGTGTTTGCTTCAGGCAACTCAGAGTTTCACCAAACACTTGCTTTGCCCCTGTCTCCCTGCTTTGCTTCCTTAAAGGCTCCTTTTTTTTTTTTCCTCCAAGACAGGGTTTCTCTGTACAGCCTTGGCTGTCCTAGACTCACTTTGTAGACCAGGCTGGCCTCAAACTCATGGCTGTCCACCTGCCTCTGCCTCCTGAGTGCTGGGATTAAAGGCCTTAAGCCACCACAGCCCGGCTAAAGGCTCCTTCTTAAACTCTGGTGGTTACTTTGCTCTTGCTTTGTCTGTCCAAGAGACATCTTCCTTACAGCCTCACTGGCCTGTGGAGGGTGGGCTTCCTCTCTCAGGAACTCCTTGAGGAGATTCACTTTTTGTGGCCACTTGCCTGTCTGCAGGTGGCTGACAGTGAGGTGTTCTGACTGGTCTAAACCAATGAAGACCGAGGGCGGAAGCTAAGAGTGAAGGGCAAACCCACCCCAGCCACCTACAGAAGAATGGGACGCCAGGCAGGGATCCCCCGAGCAAATGTGGGGAAGCAAGTAGCAAAACTGGCATCCCACTGTTGTCTTAGTTACCCTGTGAGAGCCCCAAAGTGACCAAAAGTGTAAGTGGAGCCAACCTGGCCACATTTGGATTCTAGGTATGCCAAGATTTGATAACCGGTGTGGCTTTATAAATTTGTTTAGCCTCTGTGTGCCATGATGCTCTCAGATTTGTAGGTAGGGGCAGTGTTGTGATCAGGCCAGGAACACAGGAAACTGGCAACTGGGCAAAGACTACGAGTAGGTGAAAGACCAGGAGGCACCGTGAGGGCAGCATTCTTTCTTGTAAATGCTCAGTTGAGGATCTTAGACTCAGTAAACGGTGCTGCGGGATTCATGAACCGCAGATGCCACAGTGGTCTGTGCTGATTTAGGGCTGCGCTCTCCGAGCCGGTGACTTTTCACGCTTCTCAAACTGTATAAAAATGAACCGTCATCCGCGATCTATACATAGAAAGTTCCCATTTCCGAGCTTGCGCAAAGAGGGTGGGAGTGCTGAGACATTTGCATAAGGCTGATGGATGGGGAAGGCTGTGGGGGTTTGAGGGGAGCTTGTGTGCTTGTTGTTTGAGGGGCTACCGTGTTCTCCCAGTAGCGCTGAGAGAGGCATGAGAGCATAAGAATAAATGAAATAAACTAGGCAAGAACCACAGCTTTTCCAAATGAAGAAGGAGGCAGCCACTCCGAAATAGCGATGCTCAGCCTGTAAGAACCGGCAGGCTTTAAAAAAAAAAAAAAAACCAACAAAAAACGAACGAACCGACACAACAAAACTGGCCTCCAGGTGGGCTTTGAGGACCAGAGACAGGCATGTGGGATCCGCCTTTCCCATCTGCCCCTCAGTGCCCTTTTCCTGTATTGTAGACATAAGGAGGAGACTATCGGGCTGAGCTCTATCTACAGGGATATTCAGACATGCAAATGAATATGGCTTGTTAATGATCTGAGGATGATTAGGTGGCAGGGAGTTGCCAGCCCACGCTGAACAGTAGGTGAAAGAACCGCCTATCTGAAAGGGGACCTCCACTTTCACCTCCAGCCCCTGCCTCAGCATCTCCAGCCCCCTGCAGGGCGACCTATGCCTGTGTCTGACTCTACTGGGGGTGGGGTGAGAAATGGGAAGATTCAGGAAAGGTCTGGGTCTGGTCAGGTACCTACCACAGAGTCTTTTGAACTTCTCCAAGGCCCCAAAGGGCTGCTGAGCAGTCAGGGAAGCACGTGGCATTCCCGGTGGGTGGGGTTGGGCAGGTGACATGCAACTGGTCCCCTGATCCTTTCTGAGCAGTAATTTGTAACCTCGGGAATTGTGGGTTCAGGGAAAGGATCTTTGAGGGGAAACCAGAAGTAGGCGTCTGCATGTGTAGGGAGAGAGACTCTGTGTTACTGGAAAAGGGACAGGTTTTAGATTTTACAGACCTGAATTTATCGAGCCAGATCTATGGAATGTGTTGTACCCCTGAAAGCTAGCTGAAGGGGGTGCCAAGTGCAGTGCCAGTCTTACCCCTGGTTGATAAATTATGGAATTTGGCCTGTGACATATTACATTCTCAGCCACCTGAGGATTACCTTAGCATGGGAGGTCATTACCACAGACTCACAACCAAGTCTCACAACCAGTTCAGACCAGATTGGTGATGTACTTTCTGAGTTGTGAGCGAAGCCGGGGCTTTTGTCATTTTTTCCCTTCTCTGACCCCCCAACCCCCCCCCAATTCTGCTTCCTGACCTTTGTCATATCTAGATAGAAAAGCATGACTTTGCGCTTAGTGAAGTAGTTTGGTTGGCAGAGTGGGAACCAGGAACCCGGGTTCTAGGGTCCGTAGCATAGCCTGGGCATGGTGGCGCATGTTAAATAGGTAAGGAGAGGCACCGAAAGAGCTGACTCATAATTACCCTTCAGGAATGAACTTCATTAGGAGAAAGAGCCCTGGGGCCATGATCAAGCTTTGAGATAGGAAAGATTTAAAGGGACAGTACCTGCCCCGCATGGTGGTGCACACCACTAATCCCAGCACTCAGGGAAGCAGAAGCAGATGGATCACCAGGAGTTCGGGGCCAGCCTGATCTATAAAGCAAATCCAGGGCACCCAAGTCTACATAGAGAAAACGCTGTCTCTAAAAGCAACAAAACAAAACAAAAACAAACAAACAAAACAAAACAAAAACAACAAATAAAACAGAACCAAAAAAGGGACAGTACCTTGTGCCTGAGACAGCATGGTGGATCTGGAAGGGAAGAAGAGACCAACCTTTCAAACCTGGAGGGAAGCATCACTAAGAGGGATAGCTAAAAGAGCAAGAAAGATACAGGGCTGCCAAGAGCCGGATGGTGGGGTGGGGGTGGAGGTGGAGGAGGGGGGCAAGGGGGGCGCGGTGCCCAGAGGAGAGCCTTGAGAAATCCCACAAAGGAACATATCTGATTTGTATATCTCTTCAGGGGGTGGCAGCAAGTTCCACGTAATGTGATTTAGCCTGAGGCTCATGTAGCAAGGAGTATTGAGGAGACAGGTATTGGCTCAGACTATAAATTAGAGGCTGTAAGGCCTCAGCACGGCCTTTTAATGTTCTATCTCAGAGAGAGAGAGAGAAAGAGAGAGAGGGAGAAATAGAGAGGAAGAGAAAGAGGGAGGGAGAGGGGAGAGGGGGAAGAGAGGGAGAGAGAAAGAGAAAGGAGAGGGAGGGAGGGAGGAAGGGAGAGAGAGGAGATGTCTGTTTGTTTTCAGGTTCTGAGATCTGGCCTATTAGAGGACCAGCACCCTCGAGAGGCAGGCCTATGATCTAAGCGTGTGCCTGTGATTCTCCCTCCCCCCACCCCAACTCTGAACCCAAAGGAATAAACAACTAACAAAGCTCAAGGTTGGTGCTGGCCAGATGCCTCTGTGGTTAAGAGCTCTCACCACTCTTTCAAAGGACCTGGGTTCAGTTGCCAGCACCCACATGGTGGCTCACAACCGTCTGTAACTCCAATTCCAGGGGACCCTGTGCCCTTTTAGGACTTCTGAGGGAGCTGCCTGCATAAATGCACATACATATCCTCAGGCACACACACATTACAAAAACAAAAACAAAAACAAAAAAAACCAAAAACTTCAAGGCAACTCTTGGCTACATAGTCTGAGGCCAGCCTGAGCTACACAAGCCCTTCTCTCACATACAACGACCATGACAAAAATCCCACTGCCCCTCCCCCCAGAAAGTGAGCCTTTTTTTTTTTTTTTGGCTTGCACATGTATAGACTCCCATAAAAAGGCTTAAACCCCTCAAAGCAGCCTAAATCTGCATCAGGTCCCTTAAACCCTCTATACCTGCCATGTGGCGTGATCAAAAACAGACTCGGGCCACCGACCTAACCTTCTCTTAAGGGCATCAGACTCCACACCACGTCGTCAGCATCATTCAACCCTGCCCATAAATATGGATGCCGTGCTAACGAGACATGGTGCTAATTCAACAGTAGTGTCGTGCGGGAGTGTGTGCAGATCACACACACACGGAGAACTGTATTGAAAAGCCGGAGTAACAATCAGAGTTTAATAAATGGTAATTTGCTCCTTGCCACTGTGCGTGTCGGGAGCCGGGGAGGGTAATAAAAAGGGGTCCCTTCAGGAAGGTGGAGGGCAGCACATTTGCCATGATGGCTTCATTTTCATCCTCTTATTTCTCGGGATTGAAATTAATTCTCATCTACCTATCCTCTCTTTTCGGAAAATAACTCCCAGGGAATGGTAGAAGATACAATTTGATAAGAATTATTTGTCACTGGGACCAAAATTTAACTGGAGTTACAGAATGAGGAAAAGCCCCAGCTCCAGAGAGACACAGTGAGGTAAAGAATGCGGACAATTATCCGGATCGTTCGAGGGAGGGATCGTTCTTGCTTCGGTGTTCGACTCGTCTGAATAACTGTTCTCATCTTTTAGGTCTGCTGGAGAATCCCTGGCCAGAAGATCTGTCAGCAAAGAGCCGGAAGAAGATGTGCATGTGCAGAGACAGGACGGGAAGACTGCAGAAGCTTTGCCCTCCACAGGCGTAGGGTGGCCCAGCATGAACAGCAGCAGCTGCAGGAAGGTATTCCTTGGAGCTAGACACGAGAAAGCAAGCAATGCTAACGCAGACACAGAAAACCAAGGCCCAGGGAGCCAGGGGTACAACCTGAGGGCAGCTGGGTTTTGCTGAGTGGAGCTGGGAAGATGAAGACAGCAAACAGAACAGTACCAGGTGTGTGCCAAGCCAAACAGGCTGAGCAGGTGTGTGCACATCTGCATGTGCGCTGTGGAAATGGAAGGCCCCTGAAGGCCCTCCCCCCCTTTTAAATATGGCTCCTTTAGGGCCTGGAGATACGGATCCAGCGTTAAGAGGGCGCAGTTAGTTCTCTCACGGAGGACCCTGGTTCAGTTTCCAGCACCCATGACCACATGGTCCAGCTCACAACCACCTGTAACCCCAGCTCCAGGGAAAATCCAACACCGCTGGCCTCTGTGGGCATATACACTCATGTGCATATACTACCCCTTACTCACACATAGTTAAAAATTAAAATAAATTATATATTTTTTAAGACAGCTGCTTTAGAACTGGGAGTGTCTCTTGGCTAGTGAGTGCTTGCTTAGTAACCATAAAGTGTTGGATCCTCAGCATAAACCGGACGTGGGGGTGCATGCCTGTAATGCCAGCATTCAGCAGGCGGAGGCAAGATGGTCAGAAGTTCAAGATTGCCCTTGACTACTGTATTAGTAACTTTTTCTCTCGCTGTGATAAAACACCACAACTAAAGCAACTTCTAGAAGGGTTTATTTGGGGCTTAGGGCTCCAGAGAGATGTGCGTCTACCTCACCATGGCAGCAGGTTGGCAAAGTGCTCGAGCAGCAGCTGAGAGCTCACATCCGGACCCCCAAACAGGAAGCAGAGAAAGAACTGGGGATCTGAAACTGTGAGTTCAACCCTGCCCCCCCAAACCCCCCAGCCCGGTCCCCACCACCACCACCCCCAGTGACACATCTCCTCCAGCAAGGCCACACCCCCTAATCCTTCCCTAACAGTTTCACTCATTCAGGACCAAGCATTCAAATGTAAGAGCCTGCGTGGGCCTGTTGGGGCACACTGTGCGAAGGTGTGTCTCTGTATATTCACCTGTTGATTGCTAGGCCAGCGCAGGGTACTACCAGGCGGTAGTGTCTTGGCATTGCTGTTTCTATGGCCCATCACCGGTCATATATTATGTAAGCATTTGTCCTTCCTCACTTGCCTATTGGTTGAAATAAAGAGCCGACAGACAGTAGCTGAGCAGGAAGTGGAAGAGGGGGACTCTGGAAAAGAGAACAAAGGCAGGAGATTTGCCATCACACTTGGTGATGACTGGTTGGAATAGAGATGAGGAGAGAGAGGGGGAGAGAGAGAGAAAGAGAGAGAGAGAGGGAGAGGGAGAGGGGGAGGGAGAGAGAGAGAGAGAGAGAGAGAGAGAGAGAGAGAGAGAGAGAGAGAGAGAGAGAGCGCTAGCCACATGGTGGAGTGCAGTGCCAGGATTAATGGGGTTAAGCTAGATTAACTGGTTAAGACACTGCCCTAGCTAAAAGGCCTAAGCCTTACAATATTAAAAAGCCTCCATGTCGTTATTTATTCCATTGGCGGGTCCAAAAGTCCCCACTACGGAGGCCAGCCTCACACACCATCACCACTGTTACTTAGCAAATTTAAAGTCGACTAGGGCTACAGATGAGACACTGTTTCGAAAAACAAAACCCAAAAATATAAGCAATTACCAAAAAAAGCAATTATAAAGACGAAGACAGATGCTTTACTTAAATGTCTGGATGATCTATTATTTGAGACTTTTTCTTTGTCAACTGGTGCATTCATTTTTTCAGATACTGATTTCTCTTGGAGACAGGGTTTCTCTGTGTATCTTTGGCTGCCCTAGACTCACTTCGTAGACCATGCTGGTCTCAAACTCACAGCGATCCACCTGCCTCTGCCTCCCGAGTGCTGGGATTAAAGGCGAATGCCACCACACCCGGTGCTAGTATGGTTCTTATATGAAATTTCCCCGACCAAGCCTCGTGTGTTGGGTACCATTCAGGCTTGGTACTGCAGCTGGTGAATGCCATCACGGAGAGGAGACTGCATTATAAGGGCATAAAGGTCATCCTTGGAGTAACCCATTGGTGAGCTCAGACTGAATACGATGTAAGGAAGTGGGGCCTGCACTAGATCACTGGGGACATGTCTTGGAAGGGTACATCTTGCCCTGGGCTCTATTCTCGTCTGCTTTTCTGCTTACCACTTCTGCCATTTGTTCCTGCTCCCGTGATCCCCTCTGGAAGCAATGCAGCCAGCTGAACATGGAATGAAGTCTTTGACCTTTCTCTTAACTGTCCTTCTAAGACATTTGTCACAGTGACAAAGACACCAGATAACACAAGAGTTCGATGCAATAGCTTCCAAGCTTGCTGTAGAAATCAGTAATATCTGGCATTTTAAATTCCACAAATTATTTAATGTTCCTTCCTTCCTTCTTTCTTTCTTTCTTTCTTCCTTCTTTTTTTTTTCTGTTGTTTGTCTGTTTGTTCTTTGTTTTTGTTTTCGAGACATAGTTTCTCTGTGTAGCTTTGGCTGTCCTGGACTCGCTTTGTAGACCAGGCTGGCCTCGAACTTGCAGCGATCTGCCTGCCTCTGCCTCCTGAGTGCTAGGATTAAAGGCGTGCGCCACCACCACTCAGCTGATGTTTCATTTTTCAAAAGGCATAACTTTATTCCTCTCTCCTTGAAGATAGGCTGAACTTAGTGTCTTAATGTCTATTTCTTTTCTAACAGGCTGGGGGTTGAACCCAAAACCTTGTGCACAGCAGCTTAAGGGCCTCAGAGCTACACTCAAGTGGAGATTTAGAGACTTGCCTCCTCCTCCTCCTCCTCCTCCTCCTCCTCCTCCCATTTTTTGAGACAGGCTTTCTCGTATATCCCTGGCTGTGCTTGCTTTGTGCACCAGGCTGTCCTCAAACTCATGTAGGTCCACCTGCCTCTGTCTCCTGAGTGCTAGGATTAAAGACGTATACCACCATGCCTGGCAAAGACTTGCTTCTAATGGAGAAAATACAGTAACTGGACGTGTGTGGGTTCCAAGGAGAGGCTAGGAGAGGCTTTGCAGATTCTTCTTAGTTCTCCCTAGTAAATGCTTCACTCTAGAAGCTTCTGTTAAGAGAACACACAGAAGCCTAATGGGATGTCCATGTAGCAAGGATCTGAGGCCTTCTGCCAACAAGCCCCTGGGTGTGTGTTGTGTAGCAATTTCCTCTCAAATTTTTCTTGAAGACATTAGAAACTCTAAAGGAGCCTCCTGAAGAGGCTCAATTCTTGTTTGTTTGTTTTTTTGTTTGTTTGTTTTGGTTTTAGAGACAGGGTTTCTCTGTATAGCCTTGGCTGCTCTGAAACTCACTCTGTACACCAGGCTGGCCTCGAACTCAGAGATCCAGCTACATTTGCCTCCCAAGAGCTAGGACTAAAGCTATGTGCCACCACACCTGCCCCTTAAATTGTTAAAGGGATTCTTATTAAGAGTCACAAAGTTGCCAGATGGAGGTAGCATATCCTCTTTTAATCCTAAAACTCAGGAGGCTGAGGCAGGCATATCTCTGAGCTCAAGGTCAGTCTGGTTTACAAAGTAAGTTTAAGGACAGCCAGAACTACACAGAGAAGTCCTGTCTCAAAAAGCCAAAAAAGAAAAAGAAAGAAAGAAAGAAACAGTAAGGAAGTAAACAACTCAGAAGGCTCAGGAAGTCTCTAAAACTTAGCAGATACATAAGGCTCCTCCTTCCCCCAAGGTTACATAAGTAGTATGAACTTCTAAGGAGACCTAGACCAGCCAAACTGCCTAGGAAAGACTGAGATCAGCTTCCCGAGTCTTTTTTTTCTTTTTTCCAAAACAGGGTTTCTCTGTGTAGCCCTGGTTGTCCTTGAACTCCCTCTGGAGATCAGGCTGGCCTCAAACTCAAGTTGCCTCTGCCTCCCAAGTGTTGGGGATTTAAGGTATGCATCACTATTGTCTGACTCTGAATTTAATTCATTTTCAGTATCACAACTGGTGTGTGTGTGTGTGTGTGTGTGTGTGTGTGTGTGTGTGTGATGTAAGTACATGTCTGTTCATGCTCACATGTTTATGTGGAGGCCAGATCTTGATTGCACTCCATTTTTAAAAATTATTTATTTATTTTTATTTTATGTGCATTGGTGTTTTGCCTGCATGTATGTCTGTGTGAGGGTGTCAGATCTTGGGGTTACAGACAGTTGTGAGCTGCCATGTGGGTGCTGGGAATTGAACTTGGGTCCTTTGGAAGAGCAGTCAGTACTCTTAACTGCTGAGCCATCTCTCCAGCCCCGATTGCACTCCATTTTATATATTGAAGTAGAGTCTCTTCCTGAACCTGAAGCTCACTGAGTTGGGTAGTCTAGTCAGCCACTTTGCTCCAGAGATCCTTTATCTCTGCTGCCCCCTCCCCCCACAGCATCGCTGTCACAGACAGATATCACTGTTGCTCCTACCCAGCATTTATGTGGGTGGCCAGGGATCCGAACTCCGGTCCTTATGTTTATCCAACAGGTGCTTTACTGGATGAGCCATCGTCCTACCCATGCCAGCTCTTTGATCTGTGTGGTCTTTGGCATTGTGTGAAAGGACATTTAAAGAAGAAACTGGCCGGATCAGAGACAATGCTCAGGACTAAAGAAAAGAGCATCAAGAAGAGTTTGCATCAGCTGTCTCATTCACTCGGACAGTTCAGTGCCTCCTGTGGGTGCCCAGCCTGTCAGAAATAAGCTCGGGAATGAAGGAGGAAGAGGAGAGAGAATGGAGAGAGGGAGGGGAGGAGGGAGAAAAGGAGGGGAGGAGGGAGAGAGGGACTGGAGGTCTAAGTAAGTCCCAGGAACACTAGCTCCAAGTCCTGGTCTCACCCTCTAAACTGTTTGGATTTGGAGGAAATTCCTTCATTCCTCTGAATCTCCATTTTTTTTTTCATCTTGAATCAAAGAAAATATCTTCCTACCATAAGACTCTTATGAGTCTTCTACAATATAAATCATACACGACCATGTAGAATGGGCGGGATTTGTAGCTCAGTGGTAGAATACCTGCCTAGAATTCACAAGGCCCTGGGTTTGATTCCCAGCACTGCCCAAACCCACAGATCTAGAACACTACAGTGTGAGTGTACACCTCCAGTTTCAGCACTTAGCAACTTGAGGCAGGAGGATTGCCAGGAGTTCGAGGCCAGCATGGGCTACCTAGAAAGACCCTGTCTATGTAACACCAAGGCTCCTGCAACAGTGTGGAAGAGGGGACAGAAAGACTGTAAAAGAGAAGAATGCTGTAAAACGCTGTCTTCTGGATATGACGTGGAGGCTGCTGCGTTCATGATGTCATAGCAACAGTGAACACCGCAAGACTGCATCAACATTCTGCCATGCATGGTGGCGGGGACTCAGTGTTATAGTCACCGCTCAAGTAAATAACTCCCCACCCATGCCCATGTAAGCAACCTTAACATAGTGCCAAGGGCTACACATAAAAAAAGCGATGTAGAGCAGGGCGTGGTGGTGCACGCCTTTAAGCCCAGCACTCGGGAGGCAGAGGCAGGCGGACCGCTGTGAGTTCGAAACCAGCCTGGTCTACAAAGTGAGTCCAGGACAGCCAAGGCTACACAGAGAGACCCTGTTTCGAGCCCCCCTCCACCTAAAAAAAAGACATGTTGGAGAAGGGGAAAGGGTAAAAGGAGGTGATGGGGAGGCTGGTGAGTGAGTTAAGGTGCTTGGCACCAAGCCTGGCAACCCGAGTTGGATCTCCAGGGCCCACATGACAAAAGGAGAACCAACGCCTGAAAAGTTGTCTTCTCGCCTCCACACGTGTGCCACCACACACACACACACACTCACACACACCTGTAAAAGGCATCTAAGGGAACTCGATGGGGGGGAATATGATGAAACTATATTTCATACTTATGAAATCGTGAAAGAATAAATAAATTAACAACAGCAGCGGCGATAGCACTATGAACGAACCGTTATAGTCTAGAGCAGGCGCCCAGGTCTCCGAATGTTCACTGAAGAAAGAATGAGCGAAGCCTGCTGTCTCCTACAGACGAACGGCTTGGAGCTTAAGGGGCCTTGAGTGTGCAGCAGCCCGGGGACAGGACTGTAGCTTGCCAGGGGTTTGTCAGAGGAGCACGACTCGTCTCCTTATTTATGCACCAGGTTTTCATCATTCGCTGCCCACACTTAGGGGATTAATTCTTGGGACGTGCAGTCAGTAACACACCAGCCAGCCAGACGACAGATACAGATAAGAGCAGCCAGGGTTGTAATTCCCATCCCATTGACAGGCCTTCAGCAAACAGGGAAAGAATGGAGCAGCTGAAAACTTCCATTCAAAGTCAGTAACAATAAGTTACAAGCGACTCTGTGTGTGTGTGTGTGTGTGTGTGTGTGTGTGTGTGTGTGTGTGTGTGTAGGGCAAGGGTGAAGGGCAAGGGCGAGGTGGGCAGGAGGAGGGTGGGCAACCAGCCCTGTTCTTTGTCCCAGCGGAGACCACAGGGCCAGATAGACAGCGGGCTGAGAGCCTGCTTAGGTCTTAGGGAAATGATGAAAGCCTCTCAATTTAAAAGACAAGACTATGAAAGTCTAAATGCCCCCTTTGCATACAAGCCTTTAGAACTTTACATTTTTTAAGGTGAATATGATCAAAGTATATTATATGCATTATGGAAATGCCATAACGAGGCCCATTACTCTGTACAATTAATATAGGCTTTATTAAAAAAAAAAAGGATTCCTTCATTATGGAAATAGCAATTTTATTGATGAATATAATTGCTGAGGAGCACCGGTGTCTGGAATGCCGTGAGATGCCAAAATGAGCCTGATTCACCAACTCACCCCTCTCCCCTGCCTCTTTTTGTTTTTATACCCGTGAAAAAAATCTTCCTGTGATCTCTGTATAATTAAATGGGGTAGATTCAGGCAGTGCTGTGGCAATGGAGACTGCCCACTGTTGTTCGCTTTCAGGGTATTCAATGAACCATTATTCCTAAAATATAAATACAAAAGAATTGTTGTGGGTAGACTGCTGAGATGGTTCTGCTGCTGGAGTGTGTGTGTAAGTACAAGGGCCTGGATTCGAATCCTCAGAGCGCATATAAAAACTGGGCACAGTGGGCCGGGTGTGGTGGCGCACGCCTTTAATCCCAGCACTCAGGAGGCAGAGGCAGGTGGATCGCTGTGAGTTCGAGGCCAGCCTGGTCTACAAAGTGAGTCCAGAATAGTCAAGACTACACAGAGAAACCCTGCTTAAAAAAACAAAACAAACAAAAAAAAAAAAAAAACTGGGCACAGTAACCTCCATTTCAGTGCTCTTGCCAGGAGATGGAAGTAGTCAGAGACAAAAAAAAAAAGTCTCCTAAACTGAAGGTTCAGCTAGCCAGGAATACACTGCTCTGAAAAAAGAGACTTCCTTAAATAAGGAGGGAGGTGAGGACCAACTGCAGAGGTTGTGCTCTGACCTTCACACCCATGTTCATATGCACACACATGAACACGCCCCCACACACAAAATTTACTTTAAATTAAACACAGAATTACTGCATAATCCCATTCTACTGCTCACATGTAATCCCTAAAGAACGGAAAACCAATCTCGAGCCAACCCACGCACAAGAATTGTTGTTTACAGCACTGTTTACTGTAAACACTACATCACTACAGGAATGGATAGACAAGTTGTGGTATAGCTATGTGATGGAATATTATTCAGCCATAAAAAGGGAGGCTCTATTTGTGCCTGCTACCACATAAATGCACTTTAAAGAGATGATATTGAAAGAAGCCAAACACAAAGGTTTTGCTTGGTATGATTCCTTTTCACGAAATATCCAGGAGAGGCAAATCCATAGGCACAGAATGAAGACTGGCAGCTGCTGGGCGCTGGCGACAGGGGGTAAAGGGAAGGCTCATATTGAGTACAGGAGGTTTGGGGGGCTTTTTGTGCTTTTGTTGTTGTTGTTGTTGTTGTCGTTGTTGTTTTATTTTGGTTTTTTTGGGGGGATTGTTTGTTCGTTTGAGACGGGGTCTCTCTTTGTAGCACTGGCTGTCCTGGACTCTCTTTGTAGACCAGACTGGCCTCGAACTCACAAAGATCCACCTGCCTCTGCCTCCCGAGTGCTGGGATTAAAGACGTGTGCCACCATGCCCAGCCGGGTTTTTGGTTTTTGGCGACAGGGTTTCTCTGTAGTCCTTGCTGTCCTGGAACTCATTTTGTTGATCAGGCTGTCCTGAAACTCAAGAGATCAGCCTGTCTTTGTCTCTCAAGTGCTGGGATTAAAGGCCTGCACCACCACACCCGGCCAAGTACAGAGTTTTATTTTGGCATTGTGGAAGTGTTTTGGAACTAGGTAGGGGTGACAGTTGTACAGCACTGTGTAATCATTCACCTCAACATGTCTCTGTGGCTAGGAGTGGGTTCAGTGGTAAAGACCTTGCAGAGTATCCCCAGTGCCAAGAAAGCTTTTTCCCCCCCTAAGACAGGGCCTTATTATGTATCTCTGGCTGTCCTGGAATTCACCATATAGACTAGGTTGGCCTGAAGCCTCAAAAAAATAAATAAATAAATAAATAAATAAAAATAAAAAATAAAATAAAATAAAGCCGGGTGCTATGGCACATGCCTTTAATCCCAGCTCTCAGAGGCTAGTGGATTGCTGTGAGTTCAAGGCCAGCCTGGTCTACAAAACAAGTCCAGGACAGCCAAGGCTACACAGAGAAACCCTGCCTCAAAACAAACAAACAAACAAAGATTGGTTTTATTTGAGACAGAGTTTGTAGACCAAGCTGGTCTCATACTCACAGAGATCCACCTGCTTCTGCCTCCCGAGTGCTAGGATTAAGGCGTGGGCCACCATGCCAGACTTCAAAAAAAAAAATTGGGGGGGGGGAGGTTCTCTGTGTAATCTTGGCTGTCCTGGACTTGCTTTGTAGAACAGGCTGGCCTCGAACTCACAGCGATCTGCCTGCCTCTGCCTCCCAAGTGCAAAGATTATTTTTAAGGCTAATTTTATGATGTGAATTCTATCTTAAATGATTATCTTTAAGACTGGGGTCTGCAAGATGGCTCAAAGGTAAAGGTGCCTTCTGCCAAGCCTGACAACCCAAGTTCAAAACCTAGGACTCACATAGTAAACAGAAAGAAACTCCTCCCCTACCTTACGGGTAGTCCTTATGGCTTCCACACAAGTACCCATGACACACACACACGCACACACACACACACACACACACACAATCTAAAACATAAAATTTCAGTTGTGTTAATTGTGGAAAAGAAAATCCCAGCACCTCAGACGGAGACACCTCTTTTAACTGACCCCCAGTTCTCCCCTCTAGGCAATTGTTAGAAAATCTGTGTGTTCTTTCAGAGAGATTTAAGTCTAGGCTATGCATGCATGTGTATGCATGTGCTTTTGCGCATATTAAATAGAAGCAGAAATGCAGTGCTATTTCATGGGGGATGTTTCTCATAGCCCAGGCAGGCCTTGAACTCACTATGTAGCGGAGGATGACCTTGAACTACTAACCCATCTCCTGAGTGTTAGGATCACCAGCGTTTGCCACCATGCCCAGTTTATTCCATGCAGGGGCTGGAACCCAGGGGTTTGCACTTGCTGAGTGAGCACCCTACCCACCGAGCTGCAGCCCCTCAGTTCTGTGGGCCTCAGCCCATGTCTACTTGATCACAGTTTTCAGGGCTGGACTCAGGACTCTGTTCCTCTGAGGCTCGCCTGGGACTACACATGTGCAAGTGAGTGGCTGGCAGGGAGCGGCCTGGCCAGTAGCTGGTGGCTTCTCAAGTTCCTGAGTGCCCCAGGCCTCCTGCATCCTCCTGGTTGGTTTCCAAGGTCTTCTCCAAGCCTGGGACTCAGGTCTTTTCAAATACTCTTCTGTCTTCATCTTCCACAGGTCATCTCAGCCCTTCACAGGGCACCTTCCAGTGCTCAGCATCTCTGCCCACCATAGCCTGACAGTCCGTAATCCTACAAAGGTGAGCCTAGCCCTTGGTTAGTTGTTTTTAAGGCATCCCCATAGGTTTTATGAGCCTAGATTTTTAGAACCTGACAGAACGCTTTGCCCATTGTTACCCAGTGCTGTGCAATCAACTCATAAGAGACTGACAAGCTTTCTCTATTGATTTGTTTTAAATACCTACTCATAAAGCCAGGCATGGTGGTCCATGCCTGTAATCCCATCACTTGGGAGGCAGAGGAGAATCTTGGGTTCTAGGGTAGCCTGGGCTACATAGCAAGACCCTACTTTTTTTTTTAATCTAGTTGTTGTTGAGCCTTGCTGTGCACCAGTTATTTAGTTATATACACAATTCTTTATATATAAAGAATATATATATTCTTTATATATAAAGAATTGTGCTAGCCCCTTGGAGGGGTACTACTAAACCCCGTCTTGCACAGGAAGGTAACAAAGCTTAGAGAAATGGAAGAACAGGCCAGCTATGAACGCAGGACAACTGACTGGAAACGCCAGACTCCTTCTTTCTACCACATTGCTACATGGTCCACAACCTGTCAGTCATGAGAAGTGAGTCTTACCAGGAACAGGGACGTGTGCACCTGCTGACGCATCCCCGGGGAAATTACATCCAATCTGAAACTGAGAAGGAACAAAAGCCGAGGGGACCGAGCATCCTAGGCATTCGATGTCCTCATTGGCTGCACTAGCCTTGGCCTGTAGTAGAGACCTGTTCTCTCCTAACGTGAGCTGGCATCTCTCCAGCCTGAGGCCTGCTCCTATGGAGGCCCCTTCTTGTCTTGTCTTACCCCTTCTCTATTGGGGTACTACACTCTGAAATCCACGAACCTCAGTTCAAATGCCAGCATCTCCTTGCATTAATGCTGAGGCTTCAGACTTAAGAAGAGTCATTTCAGCCGGGCATGGTGGCGGACGTCTGTAATCCTAGCACTCTGGAGGCAGAGGCAGGCGGATCTCTGTGAGTATGAGGCCAGCCTGGTCTACAAAGCGAGTCCAGGACATCCCAGGGCTCTTACACAAAGAAACCCCGTCTCAAAACAAACAAACAAGTCATTTCTGTGCTGCAAAAATGTGTGGCCCTCTCAGCTCAGGGCTCAGTGACTGCACGTTCCCTTCCCTTCCCTCCTGCCAGGCAACAAGCAGGCTCTGCTCCCATCACATTCCAGGTCTTGGGTTTTCTCAGGTCACAGTTCTAGACCTGGGGTGATTTTTAATCCTCTCTCTCTGCCCTCTGCCCTCACTCCACACAGGCATATGATCGGTCCTGGCCCCAGACACAGAGTGGATATGAAAAGGACATTGTATCCGAGCCCAGAGCCCAGAATTCCGTGCATGGGTCAGGTTCCCACCTCCCACAGCACTAACCAGGTCTGTAGAGTCACATGAGGGCCCATGACCCCAGCCCAGATGCTCTTAGGTCTTGCCCCCGCAGCCTGGATGAAGCTGGGGGCACACTGCCCAAGTGTTAGTTACAGGCTCAGTCTGCTCCTCAGGGGAGCTGTTCCTGGGAAAGTTGGGAAGTACACAGATGCCTGAATCAAATCTTCTTCCTACCCCAGTCGTGCATGTCATTTCTGAGACCCATTATCCCTTTCGTACTCTCAGACAATGCCCTCTTCTACTGTGGAGCTGAGCTGGTCTCTCTAGAGTTGTGCACAATTCACTAAGTGGATTATATCTGAATGTCCTTGTTTCATGCTGACAGCCTTGGGAGGTGAGTACTGTTTCTATCCCCATCCTGTGAACCACAGCAACAAATGCCAGTGGTAGACAGAACAGAGCGGCTGCTGTTCTCCACGCCTTAGGGTCACTGGCTCATACCTCTGTCACTGTCCCTTCTGTGGTATCGACGCTATAACTGCTGCTCATTAAATGAGACCCAGAAAGGTAGAGTCAGGGGCCCAGGTCACACAGACAGCAAATGACAGGCGCTAGTGTTCCGGTCTGGCCGTTCTGGCTCCCGGGACTCCTAGTCAGTCTGCTCCACAGACCCTTGTGTTTCTTGAGACAGACAGTCTCGTGTATCGCCTTAGCACACACAGCTTGTATTACAAATCGATGAGTTGTGAGGCAGAAGGGCCCTGGCTCAGCCGTGGAGGTTTCCCCAAGTACTGAAGGACAGACCACAGTGATTGATTTCTTGGCTGAGCCTTTAAATGTCAGAGTGTGTGTGACTACCTCAGACGCTGGGTCCAGAAATACAATGCGGAGGGAAGGGCATTCTAGTGTGTGAGGTGAGGAGGAGGAGGGGGAGGAGGAGAAGGAGGAGGAGGAGGAGGAGGAGGGGGGGGGAGGAGGAGGAGGAGGAAGCAGGAAGAACAATAATGCAGAGTGCACACATGTGGGATGTGTGAGTTTCCCGGGGGAGGTAGTGGTGTGTGTGTGTGTGTGTGTGTGTGTGTGTGTGTGTGTGTGTGTGTGTGCTGAGAGCATCACACTTGACCTTGAGTGGCTGTGAAGTCATTTCTGGTATGGCACAGTCCAGAGAGAGATAGGTGGTAACCTGATTTAGCTCTCTGTATTGATTGGTCCCTGTTCAGATCAGCTCATTAGACCAGCCTTGACTATAGCCAGCTCTGTCCACCTGCTCTCAGAACTCACCCAGACCGCCTCCTGCACGGTTCTGTGGGCCCGCCCAGCCCAATCATTACCTGTCTTGGGAGGAGCTAGGGGACAGACATATCCAGGACAGGCAGAAAGCTCCTCCTATCACACACAGTCTGGAAGGAGATTGACAGGATAAGGGAGAAGACAAGAAATAGACCGCGGGTGGGTCTCAGATATATTGTGCGCGGTAAGGCCAGAAAATGAGGTCATGTGAGAGACTTGTGGGGAGGAGGTGAGGGAAGGAAGCCCAACAGGGTTTCTCTGAGGACTTGACATTTCGGAAGCCAAGATTACAAGGTGTACAATACCATACCTAGTTTATGCTGTATAGGGCTCGAAGCCAGGGCTTCAGACACAGGCAAACACTCTGCCAGTTGAGCTGTAGTCCAGCTTCTGAGTGGTCCTAAGATGCAGCAGTTCCGTCATTTCTCTTAGTCCCCTCATAATACCCATTTCTTTTTTTTTTTTTTTCTAAGACAGGGTCTGACTATGTATCCCTGGCTGTCCTGGACCTCACTATGTAAATCAGGCTGGCCTCAAACTCACAGAGATCTGCCTGCCTCTGCCTCCCAAGTGCTGTCATTAAAGATGCGAGCCTTACCGGTGGTGGCGCACACCTTTAATAGCAGCACTTGGGAGGCAGAGGCTGGCGGATTGCTGTGAGTTCAAGGCCAGCCTGGTCTACAAGGCAAGTCCAGGACAGCCAAGGCCGTACAGAGAAATCCTGTCTTGAAAAACAAAAACAAACAAAAAACGTGAGAGCCCTAACCCGGCTTACACATTCTCTGTTTCTAAAATAGAGGAACTGAGCAGGACATGGTGGCACGCATGCTTGTAATTCCAGCACTCAGAAGCAGAGGCAGGAGGATGTCTGTGAGTCCAAGGCCAACCTAATCTACAAAATGAGTCCAGGATAGCTAAAGCTACACAGAGAAACCCTGTTTTGATAAATAAATAAGTAAGTAAGTAAGTAAGTAAGTAAATGCAACAGGCACATCACAATTGTTGTTTTTATGGTTTGTACGATGGGTTGCTGCTGTGTCTCATCAGCAGGCAGCCACAGGCTTTGTACATACTGATGGCCCCGTGAAATGGCACTCTTCTGATGCAGCAATGCAGAAGTGTGTCATTCAAAGGGGCTGCCTCCACACAGCCCCTCACACTTATCGTTTCCAAGGCTGGGCAGCGATGCCTTCTTCCCCCAGATGATCTGGTGTTTTTAACCTCAGCTGTACCTCAGAAATAAAATCATCGGGGGATTTTCGAAGAAAACACACATGACTGGGCCCCGTGAGTTAGGGACGTGTGATTTCATTGACATGAGTAGTGCCCGAGACACTTAGGGTTTAGAACAGCTCTCTAGAGATTTTGACACTGCAGCTTCAATAATTAGCTAAGGATGCTGGGCCAGGCAGAGGGCTGAGGGCTGAGCAGAGGATGAAAGTGGTAGTGTCTTCCCTCTCTTGTCAGTCCTGTCCTCTGTTGTTTCTCTTTGGTCCCAGAAACTATGGTCTCTGGGAAGAGGCAGTCGGGAGCTCCGGGTGGTGGGAGTCTTGGGGATCCCCTCCACAAAGCTGTTATCTGGGTATCTTTTCACACATTCTGAAAGGTTCCCCCAAACCCAGCTTGCGTAGTCCTGGGCTCACACTAGCTCACCCGTGGGTCCTCACTGAACATCCTGACTCCTGGCTTCAGGAGAGACATGGGGCACAGGGCTGCTGAGAGATCCCCAGTGGAGGGGGGGTGTATCCCCAGGCCAGAGAGTCAGAAAGGCAGTCTGTGTCTGCAAGATGTGCCCAGATGAGGGCTTGCAATAGGCTTTCTGGGAAATCTTATTTGAGATGAATAGGAATAAAAATCGTGGTTTGGAGCTTTGAGATAAGGTTTTGTTATGATACCTAGAATGACCTCCCACTCCCAGACTCACTTGATCCTCCTATCTCCGTATCTGGGATAACTGAGACTGAGGTAGGCACTGCTGTGCCTGCCAATATCCTATATAAATGAGATTTCATCCGCGGGCTATGGTGGCGCACGCCTTTAATCCCAGCACTCAGGAGGCAGAGGCAAGAGGATCTCTGTGATTTTTGAGGCCAACCTGGTCTACAAAGGAAATCCCAAGACAGCTAGGGCTACATATAGGGAACCTGTCTCAGAATAAACAAACTCAGAGCTAAATAAGTAAATAATAAATAAATAAGGACAATAAGTCATTGGGGGGCGGGGAAGCATCTGAGTCTTCTTGATATTCCAGAAAGACACTCTGCATAGTTAATGGAAATAATAGCTTATGTAGAACCAAGGCTGTAGCTCAGTTGATAGAGTGCCTTCCCCAGTATGCAGGAAGCGCTGGGTTTGATTGCCAGCATTGCCTAAACTAGAAATGGTTGTATACAACTGTAATCCCAGCACTTGGGAGAAAGAGTCAAGAGGATGACAAAAATTCTAGGTCATCCTTGTCTACAAAGCAACCTCGAGGAGGCCAGGCTCGGGTAAATGAGATCTTATCCAAAAATGAAAGAAAGGAAGGGAGGGGGAGGGAGGAAGAGAGGAAGAGAAAGAGAGAGGAAGGAAGGGAGGGAGGGAGGGGTGGGGGAGGGAGGGAGATAGAGAGAGGGGAGAGGGGAGGGAGGGAGAAAGAGAGGAAGAGAGAGAGGAAGAGAAAGAGAGAGAGAGAGAGGGAGGGAGGGGAGGGAGAGGGAGAGAGGGGGAGGTGGGTTCAGTTGCTATAGACAGAGCCTTCATGATGTGTGGAATCCACCAGAGAAGACCACTCGGTCATGGGTTTAAGCCAATAGAAAGTCTTATTAGCTGGCTGGCAACTACACTAGGTGTTTGGGATCCCGGTATAGCACTGAGCCTTTCTCAGGGTGAGCTTTTAAGCACAGAAAACCGTGTCCTGGGTAAACATACTTTAGTTAACAAGCACAGCTAGCCAGAAGCAAAACTACAGAAGCCAAAAAGCAAGGCCAGGACGTGCAGAGACGTTGATGGATTCGGCCTTTGTTTTAGTTTTGTCAGGTGGCATTTGTCTATATGCTGAGTTTTACAGCCTGGATGGCGCTTCCATCATGGAGTCAGTTGTGCTAGGGTCTGGGACCCTAGTAAGGTCCTGGGGTCCTGTTACACTTCATAGTGCTTGCTCACCAAATCCCCTGTGAAGCACCTATGAGCAACCTGGGGAAACTGAGGCTTAAGAGGCTAAGATTGGACCCCAGGCTATCCATCACATTAGCAGCCTCCATCTCCTCTTTCTGCCCTTCTCTATCTAGACCCAGAGGGAGGATTCCTGCCTTGCTCTTCGTGATCAGAGATGATTTAGAGTCCGAGACTACTATTTGCAGGTTAGAGTGCTGAGTCTGGTCCTGGCCTACCTGATTCTGGAAGGCTAGATTCCTCACATCAATCTGCCCCTAGAGTCAGTCAGCTTCCACAACCCCACCCTGCTTGGGTAGGCTGCACTTCATTTACAATTTTTTTTTCTTCCTGACCAGAGAACCCAAAGAGCAGACCTTGCCAGTTATGTTAGGGGGTCCCCTGCCCTCGGCAGACGGCAGCAAAAAACTCACTGCAGAATGAGCTTTGCCAGCCCCACATGGCTAGTGCCTAGTGGTGGCCCCAGAATGGCCCTGATATTCCGTCTGGGAAGTCTTGCCATGCCCAAGTTTCCACCATAATTTTAACCAGGGATTTGAGGGCGCTAGGAAATCTACACCTTGCTGGGGTGAGCACAGCCTGGGCTGTATCTGACTCCTCATAGCTCCCTGGAATACACTGGCCAGACACATAACATTCAGCTCTCTCTTCTAGACTCTCAGACCATTTGAGAAAGCCCAAGAGCACCTTCTGCACTCTGGGAAACGCTGTCGCCAACCTAAGGGCTTGGCATGAACCAAATTATGCTGAATTAATTGGATGTCATTAGTACTGTCAGGGGGGGGGGGCTGGGAAGCTGCAGCAGCCACTGAGCCTGGGGACCTGAAAGGCAGAGGCAGAACAGCCCCCAGCACTGGATGCTCCACACAGCTCGTGAGAAAGAATTCCTATTGTCAGCAGGAGCCAAAATAGCCACAGAACCCACTCCCACCTCAGCCAGCGCCTCTGTTCTGCAGCTGCCTTCCAGGCCGATGCTTTGAGTAATGACCCTCCAGGTACAACTGTCCCATTTTTGCAGGAGTCACCATACAGCCTAGATAATACGATTGAGCCAGCAGGGTCCCCCAACTCCATCACTGAGCACTGAGTTTGAATCACAAAGGAATCTGAAGTCCCTACCCTTTTGCTGCACTTCCAGCTTCCAGTGGGAGTAGCTTCGACTGATGAATTCTCACACTTGGTCATTGTTGGGTCTGAAGGAAACCCTTGAGTTTTCCAAAAGGGCAGGCCCACTGACCTGGACCAAAAGGACAGCCTTTGCTCAGCTCACACTGGCAGATGCTTTGAGCATTCCTCAGGAACCTGTAAGACTGTTTTCTGCCTGCCAGGAAGAGCCACTTGCCTCACCCTTCTTCCGGCAGATGAGGTGGCTGGCTCCCTATCGCCTTGTACCTGTGGTGCACACCAAAGCCAAGGCTAGCCTGCAGACCCCTCCAGTCCCGATTCACACGTACTTGGTATGCATCTCAAAGCTCATGCAAGCTGGCGCCCAGGCCCTTCTCACCTCCTCCTCTACCCTAAACTCCCAAGGCCGTGCCAGCTCTTGGGCTTCCCTCTCCCCAGCCACTCATCCTTCTGGTAAACCATAGGATCCACTCTTCCTGGTCAAGTCTGCATTGCCTCCATTGCTCTCTCCTCCTCTGGATGCCTCTGGGAGCTCACTCTCCTGTCCACAACCTTCCCCCAATCTATGGAGTGGCCATCTCGGTGGCTTCTTTCCTGTGCCCTTGATTAGAGTCATCACATCGAATTTATACACCTAAAGTGTGCAGGTTGCACAAGTGAATATACGTATCTGTGTGTAAAAGCCAGAGGACAACCTCACGGGCCATCCACTTATTTTGCCACAGGTCGGCCATTGGCCTGGGGCTGACTGATAAAGCTAGGCTGGCCGGCCAGACTGGTTCCTCAAAGAATCCACTTGTCTCTACCACCCGAGCCCTGGGGTTATAGACACATGTCCTCCCACCTCACTGTTTGACACAGTGTTAGGGAATCCAGACGTTTGTGCAACAAGCAGTTTATCCACGGAGCCATCTCCTGAGCACCTGCTTTTTTAATTTTGTTTTGTCATTTTTGGGGGTTTTTTGGTTTTGTTGTTGTTTTTCTTTTCTTTTCTTTTTGGTTTTTCAAGACAGGGTTTCTCTGTGTAGCCTTGGCTGTCCTGGACTCGTTTTGTAGTCCAGGCTGGCCTCAAACTCACAACGATCCACCTTCCTCTGTCTTCCTGAGTGCTGGGATTACAGGCATATGCCACCACTGCCCGGTCTTGTTATTTTATTTTTGAAACAGTGTCTTTCTTTGTATCCCGGGCTGGCCTTGAGTTCGTTGTGTAGCTCAAATTGGCTTCAAACTCACAGTAATTCTCCTGCCTCAGTTTCTCACAGCACTGCAATTTAAAAAATGTGTCACTACGGGGGCTGGAGAGATGGCTCAGTGGTTAAGAGCGCCACTTGCTCTTCCAGGAGTCCTGAGTTCAATTCCCATCAACCACATGGTGGCTCACAACCATCTATGATGTGATCTGATATACCCTCTTCTGTAGATAAAGCACTCATATGCAATAAATTAGTTAATTTAAAAAATAAAGTGACATTTTAAAATGTGTCACTACATTTTCTTTTTTTTTTTTTCTTTCTTTTTTAAAGATTTATTTATTTATTATTATGTATACAGTGCTCTGCCTGCATGTACACCTGCAGGCCAGAAGAGGGCATCAGACCACATTATAGATGGCTGTGAGCCACCATGTGGTTGCAGGGAATTGAACTCAGTAACCTCTGAGCCATCTCTCCAGGCTTTTTCTTACATACGTTCTGGGCATACAACTCAGGTCCACATGATTGTAAGGACACTGGGGGCTGGAGAGATGGCTCAGCAGCTAAGAGCTCCAGCTGTTCTTCCAGGAGAGTCCAATTCCCAGCACCCACATGACAACTCACAACCATCTATAACTGGAGTCTCTTCTAGCGTGGAACAAAATACCCATACATAACCGGGTGTGGTGGCACACGCCTTTAATCCCAGCACTCGGGAGGCAGAGGCAGGTGGATCGCTGTGAGTTCGAGGCCAGCCTGGTCTACAAAGTGAGTCCAGGACAGTCAAGGCTACACAGAGAAACCTTGTCTCAGAAAAAAAAAATACCCATACATGTATAGTTAATCTACTAATTAAAGAGTATGGACATTGTTGGGCAGACATCTCTACTGTACATCTCCTGAAGCGCTTCATAATCTAAAAAGCAAACTAAAAGTTGTGCTCATTAACATAGGCCCCATTCCTTCTTCTCCCAATCCCTGGCTACCATCGGTCAGTATTTTCTTTTGAGGCGGGGACTGTTTTGGGACAGGGTTTTTCTGTATAGACTTGGCTGTCCTGGACTTGCTTTGTCGACTAGGGTGGCCTTGAACTCACCGAGACCTGCCTAACTCTGCCTAATCCCTGAGTGCTGGGATTATAGGCGTGCGCCACAGTGCCTGGCTCCCTGTCAGCCTTTTACAGAAGTCTGAACTTGGTAGTACAGTCTTTTCTCTCTCGAAGTCACGCCAGCTCAGGCACTATTAAGCATTCCTCTGTTAAAGTGTGTGGAGTACCCTCTCTGAGGCGGGCTCCAGGAAATGCCTGGAGGGCAGAGGTCTCTGATCTCACGGAGCTACTTCAACCATCACTCACTCACACTGGTCCATTTCGCCTCCATGGCTTCAACCTGTAGCGGAAGCTCATTTCCTCCTGCACCTTTCTCAGCAGAGGAAATCCTTAAGATGCTCCTAGTGTGTACTATAAGGCTCCAGCCAGACCGTCATTGCTAATGATCCTCTTTGTCAGGTTTCCTTCGAGCCTTCAGACCTGTGCTGTTAAACACTGCCTGGGTGGCAGAGCACTGTGGGTTATCTGCTGTTTATCTGCCTTAGAACTTCTTGACATAGACATCACTGTATCATCCGTACCTACAGTGTCAGTCACACGGTAAGCACAGTTCACAGAGTGAACAGGTAAGTTTTAAAGGGGCCGATGACCAGAAGAGCAGGAAACTCAGAGTGGCTAAAGGGCAGGCTGAGGGACATACAGGATTGTTCCCAGAGTCATCCCCACCCATCCCTTACCTTGGCAGGCAACAAGCCACACCATAAAACTTCTTACCTGTCTCTCAGGAGTTGATTTACATCAGCCATTGGACAGCAGAAATATGGGCCTTCAAGCTTTTACTGCCTTTTTATTATTCCCAGTGACACACGGAAATATCATTCAAAACATTAGCAATTACTTTGGAAGGAGCACGCTTGAAGGGCTTGGGGAGGGTATGTTCCCGTGCGGTAAGTTGGGGTGTTTCTGCCAGAGGGCCCAGGGCCTTCAGCGGGGACTTGGAGGGGATTCAAAAGCAGAATTGATCTTTCAAGCCTCATTTTCATCTCCATCAGCACCCTATCAGACACCTCACTCCCCAGCCAGTTCCCATCCATGTATAATTTATGCACTTGATTTCAGGGGATTAATCTCTGCCTCTTTCAGTGGGTGGGGGGGGTGGGGGGGTGGAGCAGGCAGATCCTCTTCTTGTTCCTCACCGGAGCCAGCTCCTGTGTATTTCCAGAGATTACATTCTGCTTCCTCCTGGAGAATTTTTTTTTTTTACAGGTTCAGCTTTTTATTGAGTAGGTTAACAAGAGGTTTAGTCAAAAAGACCAAAGCCCATGTCCTCATCAGACTCCTCAGATTCTTCCTTCTTTGCTTCCACTTTCTTCTCCTCAGCTGGGGCCCCAGCGGTGGCTGGCGCAGGACCTCCTGCTGGTGCCGCTCCGGCTGCTGGAGCTGGCCCATCAGTCCCTACATTGCAGATGAGGCTCCCAATGTTAACATTGGCCAGGGCCTTTGCGAACAGGCCAGGCCAGAAAGGTTCAACGTTGACACCGGCTGCTTTAATGAGGGCATTGATCTTTTCCTCCGTGACCGGCACCTCGTCATCGTGAAGAATGAGGGCAGAGTAGATGCAGGCGAGCTCGGGGAGACGGAGGCCATGTTGTGAACTGCCGGCCCGGTGCTAGTCGCCGGATGAAGTGAGGGCCTCACCCCAACGCGGCCTTAGCTTTCTTCGAAGGACGAGCACCTTGGCGGCAGCTGAGGAAGAGCAAGAATTGCTTTTTTAAAGACTCCTTTCTACGTCACTGTCGGGTTTTTTTTTTTTAATTATTATTATTAAGTTCATAGGGGTTGGTAGGATGGTGTGGGGGAGGGGGCACTTCTGTTTATGCAGGAAGTAGACTAGTCCTCAGTTTACCCAAGAGGAGACCAGTTGATCCCTTCTTGCCTTCATGTCCCACTCTCAGGGTGGGACAGGGATGCTAGGAGCCTCACCTGGCACCAAAATCAATGCATTGATCTCTGACCCAAGAGTAGTTCCCCACCCATCCCCTGAGCTTTTAGCTCCTCCCCACTCCTTCCAAGTGTGGCTTCATTAGTCCCCGGAACCGCAAGCAGAGGAATAGCTGAGCCTCTTCCCCAACCATAGGACATCCCCATAATGCTGGGCCTATAGCTGCAGCTCTTCTCTGTCTTTTGTCCACTACCCTCAGGGAATAATACCTCATGTAATTCTCAAGTCTCAGAATTCCAGTCTTGAAGACTTCTGGAGATGGCTCAGTGGGGGGAAGGTGCTTGCCACCAAGACTGATGACCTGAGTTCAATCCCCTGACCCAATGTGGAAGAAGGAGAGAACTGACCAACAAAGCTGTCCTCTGACCTCTATATGCACGCTGTGACATCTGCACACACACACGCTAAATAAATAAACAAACCATTTAAGTAATCTTTATATATAATTTATTTTATGTTCATTGGTGTTTTGCCTGCATGTATGTCTGGGTGAGGGTCTCAGAAACCCTGGAAGTGGAGTCATAGACAGGTGTGAGCTGCCATGTGGATGTTGGGAATTGAACCCAGGTCCCCTGCTGACCATCTCTCCAGCCCATGAGCTTTTTGTTTGTTTTGTTTTTGTTTTTGTTTTTGTTTTGTTTTGGTTTGGTTTTTTGTTTTTTTGTTTTTCGAGACAAGGTTTCTCTGTGTAGCCTTGGCTGTCCTGGACTTGCTTTGTAGACCAGGCTGGCCTCGAACTCACAGCGATTCACCTGCCTCTGCCTCCCGAGTGCTGGGATTATAGGCGTGTGCCACCACACCCGGCTTTGTTTTTGTTTTTTGAGACAGAGTTTTTCTGTGTATCTTTGGTTGTCCTGGATTGGCTTTGTAGACCAGGCTGGCCTCGAACACACAGAGATCCTTCTGCCTCTGGGATTAAAGGTGTGTGCCACCGAGCATGACCCCATTAGACATTTTTTTTTGGGGGGGGTGGGTTTTTTATTTGTTTGTTTGTTTTTTTGAGACAGGTTTCTCTGTGTGTAGCCTTGGCTGTCCTGGACTCATTTTTAGACCAGGCTGGCTTTGAACTCAAGAGATCCACCTGCCTCTGCCTCCCGAGAGCTGGGATTAAAGGCGTGCGCCACCACCTCCCGGCCCATTAGAAATTTTTTTATTGTAACTTTTTTGGTACCTTGATTGCACCATTTTTAAAGTAGGAACTTTGTAGATGACACCATCAAGTCTCAACATCAAAAGGTTGGACACCTGTCTAGTGGTTTACAGTGCTCTTAAGTCAAATATGGATTTGAGATCTGTCACCACAGAAATAGGTTTCGCTTCACTTAACTCAGTGTTTCTCAGGGTTATTGAAAACCGGAAGCAGGCAGATAGGCAGGCTGCTGGGACTTCTCCATCTGAGACAGAGGCCATTTCAGGTCCAAAAGCAGTAATGACCCACAGAGCGGACTTTATGAATACCACTTGACGTCTCCACTTTCCTCAGATTACCAGCCTCCCCTACAACCACCCACTCCATGGTACCTATGACCCAGGTGCAAGTGCGAGTAGCCTGGGCCCAAGAAGAAGAGTTTACTGGAGGCAGCATCTTGATACACTTCTGATCCCTGGAAGCCAGCTCCCTACCCCACAGGCTACAGGCCCTCCCTGCCTCCCTGACTTGGGGCAGCCCTATCAGAGAAGCCACAGCAGCCCGCCTGCTTCCAGCTAGACAAGACACACGGAGCTGATCGAGTGAGAGCCATCTGAGACAGGCTCTCGCTTGGAAGAGGGGCACCTAAGGCGGTGTTTAGCAGGACTGCATGCTGAGGAATCAGCTTTGCAGAGAGAAGGCATCCGACAGCTTGCGAGGCGAAGAAACAAACAGTTCCCAGCACGAACCGCCTTCACAAGTGTACGGCGTGTGAGCGAATCCACCTGTCTCAACACCCCTGCTCCCACCCAGGTGACACCTAAAGCAGCAGCAGCCACCACCGCCTCCGCCCCCAACAGCCAAAGTCCTGTGAGAGGCAACAGCCTTTGCCTGTTGTCACTGCAAACAGAGCCAGCCTAGCTGGTACATTTTGTCCAACACAAAGCCCCTGAGGAGAGATCAAAAAAATATGAGTCCCCAACTGGGTCAAGTCAGGTTGGAGGGACCTGTGAAATAATAAAGCCTTGTATTATCTTGTGACGTGTGCTCTCTCAGGCCAGACATCTTCCTTGTAAAGGACCTGGCCTAATGTTGTCCATGGCTTACAGAATGTGTGTATGCATGCTTGTGTCTCAGACAATGGGGGTGGCATTGCATGACTGTGATCCCAGTGCTCAGGAGGCAGAGACAGATTTCCAGTAAGAGACCAACCTAGAGGGGTTATATACAGAATTCTAGACCTACCAAACCTTTTTTATTTGTTTGTTCGGTTGGTTAGTTTTTTTGTTTTGTTTTTGTTTTTCAAGACAGGGTTTCTTTGTGTAGCCTTGGCTGTCCTGGACTCACTTTGTAGATCAGGCTGGCCTTGAACTCACAGTGATCCGCCTGCCTCTGCCTCCCGAGTGCTGGAACTAAAGGCGTGTGCCACCACGCCCGGCTACCGTGGGTAAGGACACTTGCTGCCAACCATGGAGGTCTGCTCCCAGATACACATAGAGGAAGACGTGTATAACTCGCACAAGATGTCCTCTGGTCTCCACACCATGGCAGGAATGCTTATATACACAAAATAAGTAAGTGTCAAAAAATTAAATTCCTGCTGTTACCAGACATGGTGGTATATGCCTTTAATCCTGGCAGTCGGGAGGCAAAGGCAGGCAAGTCTCTGTGAGTTCTAGGCCAGTTTGGTCTACGTAGTGAGTTCCAGGGCTATATAGAGAAACCCTATCTCTGCCAAACAAACAAACAAACAAAGCCCCAATTGTTTAATTTCTTCACCACCACAAAAATAAACCAAACCCAAAAAAAAGAGAGAGAGAGAGAAAAGAAAAAACAACCAGCAACATGAGTGAATACACACACAAGCTAATAGTGGCCAGTTTTAGCTGAGTGAGTCCACATCATGTGTATAATTTGTTGCTAGATCTTTCGGTATAGGCAAGCTGTGGAGAGGAGGCAAGAACACAAGAAAAAGCCAGACAGGCCGGGCAGTGGTGGCGCCACACCTTTAAATCCCAGCACTCGGAGGCAGAGGCAGGCAGATCGCTGTGAGTTCGAGGCCAGTCTGGTCTACAAAGTGAGTCCAGGACAGCCAAGGTTACACAAAGAAACCCTGTCTCAAAAAACAAACAAACAAACACCAAAAAAAGGAAAAGCCAGACCGGAAGGAGTCAGAGAAACAGTCCCTGGGAAAGAACCCTATTTGACGTGACTATTATCAACACTGGCATCAGTGACTGCTTGTCCTTCCGGCCTTCACCCACCCTGAAATGGGTTGTGGAGCAAACCGCCCCCAGCCCCATCTGCCAATATGCTCCGCTGTGCAGCAACACAGGGGCCAGCACAGTAACTGGAAAGCAGAGTAACGAGCGCTCAGTCTCTCCAGTCTGCCGTTCTAGGCTCTTACCGCCGCGGTCATTTGTTCTGTAAGGTGTTAGGCACCTTGGTTCAGAATCCCCTGCCAAATTCACTGAGTCTGATTTTACTCTATGAGCAGTGCGCACACGCTCGCGCGCACCAGGAAAAGAAAATGAAACCACAGTAAGACCTTCAGCATCTCCTTGTAAGGCACCAGGATCTCCTCCCAATGCCTTTTGTGAGGTTTGTTTGTTTTTCCAGACAGGGTTTCTCTGTGTAGCCTTGGCTGTCCTGGAACTCACTTTATAGACCAAGCTGGCCTCAAACTCATAGAAATCCTCCTGCCTCTGCCTCCTGAGTGCTGGGATTAATGGCGTGCACCACTAAGCCAGGCTCCGCACACACTAATTTAAAAGGCCCTAATTACAATACTGCTAATTTTTCTGCAAATCTTCCATTTCCCGGTACACTTAGGAGATAAAAATGAGTGGTTTAATTGTTTTTGTATGACAATCTTTGGAGCAATTAATCAAAAATTACATCGAAGGCTGCTGCTCATTTTTCATCACATTTTATTTCTGCCAAGAGCTTGGAGCGGTTAACTCCAGCTTCGTGCTTCCCGGTGGAATCTGAGGAAGCTCTGAGCTTTCAGGGGAGACACAAGGCCTGGAAATGCTGAGGGACACCCTGGTGTGTGCAAGTGTTGGGAGTAAAAAGCACAGGGGGTGGGGGGGGCGGGGGTTGGGGGGGGCAAGAAGCCAGGAAGAAGACAAATCCCAGCCCCGCCAGTCTACTTAGGCTTCTCACCCCAAATGTACATCTTCCTGTCCCACGCAGGGAAAGGTCCCACCGCCCACCACGGCCCACGTCACAGATGTCCATTACCTGAGGCTTAGCCCCCTCCCTCACCACCACCTCTGTTTGCCCAACAGGCTCTGATATGGCAGCCGGTTTCTCTTCTCCAGTCCCTGGTATTGGCTCATTTCAGACTCTCACCTTCTCCTCCTGGCTCATTGGGCTCCGACGTGTCTCCCTCCCTCCTGTCTTCCTCTTTCTATCTATCCACTACACTGTAGCATGAATGACCCTTTGACCCTCCAGAAAGAAGGAATCAGATCACATCAGCACTCTGTTTAAAAAAAAAACCCAAGAAGCCAGAAGTGGTGGCGCACGCCTTTAATCCCAGCACTCAGGAGACAGAGGCAGAGGCAAGCAGATCGCTGTGACTTTGAGGCCAACCTGGTCTACAAAGCAAGTCCAGGACAGCTGAGGCTAACCCAGAGAGACTCTGTCTGGAAAAACAAAAACAAACAAACAAACCCAGGAACTGCCTGTTCATCTGAATAGATACATTTATTTATTCATCTATTTACTTACTTATTATTTTTTTTGTTTTTGTTTTTGTTTTTTTTGAGATAGGGTTTCTCTGTGTAGCCTTGGCCATCTGGGACTCACTTTGTAAACCAGGCTGGCCTCGAACTCACAGCGATCAGCTTGCCACTGCCTCCCGAGTGCTGGGATTAAAGGGGTGCGCCACCACGCCCGGCTACTTACTTATTATTTTTATTGAGGCACACTGGCCTCAAACTTGCTGAGATCCACTTGCCTCTGCCTCCTGAGTGCTGGGATTAAAGGTGTGTGCCACCATGCCCAGCCTAAATATATAAATGTGACTTTTTTGTTTTGTTTTGTTTTTTAAGAACTTGGAGCCCATAAACTTAAGTTATGAAAACTAATAACAGCTAGGAGTATAGTTAATGGTAGGTTGCTTGCCTGGCATCTGCAAGCTTGGTTTTGATACCTAACATTGCAATTAAAAAAAAAAAAAGCACATGTGTGTGGGGGTATTCACGAAAAATAATGGCCCAACTTAAGCTGATCTGACTCGGGGGTTTCTCTGATTTCAGTTCATTTGCAGCAAACAAAGACTTTCAGTTTTGAGCAGAGCCTGGGTCACGGAGCAGAATAAGTGGGGCATCTGCGTTGAGCTCTGAATCCGTGTGCGCCGGGGAAACCCCTCTGCAGACTGCCAACAATTTAAACAGCCCCTGCTGTGTTCACAGTGCAGGATAACACAGGAACTAAAGGGAGCCGTGGGGTCAGAGGGACTGGCAAGCAGCTCCCTGCTCCAGCACTGGTTTGCAAAGCCTGTGGGATGCAGGCAGGTGAAGCCGCCTTGCGCAGGACCGATTGATGAGAACTCTCCTCCTAACCTGGAGTAGTAGCAAGCGTTCTGAATATTAAAGCTGACATTCCATCACCTACAGCAGGGGGCAAGAACATTGTATGCTCCACCAAAGAGCAGAACTATTCAAACTGCAGTCCCTATGAAAAAGGAACATCAAATTTGGAAGACGCATCCGAAACACCCTGAATATCGCTGGAAGCTTCAGAGACGCATTGCAGGGCCCTGTCCCCAGAGGCCCGGATTCAGTAGTGCGCAGTGGGCCAGAGTTACATTCGAACAGAGTTGAAGGTGGTGTTGAGTCTGTTTGTACGTACAGGGATCGTATTTTAAGAGGCATTGGCCTAGGGGATCCACAGTAAGCCGAATAACTCAGCCACATGGCTAACGATGTCACTTAGGGAAGTGGACCCTTCAGAGCTCGTTTGATATTATTAGCACGCTGGTCAATTGATCTAGCTTTGAAAACTGGAGCTTGGTGCAACAATGCTTGACAGGGAAGTTCTCCTAACAGCTCCCAGAAGTCAGCTGCTATGTTTTCAGAATTTTTGCAAGATGTTTTGGTGGTGGTGGTGTTTTGTTTTGCTCTTTTGAGACAGGGTCAGCTAAGTCAAGCTGGCTAGAATTCACCATCCCCCTGCCTCTGCCACCCAAGTGCTGGGCTCACAGGCTGGTCACAAACTGGTTAACTGTTACCAAACACTGCTTCCTTTTTCAGTGCTAAAGCCTGAACTCCAGGCTTCTTAAATGCTAAATAAGCACTCTATTACTGGACATGCTGGGATTAGACTCATTCACCCATGACACAAGCACCTTCTTTGCCAGTGGGACCAGATGTGTGTGTGTGTGTGTGTGTGTGTGTGTGTGTGTGTGTGTGTGTGATTTTGTCCAATTGTGGTTGAACTAAAACCAGTTTAGTTCCAATAGTTTGCCAACAGGCAAGAGAAGTACTGCAAGAGTCAATCACCAATGTAGAATTTACAATTAAATAATGTATTTTTATTCCTTTTTTTAAAAAAAGTATACTTTCAATTTTTTATTTTTAAGTGTGTGTGTGTTTGTGTGTGTGTGTGTGTGTGTGTGTGTGTGTGTGTGTGTGTGTGTGTAGGCAGGAACCTGTGAAGGTCAGAAGCACACCATCTCCCTGGAGCTGCAGTTAGAGGCAGCTAGAACTGCCCAATACTGGGAACCAAACTCCAGCCCTCTGGGAGAGCAGCACGCACTCTTCACCATTTGCTCATCTTCCCAGCCCCTGTAATTTTCTTTCTCTTTGCATATTGTGCATATTCATTCATAACCTCAGGACACAAAAACAAAAATACCATAGGCTGAGTACCTTAAACAACAGAAACTTATTTAAGTTTAGAAGCTACAAACTTCAAGATCAAGCTTCTACTTCTGGTAAAGCCATTCCTCCTGGCTTGCTGAGCCACCTTCTCTCGATGCCCTCACACAGCCTTTTCCTTCCAGTGCCTCTCCTTATGAGGTCACTAATTCTGCTGCATCAGGTCTCCATCCTTATGGCCTCATTTAACCTAAATTAGCTACTTCTTCTTCTTCTTCTTCTCCTTCTTCTCCTTCTTCTTCTTCTTCTTCTTCTTCTTCTTCTTCTTCTTCTTCTTCTTCTTCTCAAGACAGGTTTCTCTTTAAAGGCATGTGCCAACACACCTGGCCAGAGATAGTTTTTAAACAGTGCCCCCGCCATCTCTTTGCTCATATAGTCTGAACAGGTGGGTCAAGCTGAAGATTCGGGCTGAGTCTTACTTGGAATGAGCACAACTGGTTGAGCAACTCTTTTTACAGAACTCTGTCCCAATGGGCAGATTTCTCTTGAATGTATTTCCTGTAGCACTCGATGCAAATATCCTTAAGAGGCCTCTGGCTCGCTGGGCGTGGTGGCGCACGCCTTTAATCCCAGCACTCGGGAGGCAGAGGCAGGTGGATCGCTGTGAGTTCGAGGCCAGCCTGGTCTACAAAGTGAGTCCAGGACAGCCAAGGCTACACAGAGAAACTCTGGGGGGGGGGGGGGGGGCTCTGGCTCTTTCTTCCAGGTCACTTGATGTACTTCCCTAGGCAAAGGGATGCCCTGTGAATGGCAGTACTTGTAGACCCAGGGATGCACTCTTCACCTTCGCTCTGTTTTCTTACAAGGTTACCATGGCACAAAGAGCAAGCTTGAGAAAGATCTCCCCTCCTCACCAGAAGGCAGGGGAGTGGTACAGCCACAGAGAGGCAGCCCAGAGGTGGGCACTGGTGGCAGTGTGGGCAACACAGAGCTTCACACCCTGGGAGGAGAATCTTTTCAGAGGCACAGAGACTGGACCAGTTCACAAACACCCTAGAGAACTCCTTTGGGTGCCAGAGAAGGGAGACCCAGGCCTGCAGCTGCTCAGGAGGGCTTTCCTGCAGCAGCCTGCAGGTCTAGTGAGATCTCATCGGTACCTCATTTGTCAAACTTCATCTTCCGACTGCAGTGAGAATGCTCATCTTAGGAGAAGGGCGATGACTCAGCCAAAGAGATGGGCCATGTGACGTGTGTGTTAGACTTTTTGTCTCTATGACAAATGCCCCAGAGAAACAGCATAAGGAAGGAAAGGGTTATTTCTGGATCACGGTTTTGAGGGGCACAGTCCTTCATATTGGGAAGAGTATGGCAGAGCAGAGCAGCTCGCACCTTGGTGGCCAGGAAGCCGACAGGGAGAAAGAACGCCTATTTCTAGCAGACTTTCTCCTTACTTCCCATTTGTACCCCGACCCTCTGGGGTAGAGAGTGATGCCCACATTCAGGTGGGTCTCCCCACTTAGTAAGTCTTCTCTAGTGACATCCTTATAGACATGCCCAGGGTGTACTGACAACCTAGCCAGGTTGTTCATCAGACGTAACTACCACCAGTCCACCCCACCATCTCAACACCCAGACACTCTCCTTCTTCTTCTTCCTCTTCCTCTTCCTCCTCCTCCTCCTCTTCTTCTTCTTCTCCTTCATTATTCAAGACAAGGTTTCTCTGTGTAACAGTGCAGGGTGGCCTCGAACTCACAGAGATCTGCCTGCCTCTGCCACCTGAGTGCTGGGATTAAAGACGTGCGCCACCTGGCTCACGTCTTCTTAATCATTGCTTTCCACTTGGGTTCACAAAAGGCTCAAGGTTGCCAGGTGTGATGGTGCACACCTGTAATTCCAAAAACTCAGGAGGTAGAGGTAGGTGGAGTGATGTGAGTTTGAGGCCAGCCTAGACAGTCAAAGGCTACACAGAGAGATCCTGTCTTTAAAAAAAAAAAAAGGTTCAAGGTCACTTAGGTCATAATGCAAAATGTGACTAGTTCATCTTCAAGGGTTCTGGTGCTCATAACAGTTCTAATACCGCCTAGACATTCAAGTTCAAAGTCTCCTCTGAGACTCAAGCAAAAATATTTTCTGTGAGCACCTGTAAAATAATAAGTCATGTTGGGTGTGGTGGCACACACCTTTACTCCCGGCACTCTGGAGGCAGAGGCAGGTGGCCTTTATGAGTTCAAGGACAGCCAGGGCTACACAGAGAAACCCTGTCTTGAAAAACCAGAATAAAATAAAATAAAATAATAAGTACAGTGACACAGAGTACATAGTCTTTCTTTTCTTTCCTTCCTTCCTCTCTTTCTTTCTTTCTATCTTTCTTTCTTTCTGAAACAAAGTGTCTCTGTGTAGCCCTGTCTGTCCTGAACTCCCTTTGTAGAGCAGGCTGGCCTCAAACTCATAGAAATCTGCCTGCCTCTGCATCCCTGAGTGCTAGGATTAAAGTCCAGCACCACTATCATAGAGCCAGAGTACACACTCTTATCCCCAAAGGAAGAAAGAGGAACACAAGAATGAGGGATGAGATAAAAAAAACAAAAACAAAAACAAAACAAAACAAAACAAAAAAACGGCAGAGGGGACTGCAGATGTTGTAGCTCCATGCCTGGTGCATGGTATCCCGTATGACCTCTGATAAGCTGCGGCAGCTCTGCCCATCCAGACTTTCTGGTTGTGGTCCACGTGGCCTCTGTCCTATGCTGGCTAGGCTCTTTGCCTGCCTGGGGTCTCTATTGCATGGATGGCTTTACCTTCAAGGCTTCATGCACTGATCCCTCAGGGGCTGCCTCCAGGGACTTGGGCTCCGTCACTCTGTCTGGCTCTATCGTTCTTTCCTTTGAAATCTGAGTGGAAACCCTGGACCCCCGCACTCCCACCCCCGCTGGAACTCTTGGGATCTGTCTGCCAGCCAAACCAGCATCACGTGGATGATGCTAAGATCCGCTCCAGCTCCAGCTGTAGCTGCATCCTTTTGACCATGGTTTCGGGTCAGGTCCTAACCCTAACCCTAACCCCAGCCCTAACCTCTGAGTGCTTATATAACTAAACATGGGAGAGCTGCAGTCAGCTCTCAGGTCAGACAGAAACAGTCCCCTGGGTAGCTGTGTTAGCTACTTTTCCCGTGACTGTGACAAAATATGTGGCACTGGCAACTTTAGAGAGGGAAGGGTTTATTGGGCTTATGGTTTTTTTTTAATCTTATTTATTTATTTTGGTTTTTCGAGACAGGGTCTCTTTGTGTTAGCCTTGGCTGTCCTGGACTCACTTTGTAGACCAGGCTGGCCTCGAACTCACAGCGATCCACCCACCTCTGCTTCCTGAGTGCTCGGATTAAAGGCATGCGCCACCACGCCTGGCTCGGGCTTATGGTTTAATGTGGAGAGCCAAGACCATAGCCAGCAAGCATCTTGGACCTTGGCATAATACATTGAGTGGACCTGGGGCAGACTGCCTTGTGACCTCTTTCCCTCCTTGCCTCAGGGTACATTCCAGAAGGCTGCCTTGTAACCTCTTCCCCTCCCTCAAGGTACTCTCCAGCTGTTCTCAGTATTCCCGGAATTACAGAGGCCTGCAGAGGACGAAACAAAGTCTACAGATAACACCTTGTGGTTCCAGATGCCTAACAATTCCACCCAGCCCCAGAACCACAGGGGCCCACGCTCTGCCAAACTTCCTGACTTTCTGATATCTTGTGAAAACCACCCACCCGGATCACCCCACTCAGCCTCCTGCTTCAATGGTACGTAATTGCCTGTGAGAAAATAAAATTTTGTCAGCTTGATCAGACTCCTTGACTTGCTGTCCGTTCTTCATGTCTCTTGTCCCCCAATCTCTCCCTAGGGGTCTGAGGGTCCCAGTTGATTGTCCGGAGGGTCCCTCCATCAGGGAGGGAAAAGAAAGGTAGCAGGAGCTCGAGGTGAGTGGTCACACCCACAGCTGCACTCAGGAAGCAGAGAGCAAGTAAGCTATAAAACCACAAGGCTGCTTCGCAGTGACTCAATTCCTCCAGCGTGGTTTCACCTCCAAAAGATTCCATGGCCTTTCAAAGTTCAGCCATCTGGGAACCACAAGTTCAAACACATGAGCCCTTGGGGGACATTTCACCATCAAACCAGTACAGTGGTCCTGTTTTATGTGCCTCAGCCTGTGAGAGTGGAGTCTTGCTGCTTCCGGGTTTCCTCGAAGTGCCTTTCTCCTTTAAGAGAGCAGAAGTGGGAGCTCCTGTGTAGGAGGAAGAGGCGCTGGTGTGTCTGTGAATCTGCAGGAGGGCTTCTCCACACCCAGGCCCAACAGAGGGCAGTTCAGGGAGAGGTTGCCCCGGGAGCACTAGGCCACAGCTCTTGCAGAATGGCCGGCCATCCTTAGCGACTCTGAATCCACCTGTCTTATTTGTTTCTGTCTGGCACCCTGGCTGAGTGTGTTTCTGTGAACACGACGCGCGCACAGGCTTGCAGCCAGAGCTGGCTTCAGATGTGAACACTGCCACTCATTAGCTTTGATGTTGGGCAGGGCCACTAAGTGGGAATGAACATTTATTGAGATTGTATATGAGTTGGGGGGGGGGGAGTTGGGGAGGATTCCTTGTTGTAAGTGATTAGAGTCTAACTCTAGTAGTTAGCTTTCTCGTGGTCGTGACAAGTGAAAAAATTTGACAAAAGCAAGGGCTTATCCTGACTCACAGATTGTGGGTCCAATCCATCAAAGTGGGGGAGGCATGGAGGCAGTTCATGAGGCAGAGGGTCTGTCTCATTGTAGCTGCAGTTAGGAAGGAGAGAGAGAGAGAGAGAGAGAGAGAGAGAGAGAGAGAGAGAGAGAGGGAGGGAGGGAGGGAGAACGGAACCATCCATCCATCCATCCATCCATCCATTAATCCATCCTGGGACAGATCTTGCTGGCTTCTGGTATGGCTGGATCTAGACAGCTAGAGAAGTCCTCAGGACCTGCCGTCACTCGTGTCTTTGCTTGTAGACTCCACTTCCTCTCTGTCGGCCCCCAGTCAGATGGGCATCTGCTCAGGGTGGGAGGAGGACGAAATGCCCAAACCCCAGTCGTACATATGGTCAGACTCCCACTCGGCAGTCAGGAAAACAACACTCCTCTCGCTAACACCCACGAGGACTTCACTTTGGACCCACGTGGGTCACATGTCACATCCTGGACCAATACCGGCGGTGAATACAGAGCACTAAAGGCCCCAGCTGGGTCACTCGCACATACTCTGGAGCCAGGATGAAGCCTTGGCCCCAGAGCACAGGAACCACAGATGCACTAGGGGTGGCTTCCCATTGAGAGCTAAGGAGGTAGTAACTGAATGCAGCGAGGAATGCCCGCCCCACCGATTCCTGCCAGGCTCTCAGCCTTGGTTTTGTTTCATTTTGTCCATCAGACTCTCACAGTGTAGAGATGGAGTGATGGGATGGCTTAGTGGTTAGGGAGTACTTACTGCTCTTGCAGAGGACCTGGGTGGCACCCATGCCAAGCAGCTCACAAATGTCTTTAACCCCAACCCCAGGGCATAAAGCACCCTCCTCTGGCCTCCTCAGACCCCTACATGCACGTGGTACACATAGAAGCACTCAGGTACACACATACACATCAGTGTTGTCTGCTGACTGATAGCTACCATTTCTGCAGGTAGTGGTGCAGGGCTTCAGTCCCAGAATTCTGGAGGCTGAGGCAGAAGGACTTCCGGTTAAAGGACAGCCTGATTACATATCTAGATCTCCTCACACTTCCGTTAAAAAGAATAGCCAGGACAGGGCTAAATGCTTTATGGGGTCTCATTTAATTATCTGTGTCAGAAAATCATTAAAATAGATGATGGAAAAGTCTTCTGCATAATATCCAGCATATAATAGGTAATAAATATGAATGAAGAAAAGAAATAAGAAGGAAGGGAAAGGACATGACTGCTCCTAGGTGTGGTGGAGCAGATATGTGGGAGAGCAGAGGCAGAGGCAGACACGTCTGAGAGAGTCCAGAGTGAACCGTGACTCTGAACCATGTGTGTGCTGGGGGGACCAGGTGCAGCAGTCAGGAGGCCAAAGGTACAAAGAGGGCGGGTAACCAAAATGGTTGGATGATACAGCAGCGAAACCCCCCCTGGGCTGGAAAGTTTAGAGTGGGGGTTGGGCAGGCTTTGCCAATCAGGAGGGCACTGTAACAGCTAAGGCCTGAGGGATGCTGGGAGAACCTGGTGGCTCTTTGGTCCACTTTGATTTTTTTGTTGTTGTTGTCTTTGTTTTGTTTTGTTTTCCGAGACAGGGCTTTTCTGTATAGCTCTAGCTGTTCTGGAACTCAGTCTGTAGACCAGGCTGGCCTTGAACTCACAGAGCTCCACCTGCCTCTGCCTCCCAAGTGCTGGGACTAAAGGTGCTAACACCCGGCAACTTTGATGTGTTAAATAGGTGCCTCAGCCACCATTTGTTCCAGGTTTGAAACCTAACAAAATATTTAAATAAATTTTTATCGCATTAGCCATTAATCTCCTACGCTATTAAGCATGTAACAGACAGTGATCTTAAAAGATGAATAAATACTACATACTGTAGTATTTCTGCGTTTACGTTAGTGGCTGCACAAAGGATTTGGTACAACACGTGGGAAGTTTATTCAGCAACAATACAGCAGAACATAAACAGAAAATTTCAACCAGGACCAAGGGAAAACATAAATTATAATATATTGGTAAGATGTATAGAAAAAGGAAATACATTCATGGAGATTATGGTAGTCACTGGTGAAATGGGCTTTGAGTTTCCTGGCAACCAAAGAGAAAAGGGGAAACCGTCAAAAATCTCATAGTTCAACAGTGTGTGTGTGGGGGGTATCATTCCTTGTGGAAAGTAATTCAATATGTTTGCTTTTGGATAAATGAATTTTTAGGAGGTGGGGCGGGGGTGAGCTGGGGAAGGAGAACAGGACCAGATACCGAAAGATCTTATTTGGAGCAAGAACAGCAGCAGCACCGGAAGTGACGTGATAATAATAACTTCCCTTTAGTAAGACAACTTTCTGCTGTACCTTTTTGGTTTTTTGGAGACAAGGTTTCTCTGTGTTAGCCTTGGTTGTCCTGGACTCAATTTGCAGACCAGGCTGGCCTTGAACTCACAGCAATCACAGCCTGCCTCTGCCTCCTGAGTGCTGGGATTAAAGGCGTGCGCCACCATGCCCCGGCTGCTGTGCCTTAAATAACAGGAGGAGGTGTCATTTAGGGGGAAATGAACTAGGAGGGATCCTAAGTTTGTCCCTGTGAAAAGTCTTGGCAAAGAGTCTCTGAAATCTCCAGGTGCTGTTCCTGAGTCCTCAAGCCTCGCGCCTAGGCAGGACACCTCCTCTGGGGCCCCGGGGTCAGGAAAGAGTTAAGTGTGGTGACCCAAATCTGCAGTCCGGTAGCCAGCACGCTGAAAATTACTTTTTAATCCTGGCTTTCAAGGCTTGCCGGGGAACCATCTGCCGCCCCCTCCCCCACCTCAGGCTCCGAGGATTACTCCCACCTGCCTCACTGCACTTGCTTTCCTGGGGCCAAATTCTGCTCCTGCCCTTCCAGACCATAATAATCAGGAGGGTGACAGTTTCATTTGTGGAGTGTGGGGGTGGGGCTGGGGCAGCATGGTGGGTTTTTCCACTGCACTGAAGCTTAAGTCTTCCAGCTCAGACAAAATGGAAAACAGTCTGAAAGATGAGACTCCTCCAGGGAGGGGGTGGGTGCTGATTAGAACCCGAAGCCTCAGAGCCGCCCTGCCATCTGCTGCGGGTACCTCTGGAGTAGTGTGGCACTAACCTTTTAGCTGGGCTCCAATATTTGAGGGCCCTGGAGTTCCAAAAGTGAATGGTGGCTGCCCATGTAGCTTAGTTGGCAGAATGCTTTCCTAGTCCCTGGTCCCGGGCTCCCAGCATTGCATAAACCAGCTGTGGTGGTACACGGGCCTGTAATTTTATCACTTGACAGGTGGAGGCAAAAGGATCCGAAAGTTCAAGGTCATCCTTGGCTACACAGAGGGTTTGGGTCCAGCCTGGACTACTGAACCCATCAAACTGAACAGAAGTTCCTGCATTCCCCTGGACTGACACCTGAGATGAGTTCTAATTGCCCAGTCTTTGAACACCTACGTAAAGTCTTCTGAAGACCTAAGCACTTCAGAAACCAGGGATGCAGAGAGAGATGAGTCAGCAAAGAAGAGCCTGTGTGCTGTGATAGGGTGTTTGGACCAACACTTAAAAAATAGACCGTCTAGGGAAGACAGAGGCCCCAGTGGGACAGAGAAGCTGGGCGTAGCGGCACACACCTTTAATCCTAGCACTTGGGGAGGCAGAGGCAGGTGGATCGCTGTGAGTTCGAGGCCAGCCTGGTCTACAGAGTGAGTCTAGGACAGCCAAGTTTATATACAGAGAAACCCTGTCTCACCAAAACAAAGCAAAACAAAACAAACAAAGTGCAAGATGGAACTGGGGACGAGGGTCTTTCCTACACGGCTGGTCAAAGTATCAATGGCAGGTACAGCTCTGGAGATGAGCAACCCAGCAGTGATACCTGAAATTACCAATACACACATTCCTTTCACCCAGAAATCCCACTTGGAGGAAATTATCTCGAGAACACACACCCACATGAGCACACTAACGCGCTGACAAGGCTATTCAATGCGGCATTGTCTGCAATGGCCGAAGGTTGGAAATGACCTAAATGCCCACCAACAGGAGGCTGGCTCCGGGAATGATAGCGTGCTCACACAAAGGGCGCTCTGCCGTGGGAAGAGGAAGAAAGGAGTCCTTTATGCTCTGCCAATGAAACAACTCCAAGTGCATTGTTAGGTGAGAGAAAAGCGAAGGAACCACCCAAGTGCGTGCATGCGTGCGTGAGTGCGTGTGTGCGTGGCCCTGGCTGGGTTTTGTTTTATTCAAACTGGTGGTGGGTGGGTAGGTCGTCTGGGAGAGGGGCTGGGGCTGTCCTCCTGGGATCTTTCAAACTATGTGGAGTACGGGTAGTTTATATATATGGGGGGGGGTTGCTGCACGTGAGGCGGAATGGCGCAGCACTTGCCTACCATTTATGAAGCTCTGAGATTGATTCCCCCGAGCCACAAAAGCTAATAATAACAATTAACAGTGATTGCAGCAGTAATAACTAGTGAAAGGTGGGGGTGGGGTGGGGGTGGGGTGAAGAAGAAAATAAGTAAGTAGCCTCTAGTGTGGAGAGAGGATCATCCTCTAGACTGAGGAGTCCAGAAGAGTGTCCCAAAGGCTTGGGAGCTTGCCAGGTGAGAGGGTGAACGAGGAGTCCAGCACTCTGTTAGAGGAGAAATGAAAACCAGGCAAAGCAGAGGAATAGAGGATGTTTACCTAAAACAAACAAATAACCCAAAACCCCAGCCTGTGTGTTAATACTCCCAATGTCCACATCAGGCTGTGGTCTTATGCATGGCATTTCCAACTCCTTAACTCTCCTCACTATGAAAGGATTTACTCACTACCCACCCCTCACTCACACACACACACACACACACACACACACACACACACACACACACACCACACACACACACACACACACACACACACACACACACACAGAGCTGAGTGGCACATCAATATGTTTGTTTGTACCTATACCCAGTCTCTAGAAGAGGGCAGTACATGTAGATGCCAAAATCAATCCTGGGAAAGTGGACTCTGGTGTAGCTGGCATTTGCTATTTGTGAGTTCTTTCTTCCATCTTTCCAACCCCGTAACAGTAGACAGGCAAGAGGAAAAAAAGGGGGGTAAAAAGGAAAGGGGGCAACGTTATCTCATTAGACTATTTCCTGCTGATTAGGGGCGTCAAGCTCCTTGGGGCAAGTTTGATTCTTGCCGTGAGGATGTCTATTTTCTTCTTCTTCTCTTCCTTTTTCTTCTTAGTTCTTCGTGCGCATCTACTTAATAAACCACAACCAAACAACCCACCACACCTCTGGGGCCCTAGCATTTATCTCCCCTCTGAAAAGTCCCTAGGATTCCAAATGTCACACAGTCGCAGAAACTATCTGCAGCTGACAAAACCACGCCTCTGCTAGAGCACGAGGCAAACTTGTTACCAGCTGCTGTGATGCAGCCCCATATCCCCATAACCTGGGATTAAAATAAATTCTTACAATATTTCTGTGGGTTTTTTTTGGTTTTTTTGTTTGTTTGTTTTTTTGTTTTGCTTTTGTTTGGGTTGTTTGTTTGCTTGCTTGCTTGTTTTGATTTTTAGAGACAGAGTTTCTCTGTGTAGCTCTGGTTGTCCTGGATTCACTTTGTAGGCCAGGCTGGCCTGGAACTCATATCGATCCACCTGCCTCTGCCTCCCGAGTGCTGGGATTAAAGGCGTGCACCACCACGCCTGGTTTATTTCTGTGCTTTTAAAGAAACCAAAATTCCTAAATTCTCACTACACTCAAGGCAGAAAAATGGGCTGGCAAGGACACTTTACTGTTTTCTTTAAACTCTCCCCCTCTTTTTCAGACAGGGTCTTTTAAAAAAAAAAAAGTGTGTGTGTGTGTGTGTGTGTGTGTGTGTGTGTGTGTGTGTTACATGTGTGTGCAAGTGCTCACAGAGGCCAGAAGAGGGAGCCAAAAGACAGCAAGGTTTGTTGACTGTGTATGGGCATTCCTTCATAGGAAGAGAGCTGAGGAGGGTCATGGGACTTAACCCTTCCCAACAAGTTGTAAGCAATTCTGCTCTAACTGCCTGTAGCCTCGGAGAGGAGCTACAATATTTCTGCTGGGAAAGAAAGACCAGAAAAGGGGGCTAGAGAGATGGCTCAGGAGTCCTGAGTTCAATTCCCAGCAATCACATGGTGGCTCACGACCATCTATAATGTGATCTGGTGCCCTCTTCTGGCCTGCAGGTAGAGAACTGTATACATATTAATAAATAGATCTTGTTTTGTTTTGTTTTGTTTTGTTTCGGAGACAGGGTTTCTCTGTGTAGTCTTGGCTGTCCTAGACTCGCTTTGTAGACCAAGCTGGCCTCGAACTCACAGAGATCTGCATGCCTCTGCCTCCCAAGTGCTGGGATAAAAGGCATGTACGACCACACCTTTTTTTCTTAAAAAAAAAAAAAGAAAGAAAGAAAGAAAGAAAGAAAGAAAGACCAGGAAAGAGTCAACCATTCATGCTGGGTACAGATCTTCCAGGATATCTACCTGGAACCCCTCTCCTATGCTCTGTAAGTAAGCCTTAAAAACCCATTGGTGCCGGGCGTGGTGGCCAGCACTCAGGAGGCAGAGGCAGGCAGATCACTGTGAGTTCAAGGCTAGCCAAGAGTCTACAAAGAGTCTAGGACAGCCAAGGCTACACAGAGAGACACTGTCTTGAAAAACCAACCAACCAAAACAAACAAACAAAAAACCCATTGGCTCTCCAGTGAAGTCTTTGAGACTTTAAGAGTGCCAGTAGCCATTGTTTATGTCTCCCCTAGGGAAAGAATTTTAGCGATGTGCCTATAATTCTAGCACTTGGGAGGTAGAGGCAGGAGGATCATGATCAATGGCATACTAATTAAATAGGTTGATGTCCTAGTTTAGGGTCATCACTGCTGGGCTGAAACACCAGGACCAAAAGCAACTTGGACAGAAAAGGGTCTATTCGGCTTATACGTCCACATCACTGCTCATCATGGAAGGAGCCTAGAGGCAGGAGCTGATGCAGAGGCCATGGAGGGTGCTGCTGACTGGCTTGCTCCATGTGGCTTGCCAGAACCCAGAACCAGCAACCTAGGGGTGGTCCCACCCGTAATGGGCTGGGCCCTCCCACATTCAACCTCTAGTTAAGAAAATGTCTTACAGGCTTGCCTACCGCCTGATCTTTTGGAGGCATTTTATTTTTTCCAAATGAAGTCCCTTCCTAGGTTGTACCAAGTTGACATAAAACGAGCCCGCACAGGTAATAACTTCAGTTCTCCATGGAAAGTATCCCAGGAACGCCAGCTGACACTCACAGCAAGGCCAAGCCTCCACCCGTGACTACGATTCCACAGCTTGTGTTCCTTCCCCTCAAAGGAGTCACCAGATCACATTGAAGAGTGAGCTGGAGGTAGGAACAGGACCCGTGGGGTCCCTGGCACTCAGGAGCAATGGCCTTGAGAGTCTTTATTGTCCACGGTCATTTCCGCCAAGAACCACACACACATGCTTTTATGGGCTCACAGATATATTCCTGTCTGGAGGTCACATGGGTAAAAGGTGAGGTCACCTGTATCCCTAAGACCCGATCTTCCCCTCTGAGAAGGACGTTCTCCTCAAAGCTGGCCTAAGCATCTGATCACATGTCAGAGATGCTGCGGACAAGGCCTGAACCACACGCTTTATCTTCACTGGGCCTCAGTGCCCTCCTCCGTAAATGGGGATGCAAATGAATCACTGCCAGCTGTCTCTTTAGGTTGATATGATTAAGGAGAAGAGGTGTGTTAATGACTCACAGAGGACTGCAGACTTAGGATCGTCTCCAAGGCCCGGGAACCAGACATATTCTTTGACAGCACCAATGTATACAGTGCGATCAGATGGGAGTGGAAAAGCTCACTGTGCGTTAGCAAACGGGAGCTGTCACCTTGAGCTTCCCTCAGCCATCACCAGCTCCCACATCCCCCCCCCTGCCCCACCCCCTGCCCGCCTCTAGATGACAATACCCACAGGTGGGTGGGGAGGACACTGAGCCCCATAAATACACTCAGGCAATATCCATATATTTCGAATGTTTGTCCTTGGCAAGAGCTGCAGCTGCCCCTTCATGTAGCTAAATGAAGTAGAAGAAAATCAGAAAAAATGCAAATGAGCTTCTTATTTTAGGCAAATCAATCTCAGGAATGCTCATATCTGATCAGGCTTATCTTTAGGACGATCATTAGGATAATGGATTAATGTGAAAGTTTATTTTTACCCTGCCTGCTCTCACTCCTTAAAACCCTTCAAAGCTTATCCTGACTCTGCCTGACACCCCAGAAGGAAAGAGACCCTTTACAAAGCATGTAAATGGCAACATCCCCAGCAGTAGTTGGAGACAATGCTAGAGACCTCAGGGTCCACCCAGCTCACAGCAAGGTCAGCCATCAAGTGCCTATGCTGCCCCCTGCCACCCTCAGACTCCAGAGGTTTTCCTGGGGAAGGCCGAGAAAGGCAAGAAGAAACATAAGAGTAAAGGGGGCTTTTTGTTTGTATGTTCATTTGTCGAGAGACAGACTCAATATGTAATGCAAGCTAGCCTTGAACTTAGCACCAGCTCAGGCTGCCATCCACTTTACAGAGTTGTTGTGCCATCCAAATGAAAATTGTGTGTATAAAAAGCCCTTGGTAAGCCAGGAGGTGGTGGCATAGTGGCACACTCCTTTACTCCCAGGCTGAGACCGGAGGATTTCTGTGAGTTAAAGGCCAGCCTGGTTAAACAAAATGAGTCCAGGACAGTCAGGACTACACAGAGAAAGCCTGTTTTTGAAAAACAAAACAAAACTGTAGCCTGTAGCTAGCCCAGGTTGGCCCCAAATTCATCCTCCGAAGTGCCAAGACTGCAAGCATACCAGCTGTAGGTGGTCCTGGCAAGGGCACCCGGCACTTCCTGCATGACAGGTACGTGGGTGTGTACATCCAAGTGAAGGCACTCAACACATACTATTTATGTGCATACACTTACACAGCTGAATTACACTTCAGCCTCCAGCTCCACTCTGTATGTGCAAATGTTTATTTTAATACCAGCAACAATTTTGTTTGTTTGTTTTTGTCTTTTTGTGACAGGGTTTCAGTATGTAGCCTTGGCTGTCCTGGACTTACTCTGTAGACCAGGCTGATCTCAAACTCACAGCGATCCGCCTGGCCTCTGCCTCCCAAGTGCTGGGATTAAAGGTGTGCACCACCACACCCGGCACCAGCAACCATTTTGTAAACTAGGTGTTATTAGCTTTGCCAAAAAGAAGGGGGAAAAAAAATCTAGAAGTGTTCTGGTAGGGAAGGAGCCCTCACACCCCATTCTGAGGCTGCAGCCTAGACTAAGGCTTTCTCTGCTGGGTATTGAAGAGTTGTAGCTTACTCTCGTGTATTAGGGCATCTTCTGTCAAAGCTGTAATGAAACCCAGACACCAGTAAGCTAGAGAAATCAGTGTTTGTTTATCAATCCACAACTATGTGTCTGTGACCTAAACAAAGCCCAAGTTCTTAGAAAAAGCTTACCCAGACCTGGGAGATGCTTAGAAAGGGTGCTAGCTTTATTTCTGTTGCTGTGACAAAACATCATGACCAAAAAAAAAGCAATTTAGGAGAGAAAGGGTTCACTCCAATTAAAATTCCAGATTCAGCTGGGTGTGGTGGCATTTAGTCCCAGCACTTGGGAGGCAGAGGCAGGTGGATCACTGTGAGTTCGAGGCCAGCCTGGTCTACAAAGCAAGTCCAGGAAAGCCAAGGCTACACAGAGAAACCCTGTCTCGAAAAACCAAAATATTAATTAATTAATTAATTCCAGATTCTGGCTCATCATATCCGGAAAGTCAAGGCAGCAGGAACTTGAGGCCTTGGCTGCATCCACAGGCAAGAGAAGAGAGAGGAAGAGCGAGAAAGCGGGCATGTCTTCTACCCAGCTCACCTCCTCCACTCTTATATACAGTCCAGGGCCCAAACCTAGGGAATGGTGCCACTCAAGGTGGCCTGGGTCTTCCCACATCACCTAATGCACCCAACCGTGTCCACCACCCCCCAGACCACGTCCACCACCACCCCCAGACCATGTCCACCACCACCCCCCAGACAGGCCAACATAATCTAGACAATCTCCCATTGAGACCATCTTCCCAGGGGATTCAAGATTGTGTCAACATCACAATTCAAACTAACCATGGCAGCCGGGGTAAAGTGCCTGCCTGACAAACACAGTGACAGAGCCTCTGGTAATCCCAGTGCTGTGGGGCAAAAGACAAGTGGATCTCTGGGGCCCGCTGGCTGGTCAACCTAGTTGAGCTGATGAACCCCAGGGTCAGTGAGTGGCTTTGTCTCAAAACAAAACAAACCAGACAGACAAGACACAGGAAAGAAAATAGGTAGCAACCTCTGGCCTTCACTTACCTGCATACACCCCAACCTATGCATACACACAACAGAGAGAGAGAGCCTGCTGTGCAGGCTTGCAACTCCAGTGCCGGGGAAGTGGAAACAAGAGAATTCTGGGGTTCCCTGGCCGGCCACCCTAACCTTTTCAGACCAGTGAGAGAACCTGTCTTAAAAAACAAAAAGGTAGACAGTGCCTGAAGAGCGACACTTGAGGAAGGACACACAGAGTTGTTGCTCTCTGCGCAAACACACTCATTAGGCACACACAGTATAATCATTAGTGCTAGTCTCAAGAAAGAGTCGAATATTTATTAAACCATGGGTGACCTTTTTTTTTCTTTTCCAGAAAGCGTTTCTCTGTCTCTGTCTCTTTCCCTTTTCTTTTTCTTTCTTCCTCTCCCGCCCCCCCCCCCCACCTTTATCTTTTGGGTTTTTGAGACAGGGTTTCTCTGTGTAGTGCTGGCTGTCCTCAAATTACTTTGTAGACCAGGATGGCTTCGAACTCACAGAGATCCACCTGCCTCTGCCTCCTGAGTGCTGCGATTAAAGGTATGTGCCACCATGCCTGGCTAGAGAGGTTTTCTCTGTGTGTGTAAACCTGGCTGTCCTGGAACACCCTCTGTAGACTAGGCTGGTCTCAAACTCACAGAAATCCATTTGCCTCTGCCTCCTGAGCACTGGGATTAAAGGCGTGCCCCACCACACCACCCCTCTATTCTTTTTTTGAATAAATTATTTTGTTTTTTTTTTTATATAAGCAAGTGCCTGCATGTATGCCTGTGCACCCAGTGCATGCCTGGTGCCCTTGGAGGCCAGACAGCATCATATTTCCTGGACCTAGAAGTAGAGATGGTTGTAAATTACCATGTGAGCACTGAGAATCAAGCCCAGACCCTCTGGAAGAGCAGCTAGTGCTCTTAACCCCTGAGCCATCTCCAGTCCCACAGTTTTCTTATTTATATGTAGGAGGGACAATACCTCCCCCATAATATTTCTGGGTACGGTCTAGATCAGGTCTGGGGTAAGTGGCAGATAAGGAGGCGCCAGTGTTCTGGAGATCTCAGCGTTCTTGCTTGCTACTTTACCAAAAAAAAAAAAAATGTGGGAGACAGGAATTAGGAAAAGAAAAGATTTGTTTTGGCCAGAGCTGGGGAGAAAGACATTCTTAGCTTCTCCCAGACTTGCCAGTAGCAGAGTTACAATTTATAGAAAGGATGAAACAAAAGCCAGGAAATATGCATATGTAGATTTAGCTCTGAGATAAGTTTTTGGAACCCTGAGAGAAATCTCCTACTTGGAGATGCTTCCTCCTCGGGCTCCCAAGCTCCAGCCTGTTTTCAAACCAGCCTGGAATTTTCTGGGGGAACTTCTAATGCTTTAGGACCCTTATTGTACTTCTTGTTACTTTTTCACACCCCCCCCCCCAATCAACTGAACCTTAAACATCCAATGTAATGGGTTTCATTATGACAGTTTTATATCCTACTTATCCTGTTTGGTAGCTTTTCATTCCTGAGAGATAAAAGGACATTCAGTTGACCACGTGTGCACAGAGTTGGGAAGGCACAACCAACAGTGGACATACCTCCCTAGACACGTCCCAGAAAAGCCAGGAACTCCCTACCTCTTCCTCAGTCCAATTAGGACGACAGTAATCCTTGTCCTCATTTTAGAGATCAGGGATCTAAGGGACTTAGTCAGTGGCTGAGTAGCTCTCTCGGGGCTTCCAGGCCAGGCCAGGTAAGGTCATGCACGCCTCGAAGCCCAGTACTTGCAAGGATGAAGCAGGAGAAGTTGAAGGGCCAGCTACATAGTGAGACCATCTCAGAAGAAAAGGCTGGAGACAGGGAGACGGAAGAGATGGCTCAGCAGGAAAGAATACGTACAGCTCTTCCAGAGAACCTGGGTTTGATTTCCAGCACCCAAGTCAGGCAGCGTACAACACTCCGAACTCCTGCTCCAAGGGATCTGATGCCTACGGCCTAAGCCAGCGCCTACACTCACACGCAGACCTATGCACACCTAACATAGCTCAAAGTAGTGTGTATAAATACTCCAAAAGAAAGAAAAAGGGTCCAACTGGATGGGGTGGGCCATGCTTGGAATCCCAGCACTTAGGAGGCAAAGGCAGGAAGATAAGGAGTTCGAGGCCAGCATGGACTATACAAGACCTGTCTAAGAAAGAAAGAAGCCAGGCAATGGTAACATGGTGGCGCACACCTTTAATTCCAGAGACAGGCGGATCTCTGTGAGTTTGAGACCAGCCTGTTCTGAGTTCCAGGACAGTCAAGGCTGCACAGAGAAACCCTGTCTCAAAAAAACAAACAAAAAAGATGAAAGAAATGAAGATTTGAGCTAACAGTTCAGGAGCATTCTTTTTTGTTTTTGTTTTGTTTTGTTTTGGTTTGGTTTTGGTTTTTTGAGACAGGGTTTCTCTCTGTAGACTTGGCTGTCCTGGACTCGATTTGTAGTCCAGGCTGGCCTTGAACTCACAGCGATCCACTGCCTCCCAAGTGCTGCGATTAAAGGCGTGCGCCACCACCACCCGGCCTATGAGCATTCTGTATGCTTCAGTCTGTTCTCTGCAAAGCCAAAGGGAAACGGGTACCCCCTCCCCAAATAGCCTGGTAATGGGGAGAAGGCTGGAAAGGGTAAGAACAAAAGAAAAAGAAAAAAAAGAAAGAAGAGGCCCAGGCTTGGCGGTGAACAACACCGTTAGTCCCAGAGCTGGGTAAGCAAAGGCAGGCAGATGTCTACGAGTTCAAGGTCAGCCTGCTCTACATGTGGAGTTCCAGAGTAGCCAACGCTGGGCTACATAGTAATATGAAGGAGGAGGAGGAGGAGTGGAAGGGGGAGGGGGAGGAAGAAGAGGAGGAGGAAGAAGAAGAAGACAGGTTTGGAGATGATGTTCTTTATTCCCAAGACTGAATGTTTCCTCAAGGCCATGAGGCTGTGTCTACGCTTCCAGCCTCACTCCACCAAAGAGGACAGAGAAACCCCCAGACACAGTGGCTTTGTACTGGTTTTAGGGTCCTGAAATACTTTTGTGCCCTCAAGGTTTGGTTTGGTTTGGTTTTTGAGACAGGGCATGTAGCTCTGCCTGTCCAGGAACTGTTTATGTAGAGCAGACTGGCTTTGAACTCACTGAGATCTGTTTGCCTTTGAAGGACGGGCGTCTAGGGCCCCAAGGAACAGAACTTGGGAGAGCTGCTGCCGCCCCTCCTTCCTGGCAAGGCCGGCGGCATGCTCACCAGCAGGCTACTGATTGCTTAATGACAGAAGGTGGCCCGAGCAACAAGCAAAGCATAGACTCTGGGGAGTAAGATTCAGACAGAGGAAGAGCACCTAGCACCAGACCTGGCACTCAGCGGCCTTTGCATATGAAGGGTTTCTTTCCTTTGTCCCCAAGGACAATCTGGGAGGCCTTTACCTGCCCAGGCCACATTTTAATTTGCCTCACACACTGGGGCCTCACTTCATTACCCATGGAAATTCAGCTTCATTGATATGAAGGGGCTAATTACTACATGAGACATAATTACAAGACAGGAAATGGATTTACAGCTGCTTTCAGAAGGGGGCGGGGTGGTGGTGGTGGTGGTGGGAGCTGCAGCAGACACTGGCTGCTCTGCTCTCTGGTCTACAGGGTTAGTGCAGCTCTCAGTATTCAGGATGGACACTCTCAATATACCAATGTGCTCCTACAGAAGGCAGGGTACTGCAGAGCTCTGGAGACAGTTTAGTTCTCTCTCTCTCTCTCAACTTATCCCACCACTGCTTTGACATAGTTTAAAAAAACAAAAACAAAAACAAAAAACTGAAGTGGCCCAGAATTTAGCTCATGGGTAAAGTGATGGGTTCTGTCCTGAGCACTAACAACAGCGTAGTGTTTTCTGCAGTGTGTGGTAGCTCACATCTTTAATCCCAGCACCTGTCAGGCACAGGCAGACAGATCTTCTTGTGTTTGAGGTCAGCTTGGTCTACATAGCAGGTTCCTTCCAGGTCTGAACTATACAGTGAGACCCTGTCTCTTTTGTGTGTTGTTTTGGGGGGTTTTGTTTTGTTTGTTTTGTTTTGAGACAGGGTTTTTCTGTGTAACAGCTCTAGCTATCCTGGAACTCTCTGTAGATCTGGCTCGCCTCGAACTCACAGAGATCCTCCTGCCTCTGCCTCCCAAGTGCTGGGATTAAAGACGTGCATTACTACCACCTGGCTTTTGTTTGGTTTTTTGAGACAGGGTTTCTCTGTAGCCTTGGCTGTCCTGGACTCATTTTGTAGACCAGGCTGGCCTGGAACTCAGAGATCTGCCAGCCTCTGCCTATCAGTGCTGGGATTAAAGGCGTGCACCACCATGCTGGTGAGACTCTGTCTCAAACAACACAGAACAAAAACAACAATAAAAACCAAACAAACAAAAAATAAAACTGGAAGTCGGTTGGTGGTGGACACCTTCAATCCCAGCACTTGGGAGGAAGAGGCAATCGGATCTCTGAGTTCAAGACCAACCAGGTCTACAGAGTGAATTCCAGGACAGCCAAGCCTACTCCGAGAAGCCCTGTCTCAAAAAACAAAAAAAATAAATGAAATCAAACTTGAGAATGCAGTCTTATGGAAAATATTTAAGGAGGAAGATAAATAATGTGCTCCAAGTGGCCAAAATGAGAGACGTGGAGAAATTATGGGTTTTCTTGGGGGCTAGAGGGACCTTGAGAAAGAAACCCGTATCTGCTACATTGTCTAACATATGCAGGTCTTTTTATAATCCCTTATAGCTGAATTTTTTTCCACTTTAAAATGCCTTAATTCATACAGACATATAAAGACACAAATGGAAGTGAAAGTTCCATCTTTGTTGCTAACCAAAGATAAACAAATTAATTAATAATAGTTAAAGTTCATGCTGAGTGGTGAGGTGGTGATAGTGAGGTGGCAGCACCAGCCTGGAATTCTGGGCAGGGGCAAGTGATCTCTTGTCATTTTCAGGCCAGCCTGGTCCACAGAGTGAGTTCCAGGACAGGGCAAGGGTACAGAGAGACCCTGTCCTTTTTAGGTTTTTTCAAGACAAGGTTTCTCTGTGTAACAGTCCTGGTTATCCTGGACTCGCTTTTTGCAGACCAGGCTGGCCTCAAACTCACAGCAATCCACCTGCCTTAGCCTCCGGGAGTGCTGGGATTAAAGGACTGTGCCACCATACCTGGCAACCCTGTCTTGATTTTTCCTTTTCTTCTTTCATTCATTTATTTATTTTTGATGCCACCAAGCCCAGCTGATATTTTTCAATCAAAAAACAAACACAATTTTTTTTTTTTACTAGAACTGCGTGTGGTGGTGCACATTTGAAATCCCAGCACCCAGGAGGCTGGAAGAGGATCAAGAGTACAAGGCCAGCCTGGGGTCCGTGTAGAAATCCTGTCTTTAAAAAAAAAAAAAAAATTGGCCGGGTGTGGTGGCACACACCTGTAATCCCAGCACTCTGGGAGGCAGAGGTAGGTGGATCTCTGTGAGTTCAAGGCCAGGCCAGCTTGGTCTAGAAAGTGAGTCCAGGACAACACAGAAACCTCATCTCGAAAAACCAAAATAATAATAATAATAATAATAATAATAATAATAATAATAATAATAATAATAATAATAATAAAACAATGTAATAATAGTATGGGTACATCACTCGTTCTTTTTTGACAGGGTTTAGCTGTGTAGCCTTGGCTGTCTGGGAACTCTAGACTCAGCCGGGCTCGAAATCACACCTGCCTTTGCCTCCCTGAGTGCTGGAACTCTCATTTTTCACAAGAGCTCCGTGAGGAGGAGACAGCCAACCAGATCAACTTTGCACCTAAGGAACTGAGACATGGAGGGTCAAGCAAGGTTCCCAAGGTCACAGAGGCGAATGCCGGGGCGAGAGTTGGCCCTCAGCCTGCCCAGAGCCTGGATTCTCAGGAACAGTGAGAAAGTCCCCCAAATTAGAAGTGGTTCTCTTCTCAGATGTCTTAAAAATAGCACTTCCTCCGCTCCAGCAAGCTTCTCCTGAGATAGCATCTTGAATCTAGGAGAAAAGCCGGGCAGGGTGGGTGTGGCGGCAGGGCGGGAGGGGGCGTGTCGGCAAGCGGCCACGCCCCCTCCGCGAGGACCCCCGGAGCCGGCCTCGGCGCGCCGGAGCGCTTCTCCTTCCGGGGCGGCCTGCTGGGCCTCATGGAGGCTGTTCGGCCCGACAGCTGTGGAAGAGGGACTGCGGCGCCGCGAGCCGAGGAGAGGCCGGTTCCTGAAGCGAGGGTGCACTTCCGAGTAACCCGGTTTATCATGGAGGCAGGCGTCAAGCTAGGCATGCAGTCCATCCCCATCGCCACCGCGTGCACCATTTACCATAAGTTCTTCTGCGAGATCAACCTGGACGCTTACGACCTCTACCTGGTCGCCATGTCTTCCATTTACTTGGCCGGCAAAGTGGAGGAGCAACATTTGCGTACTCGTGACATCATCAACGTGTCGCACAGGTACTTTAACCCGGGCAGCGAGCCGTTGGAGCTGGATTCCCGTTTCTGGGAGCTGCGAGATAGCATTGTACAGTGTGAGCTCCTGATGCTACGAGTTCTGCGCTTCCAGGTCTCTTTCCAGCATCCACACAAGTACCTCCTGCACTACTTGATTTCCCTCAAGAACTGGCTGAATCGTTACAGCTGGCAGCGAACCCCCATCTCTGTCACAGCCTGGGCCCTCCTACGAGATAGCTACCATGGGGGACTGTGCCTCCGCTTCCAGGCTCAGCACCTCGCCGTGGCAGTGCTCTACCTGGCTCTACAGGTCTATGGAGTCGAGGTGCCTGCAGAGGGTGAGGCTGAGAAGCCTTGGTGGCAGGTATTTAGTGACGACCTTACCAAGCCGATCATTGACGATATTGTGTCTGACCTCATTCAGATTTATACTATGGATACAGAGATCCCCTAAGGCCCTGGCAGAGGCCTGACCAAAGACCCGGGATGATCTGCAGCCAGGGTATCCTGGTACCCAGTTGCTGTGATGGCGGGCTTCCCACTGGAGGACTGGATTTGCTGGCAGAGGGACGTCACTGGTGACTGCAGTGACATGCTGTCGTTTTCGTCCCCAGCAACCTTTGTTCAGATAATGCCAAGAGCCACTATGTGGGCAGGACATACTCAGCTTCCTAGAAGTGGCTGCATCAGCTTTTGCCCTTTGAGAAGATGCTGCATTTGAGGCATGGACCATCAAAACAGTTGTGTCAGGACAGGAGGTCACCAACAGTTAAAGAATAGGACTGCACCCTTGGGACTTAAAAAAAAAAACAAAAACGGATTTGGAGATGTATGAATGTGCAACACAGAATCTTATTTTGTATAATAAAGACTATGCAAATAAAATATGGGGAAAGTTTAATGCACAAAAGCCTGCCTTGTGGTATTACTTAGTTACAATAGGGGAAGTATTGGAAACTAAATGGTCAATATTAGGGAAATGGTTAGTGAAACATGGTGCATCCGTCAACCACTAAACATCCATAAAGGGTTTATGACAACATGGCTAAAGGCAGCATAAAAGATAGAATTATAAATGCACTATAATCTCTACAACAAAGGTAGGCAGACAAAGTGTTCATTAGTTGAGGGGGTTTAAAATGCATAATAATGACTAAGAATTTTTGTCTTTTGTTCCAGCTCTTTGCTTTCTCAACAGTTATCCCTGGGCCCCGCCCATGGTTATGAACCTATGTGGAGGTCTCGCCTGTCTTCACAGGTGTCTATTTAGAAGAGCAACCGTCTTCATAGGTTTTGCCACAGTGGACTTTCCGTGAGCATGAGCCAGTTGTGCTAGAGCTGCCTCCTTTGCCCTGGCTGACAGCACCAGGAACAGAGTACTCAGTCTTTTGAAGGCCGAGGGGGGCGGGGGGCAGGGCTGAACATGGTGAAGGCAGAAGGATCCTGGCTTCCAGGCCAGCCTGGGCTACCCAGTGAGACCCCACCTCAAACTTAGCAAACAAGAAACAAGAGCAAGGAAAGGCGGCATTGGGAGCCATGAGCCATTTGACCCTTCGTGCTCACAACAGCCTGTGGTAAGCCCCACAAGCTTACCATGTGTCAGGCACCGCTCTGGGCTCCTGTGAATAAAAGCACAGCAGGAGTTAAAGGCGCTAGAAGTGCCTGATGACCGCATAAGAAATAGGTTAGACGTTTAGCTCAACCTGAATGCTCACCTAGCACGCATGAGATACTGGGTTTGATCCCCAGACATGCTGGTACTTTTTTTTCCCCTCGAGACAGGGTTTCTCTGTGTAACAGCCTTGGCTGTCCTAGACTCGCTTTTGTAGACCAGGCTGGCCTCGAACTCACAGAGATCTGCCTGCCTCTGCCTCCCGAGTGCTGGGATTAAAGGTGTGCACCACTACTCCAGCACATACTGGTACATTCTTACCTATAATCCCAGCAATCAGGGTGGAGGCAGGAGGCTCAGAATTTCATTGTCAGTTTGAGGTCATCCTGGGCTTCCTGTGACTCTGTTTTAGGAAGAAAGGAAAAACAGTGATGGCGTTTGACTTTAATCCCAGCACTCAAGAGGTAGAGGCAAGTGGATCTCTGTAAGTTCGAAGCCAGCCTGGTCTACATTTTTTTCCCCCTCAGAAAAGAAGTGCCCCTGCCAACTCACCCCAGCACATCAAGTCGCCTCAGGTCTGAGCTCATCCTCATCCACTGAGGCCAGGCAAGGCCGCCCTGTTTGGGGGAAGTGATAGAAATCGGGCACAGAGTCCATGTCTTGGTTTTGTTTTGTTTTGTTTTTTCCCGAGTCAGGGTTTCTCTGTGTAACATTGGCTGTCCTGGACTCACTTTGTAAACCAGGCTGGCCTCGAACTCATAGAGATCCACCTGCCTCTGCCTCTCGAGTGCTGGGATTAAAGGCGTGCGTCGCCACACCTAGCAGGGTCCATGTCATAGACAGCACCCACTCAACTTACTAGGGGACCCACATGAAGACCAAACTACCCATATGTGTAGGGGGCCTAGGTCCAGTCCATGCATGCTCTTTGGTTGGTGCTTCCATCTCTATAAGCTCCCGGGATGGGGATGGGGAAAACAGGGTAGGAGGGAGAAACTGGGAGGAAAGGGGATGGCTGTGATCTGCCTGTAAAGTGAATATATAAATTTAACAAAATAAAAAAAAATTGAAACAAGAGTTCTCAGCCAGGTGCAGTGGCACACGCCTGTTATCCCAGCACTCAGGGCATTGGCAGGCAGATCCCTGTGAGTTCAAGGCCAGCCTGATCTACAAATCAAGTCTAGGACAGCCAAGGCTACACAGAGAAACCGTGTCTCAAAAACAAGCAAACCAGCGAAAAGATCTCTCTGCATAGCCGTGGGTGGTTTCAAACTCCCTATATAGACCAATCTAGCTTCCAACTCACAAAGATCCACCAGCCTCTGCCTCCTGCACACCCATGCCTAACACCTTTTAAAATCTCTCTCTTTTCATTTATTGATTTATTTTGTGTATATGAATATTTTGTTTGCATGCATGTTTAGAGGTAGTCCAATAGGCATCCAATAAGTGTGCCTATTGGATCTCTTGGAACTGGCATTACAGGTAGTTATGAGCCATTATGCAGGTGCTAGGAATCAAACCCAAGTCTTTTACAAGAGCAACAAGCACTCTTAGCCACTGAGGTAGCTCTCCGGTTCAACAAGTGCTTTTATATTCTGTTTCGAGACAGGGTTTCTCTGTGTAGCCTTGGCTGTCCTGGACTCACTATGTAGACCAGGCTGGCCTCGAACTCACAGAGGTCCACCTGCTTCTGCCTCCCCAGTGCTTGGATTAAAGGCATGGGCCACCACGCCCGTCGATCATGGGTTTTCTATGATTTCTACTAAACTTTCGCATCACTTCTGAAGTGTCACTGCTTGTCTGATATGCTCGGGTTTTTGAGCTTGTTAGACTGATGTGTTCTCCTTCTCAGTGTGCAACTGCTGACATCAGTGAGGTGTGGATCCACCCGCCTGAGTTCTGCTCCTGTGAGAATGCTCTGGAGAACCGTGAGTCATGACTCCCAGACGAGAACGTTTGTCTATTTTTTGCTCATTGACTTCTTGGAATAAGCCATCTGCACCAGTGTCAGTGTCAGATGAGGGTTGAGCCGTAGCTCGGTCTCACCTCAGCAGCACATGTATTGTGAGGGAACGAGCTGTCTCTTGAAGGCTTACTTCATCTTCAGTAGGCAATGGGGCTTTTGTAGTCAAATTCTCTATGCATCCAATTCTGTTTAGAGGTAGTCTCTGGAACACCCATGGGTCTTGTATTTTGAAGAGAGGCCTACCGCCTTGGTCTCCACAGCCTTGCTCCAGAGGACTTTGCTGGCCTCTTCCATTCACCTGGATCTCAGCACAAACATCTAGGCAGGCAGACCCTCACCTTGGCCTTCTTCCAGAAACTGTGGCAAAATCAACCGTTTACAAGCATTCCGCAAAAAGTTTCATCCAGTTATCACCCGCCTCTTCCGCGAGTTCTATAACAAGCCTCACGTACGTTACCCCATGCATCTTCAAAATAACCCCTTCAGAGGTGATTTTACAGCAAAGCCCAGTTTATCCAGAAAGTAAAACAGGCTGTTCAAGATCACAATCCCCTGGATTCTACCCCCCAATCCCAGAAAGGGTTTCTCTGTGTAGTCTTGGTTGTCCTGGACTCGCTTAGTAGACCAAGCTAGCCTCGAACTCACAGCGATCCGCCTGCCTCTGCCTCCCAAGTGCTGGGACTAAAGGCATGTGCCACCACCACCCAGCTAGCCCCTGGATTCTAATAGCAGCTTCCTGTCTTAGTGTGGCTGCCCTAATTCCCCCTTGCCACTCTTCCTGTCCCTTGTAACCTGCTAGGTGCTCCAGTTTTGGCGAAGGGAAGCCCACAGTCTTTAACAGTTTTAGTTCAGGCATGTCACTGAGAACTTGCTCAGGCCAGCTGGACTTGTGTGACAGAGACGCTTTATTCTCCAGCCCGCTGGATCTCCACCACCGCCGCTGTTCTCTGAGCTATGAGGTCATCACAGTTACTTCCTGCTGCTCCAGGCACTTTCCTCCAACCCCAGTGCCCTCCACAGCCTCTGCCCCGCCCCCAGGGTCCTAATTCTAATAATCACCAGGCTGACTGGGTCCCTTGGAGTAGGTCCAAATCAGAAAAGGGTATTACAAACCCACACAGCAAAGATGCTGTATTAGCTGTGTCTGTATAAGAAATTATCCCAAAATTTAGCTGTTTAAAAGAGAAAAGGGGTGGGGGGCGCATTAGCTCAGCTGGAAAAGGGCTTTGCTGTGCAAACCGGAGGACCTGACTTAGATCCCTGGAACTGAAATAGAGGTGGAAGGAGAAAGCCAACTTCATAAAGTTATCTTCTCATTGCCACATATGTGCTGTGGCATGTACACACACACACACACACACACACACACAGAGTAATAGTGAGACAAATAATAATGATAATAAATAAATCTCTTCATCAATGGGCTTGAGAGACCAGATTTCCTCTTGTGTGGCCTCTAGACTTCACAAGGACTATATATTTCATTACTCTCTGAAAATTATATTTATCTTCTGCGTGACCTTAAAGGCCATGACAGAAGAAGAAAGTGCCCTTGAAGAAGTAATGGAAATACCAAAGGGAACATTTGCGGAGCCAGTGAAGCGGTGTGTCTGCAGCATGATTTGTGGATCAGGGCTTCTTAACCCTTTTCCACTCCAGCTCTTCCCTCCCCCTCCCCCCACCCCAGAAAAACAGATCCCAGCTATATGGATATATAAGTATACAGGGGTGAGGCCAGCCTGGTCTACAAAGCGAGTCCAGGACAGCTAAGGCTACACAGAGAAACCTGTCTCAAAAAACAAACAAACAAAACAAACAAACAAACAAACAAACAAAACAACCAGAATTCTAGCCCCAGCATTGACATAGAAAAGTCAGGCATGACCGTGGTACCTGAGATCTCAGTGCCCAGGAGGGATAAACTGAGGATCCTGGGCCGCTCACCTGCTAGCCAGTCTACCTGAATCAGTCAGCTGTAGCTTCAGAAACAGAGTCTGCCTCAAAAAGGCAGAACAAGACAGGGAGTGACTGAGGAAGATACCTGACATTGACCTCTTGACCTCTGACCTCCCCTCCCACATATGGGCATTGGTACCCACACCACACACACCAACAATATATAAATAGACAAACCATGTGCTGAAATTAATCATAAAGAAACTTATTTTGAAACAATTCTTTGGTATTCACATAATTTAAGCACTTATTAAAGATGAATACATACTAATGAGATGAATGCGCTTGTTTATTTTTACACAAGAATCACATCTTGGCTGAATATTTGATGCTGCTCCAGGGCACAGAGCATCTTCAACACATCTCAGAGTTGACTGATACTTTGATTTTATAATTGCCAGTGCTGAGAACAACACTTTGCAAAAACCACACGGTACAAAATGGCAAAAATATTGCTTAAGGCCATTTCAGAAATTGTTGAGAATTTTGTCCTAATTGCGATGTCAGAGCCATCTAACTATTTTCTTAAATGAAACTCGAGTCAGCAGTTCAAGTAACAATTTAAGTTTTTTTAAAACACTTATTCAGTGTGTGTGTGTGTGTGTGTGTGTGTGTGTGTGTGTAATAGTGTGTACATAGAGGTCAGAGGACAACTTTCAGAACTTGCCCCCTCCCCCTTCACTGTGGTTCCTGGGGATTGAACTCCTGTTGTTAGACTTGGCAAGAAGTTTCCTTTATCTGCTGAACCCTGTCACCAGCCCACAAGCGACAATTTTTAAAACCATACCAAAGATATACTATCTTAGTGAATACTTTTTTAAAATATATTTTATTAATTTATTCGTGTTACGTCTCAGTTGTTATCCCATCCCTTGTATCCTCCCATCCCTCCCTCCCTCCCATTTTCCCCTTACTCCCCTCCCCTATGACTGTGATTGAGGAGGACCTTATCCCCCTGTATATGCTCATAGGGTATCAAGTCTCTTCTTGGTAGCCTGCTGTCCTTCCTCTGAGTGCCACCAGGCCTCCCCATCCAGGGAACATGGTCAAATATGGGGCACCAGAGTTCATGTGAAAGTCAGACCCCACTCTCCACTCAACTGTGGAGAATGTCCTGTCCATTGGCTAGATCTGGGTTAGGGGATCGAAGTTTACTGCATGTATTGTCCTTGGCTGGTGCCATAGTTTGAGCAGGACCCCTGGGCCCAGATCTGCCTGTCATAATGTTCTTCTTGTATGTTTCTAGGACCCTCTGGAAGTGCATTCTTTTTGGTGCATTTTCTTTCTTTTGTTTTTGTTTTTTCGAGACAAGGTTTCTCTTTGTAGCCTTGGCTGTCCTAGACTTGCTTTGTAGACCAGGCTGGCCTCGAACTCACAGAGATCCACCTGAGAAGCTGGGCTGTAGCCCACCTGTGCTACCTGCTTGGGCGCATCTGTCGTACTTGTGCAACTTTAAGTGCTCAGGGTTCACACTACACTTTCTGGCTCAGACCCTGAAAGAGAAAGAGGAGAGGAGAGCAGGGACGCTGGCCACCAGCATGCCTCACTGCGAACATAGATGACACAAGACCTGCTCACGGTGACACGCCAGCCAAATAGGGTGTTAGCCAGAGCACAGACAGTGAGATGCAGGCCAAAGGTCAAAGTAGAGATGCTGAAGGTGACCGTTAAATTCCCCAAAGTAGAACTGAGAGCAAGTGACAGTCCGCATGGATCAGAAAGGCCAAGGATTGTTCCATCAGTGATGGGCAGGGTAGGAGGGATGCCTGGGCACTTCTTGCCACTGGTGATGGGTCCCTACTGGGCAGTCAGCCTCATCGGAAAGCTTTTCTCTAAGTTGTTTGCACACCCGGGAGAGATGCTGTCCTGGCCCACTGCTTCCCCGGCTGTCACCTTCCATGACTCTAGTTCCGATTTGCTGAGATTGACAGAGCTGCCAGAGGAGACAGCCCGGCTGTCTGCTGTGCACAGTTAAAAATAATCTTTAGTTTGCTAAGCTGCCTGCTGAATATCTGCGCCTCTAATTGATGGGCAATCTTCTTGCTGTTAGATGAATTAAAAACCTACCGCTTCCTCAAGGCACTGTTGTCCTGGCTGTTCCCTGCCAAGCCTCCCTGTGCTGTCCTCTTTACCTACTGACCCCAACCCACCCAACCTGTCACTTGCAGAGGTCACAACTGTACTCTGATCCGCCCCCACCCCACCCCCACCCCCAGGACTCTGAGGCTTCCCCTGTTTATCAAAAGACATCCTGAAAGCCAGCTGGAACATGGAGAATAACGAGGGGCCTTCATCATAGCCTTATTTTCATTTTCAGGAAGATTTCTCTGCTTCAGCCACCTGGAGGGGTGGGGTGGGGCAGGTACAGCAAAATGACAGGAATGAAAACACCAAGCCGCATTAAAATGCTCTGCCAGCACCAGCCAAATCCTGAGCCTTTGGAGAATAAACCCACGGCAAGTGCAGCTGTCCCTTTGCTAGCAACAGGGATTGTGGGCTCCAATTGACGGCTTCGGGCTTAAGCCCAGGAGTTTAATTATAATGATGATGGCAGTGATGATAATTATCATAATAATAGCTAACCTTTATTGAGGGCTTTCTGTGTGCCAGACCCCCGCACAATGCATACAATGTGTTTATTTCTATCAGTTTCTCTGTATAATATCTACACGTAGACAGTGAGAATCACATTTGATTCTTGCTATATTTCTGTGAAAGAAGAGCTTTGGGGAAATATCACTGGCCCATCTTAAAGAGAGGGAGGCTGAGGTTTGGGGAGTGTCAATAACTCGACAGATGAGGTTTGTTTGTTTGTTTATTTGTTTGTTTGTTTGTTTCCCTTAGTTTTTTGAGACAGGGTTTCTCTGTGTTATCATGACTGTCCTGGACTCGCTTTGTAAACCAGGCTGGTCTCGAACTCACAGTGATCTGCCTGCCTCTGCCTCCCGAGTGCTGGGACTTCAGGCGTGCGCCAGCATGCTCAGATTCTCTAGGTCTATGACCTCAGTGTCTTTATCTGTGAGGGAACACATCAAATGTGTCCCTTGTCCTCGCAACTCACCTTTTCATGTGAGTTACAGACTCAAGTTTCCTTAAAGGGGAGGGCGGATTTACTCAAAAGAGACGTGATGTGTTAATGTCAATAATAATGTTACTGCCTAGTTGCATGCAACAAAATCCCAGGTCAAACCAGCTTCCTGGACATTTGCTTTTTGTGGTGCTGAACATCAAATCCGGGGCCTCACTTATTCTATGACTTACTGGAGGTTTGTGTTGTTGTGTTGTGTTGTTCCTATTTATTTATTTATTATTAGTTTGGGGGCGGGGCCTGTGCCACAGTGTACATGTAGAGGTCAGAGGAGAACTTTCTGGAGTCAGTTTTGTCCTCCCACATTTATACGGTGTGCTGGCTAGTTGTGTGTCAGGTTGACACAAGCTGGATTCATTCGGAGGGAGGGAACAGAGGTCGAGAATGTGGCCCCACCAGACTGACTGGTGGACAAGCCTGTGGCTCATTTTCTTGACCGATGGTTGATATGGGAGGGCCAGGCAGACTGTGGGTGGTGCCACACCTGGGCCGTGGTCCTGGGTTCTATAAGAAAGCACACTGAGCAAACCTTGAGGAGCAAGCCGGTAAGCAGCACTCCTCCATGGCCTCTGCATCAGCTCCTGCCTCCAGGTTCCTGCTTCTGTTTTTTTGTTTTTTGTTTTTGTTTTTGAGACAGAGTCTCACTCACTATGTAGCTCAGGTAGTCCTGTAACTTACTACGTAGACAAAGTTTCCCTCAAATTCAGAGATTCCCCAGCCTCTGCTTCTCCAGTGCTGGGATTAAAGATGTTGGCCACTATGCCTGGCTTGTGACTTTTCTTTTGAAGAGTCTCTCTGGCTTCCGGGCAAAGAGGCCCCTACACTCATCCAAGTAGGACCTGGTGGAGATTGGAGGAGAGTGGTCCCAGCCGAGGAGATGAATGGTCAATTCTAAGTCAGTGTCAAAGATGGAGCCAGGCATGGTGGAACACACCTTTAATCCCAGCACTCGGGAGGCAGAGGCAGGCAGAGAGCTGTGAGTTTGAGGCCAGCCTGGAATGGTAGCCACGTACTACCATCCAGGTCATCCTGCAGGCTCTTTTTTTTTTTTTTTGACACAGTGTCTCTCTGTATAGCCTTGACTGTCTGTCCTGGACTCACTTTTTAGGCCAGGCTGGCTTTGAACTCACAGTGATCCACCTGCCTCTGTCTCCCAAGTACTGGGATTAAAGGCATGTGCCATCACCGCCCTGCTGTACATAAATTTAATCCCAAGGAATGAAAGTAAATTTAGTTGGTAGAAGGAAGCAGCCACATTTGAAAGTGATGTCTAATTGAAATGTAGACAAAGTGATGAATCAGAGAAAGATTTGACAGAATAGGATCTGCCCAGCTTTCATGAGAACAGAGAGGGGAGAGAGAGGGGAGAGGACAGGAAGGGAGGGGAAGGGGAGGGGAGGAGAGGGGAGGGGAGGGGAGGAGAGGAGAGGAGAGGAAAGGGGAGAGGCAGTTTCACCAGGACAGTTTTACGGAGACAGGTTATAGAGAGAATAAGCTGGACACAGGTGAAGACAGAACAAGCCAGAGAATGAGAAGGAGCCAGAAGATTAGAACAGATTGCTAGAGTTAGTCTGAGGCCAAACAAAGCAAAAATTCAGAAGCTTAGAGAAGCCAGATTGAATCAATTCGAAGAGTTTGAGCCAGAACAGCTGAATTGAACCAGCCAGCCGAAGCTTAGAAAGAACTAGAAAGGGTGAGCTTATTAAGCAGTAAGTCTCAGAGGCTGAAAATATTCTAGGCCTGGGCTAGATTGTATGGAGGCTAGAAACTTCCAGGACTAGGTCTAGGTTAGCAGCTAGAGGCAGTAACCCTCCAAGACAACAATTCCATCAGGCAAATAAAAGAAACTATAACAAACCTGGACTACAGAGCAAGTTCTAGGCCAGCCAAAGCCACACAGAGAAACCCTGCCTTGAAAAACCAAAAGAGACCAAAAAAAAAAAAAAAAAAAAAAAAAAGGTGCCCTGTTTTCCTGCAGCCTGACACCTCCTGAATATGCTTTCACACCCTCAGCCTCTTGTTCCCCTGTGTCCTTGGCCTGCAGGCTCTCTGACTCCTCTAGAAAGCTGCTTGGTCTTCCTTAGGGACCAGGGAGAAGCCTTTTCTGGAATCCTCGGTGTGAGCAATCCCTTCGTTCATAGAGCCCTGGCTTTTGTTTTTTAGGTTTTTGTTGTTTGGGGGGTTTGTTTGTTTGAGACAGGGTTTCTCTGTGTAATAGCCCTGGCTGTCCTAGAACTTTCTTTCTTTCTTTCTTTCTTTCTTTCTTTCTTTCTTTCTTTCTTTCTTTTCACCAGAGTTGAGAACCGAACCCAGGGCCTTGTGCTTGTTAGGCAAGCGCTCTACCACTGAGCTAAATCCCCAACACCCTGGAACTCTCTTTGTAGACCAGGCTGGCCTCTAATTCACAGAGGTCCCCCTGCCTCTGCCTCCCAAGTGCTGGGATTACAGGCGTGCGCCACCACGCCCGGCGCACCCTGGCTTTTTATAGTTGCCCTTGCCTAACTATATTGAAAGTGTTGTCCTGTCTGTCTCCGCCATTAGTCTAGACCCTTCATGAGATAAGCCAAGTCCTGCTTATTTCTGGAACTCTCACACCTAGAACACAGCTAGCAACCAGGATGATGTGCTCATTACAGGCTGGATGAGTGAATGGGCAGATACAAGCATTGATTGGCAGTGGTTGCCAGGGTGGCTTGGCCTATGAGATTAGTGAGTTAAAAGCTGTGCGAGGAACATAGCTCCTTTCAAAGGGGCAGGAAGAAAGCACTTTTGCAGGAAGGAAGTGCACCAGTTTAAAGCATGGGGTTTTTGAATCAAAATCTAGCTTTGAATTTTGTCTCTATAGCTTGCTATGTATGCCCCAGTAATCAATATCATAAGCCTCAATTCCCTAACCTGGGGAAATTGGGAGTAATAATGCCATAGTGCATGCCTGTGATCCCAGCACTTGGAGAGTCAGAGGCAGGTGGATCACTGTGAGTTCGAGGCCAGCCTTGTCTACAAAGTGAGTCCAGGACAGCCAAGGCTATACAGAGAAACCCTGTCTCGAAAAAAAAAAATGAGTGCGTGTGTATACATGTGTGTGCATGTGTGTGGAGGTCAGAGAGCAATATCAGCAATATCAGGTCTTTATTGGTTTTTTGTTTTTTGTTTTTCTTTTTTTCAAGACAGGGTTTCTCTGTGTAACTTTGGCTATCCTAGATTTGCTTTGTAGACTAGGCTGGCCTCGAACTCACAACGATCTGCCTGCCTCTGCCTCCTGAGTGCTGGGATTAAAGGTGTGCGCCACCACGCCTAGTCCAGGTCTTTACTATTCTTTACCTTGATGGTTGAGACGGGGTCTCTGACTGAATCTGGAGTTTGGCGATTAGGCTAGACTGTCCGGCCAGCAAACCCAAGGGCTCTTTTCGTCTCCCACCCCTCTCTGGGATTGCGGCTTCGCACCTCCCGCATCCAGCCTTTTCTGTGGGTGCCGGGGATGGACTAAGATTCTCGAGCCTGTGCCACAAGCACTGAACCAAGAGAGCCTTGTCCCCAGCCCCTTGATTGGCATTGTGACCATCAAACAAACAAATCATTCTTTACATTTCCAAAATGCCTTTCCGCCCATTGTACTAAGAGGGAGGAAGATGTGTGTGTTTTACCGATGAGGACATTAGGACTGGAGGGCCAGGTATTGCAGGGGGCCCAGTCACAAAAGACAGACTAGAAGCCATCCCCTCCTCCTGAGCTGGCTGGTTAGCCCACTTGTCAGAGTTTCCCTGGTGAGAGCAAAGTCAGTCGCTTGGTGGGGTGGGGTGGGGGGTGGGGTAGAAAAGCTCAGATTCAGAACATGCAGAATTTCCAAAACGTCAACATTTTAGCCTTAACAAATTTATTTGAAAACACATTTCTTCAAAATAATTTATTCCTAAACAGCTAAAGAAGAAGCAAGGAAGGCGGTTGTCAGAGCTGAGTTGAGAAGACAGGATAACAGGCAGGTTAAGGGGAATAATTACAGGCTTTTTTTCTCCTTACTCAACAGCTTCTTTTTCAGGCCTGTCAATCACTGTTTATCACACTTGAACCAAAACAATGATTCCACCCCCTCAACCCTTCCTCTCTGAGGTCATGAGGACCTGCTGGGGAGACAGTGACTAACAGTGGGGGCAGCACCAATGTGTCATACCGGCTGGAGCCAGGGACCGGGCATTCCTTGCTGGGGAGAGGAGCCCATGCCCAAAGCTTATAATACACCTGACAGAACAGGAAGAAAACATCTGCCGAGCTTCTCATAGGAGGTGACATCCCCTTTACACTAGATGCCAGGGATGGAATCTAGTGTCTTGAGCAGTCTAAGCCACCTAGCCACACCTTTGGTTCTAGCCCCCTGGCCTATTTATTATTCATTTGTTCTGTTTTTTGGACAAAATCTCACTCTATAGTTCAGACTGGTCTCAAAGTTATAGCAATCCTCCTGCTTCAATCTCCAGAGTGCAGGGATTACATGTGTGAGCTTTAATGGTTTTTTTACGTGTGTGTGTGTGTGTGTGTGTGTGTGCGCGCGCGCGCGTGCATGTGTGTACATGGACATACATATGTGCCCTTATGCACATGTGACAGTCAGAAGACAACTTGAGGGAGCCTTCCTTCCACCATGTAAGTCTTGGGGAGTGAGTGTGGACCATCAGGCTTGGCAGCAGGCCCATGGCATTAGCTATATAAACACCTTGATGGCCTGCCAGATGGACACTAGGGTTCCCACTTCACAGGATGAAGACTCTGAGGCTCAAAGGGGTTAAATGCAAGCACACATATGTACACACACACACACACACACACACACACACACACACACACCCCAAAACACACACAAGGCTGAAAAAGCTAACTGGACTTCATTACCGTTCCAGAATAAATGTTGTTTTATGTTCAACTAGCACAGGCATCTGGGTCCACAGTGCAGGCAAATCTCTCTTTCTGGAACGCTACAGACTAACGCAGAACAATCAACCTGTCTCCAGTAGGAGAAGAGACCGGAAAGGTATTTACTCAAATTAAGGATCTCATGGCTACTGAGGGAGTTCATATTTGCAAAGTAGACCCCCAGACTGCCTCAAAAAAAACCCGTCAAATGAAGCTCAATGGTTTCGGGTGAAACCTAGCTACAGACCCACCTTAGGAAAGCATAAGACAGGAGGATGGGTGGGTGAGCACAGAGGGCAGGATCTGACCCGTGAGGTATCAGGGAAGACTTCCTGGAGGAGAGGGTGGCTACATTGAGTAGTGGCATGAAAACCGAAGAGACTTTCCAACAGATATGACCCACGTAAACATGTGTGCTAAGAACATCACGGAATGTGGAGAAAAGCCGACATTAAACTTGAGAGGAAAAGTGGCCATTAATACAGCAACAACTGACAACAGCTAATGTCTACTGAATGCCTACCCGCGCCAAGCGCTTTTAAGAGTTTTACATATATTTTTCATTCCCCTATGCCACAGATACTTACTGAACACTGCAAGGCTGGCTACATGGTTTGAGGATGGCTTTTAGTACACTTGTGACAATGTAGGACCGTAGTCAAAAGCAAGAGAAAGCTTTTCCCTTCCATCTAGTCTCCCTGCTCTCCTCGTGGTATTTTGCTTAATATTGTGTAATATCCTGGAGGCCACAATGACATTGACACATACACATATGCCTTCAGGACCCCAGTGCTCTGTCTAAGAGACTTGGACTACAAGGCACACATATGCCTGCCTCTGATTCTACCCATGGGCAGGGCATCTCTGAGGTATAAGGTGTAGGGGCAGGGGAGGAAGTAGATGAAAATCCACGTGGACGAGGACAGTTGAAGCAGGGTCACATGGGAACTGAGGTCCCAGCCCCTGGTGCATTGCGTAGTGTTCTATGGCTGTGAAGAGGCACCATGGCCACGCAACTCTTATAAAGCAAACCATTTCATTGGGGCTGCCTTATAGTTTCAGAGGCTTGGTCCATTATTGTCATGGTGGGGAGAATGCAGCATGCAGGCAGACATGGTACTTAAGAAATAGCAGAGAAGCCGGGAGTGGTGGCACACACCTTTAGTCCCAGCTCTCAGAAGGTAGAGGCAGGTGGATTGCTGTGAGTTCAAGGCCAGCCTGGTCTACAAAGCAAGTCTAGGACAGCCAAGGCTACACAGAGAAACCTTGTTCCAGAAAAAAGAAAAAGAAAAAGAAATAGCAGAGGGTTCTACATCCTGATCCCACAGGCAGCAGCAGGAAGAGTGAGCCACTGGGCCCAGCTTGGGCTTTTGAAACCTCAGAGCCAGTGACACACTTTCTCCAACAAGGCCATGCTCCCCATTTCTTCTCAAAGAAGTGTCACTCCCTGATGACCGAGCATTCAAATATATGAGCCAATGGGGCCGTTCTCATTCAAATGTGCGCTATCTTTTATTCTGTCAAACTTTGCTTATGAGACACAGATTCAAACATTAGACTCTTAAGAATACGGAGGTGGCGACCATCATAGGGCGCTAAACTCAAAGTATTAAGTCCTACTTTGGAGAGTTGAGTCCCGTGTAACTACACTAGTTGTGTGCCACCACACCTTCTTTATATGGTGCTGGGGGGGGGTGAATCCAGGGTTTTATGCATGCTAGGTTATCATTCCCGCAGATGAGCTGCACCCCAGCTGGAGTCTCGGGGATAGCAGTGAAGGAAGTGAAAACTTGCACCGCCCTGCAGCTTATATCTGGGTGGAAACCAACACAATGGGAAAATGCATGGTCTGGGTAGTGATGGTAACTGCCATTGAAGGAAAATTGATGCAAGAAGAGGGCATAGTGGTATTGAGGAAGGTGTCCTATTTATTTGGTTGGTTGGCTGGTTTTTTAAGACAGGGCTTCTCTTTTTCCTTTTTTAAAAATTTATTTACTTATTATATATACAGTGCTCTACCTGCATATAACTCCTGGAGGCCAGAAAAGGGCACCAGATCTCATTATGGATGGTTGTGAGCCATCATGTGGTTACTGGGAATTGAACTCAGGACCTTTGGAAGAGCAGCCAATGCTCTTAACCTCTGAGCCATCTCTCCAGCCCCAAGACAGGGCTTTTCAGCCAGGTGTGATAGCACAAGCCTGTAATCCCAGCACTCAGAAGGCAGAGGCAGGTGGATTTCTGTGAGTTGGAGACCAGCCTGGTCTACAAAGCGAGTCCATGACAGCCAGGGCTACATGAGAAACCCTGTCTCAAAAAACCAGGCTGGCCTTGAGCTCAGAGAATCTGCATCAGTCTTGGTTGTCCTTGGTTCTGCCTCCTGAGTGCTGAACATAAAGGCATGTGCCACCACATCCAGCAGAGGGTACCATTTTTTTTTAAAGGGTGGCCAAGAAAAGGCTCATTAAGAAGATAACTTCTGTTTTTGGTTGGTTGGTTGGTTTTGTTTTTTTGAGACGAGGTTTCTCTGTGTGCCCTTGGCTGTCCTGGATTTGCTTTGTAGACCAAGCTGGCCTCGAACTCACAGAGATCCACTTGCCTCTGCCTGCCAGAGTGCTGGAATTTACAGGCTTTACAGGCATGTGGCACCATGCCCAGCAAAAAGATGACTTCTTTTACAATCTTATTCATCATCATCATCATGTTCAGGTGCAGACATGCACAAGCCACGAAGTGAAATGTGGAGGTCAAGGAGCAGCTTAAGCAATTCAGCTGGCTCTTTCCACCTTGGATTCTGAAGATTCAACTCAGATTGTCAGGGTTCTGCTGCAAGTACTTGTGGGCTCGAGAAGATGACTATAAATATGTATCCTTATTCTCATTTAAGCTTGCATAAATTCAGTAGGTAAGGCCCTCCCAGGACCCCAAGATCGTTAACTTTGCCACTTCTGCCTCGTGATGTTAAAAGGATGGGCCGTCAGCACCAAATTCACGGACAGCTCCTTTCTCACGCCTTCCTTAATTCTGTCAGCACCTGGTCTGTCTGCTTGTGTTTCTGCTCAGGACTTCCTGCCTTTCTTCTCGCCACAGCTTTAGGCACTGGGGTCAGAATCTATCCGGGTGGTATTTCAGAAGGTGCCTTGGGGTTCATGATTCTAAGAGAAACTAGATTAAGGCCTGGTGGCACAGGTCTTTAACCGCAGCAGTCGGGAGGCAGAGGCAGACAGATCTCTGAGTTTGAGGCCAGCCTGGTCTACAGAGTGAGTTTTAGGACAGGTAGGGCTAAACAGAAACACCCTGCCTCAAAAGAGCAAATTAATGATAATGGTGGTGATGATGATGATAATAATAATAGTAAAAAAAAAAAACCACTCTCTCTTCCCACCCCATGTGTGCATGTGTGCTGTATGTATGAATGCTATGTGTTTGTGTACAGATTTGTACTTATGTATTCAGAGGCCAGAGGTCTATGGTGGGTGTCTCTCTCAATTGCTCTCCACCACCCCCTCCTCTTCCTCCTCCTCTGTGTGTGTTTGTTTGTTTGCTTTGCTTTGTTTTGTTTTTTTTTTTTTTGAGACAGGGTCTTTCTGGGTAGCCTTGGCTGTCCTGGCCTCAGTTTGTAGACCAGGCTGGTCGAACTCACAGAGATAAACTTGCCTCTGCCTCTCCTAAGTGCTGGGATTAAAGGCGTGCGCCACCACGCCTGGCCTTATTTTGTTCTGTTGAGACAGAGTTTCTCTGTGTGGTCCTGGCTGTCCTGGAACTCACTTTGTAGACCAGGCTGGCCTTGAACTCACAGAGATCTTCCTGCCTCTGCCTCCCAAGTGCTGGGGTTGACGTCATGCACCACCACTGCCTCACTTCCATGTTATTCTATTTTAGACTGGATCTCTCACTGACCCTGGAACTCACCTACTGGGGAAGACTAGTTGGCTAGCAAGCCTCAGAGACCCTCCTACTGTCATATCCCCACTGCTGGGACTGGACGCGTGTGCTATCATTCCTAGATAGAGAAATTCTAAACCCAACTCTCTGACTTCAGTTCTTAGGGCATGTTGCATTGTTGTCCCCAGAAGCAGATTTGGATGTAGCATTTGTGTTTTGCAAACTGTAACTTTTAAAAAATTTTTTCTTTAACAAGCCCCTACTGGATTGGAATTAATGTCTTTTATGGTTTCATTCTCCTTGGCTTTATTCTTCTTGTCTCGGGAAAGTGCTTATGTAGCTGCCTCAGCTTTTCACCAATTACCAGGGGATTAAAGACACATTTGGGGAGACTATGTAGTTTAAATAATCTTGAGAATATGTAGCTTAAGCAGCTCTGTTCTCTCCCTTCCCTGCCAGTGGCAAGCATTGGCTACAGATGGAGCAGAATGGCAACCATGGCGGTATGAAATAATTTCTGTGGCTTAAGAGCAATTAATTGAAGGATATGGTTGGGGTTTTTTTTGTTTGTTTGTTTGTTTTTTTTTGGTTTTTGTTTTTTAAGAAAATCCCAGATCTTTCTATTTTACCAATAAAGAGTTAGGAGTCAGATGCTGGGGTGAAAACCTGCTAGCTCAGAGAGGCAGAGAAAGCACCCAGCTGACCTTCTACTCAGCTCACATGCTCACGGAAAAGGTCCAAAAGGCTCACTAGCTCAGCTGACAGCCCAGGATGAAAAAGCCAAAAAACCCAAGGCCAAAGTCCTGCTAGCTCACAGCTCAAAAAGCCAAAGGCCAAGAAGCTGAGGAGATGAAGAGCTAAAAGCTCCTTCTATTTCTACTCATCTTAAATATCCTTCAACCCAAAGTCCCTCCTACTCTTTAATTGCTGTCAGCTGGTTTCCTGCTCCACCTCTTGGCCTAGGGTTAACTTTATTAAATTCTGTGTACAGAAAGCTCTTGGGTTAAAGGTGTGTGCTAGGGCTGGCAGAACCACACCTTAATCATCTGTTTACAATAACCAGAAAGTTCTTGGGTTAAAGGTGTGTTAGGGCTCAACCACAAGAAACAGGGATTTACAGTTCAATCTCAGAGGTCACAGCGGGATCAAATATCCTGCAACAAGCATATAGATGAACAACTGGCTTCTTAGAACTTAACTTTGGCGTTAACTGATAATGCCAAAATGGCAAAAGCCAAGGTTGCGCTGGGCACACTGGCTCATGCCTATTACTTGTGTGCCTGGGAGGCAGAGGTAGGAAGTTCAAAGCCAGCCTGATCTACATGAGACTCAGTTGTATAAAATAAATAAACAAAAGCAATAACCAACAAGAAAGAAAAGAAAGAAAGAAAGAAAGAGGGTCAGGTGTGGTGGCACATGTCTTTAATCCCAGCACCTGGGAGCCAGAGGTAGGTGGATCACTGTGAGTTCGAGCCCAGCCTGGTCTACAAAGCCAGTCTAGAACAGCAAAGACTACACAGAAACACCCTGTCTCGAAAAACCAAAAAAGAAAGAAAGAAAGAAAGAAAGAAAGAAAGAAAGAAAGGACGTTGTTTTGAGGTCTTCCCTAGCTTTAGTCAACAGTGAGCACAGCACCCTAGTACTGGGGTGTGTGGTGGAAAATTCCAATTGCCAGCCTCTAAGAATACTTAGCTGACCCTACTTCTAGCAGGCTAAGAAGGGGAACCAGCACTTTCAGCATAACTTTCATGTACCCGAGTATCCACCAAGCCCCTAGGTTTTCCGAGACAGGGTTTCTCTGTGTAGCCTTGGCTGTCCTAAACTCGCTTTTGTAGACCAGGCTGGCCTTGAACTCCCAGCGGTCCACCTGCCTCTGCCTCCCGAGTTCTGGGATTAAAGGCGTGTGCCACCACTGCCCGGCCCAAATCAGGTCAGTTTTAGCACCGGACCGTGCTGCTAAACCACTGTTTGTAGCTTTGGAAACTCCAATGAAGAAAAGGCTCTGTTGGCATAGCAGAAACGGGCCCTGATTCTCAGGTGGCTGGTTCCAGGTTGAATGTGAAAAGCTCAGGAGCATCCTTCTATCTACAAGCTGCTGCCTCTCAAAAGTTGAACTAGAGTCAGATGTGGTGGTGCATGCCTATAATCCCAGTACTTGGGAAGCAGAGGCAGGTGAATCTCTGTGAGTTCGAGGCCAGCCTTGTCTACAATGTGAGTTCCAGGACAGCCAGAGCTATATAGAGAACCCTTGTTTCAAGAAGAGGAAGAAGAAGAAGAAGAAGAAGAAGGAGAAGGAGAAGGAGAAGGAGAAGGAGAAGGAGAGGAGGAGGAGGAGGAGAAGAAGAAGAAGTTGACTTATAAGCACAGATTGAATTTAGGATGGCTGCAGCAGAATCACCAGATAGGCATGTAAAGACGACAAATATCTGGACTCTCCGTCCCAAAATATTCTAATTCATAGGCATGTAACAGAGCCTGAAAAAAATCAGAATTTTAAAAAAAAATTTTTTTTTTCATTCTGAGGCACCAACAAGTGTGGAAGCCACTGTTTTCAGAAGCCCTTATAAGCCCACGGTTTCCCTTCCTGCCTGTTATAAACAATCCTCAGAGCCAAGGCGCAGTTCTGAGTGAGGAGCCAGCATCCCCTGGAGGGATCTTAGGATGCTTTGAAATTGTTTGGGCCAATAGTTCTCAATCACGGAAGACGGCATATGTGCCTGGGACGCTCTCCAACCACCACTCATCTCAGCTAAAAACCACTACACTAGTCCGATGATACTAGAGGCAAAGCTATAGGGACAGGGGACACCTATTTTTCAGAATTTGATGCTAGCCACTTCTGCATCAAAAGTTACTGAGTGGCCATGACCTTCTCCGCCATCTGGTACCTTCCAGGAGAACAGGTTATCTCTAGGGAACCTCCCAGTCGCCTCCCTTACAACTAGACAGAGGTTGAGCATGTGGAGTTCCTTTGGGCTTTCCTGGGTAAGTTTCTAGTATTTCTTCCCCTGTGAGTGTTTTGGGGGTTTAGCAAGGCCTAGAGCACATCAAGAAGAGGACCAAGATCAGATGGTCTTAGGTACAACAGCATAATCTAAATGCTATGAATTGTGGGCCCAGGAAGATGTCACTTCTCAGTCCCAGTCAATCATCACCATGGAGAAAGGCAGGCTTGAATCTTCCAAGGCCACAATTTTAAAGGAGAGAGAGCCAGACAAGGTGACACACATCTGTAACCCTCAGCATTTGAGAGACGGAGACAGGAGGATTAATGGCAAGTTCCAGACCCTCCTGCGCTATAGAATGAAACTTTGTCTTGGCTCAGGGGCAGCCTGCCTTGCCCGGGCTTTTCTGCCAAATGATCAGCTGCTGCATCTTGGAAGCTGCGATCCTAAAGCACTCACTCACTCATTCCAGTCTGTGTTGACTTGGCTGCCTAGTGAAATGATGCTCTTAGTACGCTCTTTGCTTGGAGACAGAAGGGCTGGGACAAAGCCAGTTTTTAAACATCACCAGGCAGACCCTGGTAGATTGCTCAGAAGCATCTTTCTAAAATTCCACTGATTGGGTAGACAAGATGGCACAGTGGGTAAAGGCAATTGTTGTTTTAATTGAAAATCTCTGATCATTCTATTTTACCAATAAAGACACAGGAGCCAGAGGCTGTGGTGAAAAACCTGCTAGCTGAGAGAGGCAGAGAGAGCACCCAGCCGACCTTCCTCTTCAGCTCACGTCCCAATGGAAAAGGCCCAAAAGGCTCACCAGCTCAGCTGACAGCCCAAGAGAAAAAGGCCAAAAATCTAAGGCCAGCTAGCTCAAGGCTCAAAAAGCCAAAGGCCAATGGGCTGAGGAGCTCAAGAGCTAGGGAGGTAAGAGCCAAAAGCTAAAAGCACCAAATACCCCCTTCTACAAGATGTCTTAAATATCCCTCAACCCAAAGTCCCTCCTACTCTTTAATCCCTGTCAGCTGGTTTCTTGCTCCAACTCTTGATATAGCGTTAACTTTATAAAATACTGTGTATAAAAAGCTCTTGGATTAAAGATGTGTCAGAGCTCAGCCACAAGAAACAGGGATTTACAGTTCCATCTCAGGGATCACAATGGGATGGAAGATATGTCTTTACAGTTCCCAATCCCATGGATCACACTGAGAGCAAACATCCTGCGACAGGTACTTGCCTTCAAGCTCAGTGGCTGAGCTCAGTGGGCTGAGGTTGTTCTCCCAGGAGCCACAAGGTGGAAGGTGACAACTGACTCCCACAAGTGGGCCTCTGACTCACTGGCAATGAGGCCATGACCACTCCTAGGTACAGTTGGGAAAGTTTTATTATAGATATGAGGGAAGAATACCACCAGAGGTATATGGAAGAGTCCAGACTGAACTGGGCCATGAGAGGAGAGGGGTTAAAGCGAGAGAGGAAGAGAAAAATGGGAGGCGGGGTGGGGGTGGGGTGGGGGTGGGGTGGGGGTGGGGTGGGGGTGCGGTGGGGTGGGGGTGGGGTGGGGGTGGGGGATAGAAGAACCTGGAGCCAAGAGAAAAACTAAGAGCCAGGAGAGCGCGTGGCCAAGATGGCTTTTATAGAGGGACCAGAAGCTGGGGGACGGGAAGGGAAGCCTAGCTCCTAGACTGGTGAGACTTAGTGTAGGGGGCGGGGTCAGGAGTGCTGGGAGGAGCCACGAATCCTGAGGAGTTCTGGGAACGCTGGCCAGAGCCACCTTTGATATGTTAATAAGCACCGCCATTACCCATTTGTCTCGGGTTTCTTTGAGACCTAACGCTAACTACCCTGAGCAAGTCACACAAAGTAAAGGTAAACTAATCCCACTATTAAAAGCCACTCAAAAAAAACTAATGTAAAACAGATTTTAAAAGGCATGTGTGGCCAAGCCAGAGAGGGCAGGATTCTAATAGTAATACTTTTCCCTTTCCCTCTTGGATTCCAGAGCTCCCATGGGACAGGATCCTGTCTACTGGCAGGTTCTGCCTTGTAGGACTTGAAACGGGCATTGCCCTCTGCTCACCTCCCACCCCCCAACTCCCCCACCTCCCCACCCCCCCACCTCCCCACCCCGGTTCCAAAGGAGCTGGGGGCTTTGGCCTCTAGTAAAAAGGATTTTCTCCTCTACCACTGAAGGAGAGACTACGAACTCACCTTTTTTACTTTCCAAAACCCTGAGGGTCAGTCTATTCTGGTGCAAAGACATTAGTGGAAGCAGAGAATCACCCAGCCGGTGAAACTACTCCTTTTTTTTTTTTTGCCTTCGAGCTCCTGCATCCACCGTCCTCTCCTTTCCCACTCTGGAGTGGGTGAGAACTCTGGTGTTAAATGCCTTTCCTGAGAAAGAATGCCTCAGCTAGGTGGGTGGTTCTGAAACAAAAATAGAGGTAAAGACCTGCCTGATGGAGCAGCATCTCAGGCAGCCTTGTGGATTTCTTGTGTTTTCTAAAGCAGTGAGTTTCGGATGCACAGATTTAAGGGTTGGGTCCTTCGGTGAAGACCTGTGTGTCAAAGTTCAGAGTCAGTGTTGCCGTGAAGTACGTGGGAGTGCTCTCAGGGACGGGAGAGGAAAAGAGTTCAGGATTGCCCAAAGAGCTTATCCAGAATACCCATGCCAACCAACCCTATGGTCTCTCAGAATTGGCAGTGGGGCAGGGCATCAACCATACACATTTTGGAAAAGCTCCGTAGGTGGTTTCAATTCATTACTACTCTTGCCTCTCCCATAAGACCTGGCTGCTAAACCCAACTGAGAATCATTGAGGTGAGATTTATCTGGCCAATCTGGGTTACTTTGGTACTGGCTAGGCTGCATGGACCACATAAAGGAAGTATACACGAAAACATAGGCATGACTTGGATGGGGTTAGACATACTCAGAATTGGCTGAAGGAGACAGCACTGGCTCCTCTGAATAACTGAAGGCATCTCTAAGCTTAGGGGAAACTGGCCAGCTGATTAGCTTTGAAAAGGAAACAGACTAGAAGTTTAGTTAGTTAGGAGAACCTACACACATATGAGGTGGGTGAGGTGGCTCAGCCAGTGAAGGCATTTGCTGTCAAGCCTCATAGCCAGAGCTAAATTCATGGGTGCTGTAAGATGGAAAAAGAGAACTCATTCCTGCAAGTTATTCATCCTCTGACCTCTCCACATGTGTGCTTGCCTGTGGCAGGTGCGTATGGATAGATAAATAGATGATAGATTGATACTTAGATGAATGGATGTAATTTTTTGAAACTTTAACAGCCTAGACAGAAAACCATTAAAGAGAACTCTAGAAAGTTGTGATAAGGATGCTGAAGTGTAGCTCTCTACACTGATGGGGGCGTGGGTAGGGAACAATTCAGTTTTCTTTAAGGGGCTGGCCACTGGGAAGCCGGGCACGGTGGCGCATGCCTGTGATCACAGCACTCAGGGAGGCAGAGGCAGGCAGGTCTCTTTGAGTTTGAAACCAGCCTGGTCTACAAAGCAAGTCTACGACAGCCAGGGCTACACAGAAAAACCCTGTCTCAAAAAACCAAAAGAAAAAAGCGGGGGGGGGGGGGGCACTGATCACTGGGAGTTTGACCATGCTCCAGTGAGTATATGGGCAACACATCACAAATTGAACAACTTTTTCTTTTCCTCCTCCTCCTCTTCTTTTTCAACAATTGAACCTTGAAACCTTGAGACTTCATAGTCACTGGCAAAACTACTGTTTGCATGAGAAGGACTTATACCAAGCTACTCAAAGGTAATGACTATCAATTTATTATCCCTCATGCTACTTCCTCCTCCCTTTCTTTTCTTTTTTTTTTTTTTGGTTTTTCTCTATGTAGCCTTGGCTGTCCTGGACTTGCTTTGTAGACCAGGCTGGCCTCGAACTCACAGCGATCCACCTGCCTCTGCCTCCCAAGTGCTGGGATTAAAGGCATGTGCCACCACTGCCCGGCTTTCCTAACGTTTTAAAAAGATCTATTTTTAATTTTTACTTATATGTGTGTATGTGTCTGCCTGTATGTATACATATGGTTGTGGAGGTGCCTGAGAAAGCTAGAAACGGGTATAGGATCCCCTGGAGCTAAGGTTACAATCAGTTTTGAGCTACTCAATCTAGGAGCTGGGAACCCAGTGTATATCTTCTGCAAGAGCAGTAAGTGCTCTTAGCTGCTCTGCTATCTCTCTGGTCCCCAATATTTCTTTAAAAACAAACAAACAAAAAACAAAAACCACTGGGTATGGTGGCACACACACATTTAATCTCAGTACTTTGGAGGCAGAGGTGAATGGATCTCTGGTTCAAGGCCAGCCTGGTCTACATAAGAAGTGCCAGGCTAGCTAATAGATGTCACCTTCCCAGCTTATCCCTGAGATATGATGTAATATGAATGGCACCTTAGTTTTGTGTCCTTTACACTTAGACAGGTGGCGCCAGTATAAGACAAATCCATATTGATAGACATCTGCCTCGCTTTATTAATATTTCTCAAAACCCTCAGGGTCACCACCAACAAGGAAAGTCTGGAACACTGTCATAGACCAAATGACAACTAAATGGAATGCAGTGTCCTGTGTGGGACCCTGGAAAAGAAAAAGGATATTTTCTTTCTTTTTTTTTAAGATATATTTATTTTTATTTTATATGCATGCATGTTTGTTGCATGTTTTTAATGTATCACGCCCATGGAGGCATCTGATCCCTTAGAACTACAACTGCAGACAGTTGTGGGATGCCGTGTGGGTGCTGGGCCCGGAACCTAGGTCCTTTTGAAGTGCAGCAAGTGCTCTTACATGTTGAGCCATTTCTCTAGCCCAGAAAAAGGGTATTTTGGGGAATGGGACGGAGGGGGGGAGGAAGGGGAACTCTTGGGAAATCTCTTAGAGTGTAGAGTTGTTAGTATCAATACATCGATATTAATTTCTTAACTGTGACAAAAATATCAAAGTAATATATGATGTAAACAGTAGGGGAAACCCAAGGAGGAGTGCCTGGGAAGTCTGCACTAGCTTTGCAGTTTATTTATTTATGTTAATGTGCGTTTTAAAAAAGTTATTTTTATGTGTGTGAGTGTTTTCCTATGTGTATGTCTGGGCACCACGTGCTTGTCTGGTGTCTAGAGAGGCAAGAAGAGGTGTCAAGTCCCCTGAAATTGGAATTCAAGACACTTTTGAGCCACCCTGTGGGTGCTGGGAATTGACTGGGGTTCTCTGCAAGAGCAGCCAGTGCCCTTAACTGCAGGGCCATCCCTCCAGCCCCTGCTTTTGCAATAGAATCTCACTATGTAACACTGGTTGTCCCGGAACTTGCTATGTAGAATTCCAGGCTGGCCTGGAACTCACATATATCTACCTGCCTTGGCCTCCTGAGTGCTGTGGATATATACCGCCATGCCCAGATTTGCAATTCCTCTTTTAAATATCTGTCACTTATTTTTACAAATTGGCAAATATTCCAAAATAAAAAGGATGTGGCCAATTAGGGCAAGTGCATCAAAGATGTGTTTCAGCCAGTTGTGCCCCCTGGCTAGATTTATCATTGCTGGGACTAAAATAACTGATTAGAAACAGTGTGACGGAGAAGGCTGCTTTTGGTTTGTGATTTCACAAGGTTTAGTTTGGGGCTGCTTAGCCCTGGTCAGGGTTGATGGCAGAAAGTACATGGAGCAGAGAGAACACACGCCACTGCTCAGTAGGATTTCTTGTTTTATTCCTGTTAATCCTCCTGCCTCAGCCTCCCGAGTGCTGGGATTACAGGTTTGTGCCGCCACATCTGAGTCCAAAGACTTCCTCTTACTGGTAGCTCTTCTGCGGTTTAATTGCAAACGGTTCTTTGATGAGAAAGATTATTGTGATTAGGAGCAAGAGCTGTAAGGTACAGGGTTTTTGTTAGAAGGCAGTATATTTATAATGCCTATTGCACAGTATGATCACTATAGCTTTTAATAATGACTGTAAATTTTAAAATGCACCAAGAAGAGACTTGATACCCTATGAGCATATACAGGGGGAGGAAGTCCCCCTCAGTCACAGTCATAGGGGAGGGGAATAAGGGGAAAATGGGAGGGAGGGAGGAATGGGAGGATACAAGGGAGGGGATAACCATTGAGATGTAATATGAATAAATTAATAAAATAAAAGAAAAAAGAAAAAAATAAATTTAAAAATGCTAGGGTGTGAAATTTCAAACAATATCACCACAAAAGTGATAAATGCTAATTATATTAATTTATTTATTTTTGCATCAGCCCATAAATACATACACTTATAATTTGTCAATTTAAAATACAAGTAATAGTCGGATGGTGGTGGCCTATACCTTTAATCCCAGAACTCTGGAAGCAGAGACAGACAGATCTCTGAGTTGGAGGACAGCCTGGACTACAGAGCAAGTTCTAAGACAGCCAGGACTACACAGAGAAACCCTGTCTCCAAAAAAAAAAAGTTATGTTATTATAAGTTATCTTTTTATTTTTTTATTTTTATTTTTTGAGACAGTTTCTTTGTATTAGCCTTGGCTGTGCTGGACTCACTTTGTAGACCAGGCTGGCCTTGAACACCCAGCGATCCACCTGCCTCTACCTTCTGAGTGCTGGGACTAAAGGTGTGTGCCACCGCTCCCAGCTTATAAATTATCTTTAATTATCTTGGTATATGTTGTGATAAAGGGATTTAAGGTTTGTTTTTGTTGTTGTTGTTGTTTTTGAGACTGGGTTTCTCTGTGTAGCCTTGGCTGTTCTGGAGCTCCTTCTGTAGACCAGGCTGGCCTTGAACTCACAGTGATCTGCCTGCCTCTGCCTCCCTGAGTGCTGGGATTAAAGGCGTGCGCCACCAGGTCTGACCACGCCAGATCTTTAAGGAATTTGTTCCAGCAGCTTTTGAAAATGATCTACCACTTCCTAATTGATTGGAAAATGTCACTGTCATGAAGTGATATGTACATAATATTTGTAGGCTTTCTATTCTGTTTCAGATTGTCTGCTTGTTTAGTCTTGTCCAATTGGTGGGACAGCTTCTATACTGAGTCCTTTTTGTTGTTGTTGTTTATTTTTTTGTTTTTTGTTTTTTGAGACAGGGTTTCTCTGTGTAGCCTTGGCTGTCCTGGACTCACTTTGTAGACCAGGCTGGCCTCGAACCCACAATGATCCACCTGCCTCTGCCTCCTGAGTGCTGGGATTAAAGGCGTGCACCACCACGCCTGGCCTGAGTGGTTCTTTTATTAGTTTAGTGAAAGAGGTCCTGGAATTAGAAGGCATAATTCCTAGAGAGAATCTCTCTCTCTCTCTCTCTCTCTCTCTCTCTCTCTCTCTCTCTCTCTCTCTCTCTCTGTGTGTGTGTGTGTGTGTGTGTGTGTGTGTGTTGCCCATGCACTCTGTTTTTCAAGAACACTTATGTAAGTCCAAGCCAGGTAAAACAGTGTTTGAGGAGCCAGCAAAGACTGCTATAAGAGCCCAAAGCTAGAGGTCCCAGTGAAGCAACAGGTGACCTAAGCTTTGAAGCATACAGCTGAGGTAGTAGTTCGGAGAGGAGATGGGGGGGCTGGGGAGGGGGGGGGACGGGACACGGCGTGGTGGAATGCCCTCTGCAGAGGGGACTTGAACACACAGAGGTAAATGAGTTTGTGGAAGCCAATGACCAGCTCCCGATGGCTGCAGGCACTGTGGATGGAGAACTGACTGGAACATATAAGCACAAAGGCCTCACATATTTCCAGAACACTCTAAGAGCAACATCACATCTCTAGCTCATGTCTTTCCTAGGATCTTTGCATCTCTCTCCCATGACCAGACTACCTGGGAATATTACTAACATTTTACCTCCATTTTTATTTATTTTCCACTCTTACTCCTTGTGGTAGCTTCCATATTTCTGTTTGATTTGTTGTTTTGGTTTGGTTTGGCTTTGGGTGGATAGGGTCTCACTATATAGCCTCCTGGCTGCCAGGAATATAGGCAAGTGCCACCAGACTTAGTCCCTTGAGATTGGCTTCTATCTGGGCCATAGTGGCACACGCCTGCAATCCCAGCAATAGCGAAGCAGAGGCAGGCAGATCTCTGCATTCATGGCCAGCCTTGTCTACAAACTGAGTTCTAGAACAGCCAGGGCTACAAAGAAACTGTCTAGAAAAACCAAAACCAAAGCAAATCAAACCAAACAAACACCCCCCCCAAATAAAAAAAAAAAACAAAAAACAAAAAACAAAAAAACAAAGATAAAACAAAGCAAAAAACCTTCAGCTGTTATGGTAGCCCACTCCTGTAGTCTACCTGGAAAATGAAGAGAGATCAAGAGTTCAGAGCTGGCCTAGTGCCAGGCATATTGGCGTACACCTTTAATCCCACCACTTGGGAGGCAGAGGCAGGCGGATCTGTGAGTTCGAGGCCAACCTGGTCTACAAAGTGAGTCCAGGACAGCCAGGGCTACACAGAGAAACCCTGTCTCGAAAAAACAAAAACAAAAGCAAAGAAACAAAGCTGGCCTCATATAGATAGATAGATAGATAGATAGATAGATAGATAGATAGATAGAGATATAGATATAAATAAAGATATAGTAAGTTTGAGGCCAGCCTGAGCTCCATAAGACCCTGTCAAAATAATATAAAATAATAAAAACACGAAAGGTGGGGGTTTTTTTGTTTGTTTTTGTTTGTTTGCTTTTTTTTCTTTGAAAACCTCCTCCAACAGTGTCAGTAGTGTTATGATATATCTGTAATTGCAACACTCAAGAAGAAACAGGAGGATCGGGAAATGAAAGCTAGCCTTGGCTATAAAACAAATTCAAGGCTAACCTAGGTTACATGAGATTCTGTTTAGAAAAAAAAGGGGGGTGGTGTCTGACTGAGCTCTGAATACCATTTAACATGGGCCTCTGGGTGAAGGAAATCATTATTGGTATTACTGGTTGAAAACTCTTTGATGTTGCTGGGGAAGGTCTTCACACAAACCTGCTCCTGAATTTCTGCCCTCATGTCCTGCAGCCCAAATAGTGTCAGAGACATTTACCTAGAATTTGGAGGCACAGCGTAGCCCCTGGCTGTCCCTTTGTGAACCTTTGTCCCCCATATTATATCCTTCCCCTCACCAGAACTGAGCCTCTCTGCCTAGTCATTGGTCACAGGACATTTAAAATGGGATTGTCCAGATTTATTTGGTGATGACGTGTTTTGACAGTCCCGTATGTTTCTATCATTTCGTCTCAGTGCAGGGACTGCCCAGAGCAACGTCATGTGTCTGAAAATATGGTCTTCTCAGTTGTCGTCGATGGAGTAAAAGATTCTCTTCTTAAATCTGTGTGAGATGCCCAGGTTTACTAAACACCCTCCTATCCCATAGCCTTCTCTCTGCAAGCAAACACTCAGGAGAGGCCAGGCCAGGCCAGAGGAGCCTTTCTGATTACTTGGGAAAATGGAGACTTTAGAAAGTGAAAGCTTGAGCCAGACATAGTAGCACAGGCCTTTAATCCCCGCACTCTGGAGGGAAAGGCAGGCGGACATCTGAGTTTGAGGCCAGCATGGTCTACAAAGAAAGTTCCAGGACTGGCAGAGTCATTACACAGAGAAACACTGTTTCAAAAAAACAAAACAAAATGAAACAAACAAACAAAAAAAAAAAGTGAAAGCCTTAGTCAATTTACTGAGCTTCTGCCCGCCCAGGACTCCATGGCTAGGCCCCACACCAGTCTGCCCACAAATCCTATGTTCACCTGGGAGTCAACGCCTCTATCCTGGTATTTGTGCTGGCTAGTCTTATGTCAACTTGACACACAGCAGTTATCTGAAAGGAGGGAGCCTCAGTTGAGAAAATGCCTCCATAAGATCCAGTGTAAGGCATTTTCTTAATTGAGGTGGGAGGGCCCAGGCCATTGTGCGTGGTGCCATCCCTGTGCTAATGAAAGGCATGGGGAGCAAGCCAGTAAGCAGCACCCCTTCATGGCCTCTGCATTGGCTCCTGCTTCCAGGTTCCCACCCCGTTTGAGTTTCTATCCTGGCTTCCTTCCATATATTAAACGAAAACCAAATAGACACTTTGCTCTCCCCCCACCCCCAACCCCCATCGCCGGCGCCCCCCCCCCCCCCCCCCCGTCCTGGACTCATTCTGTAGGCTAGGCTGGCCTCGAATTCACAGAGATCTGCTTGCCTCTGCCTCCTGAATACTGGGATTAAAGGTGTGTACTACCACCATGCCCAGCTTCCTTATGTTTTTTGTTTTTTTTTTTTTTCAATTTGTCCAAATCTTCCCAGTGTTCAGAGCACTGAATTTCCCTTTGTGTGTATGTGTAAGAGGCAGGGTTTCACTACGTAGCTCTGGTTGTTCTGGAACTGACTGTGTAGACTCTGAATGCTAGGATTGAAAACATAGGCCACCACGTCTGTCTTAACTTCACCTTTTTTTTTTCAAGCCAGGCTAACTGAAGTCAGTCAAGCGGAACAGACCTGATCCACAGCCCAGAGCCCTTTGCAGTCTCTTCTTGGGGAAGCCAGCATTCCTTGGGAGTGGGATAGAGGCTGGAGTTCAGAAGTGACTTCAGACAGGTTTATAGTTGCCCTAAGTGATCCGTTACCATGGTTACCTTGGCACAAATCGAGGGATCCTGAGGGCCTCTGGCTAATTCTCAAGCCAATAAACTTTCTATAAATGTATAGCACGTGGTAGATTAAGATAAACGTGTTAGCTGGGCACGGCAGTGCACGCCTTTAACCCCAGCAATTGGGAGGCAGAGGCGGGCAGATCGCTGGGAGTTTCTGGCTAGCCTGGTCTACAAAGCAAATTCCAGGACTTTGAGAACTATTGTACAGGGAAATCCTGTCTAGGAAAAAAAAAACAGTTAAATTTGCTGCTTAACTTATTATATCAAATAAGGGTAGAAAATAATTACTTGGAAGACAACATAGATGGGCTGTGAGGATGGCTTGGTAGGTAAAGTGTTTGCCGCCAAGCATGAGGACCTGGGTTCAGATCCCCAGTACCTGCATAAAAGCCAACAGAGGAGGGTGAATCTGGAACTCCAGGTCTTTGAGGAAAGGGTGTAGAAACTGGGAGATCCCTGGAGCCCACATAACCAATCTGTGAGCTCAGGGTTCAGTAAAATGAAGGCGCCTTAAAAAGTAAGATGAGCCGGGAGGTAGTGGCGCACGCCTTTAATCCCAACACTTGGGAGGCAAAGGCAGGCGGATTGCTGTGAGTTCGAAGCCAGCCTGGTCTACAAAGTGAGTCTAGGACAGTTAAGACTACACAGAGTAACCCTGTCTTGAAAAAAAAAAAGTAAGATGGATAGAGATAGAAGAAGACACCCAAGGTCAACCTCTGGTCTCCACAACCATGTGTGCATCCATGTGCATAAACACACACACACATATACATGCATATAATGCACAGTGTAGAAACACTTTACATCCCAAAGATAGAAGAGGCACAATCACAGAGGAAGAGACGGTAAGCACATTTAGCTTGATTTAACTTTATGAACTCACAAATCATTTTGATATTTCTTTTCTATAGAAATCTGAGTGAGACACTTTATCAGGCATTTGCTCTGGGGCTGGCATCTGGAATCACTGCTCTGGGAGTTAGAGCATCACTTTTACATGAAATCCTTGCCTGGTACCCTTGCCTCTGGCTGTGCTAAGAGCTGGAGACTTTAACCTTAGAGGACACACAGATAGACTAACAATAAAGATTCTTTGGTAGATCAATAGACGCCAAGACTTGTGAATCAGTCTTCCCGGATATACTTGGGTTGAAATCTGTGAAAATGATGTTAGGTTTCTTTGGAGCAGGATTTCTGTTTATAACGGTTGGTACAACACATCCCAATAACTCTTGGCCTAGGAATAATTATGAAGTCTCCAGTCAGCAGAAGCAAGCATCTGATTGGATACTGCGCTGTTACTGAAAGCAAGGCAGAATCCATCATCCATAGGTGAGGTTCTTGTGACCAAAACAGCTTTTTAAAGAAGCGTCCTGCTGGGTGTCCCAGCACTCAGGAGGCAGAGGCAGGCAGATCGCTGTGAGTTCGAGGCCAGCCTGGTCTACAGAGTGAGTCTAGGACAGCCAAGGCTACACAGAGAAAGCCTGTCTTGGGGAGGGGGGATGGCAACTTCCCTATTGTGAACTGTATGGCATGAATGTCATTATAAAGTCCAAACAAGTGACGGAGGGCAGTGACAATGTTTTGTTGTTGTTGTTGCTGTTTTTTTCTTTTGTTTTGAGACAGGGTTTCTCCTGTCCTAGACTTGGGTTTGTAGACCAGGCTGGCCTCGAACTCACAGCGATCTGCCTGCCTCTGTCTCCCTGAGTACAGAGATTAAAGCCTGTAACAATAGTTTTTGAGCACCTATCCTTGTGAGACCCAAGCAGGCAAGCCTAATAGCACTTGCAGCTACCCCCCCCCCCCACCGATAAAGCGGTTAACCTTCAAGCACAAGGGAGGAACTCAGAGTGGATACAGAACTTGAAGGAGGTCACGAAAGCGGAGGTTGCCGGAACCGAAGACTATTTGACTCTGACACAATGCTCACTACATACTATTATAGGGAAAAGAAGAGAACCAACGTGTACAGCCCCAGCATTTTTCAGCGTGGAGAAATCCAGACAATTGGGACTAAAAATACTCCTAGTATAAAACTAGAGGGGAACTTTTGAACTTGATAAATAAAGATGTCACTGTAAATTTCAAACCTACATTGAGTTGGGTGTGGTGGCACATGCCCGTCATCCCACCACTTAGAAGATTAAAATAGGAGGGTCAAAAGTTCAAGGGCAGCTTCGGTTCTTTTATTGGGTTCAAAGCCAGCCTGAGCACATGCAGCACCCCACCTTCCACAGGGTGGGGGGAAACTACCAACGGCATCAGAAATGCAGAAGATAAATAGTAGAAGGTTTTTGTCTCTTCTGTCCAACTCACTGATGGACCTGGCCAACAAATTAAATGTAATCAAGTGAGAATAATAAATAAATAGCTCAAGTTTTAGGAAGGAGAAAGTAAACTGGGTTTTCTTCACTATTAATAACACTAGAGCCGGGGAGTGGTGGCACACGCCTGTAATCCCAGCACTCGGGAGGCAGAGGCAGGTGGATCGCTGTGAGTTCGAGGCCAGCCTGGTCTACAAAGCGAGTCCAGGACAGCCATGGCTACACAGAGAGACCCTGTCTCAAAAAACAAAAACAAAACAAAACAGATTAGAAAATCCTCAAGGACCCTATAAAAAGTGACTAGAATAAGTGAATTTAGAAAGACTTTAAGGAAGCTGGGCACAGGGTGGCCCACATCTGTAATCCCAGCACTCAGGGAGGCAGAGGCAATTGGATGGCTGTGAGTTCGAGGCCAGCCTGGTCTACAAAGCAAGTCCAGGACAGTCAAAGCTACACAGAGAAACCCTGTCTCGAAACAAACAAAAAAACAAAAAACAAAAACCCCACAACTCTTTTTTAAATAAAGAGTTTACTTTTATTTTGTGTGTTCGTATTTTCCCTAAATAGGTATGTGTGTAAGGATGCCAGATGCCCTGAAACTAGAGTTAAAGACAGTGTGAGCTACTATGTGGGTGCTGAGAATCGAAGTGGATCCTCTGGAAGAGCAGTCACTGCTTTTTTGTTTTTGTTTTTCAGGACAGGGTTTCTCTGTGTAGCCTTGGCTGTCCTAGACTCACTTTGTAGACCAGGCTGGCCTGGAACTCAGAGATCTGCCAGCCTCTGCCTCCCTGAGTGCTGGGATTAAAGGCGTGCGCCACCACGCCCATCTTATAATGCAACTCTTTATTTTTCCTTTCTTTCGAGACAGGGTTTCTCTGTGTAGCCTCACAGTGATCTGCCTGCCTCTGCCTCCTAAGTGCTGGGATTAAAAGCATGTGGCATGTGCCACCACCTCCTGGCCATAATACAACTCTTAAAAGAGCAGTATTGAGAAAATAAATAGGCAAGCTAGCACACACACATACACTTTATATAGAAATGGTCAAATTGGTAGCATAGGGCTGTAATTGCAGCTAGTAAGACCAAGGTAGGAGGGTTGCAAGTTCAAGGCCTGCTTGGGTTACAAAGTGAGTTCAAGGCCAGTTTACGCAATTTAGTAAGACTCTGTGTCAAAGTTAAAGACAGAAGCTGGGCATGGGGGTTCAATGCCTTTAATTCCAGCACTCAGGAGGCTGAGGCAGGAGGATCTCTGTGAGTTTGAGGCCAGTCTTGTCCACAGAGTGAGTTCCAGGACAGCCAGGGCTATTACACAGAGAAACCTGTCTTGAAAACCTAAAATTAAAGATAGAGAGAAAAAAAAAAAAGACTAGAGATAAAGCCTAATGGCAGAGGGCTGTCCTAGCATGCTCAAGGCCCTAGACCCCCACTCTCCCATGCTGAAAAAGAATCTACACAAATGACTAAAACACATATTTATCATCACTGGCACTAACGGAACTAAATATTAAAACCGCAGAGCTGTACCACCACATATCCACTAAAATGACTAAAATTAAAAAGACCACAGTCCCAGCCAAATCTGGCGGCCCATGCTTATAATCTCAACCCTCAAGAAGTGAGGAAAAGGAGGTTGAGTTCAAGGTAGGCTGGGGTTCTGTGTGAGCTCAAGGGGACTCTGGAGTACACAATAATACCCCTCCTCAGACAGACAAAAGAAGACACCCCACAGTCCCAAATAAAGACGAGAACATGTGCTGATGGGACTGTGAAGTGACGTCATATGACAATTTGGCCATGGCTTATAAAGTGACTCATGAACTTATATTATGACCTAGGAACATGAAGTTACATTATGACCTAGAACAACTATTTCTAGGTCTTTTTTGTTTGTTTGTTGTTTTGATTTTTTGTTTGTTTGTTTGATTGGTTTTGGTTTTGGTTGTTTTTTGGTTTGGTTTGGTTTGGTTTGGTTTTTTGAGACAGGGTTTCTCTGTGTAGCCTTGGCTGTCCTGGACTCGCTTTGTAGACCAGGCTGGCCTTGAACTCAAATCAATCCACCTGCCTCTGCCTCCTCAGTGCTGGGATTAAAGGCGTGCGCTACCATGCCCAGCTCTGAGTAAAATATTTGCATATATGAATAATAAGACATGCTGGGAATACTTGTTAAAGACTTGTTTGTAGAAGTTAGGAAATCCTGCAGCTCAAATGGAAATTCATTTAATGACATGAGGCACATCCATTCTATAGCAAGCCTTCAGCATTCCGTCTTTATGACATACCCATGAGCTATCGTATGTCTATACGCTGTTAGCTAGTCCTTGTCTGAGAGGTTTTTCTGGCCCAGAGTCCTCTTGCTCATGTGCAGTGTAGACCAAAAGTAACATCACTAATATCCTTCTGAAGGACCCTCAATAAATGGCAGGTGAGAGCTGATGTGTAAACACTCCACACTCTGTCATAGCAGGGGTCAATACCATGTAGTGCATTGGCTCAGTTCCCTCATGGAACTGAGTTCTGGTTACCTACTTTAAGAGTTGCTTTTCTCCTGCTGTGATGAAATTCCATGACCAAAGCAGCTTGGTGGGGGGCGAGGTGGGGTGGGGGTGTGTTTACTGCTCCAGACGGATTAGAGTTCCTCACCATCATGGCGGGAAAGCATGGCAAGCTGCAGGCATGGCAAGCTGAGAGCTGATGTCCCAAGGGAAAGCACGCAGATGACCGAGGGAACAGGAGATGGCCCAAGTCTTTAAGTTCTCAAAGCGGAACCCCAGTGGCGTTCCTCCTGACGAGGCCACACTTCCTCATTGCTCATTCAAACCACCACATCTCCAGTGACAGCAAGCCTGACAAAAATATCCTTAATGACTTCCTTCCCTTCACCTCCTCTCTTCCCTAGTCCTCTGTTCACATGGCCTAAGATTGTAACTGGGTTGGCAGAAACGAAGATGTTCTAGAAAGACTCTGACCCTTAACAGTTGCAACTTCATGAGGGTCAAGGTCAGCGTTTCTTAAATAGCAAACTCTGAATTTTTTTATTGAAACATTTGATCGGGGGCGGGCGGGGGGGGGGGGCTGCGGGGTAAGGGGACGGAGATGCGGGAGCGCGGTAGGGGGGTGGGGGGTGGGGGGGCGGGGTAGGGGGGGCGGGGTTTAGCCAGATACAATGTTGCATTTCCAGAGTCTCAACACTCAGGAGTCAGGGGCAGGTGGAGATCCAGATGGAGAGTTCCTTACTAGGCAGAGCTACACAGTGAAATACTGTCTCAAGAAGTAAAATTGTTGAGTTGTATTTGTTTATTTTGGGTTTTTAAGACAGGGACTCATGTAGACCACCCTCTCCTTGAATTTGCTGTGTAGCTGTGGCTGGCCTTGAACTCCTGATCCTCCTAATTCCGCTTCTTAAATGCTGGGATTATAGGCCTGTGTTGACATTCCCAGCTTAAATTTTAGAATTTTTAGAAACAAAAACACGGGCATAAATAGCTTGTTTTTTGTTTGTATGTTTGTTTTTGTTGTTTTGTTTTGTTTTAACTTTGGATCTCAAGGCCAGCTTGGTCAACACTGCCCCCAGTCTCTCTCTCTCTCTCTCTCTCTCTCTCTCTCTCTCTCTCTCTCTCTCTCTCTCTCTCTCTCTCTCTCTCTCTCACACACACACACACACACACACAAGAACTGACACTCTGGGCACTATGGACACAGAGCATTTAAAATAGGAGCCCAGTTTCCGCCTTTGGGGAGTTCCCAGAGCTTCAAAAACAACAGATGTTTACCCATGAGGCCATGTGACAAAGAGCAGGGCAGATGTAATTAAAGGGGTTATGGGAGCCCAGAGGTCAGGCCCAGCCACATGTAGAAGAAAGCGTCATCTCCCTCTTGCCTCATGCAGGCTTAGGAACACTTTTCGAAGAATGAGCAGAGAAGCCAGGCAAAGCGGCCCACGCCTGTAATCCCACTCTCCGAGGCAGGCAGATCGCAGTGAGTTCAGGGCCAGCCTGGTCTACAAAGTGAGTCCAGGACAGCCAAGGCTACACAGAGAGACCCTGTCTTGAAAAAACAAATCAGGAACAACAATAACAACAACAAAAAGAATGAGCAAAGAGCCATCAGCAGAGCTGAAGACATAATCAATGAGGATTCGGCAAATTGGGGCTGGAGCTAGGGCTCTGAGGTTAAGGGAACCTGAGTTAGGTGTCCAGCGCTCAGAACTGGTGTCTCAGAGCCACCCAGAACTCTAGCTACATGGGATCTGATGGCCTCTTCCTGTCTTCACAGGCCCCCTGCACTCTGGTGCACATATCCACAGACACACAAATATATGTAATTAAAACAAAGTAAGTTAAAAAAAAAGAAAAGAAAAGAAAAGAAAGAAAGAAAGCAACCCAATGTTTGCCACTCAATCAGAATAAAGACAGTTTTAGTGGGAGGATGTTGATTGCCTATAGTAAGACTTTAGTGGTTCTAGCACCCCTAGGGATTTCTGGTTAGACAATTATATTCGTGTGATGACCCCAGAGACCCCCATTTCCTGTCAGCCTTCCTTCCATGTCCAACCATATGCCTATGCTCCGAGGTCATGGCCACCAAGCAGCCTGCTGTATATGACTGACTTCCCCGGAGGCTTGCTATTAGGAAAAATGTACCCATCAGAGGAGGCAAAGATTATAATACTGCTGACACTGTGAGGCAAATAAGGGGTCTTCTTGCTTCTGGGACCTTGTCGTGAGCCTGCTTAGCCTAGTGGCCTCCAACTTTGCCACACCTTATAATTCTAATGGCCACGCCACACCTCATATTTATTACATGCAGGGAGAAGGGTAACGGGCTGCAGTGGGCTGAAGTTGCTCCAGAGCACCTAGTGTATAGCAAGTGTCTTCAGTCACAGGCAACAGGCATCCTCCTCCTGTCATAGAAGATCTCGGTTTGTCAGGGTGCCGGAATGAAAGGCACACCGCCACTCCTGACCCACGATGGGTGTTTTATACCAGGATATTCGTCTGTAATACAGGCTTTTTGTGTGTTTGTTTCTTTTCCTTCCTTTGTCCTGGCACTTGGAGGCTGTGTGGCCAAGGGAGGTGAAGGGCTTAACTGTGGTTGCAAAGAAGGCCCAGGCAGCAGTGACCTGAGCCTGGCTTGGTCTCTTCCAGTCCCCAGCCCATTGCTCTGGACCAGTCTCGGTCTTTGTTGTCTCTGGCCTCATGGCTATTACCTCCTGACATAGTGTTCCCATCACTGCCTTCACCCACATCTCTCCTCCCAATCAATCACAAATTCTTCCTTGGACCTCGCTGGCTTTTCTGATCCTGGATCTTTGGCTCGCAGCACTGCCAAAATGCCTTGCCTCTACTCCAGTGTCTCCGGCTTTATTTTGGTAATGACAGCTTTATGTCCCTGTCACAAGGCTGATGGGAAGACCTGAAGACAAATAAGAAAATGAATGAAGGGAGTTGTGGGGGAGGGGAAGTGGGGGAGAAGTGTTTACAACTGATTAAAATCTAAGCCTCACCTCTGCTTCTCATCCCCACAGCCAACTCCCCAAACACAGCTAAGAGCCCCTGAGATGTGGAGACGGCCTGGGGAAATGGCGTGTAAATGAGGGAGAAAGATGAGGAAGGAAGCCGCCTGTGTTGAGTCAGGCACTGATGTTACTTAATCATCTCCATGTTCTGTTCTTCTTCACCCCGCAGACGAGGAAACCAAAGTTCAAAAGTGTTATTGCACCCAAGGTCACATGGCTAGAAAAAAACCGCCATAGCCTACGCGTCCAAACGATGCTGTGGGGCTTAGGTGTAAAAATGTTTCAAGGGAAGGGAGAGATTTTGGGAGCCTAATATCAGAGAAAGCCTTCCCGACTGACCTGGGAGTACACCTCGGGACGCAGAAGGACAGTGTGTGTGTGGGGGGGACATAACCCAGGAAGGGTGGGCATGTCGGGAGTGGCAAGGTCACGGCGATCCTAGGTGCCCACTAATGAGGGTTTTGAATAAAAGTGGTAACGTTTCGTGTACCTGGTAAGGGAAGGCTGCTAGGATTCAAAGCGAAAGCACTTTCTGGATGTCCTTTCCTTCACCCCATTATTTCCGTAGCCTTGTTTCTCTGACTACTCCTTCCAACTGTGGTACGCAGAGGAGAGAAGAGAGGTCTGATGGGAGCTGGCCGGATGCAGCTCTGCCACCCACTAGCCTACTGAGTTTTCCTAAGGCTCCGAGACTACATCGTCATTTTTAGCATGGATGTATCGTGATGTATTACACGCGATAACTGGTGTTGAGCATCTAGCACTGTGGGACGGGGAAGGGCTCTCTTTGCTGTCCCTTAGTTCTCTTGAGTCCGGCCCATGCTATATGAAGGACGCCTCAGATAGCTCAAGCCAGTTCTTAGAAGCAAGGGAAGCTCATCTCCCACTTCCTGCACATTATCTTCCCGCTTATGCATTCTGATGTCCTGCTTGCTTTTTTAGGCTCTAAGTGCTATCCTGCTGACTCACTTCCGACTTCTCCTCGTTCATCATGCTCAGCTCCTGAAAATGGAATAGGGTGGGGAAGGGCCGGAAATTGTACTGTCTGGTGAGATGTTTAAGGGGACAGGCACCCTGTGTGGATAGAATCCTGGGGAGACGAGCTGAGCCAAGCCCACAGCGTATTTCTCATCCGACTGGTGATGCTTGACCTTGGATTGTGACACTAATAATAACTTACCTCCACTGACGAGGCCTCGGGCTATGCGCTTTCTGTGGATTGCCTCTTTGATCAGCACAGATGAAGAAGTCAGGGGTCCTTTCTATTCAGGCAAAGGCATGCACTCTAATATAGGCTAAGGGACCTGCCAGCAGGGCCATGTGACCAGTAAGGGAGGGGTGAGGCAAGGTTTCAAAGCTGTGGTCTAGATCCGTGCTGTCTAAGTAGCCGCTAGCCACATGTGGCTACTGAGCACTGGAAAGGTGACTAGTGTTTGAAAGGTGACTACACTTCCAGAGCCTGGGCTGCTCTGGAACTTGCTATGTAGACCAAGCTGGCCTAAATCCAGTGGTCCTTCTCTCTCAGCTCCCGGAAACACCTAGGATCACAGGCATGCATCACGTAAAACTGAACTTTTAATTCACCTGAATGGTGCTGTATGTGAGTGAAAATGCATACCAGATTTCAAAGATCTCACACCATACATGTATGTGCCTCTTTTCAAATTTTTATTGCACATCAATATTATATTTTGGGTATATCAGATTAAGTAAAATGTATCCAGATAATTTTGCATGCTTTTATTATTATTATTATTATTATTATTATTATTATTATTATTATTATTATTATTATTATTATTTCTTCTTCTTTTTGGGGGAGGAGTTTCAAGGCAGGGTTTCTCTATGTTATCTTGGCTGTTCTGGACTCACTTTGTAGACCAGGCTGGCCTGGAACTCTGCCAGCCTGCCTCTGCCTCCCGAGTGCTAGGATTAAAGACGTGTACTACCACATCCGGCTTATTATTATTATTTTCAAAACAGAGTTTTTCTGTGTAGCCCTGGCTGTCCTGGACTCTCTCTGTAGACCAGGCTGGCTTCAAACTCACAGAGATCCGCCTGCCTCTGCCTCCAGAGTGCTGGGATTACAGGCATGTGCCACCACGCCCGGCTTTATTTGCTTTATTTATTTATTTTGAGACAGGGTCTCACACAGAAACTCAGGCTGGCTTTGATTTTGTGGCAATTCTTTTGCCTCAGCCTCCTGAATGCCAGGATTATGGGCATTACCATGTCCAGCTCCAACTAGGCATTTTAAGTTATATTTAAAAAAAAAATAGACGGGCTAGAGATGGCTCAGCTGTTAAGGGCACTCTTAACCACCCTTCCAGAGGACCCAGGTTCAAATCCTAGCACCCACCGGTCAGCTCACAACCATCTGTAACTCTAACATCTGACATTCTCATATAAATATACATGCAAGCAAAACACCAATGCACATAAAATAAAGGTAAATAAAATTTAAAAATATATTAGAAAGGAAGAAAGAAGGAAAGAAAGAAAGAAATCGAGCTGGGCACACATCTGTAATCCCAGAACTCTGGAAGCAGAGCGCTGTGAGTTTGAGGCCAGCTTGGTCTACAAAGCGAGTCTTGAAAAACCGAAAAAAGAAAAGAAATCAAAATGATAACGATTTCTTGGGGCTTGGTTTTTTGTTTCTTGTTTTTGAGACGGGGGCTAGCCAATGCTCACTGCCATATCCCATCGGAAGTTTGAGCGCTGGGATAACCAATGCACTGCCATACTCTACCGGAAGTTGTGTTAATTTCTCCCAGGAGTCTAACGGGAACCATTTGTGTGGCACCTGGAGCATGCTCACTTTGCTCGGAACTTCTTGTCCTAAATAGACGTCCAGCTCTTTGATGAATTCCTGGTGCCCCAGGGAAGTCCCTTCAAAAGTCCCTGTCTAAGCCCTGAAAGTCAAATTTGAGAAAACAAAGTCCGTTTCCTCAGGGCCGGTGGCCCTTCCAACTTCATTCAGGGCAGCATTGCTTGGAGGGCTTGTTAACCAAATTCCAGCTCCTTCCCGTCCAAATTCTAAACTCAACAGATTTGGACAGAACCAGAGAACTTGCGTGCTGAAGAAGCGTCTCGAAATGACACTTTAAAGGAGACTGCTGCAAACGCTGGGGAGATTGGGAAGGCATCCGGAGCACTGTGCGAACCGAGCACTTCTCAGTATGTCACTTCGTGTCATCCTCACAGCAACTTAATGAAGCACATATCATTATTTCAGGGCAGGCAAGTGAGCCTGGGAAAGGTTAGTCTAATCACCAGAATCACGGAGCCGGCAAGTGACCGTTCTCACACGGTTCTCGCGTTCTCGAGTCGCGCCGGCTCTTCCTGACCTCAGTCCTCCTGCCGATCTCCACTGTCTTCACTTTCTCTAGTCTCCAGTACTGTCTTATGAACTGGGTATGGGACAAAAGTGAGACAGACAAGCTCTCCGCTCTCGTCAAACTCAATAAGCGATTAGAATAGAGTTCTCAGGGCTACCAGGGAGGCAGCGGCGTGAAGATGCGTGCAACGGAGTCACAGTCTAGATGAAGGGCAGTAAAAAGTTTTCCAAAAGAAAACGTGAAATTCAGCCGGCCGTGGTGGCACATGCCTGAAATCCCAGTACTGGGGGTTGGGTGGAGGTGGGGAGGGGAAGGGAAGAGGAGGGAAGCCAGAGGCAGGCGGATCGCTGTGAGTTCGAGGCCAGCCTGGCCTAAAAAGCGAGTCCTTTTTGTAGACCAGCCTGGCCTTGAACTCAAAGCAATCCACCTGCCTCTGCCTCCCGAGTGCTGGGATTAAAGGCATGTGCCACCACGTGTGGCCAGTTGATTATTAATAACTGAAATAATAGAAACCAAAACCTCAGATAAAAGTAGATTGCTGAATTCCTTTCTTTCTTTACTTGTTTGTAAATTTCTTATTTATCAAGAGAAACTATTCTTTATCATACATATTTATATTTGTTTATTTTGAGATGGGGTCTCTTTATAGCCCTAGATATCCTGGAACTCTCTTTGTACACTAGGTTGACCTTGAACTCACAAAGATCCACCTGCCTCTGCCTCCCAAGTGCTGGAATGGAAGGCATTCGCCACTGTGCCTGGCTACATTTTTATGTGAACATAGGTCAATGACAAACTTCTCTGGAACTCAACCCAAATCATTCCTTACATTTCAAGAACATGGTGAACTTTGAAATTACACCAGTGTTTATTTCCTCAGAATTTTTCATGGACTCATGGTTTCTCTTGGCATCTCTTTACCTTCTTTCTTGGTTTAACCAGCAAATTTACAGGCAGTACTAACATCTTTTACGGATGACGGGAGCTGAAAAGTTTACTATGTCCTTAACAGCTATTAGTCTAAAGGAGAGCTGTAGGCAGGGGGATGCATTAAATAAGCTGCTGGTGTTAAGTTCGGGTAATGTTGTGATGAGTGAGAAGCATGGATAGAGAGATGCTCCAAAGTGTTTACGATTACTGTCTTGATAGTAAAGGGTGGAGTGGACAGGCAAAGAGCAACCAAAGATGGCCTCCAGGATTTTGCTACACAGTTTTAATAATAATGGTTGTAATATAATATCAAAGAATGATGTTCTTCTAGTTAAAATTACTTGGCCAGAAAGCTTTGGGAAACTGTTACTGTTTGGGGGCTTTAACTTTTTTTTTCCCCCTGGGCTTTAATTTGTATACATTTTGCAGTCTGGCATACTGAAAATAAAGCCTCTTTTTGGTCAGAATCAAGGTTAACCTATGAGTCTACAGAGTTGTTTTTTTTTTTTTAATCAAGTAACCTTGAACCTTGAGTTTCTGAAGCTTAAACATGCTTTTTTGCTCCTTCTATTTTTTTCCATATCTTATACCTTAGGAAGAGTTGTAGATGGCTCCTATCAATGGACCAGTGATAATGTGGACCCCGCCTTCTCCACCTAAGTCCCGCCCACAACAAGCCACACCCCTCCCTTGGCCCCGCCTCCTGAATTTGTCGTATCCCGATATGACTGCAAATTCTCCACAACCTTGCCCAATAGGACATGCGAAAGGCGGGACCTTTTCCGCCCCCATTTGTCCAATTATATGTCTATCTGTACCTAGTTTCATCCCACTTGGTCTTCAACCCAAGGATTGGTTTCTCTGTTCTTTGTTCCTGGCTCATGATTGGTTTTTTTTTTTTTCATCCGCCCCTCTCTTCTAGCTCTTGCAGGCGGGATTAGCACGCAGCTTCCTGCTCCTGCCAAAAAAAATAAATAAATAAAAGAAGAAAAAGAAAAGAGGAGAGAGGTGAAAGAAAAAAAAAAGTCACGGATATCTTTTATTTTTAATTGGATCTTAGCGTTGTCAGTCAGACCAAGATTTGCCTTTTGATTGGTCTAGCTGTCTGCCCATCCCGAACCGGGGGCGGGATTTCCCCAGGAGACCCACACCTGGTTACCACTGGTCGAACAGTGCGCCTGTCTGAAGCTTCCGGCCAGGGATTGGAGGCGGACGCGGACAGGTGGGCGTGGATTGGCTAGGGCAGCCGGTCAGTGTGAGGCGGGGGCGGGGCCTCGGCGGCTGGTTGCGCGTGTCCGCCGCTGGCTCCGCTCTATCCGGCTTTGCTAGGGGAGGTGAGTCCGGCCGCGGCGGCACCGGCGGCTGAGAAGGCGGCGGCAGAAAGAGAAAGCGGCTCCGGCGGCTGCGGAGAAAGCGACCGTGGGCACGGAAGCCGGGCGGGGGGGAGGGGGGGAGACGGAGCAGCCTTGAGCCCTGCCGGGGCCGTCGCGCGGGGGACCCACCCGCTCTCCCCCCCCAAACCCTCCTCAGCACAAGCAGCCGGCGGCGGCGGGGGCAGGAGTCAGCCTGCTTCCGACCGTTCCCCGCCCGCTTCCCGGGGCTCCTATTCTTCGGCCCCGGGACCCTAACCTCCTCCCGGGGCGGTTCCCTGTGTCTGGGCGTCCGAGTGCTGCCCACCGCTCTTTCATTCCTCCCTGCACCTTCTTCCCTTCACTTTTTGCCGGGGTTCTCTCTCTCTCTCCTCTTCTGTCCTGCCCGTCGCCTCCTCGCCTCACTCTCTTCCTCCAACCTCCTTCCCTGCCTCATCCTGCCCAGGAAAGTTTGGTACACCTCCCACCCCCTCACCCCAGGCAGGTCAACCCGGCTAGGAGTAGGGGAGATGTAGGAAGACCCGAGAGTTCGAGGGGAGGGGAAGCGAGAACCTGGTCCCCCCTGACAATATCCCCTCATTTTTTTTTTTTTAGAGTGGTTGGAATATTTTTTTTAAAATTGTGTTTTTGAGGAGGTGGGAGGTGTTTAGAAAAGGATGTGGGGATGGAAGGGGTAGATGAGTCAACCCTCTTACAAGATTCCAAGGGTGGCGCGTTACCTTTTCGTGTGTGGAGTTCAGGGGTTCGGGAGGTTTGGCTTTTATTCCCACATTCAAAGTTGGAACCTCCCCCCCATTAAGAATGGAGTTTTAGTATCCACTTGTGGCAGGAATCCTGGGGGGAAGGGGCCCTTTCCCCTTTTTCTTTTCCTTTTTTTCCCCCCTTCTTATTTTATGTTCTTAACTTTTATTTTTGGCAACCCACACCCTTCCGCACACTCTCACCCAAAAATCAAACACCCAAGATCCTCTAATTTATCCGGATTGACTGATGAAGACATAAAGCTAGTTACGCTCTGTGTTTTTTTGAGGTGGAGTGAGTGGTTTTTCTTCATTTTTTTTTTAAATGGCCAAATGACAGCTTGACCCAGTTTGCTTTCCAATCAAAGGGCATTTTTTTTTTTTGAATGTCTCTTTGTGGCACAAGAGCCAACGCAAAAATGATGGCGGCTTACAATGGCGGTACATCTGCGGCAGCAGCAGGTCACCACCACCACCATCACCACCATATTCCACACCTTCCTCCTCCTCACCTTCACCACCACCACCACCCTCAACACCACCTTCATCCGGGGTCGGCTGCCGCCGTACACCCCGTACAACAGCATACGTCTTCGGCAGCTGCGGCGGCCGCCGCGGCAGCTGCAGCCGCAGCCATGTTAAACCCTGGGCAACAACAGCCATATTTCCCATCCCCGGCACCGGGTCAGGCTCCTGGACCAGCTGCAGCAGCCCCAGCTCAGGTACAGGCTGCTGCAGCTGCCACGGTTAAGGCTCACCATCATCAGCACTCGCATCATCCACAACAGCAGCTGGACATTGAACCGGATAGACCTATTGGATATGGAGCCTTTGGTGTTGTCTGGTGAGTATCAAAAAACACAGCTCCACGTGGTGCTCACCGGGCAAGCCATCCTTCGTGGTGTACTCCGTGTTGGCGAATGTAGAGCAAGCTTCTCAACCCAGACTTGAGGAACCCAACGCTCATTGGCAATGAGGCCTGAACGCATTGGCTCTCTTGGGCCTCTGCTTTTTTTGAGTCATGACTTTGTCCTGAGTGACACGAGTTTGCAGACTGTTAGACTTGCCTGTTAAGAACCTCAGTGAGTGTAAGGTTCTGAGTGTAAGGTCAGTAGGTCAATGTGTTAAATGCCTCCTACAAAGACTTTGCTCATCTTTCATGTTCGGATTGGCTGCTCCACTACGGCAGGTGTCAACAACAGCTGACCCCCAACCTGATTTCTTTATAACAGCCCCCAGCAGAATAGATTCAGTGCAGTCAACTTTCCTGCCTGCTACATCTTTTCCTACCTTATTTTGTGATCTTGGCCCTTGGAAGAAAGGTAGGTTTCATTGGCGAACCAGTTTAAAAAAAAAAACCATCACTTGAGTAGTTTAATTTTAAAGCATAAAACTAAAGTTGGGAAGTATGTAGCTTGGCCTTCTGATAAGAATGCATTAAATATAGCATCACGCATGAGTAGCACAAACGAGGTTAGTGGATTGGAGCTGTGCAGTGGCCCACATTCGTCGTAGTGTGTCACTGACTATTGGCCAGTTGCTGTGGTGGGAAGTGTACCTTTAACTAATGAAACTGCTTTACTTTTGCTAGTGGTCAGATATGTTTAAAAGCCTAAAGATTTGTTAGATGCAACATCTTTGTGTGCTTGCCGTTCTTAGGAAGATTGAATAAACTAAGGGGTTGTTTGTTTTGTTTTTCTCCCAAGGATTAACAATTCCAGTGTGGAGAGATGATTTCATATTTTCGGTGCATGCAAAAGCAGTCTTAATATCCAGCAAAATCCCCTTCACAAGAAAGAACTCTTTGAAACTAGCCTGTAAACAATTGCTTTTTGTCTTTGTTTTTAAGGCTAAAATTCAGCTAGGTATTATTTGCATAGTAACGAGCTATCTCCCTATTTCAGAATTTATAGACTTGGAACCTAAGTAAGCCGATTCTTAATTCTTCTTAAAACAAAACCAAAACATCAACAAAACCCCACCAATGTGGAGTCCAGTTTTTCTCTGCTAGCCTGCAAGGAGGTCATTACTGCATTCCTGCTTCTCCAGGGACTGTGGAGCTTCCTAGTGGGAAGGAGTGAGGCCAGAATGGCTCCTCTTCAGTCGCTCTGTTCAGGGACCTGCCTGGTCCTGCTTTCCTCTTTCTCTTCCATAGCACCCTCCCCAGGGACTTCACGATGAACTTCCATTGCTTGCCTGGTCCTTGAGGAGTTCCAAACTGTGGGGGATGGGAGGAGAGCAGAAAATTGGTTTCTTGTTTTAACTCTTGTTATCATCGTTTTACAAACTTTGAATATTTGGATTTTCTTTTCTTTCTTTCTTTTTTTTTTTTTTTAGATGTGGTTGTGTTTAATGCTGAAAACTAGGGATACAGAAAGGGAAACAGTTTTTAGCATTCTTGAGTATAGAGGGTTATTCACTACCTGTTAAAAGATGCTATGACTTGTAGAAGTTTTAACTTAAAGTTTATGGCAAGAGTAGAAAAAATTAAAAAGGGAGTGCATAGCACCTCGTATGGCAAACGTTGCGGTAGTAGGTGTTAGGGATCGCTCATACCCGAAAATCCGCAAGTGTTTGGGGTGAGTCCATTCTAGAGATCAGTGACTGCCCCTTGAACCAGGAACCTATCTCTGTTGTTTGCTGTTTGCCTTCCCTTACTGAATACACTGTAAGTTCCCTGAGGGTAAGAACTGTATACCAAAGTACTTTTTTGTAACTTTTTGAGACAAAGTCTCAACACATTAACTCTTCCTGTTTGGCTTGGCACTCAACTACATAGATGAATGTGCCTCAAGCTTGCTCTGATCCCGCTTGCCTCTGATTGCTGGGAATGCAAAGATGTGGCACCATGCTTATTCTGGAACAGTGGTTCCCAGCTTTCCTAGTGCTGCCACCCCTTAATGCAGTTCCTCATGTTGTGACCCCTCCAACCATAAAATTAATTTGTTGCCACTTCATAACAGTAATATGATACTGTTACAAATGATAAGGTAGATATGTGTGTTTTCCATTGGGCTTAGGTGGCCCCTGTCAAAAGGTCATTCCTTCCTCAAGGGAGTTTGGACCCACAGGTTAGAACAGGTCTAGAACTTTTTATTTTTTTAGCCCCTTCTAGTACTTATGGTGTCTTACTGCTTTTTTGATTTACTGACCGGTTTTGGTGTAAACAATAGGCATTTCTTTCTCTCAGTTCTAGAGGCTGGAAATCCAGATCTAGGCGTCAGTGGGTTTGGGTCCTCCTGAGGCTTCTTTCCTTGCTTGGTGGATGGCTGCCATCTTGCTGTGTCCTGGAATGTGTTTTTTGTTTTGTTTTGTTGTTGTTGTTGTTGTTGTTGGTGGTGGTGGTGGTGGTGGACTCTTTTTTTGTGTGTGTATGCATCTTCATTTCACACCCAGGATTTGCTAGTTCTTGCTGGATGTTTTTATCAGCTGTTTTAGGTGAAATACAATTTAGTTTGGAAAGGGGGAAGAGCACCAGGTGTGTGTTTTTAGTATGCAGATGCCTTTCTATTTTCGTATTTACATATTGATCACTTGCTGTCTGAGTTGCTTATTTAGATTTTAACTGCTGTGTGACCTAAGATTGCTAAAACTAGAGATTTGATAACCAGACCAGAATGAATTGCCAGTGTTGTACTGAAATTCCAGGTATTAGTGAGGGTGTTCAACTTTTAACCCACTAAAACAGGATTTTTCCTTTGAATTAAAAAGTTCTTTTTGCATTTAAAACAATTATTTCCTAAAATGATTAAACAGAGCATAAGGAAATCCTAGTGATACATAATTTAATGAACACTATATGTAATTATCTGCATATAGTCAGTTAGTTATTTTGGGGAGTATTTTTCTGGCATAGCTTATGTCTAGGAATTATATCCCTTCCCTTTTATGGACATGCACCTTGGGCTACTAACTAATGGCCAAAAAACCCCCAGTGAATATAATTTTGAGGAATACTAGTCTTCAGTGCAGCTAGGGAGAAATATTTGTAGAAATGATGCAGTATTTTACCATTCAGATTCATCGCTGAACAACTTGGTGTATCTGACTTGATTTATCTTTCTGCTGATTTTTACTAGTAGAATAACTTATCAGTCTTGGACAGTGTGTAACAATAGTGAGTTACCCATTAGCTTGCTGGTAAAGATGGTGCTTTGACAGTTCAATTAAGGTTTCATTAACAACTGTCTGCTGTGTTTTATCTCAAGTAAGGGTTCCAGCTTACCTGGTAATGTGATCAGGGGTAGCTTGAGATACATTCACTGCCAGTGATAGATGTGGCTTATTGACTTTTAAAACATCACATATAATTTGACCTGTGTTATCAGATGTCAAGACTTTGTGTTTTGTGTTTTTGCCCATATGGGCATTTCATAATGCAAAAGCAAAGCATGAGCAGTAATTTCTGTCATTCGGTGAAGATAGTATAAATGTATCCCATTGTCTACAGTTCACCTTTGCTAGAGAAAAATACTGTGTTTTAGAAATGTGACAATTTTGGGACAGAGTGCTTCAGGATCCTAGGACGTGTATAGTTTAAAGAATTGAGTAAGCTGACTACGTGAGGACAGCTTGAGGGCTGCTAAGCCTGTGTAGTTCTGACACTGCCAACATAAAATATTGATTGAATTAATGTTATGTGCTGCCTTGATAAAAGTGAGTCCAGAAAAAGCCTCTGCTTTATAAAATTAATGTTTTAGCTTTTTGACTTCTCTGATTAATTAGAAGATCAAAGATCCTTGGATTCATCCAGCCTGTTGTCTTTGTACTTCAAATAAAGTTGGAAAGCTTTGAATGTTTTTATTTTCATACCTTTAGCAAGTTTCTTTTATCTGTATTTCAAAACTTCAGCATCACTGTGGTGATGCTTAGTGACTTATCACTAAGCTTTGTGATCTTGATAATTTACTTGTTCAGTCCCTCATCTGTGAAATGGGGATCACAGTGCTTATCTCAGAACTGGTACTAGGGTTAAGTGAGGTGATCCTTATAAAGCAATATATCCAGGCTGCAGTAGGTCCTCAGTGGATGCTATTGTAGTTATTGCTGTTAAAAAAGGATGAAATGCTTTTGTTAAATGTGCAGGAAGACTCTTCCTAGGTTGTCAGATTTACCATATGAAATCAATATGCAAATTATTTTAGGAGGCATGACTTTAAATATCACAGAGTGTCCCCTTCAATTGTATTTTTGCCAAGGAGATTAAGCAGATGAAACTCAGAATCAAGGGGGAAATACACTTCTGTTCTCTCAACTAAAGCAACAACAAGAAAACAGCTAGTGTAGGTGTAGTGGAGCAAGTGTTGTAGTCATCATGTGTGCTGTTGTAGAAGCTGTTGGTGGACTTACACACTGGAAGAAACAAGTGAAGGATATCAGTCTGAGTTGCTGTAGAGGAAACTCAATGGTTTTTAGATGAAAAGTAAATTGCTGAAGATGATCCCTGTGAGGTGTGGGAAATGTATGTGATTTAATGAAAATTATTCAGTGTAAACTTTCATGCATGGCAGAGATTTCTAACTTGTTCATCTTGTGAAAATTAGGTGTGTTTTCTGTAGTCCTCTTGCTCCGCAAGTAAGAAATTAGACTTTAAAGAAAGGGGAATGCATTTGGGACAGTTGGGGAAAGTCCTGGGCTTAGGTACACCAGAAAGAGTAGTATACTGTAAGTCTATCTTGTTACTAACTGTTTAAGAATCTGTAGTATTGAGAAGTTTCGATACCATCACCCAAGATTAACAGGCACTACTGTGTTGAGCGTGGGGGTGGTGGTGGTGGGGTGAGCGGGTGGGGGGGGGGTAGGTGGGAGTTGTCTTCTTTGTGCGTAGAGCTTTGAAGAAGCTGAGCCCGGGCCATAAAAAGGAAATGATTGCTCTTCTAGCTATAAGATAGCATCCATGTGAAGCTAGCAGCGTGGAAATCTATATGTTTAATGTCAACTACAAATAAATATACCTTTAGAAACTACACGTTCATGGTCATAAACAGAATTAAAGGAGAAAAGTTACAGTCTTATATTACTGGAACCTTCTCTTGGTGATTGAGAGCTTGTAGCCTGCCTGTAACTTTCAAAATGATTTTAGATTCCAACTCTGTGAAGATTATTTATATTATGTTTTTTAAGCACACAGTATAACAAAGAGTAATAAACTTGTTTCATTATTGGAGATTAATTTCATGATCTATTACTGAATATCAACTTAGAAAAAGACATTCTTTAAAAAAAAAAGAAAAAGAAACATTTCAAAACATTACCTTTCAAACTAGGTTAGACAACAGTATCTCTAACTGACTTCTTAGGCATCAGTCAGTTTCCATTTACTGTGCCAGAGGAGGAGATTTGTAAAATGCAGTAACTGTATATGTGTTTGAATATAGATTCGGTTTGTTTGTTTTTTCCTGCAAAGCATGACATCTGAAGAAATGTTATTCTTTCATATAAAATGGCCTCTACTAGCATACTGGAATGTTTTCCTTTATGACTTGAGTTTGTCCAGTTTTATTGACTTCTGTGGTGTAGTCGAGTGGCTGTTTTATTGTTGCTTTAAAACTTTTTAAAAAATCAGGTTTATTGCTGTGCTAGCAATTTAAGGATCAACTGCGTATACTGTGTGTTTCCCTAATGTGCTGATTTACTTTATTTGATGGAAATTGTCAAGGACAAAGAAGTTCCTTCCGTTTGTCATTTAACCAGTAAATGGAAGGAAGCTGCTTGGTAAATTAATGTTTGGGTTTTAGTTACGATTTCCTGTGCATCCATAATACTCCAGTGAATTATTTGTTAACCTGGTCATCTAATGCACATCAACAACGATTTCCTAACTAAAATAGCTTGTCACTTTGATCCTGTTGTTGCTTGTGGGTCGGTAGCACTGAGAGTGCCCCAGGCATCAGTTATAGTGCAGGCAGTGAGCATGTGACGTCATGATAGAGCTCATTGGGAGTTCAGAGGTACCTAGCCAAGAAATAGTAGGAAGAATCCTAGCACTCTGGAACTACACACAGATGATTCTTAGGAGCAGCTATGCTCAGATTGAACTTTGAACAGGCCCTCGTGGTGTTGTGAGTGGTAGTGATGTAGACAGGGATGTCTGACGTGGATAGTGGTAAGTGTTCTTATGCTTAGGTTCGCGTCTGGACTTTGAGTTACTTTGTCTAAATTTACTGTCAGACATGAAAGTTTTTGGTACTTGGGGCTTGTTATGGTCTGGCACTGTTGAGAGACAGTAAATAAGGATATTTAGCTCTGTGGCTGATTCTGGAAGCCTCTGCTAAGCTGCTCCTGTCTGTTGTCTGTGATGTATTGTACCAAGCTACAGGCAGTTACCTTGTCTTAGAAGGGTCATGATCTTGTCTTGAAGGAGTTTGTAGTAACCAAGTAATTTGAAAAGTAATGTCCTTACTCTCAGGTAGTTCATAGGTGGCGGCCAGCGTGGTCTACAAAGCGAGTCCGGGACAACCAGGATTACAAGAGAAATCCTGTCTCGAAAAGACAAAAAGAAAAAAAAAAGTTGAAATTAGTCTGGAAGATGAGCATGATGTCTCAGCAGCTTCCCAAACACAGGAGCTGAGGTAGGAAGATTGCTATAAGTTCAAGGTCAGTCTGGACTACACAATGAGTTCCAGGCCAACCGGGGCTCAGAATACGACCTTATCTAAAAACCAAAATAAAAATTCAACAAAAGAAAACTCACCAACAACAGCCTTGACAGTGCAGTATTTTCACTTGACATAGTACCTGTGTGTTGTCTGTATGTTACCTGTTCAGTAGTTGCTGAGCAAGGTGGTAAGAACTAAAGATTTAACCTTCCTGTGGGAGAGAGAGAGTTGTAAGTGGATAGTTATGATTCAAAAGCCACAAATTCAAGCTAGACTGTCCCTGGATATTATTGGGAGCACAAAGAAGAGATTCCTGTGAAAAGTGCGCTTCTTCCTAGAAGGTAAACTATTCATGAAAGAAAACCTGCTTGTTGGCAAATGGGCAGTTTCTTCATGTAAGTTTTGCAGTGTTTTTGTTTGTTTGTGTTTTTTTTTGTTTGTTTGTTTGGTTTTTTGAGACAGGGTTTCTCTGTGTAGCCTTGGCTGTCCTGGACTCCCTTTGTAGACCAGGCTGGCTTTGAACTCACAGCGATCCACCTGCCGCTGCCTCCTGAGTGCTGGGATTAAAGGCGTGCAGTGTTTTTATGATAGTAGGTGGATGGGCCAGATGCAGACACCACAGCTTGGGGTTGCAGGAAGTGTCACACATGGGACAGTAGGACATGCAAGCCAGAGCCAGGGCGAAAAGAGGTCGGGATGTCATGTTGAAGCAGAGTGTGGCAGCGGTGAGAGGGCAAGAATCTAAGTCTTTTCATGAAGAAAGTCACACATACATGGAACGTATTCATAGTATTAAAACTGGAGGAGGTTTTTAAAAAAAATCTCTCTCTGGGTGTGTGGGTGCCCAAGCCTGCCCAAAAAAGAGAAAAACCATTAATCCTTGTTGACTTAAGACATTATTACTTGATTGCCAGAGGTTAGTGCTGGGTGTCTTCTTGTGTCTTTTTGCACCTTATTTTTTTGAGTCAGAGTCTCTCTGAACTTAGATTGGTTTTCCACAGCATGGGACTTCAGGCCCACGACACAGTGCCCTGATGGTCTGGGCTCTGGGGACCTGACCGCACATCCTTATGCTTGAGAGGCAAGCGCTTTCCTAACTGAAGCAGCCACTCCTTCCCCATTTTAGAATAAATCTCCAGGAAGCAGAGGCAGGAGGATCTCTGTGAGTTTGAAGCCAGCCTGGTTTACAAAGCAACTCCAGGACAGCCAAGGCTAACACAGAGAAGCCCTGTCTAAAACAAAACAAAACAAACAAACAAACTCTTGGCTGGGTGTGTGTGTGAAAAAAGGCTGAAGCCCTGTAAATGGAAGCTATTGAAAGTTTTAAAATAGAGAATGATGGATTAGGTTTAATTCTTTGAATGTATAAATTAAAAGGTAGAGTTGCTAAGGCCTGCCTGAGCCTTAGGGGACATTCTGCTGTGGTGGAAGAAGTTGTTGGATGCCTTACTAAAGCTTAGTCAAATAGGAAATGTACTCACCAAGAATGACAGCCCTGTATGGTGGGAGGCTGTCAGGAGACTAGGGGTGGTCGTTGGTCACATTAAAAGTCAAGGAAAATTAGCATGGAGAAAAGGCCATTGCATTTATCAAGCAGATAGATATAGATGACATTTGAAAGAATGATTGCATCTGATTTTTTTCCCTGTGTGTGTGTGTGTGTGTGTGTGTGTGTGTGTGAGAGAGAGAGAGAGAGAGAGAGAGAGAGAGAGAGAGAGAGAGAGAGAGAGAGAGAGAGAAATTTTAAATGTTCTAAGTATCAGCAGCACTTTGTTACTAACAGTTTTTTTTAGCTCCTAAGTGTGTGTTTGTAGTTTAATAAACCAGAGTACTTGATGATTATAGTATACAAGATACTGTTTTCTTTGGGAGAGGTTTATTCATTGATACGAATACTACGATAGAATACTAAACTAAGCTTGCTAGAAGACAGTGTAGATTATGGTTCTGACTTTGCTATGAACAGTCCTGTGATTCTAATATAAAGTTATTATAAGTTTCTGAACCTTGGTTTCCTTGTTTTTAAAAATCCTTTGTTTTCTGGGAGTTTTATAAAATGACATTAATATTTTTTGAGACAGGGTTTCTTTGTGTATGTAACTCTGGCCATCCTAGAACTCTGTCGACCGGACTGGCCTCAAACTCAAGAGCTCTGCCTTGTCCCTGCCTCTTGGGATTAAGGGCATGTGCTACCACCACCTGGCTGGGATCAAATTTTAAATATTCAGTAGTTCAAGAGATTTCTCTCCCTCATATTACTGGTTGATTGGTGAGGATTATACATGTTCAGTTAGGGAGGAAAGCCTGCCTATTTGGGCAGTTAGATGCTATTATTTTCCTGGTAGTAAAACACCTTTTAGTGTTTTAGATTTCCTCCTCTTGGGGCCAGTGAGATAGCTTGATGGGTAAAAGTGCTTACGGTGTGATCCTGATGACCTGAGCTCAGTACCCAGCACTCACACCCTGACTCCCAGAGGTGGTCTTCTTGCTTCCACAGGCCTGCCATGGCACAGGCGTGTCCCCCTCATTGCAAATAACATTAACAATGACGATAATAAAATAGTCTCTCCCTACTTTCTTTTCCTCTCTTCTCTTCTGTGAGAAATAAGACCCACCATTCAACTGTTGATATGTACGTGTTCCTTAGGGGCCTGCTGGTGGTCAGAGGCATGGAGTCCCTGAAGCTGGGGTTATAGGGAACTGTGATGTGCTCAGCATGCTGGTAAACAAACTCAGGTCTTCTAGAGCAGCAGTAGGTGCTCTTAACCATTGAACTATCTCCCCAGCCCTACACCACCAGCCTTCTATTTGCTTGGTTTCTTAAGTATTTGGAATAACTTTCATCACCATCATTACCACCACCACCAGCATCATCTTGTGACAGGGTCACACCATGGTCTCCCAGGCTGCCTTAAAACTCCCAGTGTTCCAGCTTAGCCTCCCTACTGCTAGTACTGATTTTTAAAATTGCTTTCTGCACCCTGGGAAATGAACCTCAGGCCTGTGCATGCTAGATGAGTGTGTTTACCACTGAGCTACATTCTAGGCCCTCCTTGTTCATTTTATTTCTGAGGCAAGGTCTTACAAAGTCACCTAGGATTGGCCTTGAACTCACTGCGGCAGCATCCTGCCTCAAGCTTCCAAGTAGTTAAGATTACAGGCCTTTTAACATGAGTCTCTGCTCAGGTTTTTAAAGTTTTAAATAAAACCTAATAGTGAGTATTTTGCCTTTTTTTTGGTGTGTCATCCAGATGACTGGGGCAGTGGTATGCGTGTTTATATTAATTTGTAAGTAAAGTTCTGAAATTGGATAAGGGACTTACTAATTTGCAGATAGACTTCCCAGAAACTGGCCCTTGGCCCAGCCCTAAGGTTGCTGCAGAGAGGGACGCTGACTTCCAAAGAGGTTCTGCAAAGGAAGGAGCTTTTATGGATGCTCCCAGCAAAGCACAGTGCCACCCAGAAAGGAAATAATGAAAGCTGTTTGTGTGGTTGTACATGCTCCTGAAACAGTGAAAACAAAAAGGGCAAAAGAAACAGGTGGAGCCATTTTTAGTAATATGCTTCATTGAACTCTTTATATTGAACATACTATTATTTCTGCTAAAATTATTAATGATGTATTTTACATTTTTCATACTTAGGCTGCAGAAATCCAGTTGCTTAGAGCACATCTCTTTGTTTTTGGTTTTTCGAGACAGGGTTTCTCTGTGTAGCCTTGCCTGTCCTGGACTCACTTTGTAGACAAGGCTGGCCTCGAACTCACAGCGATCCTCCTGCCTCTGCCTCCCATGGCACCCGGCTGAACTAGGCACTTTTAGAATAGGTTTTTAGTAGCCACGTGTTCCATCTGCTTCATTGACCAGCACAGTTCTAGTCTTTGCCCCCCCGCTGTATTTATACACACAGCTGTACCAGTCCCTGTTATGGAGCGAGGATGTTAAAGGTAACTGTTTAAAAAGTTTAAAGGAAGACTAAGGCCTGCGGGGTATAGGTCAGTTTGTCGAGTGTTTGTCTAGCAAGCACAAATCATGGGTTTGATCTCTAGCACCACATAAATTGGCGCAAGCTGGCTCCCTTCTGCACCTTCCTAGCAGTCAGCTGTGGGGAAGGGCCTCTTCCCAGCAGTGGATTTGGGAAGTGCAGTCAGTCATTAGTGACCAAGGTAGCACAGTCACCACATCCACGTCAGACTTAGACAAACTGGAACACTGCTCTTTGTGGAGGAATTGCCTTGCCTGTCCTGGGGTACCTGGGGCATTTTCCTTTGCTCTGAAGCTTTCTAAAGTAGCAGAAGGTAGAATTGGTACCTGGTCCTTGCCATGTTTACTCTCCATCCCAATTACAGCAGACATCTCAGTAGATTTTTTTCTTTTCTTAGTGTTGTGGTTGTATTATTTTAGATAAGGGTCTCTCAGCTTCGTCTTCAACTCAAGTAATACAGAACTCAGTGGTGTCAGACAGCCAACTCCTTCCTGGGGAATAAACAGCACAGAAGCTTTTGCTTATCTATTCCTTGACCTGAAATTCTTGCTTTGCACTACAGAGAAAGGTGAAGTAAGGCATTTGAACAAATAGATAAAATTAGTCATTTGACCTAGATTGCAGCTTTTCCCCCTCTCTGTCTGCATGGATAAAAATCATCCTCAATTTACATAAGCAGGTGATTTTTTTTCTCTTACATGCTAATTTTCTTAATGTACCATAGCAGAGCTACAGAATTGCAAATTGTGTAAGTAAATTGAAGCAAATCAGGTGACTTTATTTCACTGTATCATCTTACCTGTACAGAGGTACCCAAAGGGTGCAATTATCTCGGACACCTGAACTTAACCGAGCTGCTGCTTTTATCCCACCCTTTCTTTGCCTTCCGCTCTTTTCTAGTTTTTTCTTTTTCAGTAGGGCAACTATTTTTATTTCCACAAGATTGGACACTTATCAATACAAATGTGGGAGAAAGTTGAGCATATTAAAAGTAATCTAGAAGCTAAATAATAAGCGGTGGGTGCTGTGCAGACACAGGTGTGCTTGGGTTGGTCTCAGAATAATATGAGAACTTTTAATTATGCTTAATTGGTTGGCGCCTGTGTTTGTTCTACCAGGTTCTTTATAGTAATAGGGGTTGTGAATTTAGTTGGACGTGCACTATAGCCACCCTACTGTAACACTGATGTGGTTTTAAAAAAAAAGGCGTGATTAAAATATTTCAATAAGCAATTGGTTTTAGGGAAATCATGAGGACAAGTTATATCAATCCATAAACCTTTCTTTATTAAAACATTTCAGTGGTTGGGCGGTGGTGATGGACGCCTACAATCCCAGCACTTGGGAGACAGAGGCAGGAGGATTTCTATGAGTTCAAGGCTAGCCTGGTCTACAGAGCGAGATCCAGGACGGCCAGGCTCCACAGAGAAACCCTGTCTTGGAAAAACAAAACAAAAACCAAAAACTAAAAAAACATTTCAGTGTTAGAGTTACCAAAGAGTTCCTTCATGTTTTAGGTGTGTGTGTCTGTGAGCCCATCCTTAACAGCCCTGGTGACTGATATAGGCCCATGTGCTTGCTAGTGCTCTACCTCTTAAGCTACAGGTCCACTCCCAGATGCTAGGGTTTTATTTACTGGCACATATGGAGAATAAATTATACTCACTCTAGCTTTGAAGCAATGACTTGGAAATGAATCATAATTTTAAGCGAATGAAAGTTGTGCTTGGCGCCGGGCGGTGGTGGCGCACACCTTTAATCCTAGCGCTTGGGAGGCAGAGGCAAGTGAATCTTTGTGAGTTCAAGGCCAGCCTGGTCTACAAAGTGAGTCCAAGGACAGCCAGGGCTACACAGAGAAACCCTGTCTCGGGAAAAGGACAAAAAAAGTTCAGCTTGGCTACCTATATACTTTTTCTCCAGAGTTTAGGAAAAGTAGAAGAGTTTGTAGAACAAAAGCCAAGAGCAAATGGAGGACAGCATTTTATACAGAGGCACACTGTGGCTTAGTAGTTAGTGTCTGTCCTCTGCTTAAGTCCTGCCTCTGTCCCTCCTTAGCTGTGAGCGCATTGGTTTCTCCGTACCCCATTGTCTTCACACATTGAGTAATGCTGTGTGGAGGGACAGTAGGTTGTTGAGAGGAGTAAGTGAATGTGTGCTGGGGGCGTGTAAGTGTTAGTTAGCTGTTAGGTACGTTCAGTTTCAGTAAAGAAACAGTATTTCCCCAAATGTACTAACTTACAGCAAGCTTGCCCATTCAGCACCTTTTAATGTTTGTCGGCAGATGTGTATGTGACTCCACTTGAGATTTTTTTCAGTTGTCTTTTTTTAAAAGCTGTCCTTATTTTAGAATGCTGCTTTCTGGACCCAGCTTTTCTTTAAGTGAATAAAAGGAAGATTTTGCCTGTTTAATTCTCTCATTATCAAAGTAATAATGATTATTGTAGGCTCTCAGAAATCACAGAAAAGCTAAAAGAAAAAGAAATGTGTAGTCTACAACTGTGAGATGAGTACTGATAACATTTTGTTGTATTATTACAAAGCTTTGTTTGTTTGTTTGTTTTTCAAGACAGGATTTCTTTGTGTAGCTGTCCTGGACTCAGTTTTATTTACAAAGCTTTTATGGAGAGGGAGATATTAATTATTAGAGCTAGGATCTGGACCACACAATTTGGTATCCTGCTTGTTTCACGAACATTATAAAAATGGGGTCTTAGCCATTTGTTTTGATTCTTATAACGCTTTAGAATGCATCTACCTACTTCCTTAAACAGTGGTTGATTTGACACTCAGATGCTGACAGACTTGTTCAGTCTCATAGCTGGCCGGTGGCAAACCAAAGCCTTTGCTTTCTGTTCTTACCGGTAAGACTTCTCCAGTTAATGTCCCTTGAAAATAGAAGAGGTCCTCATACAAAACCATACTAGGACCAAACCAAACAAAAATTATGCATAAACCCTGCAGCTAAAGTATCCAGAGGAAAACCCTGGAATTTAAAACACTCTATTGGTTCTGTATGTACCAGTGACTTTGAGTTTTTGTTTGGTGTCACAAGTGATAAAACTTCTAGGTAAAGGACAGTGCAATAAGTAGGTAGCTCAGTACTAAGGAAAATGGTCTGCAACAGTGGTTCTCATCCTGGAGGTGGAACGACCCTATCACAGGAGTCACCTAAGACCATGGAAAAACACAGATATTTACACTATGATTCATAACAGTAGCAAAATTACAGTTATGAAGTAGCAATGAAAATAATTTTATGATTAGGGTTCACCACAACATGAGGAGCTGTGTTAAAGGGTCGCAGCTGAGAACTGAGAACCACTGGGCTGGGGACGGCTCAGCAGTGGAGAACAACTCAATCTTTCCTATTAAATATAACAGTGTTATATAGCTATTTTGGATGCATTATGCCTTCCTCTTTATTTTATCTTTTAAAGATCTATTTAAGTGTATGAGTGCTTGCCTGTGTGTGTGTGTATGTGCCTGTTGCCTGAGGAAGCCAGAAGGTGTTGGATGCCCTGAGCTGACGTGGGGATGCTAGTAAACAAGCCCAGGTCCTCTGGAAGAGCATCCAGTGCGCTCAGCCACCGAGCCATCCCTCCAGCCCCTCTTTATTTTTTGAAAAACTGTAAGACCCAGAAAATGTAAAAGAACTACTCTTTCATCTATCTAGATCAGCAATTGTACTTCCGTTTTATTTGCTTTGAGGCTGTTTCTGCAGAAATGGCTGAGATTGAGTTTTGATTTAATTTACACTTAAAATGTTAAGAAATTTCTGGTCACTGCATCAGCTCAATGTTTCATATAGTAAGTTTGACAGCTTTCCACTAGACAAGGATTTGGAGTTTTGAAGCCTGTGACTCTTGGAACGCTATGTTCTCACACTTAGCGTGACACCCAGTGCAGATCGTGTGCAAAGTGGAGACATGTGTCAGTTACAGCTACGCGTCCACAGCAATGCTTCACCCTGCAGAGGCGTTCCTTCTTATGGAAGTAAGAGGACGGTTTCAAAGCACGCATCCTGTGATCCGGTTTTGGGACAGAGGACATGGTTTAAAAAATTTTTAAAGTAAATTACCCTAACATAGTCACATGAGCTGCCTCTGCTGTGATTTGTGTCACCCAACTCACTGCTCTGTATTTTTCAGTACCAAATAATTCCTTTGTTAAACTCATTTTCAGTAAATGAGCCATTGTTTCCCAAAGGGTAATGGTTATTTCTATACATAGTACAAAGCCCTAAGAAATAGCTTTTCCAGTCTAAAACATTAGTTAATGATTAGGAATGACTGAAGTCATCTGTAGGTTAAACTACAACTGTGTGTGTGAAAGGGCAGCTGCTGCGTCTGCTCTGGCCACATGCTATCCTCACTTCACTAGAAAGGAGCTGACAGCAAGACTTTAACCAGGAAGTTCTTTTGGCTTAGTTGTGAAAGGGGTTTTCTGTCACTAACATAGTATACTGTTAATACAGAGTTTCGTAAATGTCTAGAACAAGGAGTTTGGAGTTAAAATCAAAATGATTCTGATAGGTCCACGGATACTGGTTTATTTGATGCAGTTAATATCAGCATCTGCAGATAAATCACCTGAAATCCTTCAGCAGGAAAGATGAAAATAGGAACACTAGGCTGTTTAACTGGGTTAGCTAACTTAGCTGCCTCTGTAGGTGGGTAAGCCTTAAATACTAGTGTTTAAGTGGTGTATGGTGGCTTTGCCTATAATCTCAGTGCAGAGGAAGCTGAAGTGAGACGACTGCGCTAAGTTCAAGGCTAGCCTGGGCCACAGAGTAAGGGGCTGTTGATTTAGAAAAAACCAAACCAAAACTCCCAAGAAGCCAGTTTGTAAAAAAAGATAATTTATTTAAATTTATTTTATCTGCATAGATATGGGGCTGTTAGAGGCCTTGGAACTGGAGTTACAGACAGTTGTTGAGATGCCATGTGGGTGCTCAGAACTGAACCTGGGTCCTCTGGAAGGCAGCCAGTGCTCTTAACCACTGAGTTTTCTCTCCAGCCCCAAGAATCTAGTTCTTTTTTTTTTTTTTTTTTTTTTTTTTTTTTTTTTTTTTTTTTTTTTTTTTTTTTGAATCTAGTTCTTATAGCTTCCATTTTCTTATTTCTTTTAATGTAGGTGGTCATTCTTGCACATAAAAGCTGATCTTTGCCCCTTTTTCTCTTTCAATGCTAATGAAAACTAAATGTCACCTGGCGCAGTGCACGCCTGTAGTTCCAGCACTTGGGGGAGGGAGAGGCAGGAGGACCTCTGTGAGTTCAAAGCCAGCCTGAGTCCAGGACAGCCAACGCCACACAGAAAAACCTTGTCTCAAAAAGCAAAACAAAAAAAAGGAAAAGAAAACTCAATTGCACATTCTCAACTCCACTGACAGGGACACATGACAACAGCGCAGAGTTTGTTGGCTTCCTCAGGTTGGAATGCTTGTTGTTTGTGTGCGTGTTTAGTTGAAAGTTTCTAATGGAAGTCAGTATCAGATGGTGGTCCTGAAACAAGAGTGCTGTTACAAGCTTCAGGGCCCCTACTTCCTCATGCAGCAGAAGGATTTCCATGAGGGGGCACTTTTAATGCTGGACAGCCTCTGTGGTAGTGGTTTTGTGTGTATTTGTTTTTTAAAGAAAGAGCCCTAATCTAAAAATAGTATAGGATAGCCTAATTCTATTTCCAAAAACAGCCTTTTATTTTGAAAAGGAAGTCTCTTCTCTTACATGTTTTTTATGATTTACATAAAGAATCCTATTGAAATGTTAGGGAAAATAGTACCTTCGATGCAGTGTTGGATCTCATGGTAGAAAACTGAGAGATCCAGTAAACAGAGACTGTTCAAAGTCACATCTGGCATCAAAGACATGCCAAAGTCCTTTGATGCTAGCTCAGGAAAAGGTTAGTTCTGAGCTTGTTTATTATTATTTTTCCTTGTTTTTGTTTTATGAACTTATGAATAAGTGGTGGCTTACGACTGCTGACCCCCTTGGACAGATGGCATTCAGTCCACAGGTGTGCTTAGGGGGCCTGCAGGCTAGAGAAACCCTGCTTGGTCCTTATGTACTTTAGAGGCTAGTCTCCTTATCAGAATCCTGATTTGCAAACACTTCCTCTCGGTCTGTGGGTTGTTTTCTCATTCTGTTGATGCTCTATTTCAAAAGCACTTTGATTGAGGGATAACATTACAGAATTCTTCCATTTAATACTGAGTGCAGTGCTGGCTGGTGGTGGTGGCGCACGCCTTTAATCCAGAATTTGGGAGACAGAGGCAGGTGGATCACTGTGAGTTCGAGGCCAGCCTGGTCTACAGAGTGAGTTCCAGGACAGTCAAGGCTACACAGAGAGACCCTGTCTTGAAAAACCAAAAAGAAAAAAGAAAAAGAAAAAAAAAAGATACCGAGTGCAGCGAATTCTTATGTGGTCACGCAGCCATCACAGCCATCCAGCTGTGGAGCAGTCCTGTTACCATCATCCCACCAGCTCACCCTAAGCTCTGTTGTTTAATTTCACTTATTTGAGGACTTTATATAAATTATAAAGACTAAATCTGCTTTGTTTCAAGTGGCTTAGAGGAAAGTATAAATAGAGTGTGTGGGACTTGACGATTTTTGTTTTTCTAATTAACAAAGGTAATAAGGAGTTGAAATGGGTTTGCGGTATTCAGTGTCGACATTTTAATGAATCTTTGAGGAAGCAGATGATTCAGGGTTTCTGTAGAACCTGTGCAGTGGGTAAATGGCCTTGCCACGTAAGCTTGACAGCCTCAGTTTGATCACCTGAACTCACAGTGGAAACAGAACTGCTACCCAAAAGTTGTCCTCTGACTACCATGCATGCATATTAATGCATTCATAGTACACAATAAAAAATTTTAAATTATGAAGTCATAAAAAATTAAAGGATCTAAGTACTTCATTGCATGAGTACCCTATTTATTTAACCTCTTCTAACTAGAGGAGGGGCTGAAATGGGCTAACTGTGTGACTTTTTGAGAGCCGGGTGTGGCGGCTCACTTCTGAAATCCTAGCACTTCAGAGCTGAGGCCTGGGACCCTCGGGCGTGAGGCTAGCTAGCCTAGGCTCCATAGACCTTATCGCGTGGGCATGGACAGAAATACTCTTTTGAAGTAAAGCTATTATTTTCTTTACTAGCTAAGTTTTGTGGTGTTCACCATTGCATAGTATTTGCACATTTTCACCATTCTCTACCAAATAAAACTTTTACTTACTTATTTTTTAATTAAACTTGAGCTTTTCTCCTGGAGTCTCCTAGGGGATCAGCTACATGAAGGTAAAGCTTTGTCTCTTCTAACCTTCCATTGGCTGGCAGAAGCTCACTGAAGTGGGCCGGGAGCATAAACTTAACATTTTGCATATGAAGAGTTGGGCCACAGAGGTTGGTGTTGATGCTCAGGATGAAGAACAGAAGGAGTGTGTGATCTGAATCAGTGATGGAAGCAACAGTTTCCCCATGAAGCAAGGTAGACAGACACCTTGCCTGATGCATGACCAGGCCACCTGCTATTGAGTAAGAGGCGCTCCTGGTATAGACCCAGGAGAACTGGAGAGAGTGCACAAATCTGCTTGGTGTCTCCTAGTAGAGGACAATCTGAGTGATCTCAACTTGACTCATACTGAGAAGGAGAGTGTCTTCCTGAATTTACAGATAACCACTTTACTTCATCTGTGACTCTACTAGCTAGTTTTATTTTAACTTGCTACAAGCTAGAGTCACCTGAAAGGAGAGAACTTCCTCTGAGAGAAATGCTTTTATAAGAACAGGCTGTAGGGTATTTTTAAAATTAGCCCATTGTAGGTGGTGCCATGCTTGGCCTGGAGGTCCTGGGTTCTATAAGAAAGGAGGCTGAACAAGCCAGTAAGCGGCTCCCCTCCATGGCCTCTGCATCAGCTCCTGCCTCCAGGTTCCTGCCCTGCCTGAGTTCCTCCTGTCCTCACTGCTTTTGATGATGAATTGGTATATGGAATAAACCTTTACCTTCCCAAGTTGCTTTTGGTGCTTCAGTATGTCAGTAGTAACCCTTACTAAAACAGTGGCTGAAAAGAGCTTGCAGGACCTAGAACTTTCTCTCTAATCAAAATATCTAACAATCTTTTGTCCAAAATCTCTTAAAAAGACAAGAAACCCAAAACCAAAGCACCCAAGACTCAGCCTCTTGGTATTCTGTGTCCTATAATACAAACATGGTGTTTTTGTTGGAAGAATCAACATGCTAAGAACAATAATGAAGAGACTGCAGAATGCCCTAGACTTTTAGTCAAGACTGTGGTGGAAGCCAAAAAAAAGTACAAGGAGCAGAGTGCAAACATACATAGGTAGTCCTTGGTACCATCATCTGCTTCTAAGTGTGAGTCCAGTCAAACTTAAGAATCTAAGACTGGTGAGATGGTTCAGCAGGTAAAGGCACTTGCTGCCAAACAAATAAACGGTTAGGCCTTTAAAAGTATATGGTGTGTGTGTGTGTGTGTGTGTGTGTGTGTTTGAGAGGACAGGACCTGGGACCCACAGAGATCTGCCTGCCTCTGCCTCTAGAGTTAAAAGCATGCACTACCTTATATTATTTTATTTTATTTGTGTTGCGGGACAGGGTTATGCTGTGGTATACATGTGGGGGTCAAAGGACAATTTGCAAGACTTGGTTCTTCTCTTCCTCCATGTGGGTCCTGAGATTAAACTCAGGTCATCAGGCTTGGTGGCAATACTTTACCAGCTGAGCCATTTTGATGACCCCAAACCCAGAATTTTAATACTGATTGAGCACTAGTTGTATGTATGTATGTATGTATGTATGTATGTGTGTATGCACACACGTGTATACATGCACAACATGCTAAGACAAATAATCAAGGTGCTGCAGAATATTTAAACTTTTAGCCAAGACAGTGATGGAAGACAAAGAAAAGCCCAAGGAACAGAGTGCAGACATAGTCCTTGCTGTCATTTGTTTCCTAAAAAGTATTTGCTGAAATGACCTCCTAGAGAGAACATAATATTATAATCTAAAAGTCTTTATGTTGCTTCTGTTTGTCTTCTATATAAATAAAGTTCATAATTCTGGTCTCAATGGTGTTGTTTGTAAAGTCTGACTTATGGAAGTTTTACCCATTTGTCCTCATGGAAGTTTGCTTCATAGTGTGGAACATCTTGTTCCTCATTCTTGGGATTTTTATGACAAATGAGGATTAATAGAAAGGAATTAGGATCAAATGAGAACCCTGGGAAGTGTACTTTAGCTAAGAAATATGTGAAGGAAATGGAAAAAAGGGTTTTACTTACTTGTTGAAAAACGGCAAGCCTTGGCTGGGCATTGGTGTGCACGCCTTTAATCCCAGCACTAGGGAGGCAGAGGCAGGCGGATAGCTGTGAGTTTGAGGCCAGACTGGTCTACAAAGCAAGTCCAGGACAACCAAGGCTGCACAGGGAAACCCTGTCTTGAAAAACAAACAAACAAACAAAAAGAAAAGAAAGAAAAGCTTGGATAAAGTAATGTTATAGGGAAAGCTGTACTAATATAACAGGTCTAGTCTTTTAGCTCTTTAAGTAGCTTAAATAGCCATGATTTCAGTTAAATGCTTTTTGTGAATGTCCAGATTTAAGATGTTAAAAGCAAATTTTCTTCTTTTCTTTTTCTTTCTTTCTTTCTTTCTTTCTTTCTTTCTTTCTTTCTTTCTTTCTTTCTTTCTTTCTTTCTTTTGTGTGTGTGTGTGTTTCAAGACCAGGCTGGCCTCAAACTCACATTGATCCACCTGCCTCTGCCTCCCTAGTGCTGGGATTAAATGTGTGCGCCACCACACCCAGCCTAAAAGCAAATTTTCAAACACAACTGTAGAACCAGGCATAGTGGAACATTCCTGTAATCCCAGCAATCAGGGAGGCAGAGGAAGATAGATAGATCTCTGTGAGTTCGAGGCCAGCCTACTCTACAAAGAGAGTCCAGGACAGCCAAGGCTACACAGAGAAACCCTGTCTTGAAATAAATAAATAAATAAACGAATGAATAAATAAGTAAGTAAATTAATAAATAAAACAAAAACCCCAAACACAGTTGTAGGAATTTGTAACATTATCAATAATTTGGATGATGAGATAGAAAGCTTATCAGATTTTTAGATTATTAGGAGCCAAGAAAGATGGTTGTAAACATGGTAGATGATGGCTGTTCAGCATAGTGTAAGAGTGCCAGGCAGAAATCAGTGGGTAGAAATGTAGTCAAAGGGCCTGTTTGAACTTGGTACTGTCTCTAGATTAGGAGCTATATTTGTTGAAGATCTGTACTGGCTTTGAACATTAAGGATAAACTGGAAATAATGAACTGGAAATAATGTAATGTACAGGGAAGGCAGACATGAACCATTATTTTTAAGTTCTTGGGATTCAAATTCTGTTTCTTACTGGTGGTGTAATTTTTAGGTAAATTGGCTTTACTACATTGTATCTCTGTTTCCTCATCTGTAAAATAGAGACTGCAATGGTATTTATCTCAGGTTTTTGTGAAAATTCAATGTAATGAGCATAAAATGCTTCAATGTTTTATTCATAGTAAACATCAAGGCATTAACTGCTCATATTGTTATTTATTAGCACATCTCACCCTGGCTTTATGGAGAAGAATGAGTGATTGTGGTAACTAGTCTTGTGGATGAGGCTAGTGAGGCTTTCCTGGCCCCTACCTGGAGGAATCATAAATGCTTGAATATGTGTAAATAAGTTGCAGTTAAAGTATACGTTCAGGACTTGGGGTGTAGCTCAGTGGTATATGAAGAGCACATGACAATAAATGCAGAGCTATGTACAGGATGCTTATTGTGGAAGGACATGGGGGAGATACACAGGACTTCAGTTTTGGTGGCTTTAAAAGGACACATTTCCAGCATTACACTGTGCATGGTATCTTGGTGACTTTTTTTTTTTTTTTAAATAAGGTTCAATTAAGAGAGTGGTATCTCAGTGAGGTTTTGTTGATGAAAGGATGCAGGCATCTTTTGATCCATCCTTCTGATGTTGCAGCATGGCATTGCCATCTACAAAGCTTACTTGAGACCCTCCTAATCAAAAAGTGTTTTAAAAGATTTATTTATTTATTGTATGAGTTCCCTGTTTACATGTACACCTGCATCAGATCCCATTATAGATGGTTGTGAGCCACCATGTGGTTGCTGGGAATTGAACTCAGGACCTTTGGAAGAGCAGTCAGTGCTCTTAACCGCTGAGCCATCTCTCCAGCCCCTCAAAAAATTTTTTTAATTACAAAAAGTGGGGCTCAGTGGCTAAGAGCTCTTGTTGTTCTTCATAAGGAAGGTTTCTTTTCCATAAGGAAAACAAGGTTAAGGACCCATCACCCAAATTAGATGGCTCACAACCACTTGCAACTCCAATTCCAGGAAGTCTGACACTCTCTTCTGCACACACACCAACCTTCACGAATTTCAAGAAAAAAAAAAAAACCTCAGTGTTAATGATGTTTATGATTTTTGTGTTGAGCTACATTCATAGATGACTTGGCATATGTGTCCCGAAGGCCACAGAATTTTTTAAAAAAATTACAGTGGAGAAGAACGTATTTGTACACCATACATCTGAAAGATCACACATCTAGACTATTATAAAGGCCACTCAGAACCTGGGGCTGAGCTGGGATGTAGCTCAGGAGCAGAGACTCCTGCATGTGTAAGGCAGTTGGCTACATCCCCAGCATTGCCCAAAGGAAAACAGTGCTAAGGAAACAAACCTTAAAAGTGGGCAAAGGCTTGAATAAAATAAGAGAAATATGGGTGAGAAGCACTTACAAAGGTGTTCAGCATCATCAGTCATTGGGGAGTGGGATCTGCAGTGAGCTAGTACTACACATCCGTTAACGTAGCAGCACTTAAAGAGAAAAACCATAGTTTGTAAAGCTGCCATCACTGTAGACAATGAAGATAGAGGTCAGGTAAGAACCTAGGGAAGGAGGCAGAACTTCAAACAGCCAAGTGAGCAGTCGGAAAAGAAAGAACTTGAGCCTGCACCAACACTTGAGAGAGCTTGGCTTGGAGAGATGGCTGCTCTTCCAGAGGTCCTGAGTTCAATTCCCAGCAACCACATGGTGGCTCACAACCATCTATAATGAGGTGTGGTGCCCTCTTCTGGCCTGCAGGTATACATGCAGCTAGAGCGTTCATATACATTTGGGGGAAAAAAAAAAGGACTTGTGAGAACTTTGAGAGTCCATCCAGCCCAGAGAATAAATATAAAACTATGAACCACATCCATAAAGAAATTTCGGTGTCTGGAGATGAGTTCCATGCAAGTTACAGGATTTATGTTTTCATGCCATTACCAATCTGCCATAAGATCTGGGTGCAACAGCACTCGGGAGGCAGAGGCAGGCAGATCTCAGTGAGCTCAAGGCCAGCCTGGTCTACAAAGTGAGTCCAGGACAGCCAAGGCTACACAGAGAAACCCTGACTAGAAAAATTAATAAATAAATTTCTTTTTTTGACATCATAATTAAATCTTTTCTTACTTTCCTTTCTCCAAACACTCCCATATACCTTTCCTTGTTCATTTTCAAATTCATGGCTTCTTTTATCTATGTTGCATGTATATATGTGTCTGTGTGTACATATGTATATATATATTCATTTGTATATATGTAACATATGCCCATATACATACAACATTGATAAAAGAAGCCATTGATAAGATTGATAGAATTAATATATTCTTTCTTAAATACAACTGTCTCAGTCTGTATAATGTTACTTGTATATCTATATGTATGTATGTGTGTGTGTGTGTGTGTGTATGTGTGTGTGTGTGTGTGTATATATATATATATATATATATATATATATATAAAATTTTTTTTTTAAGGGATGATCATTTGATATTGGATGACCAGTTAGTGTGTTCTACCCTGGGGAAGACTTTCTCTCATTCTCAGCATACTTTAGTTGCTTGTAGTTCTTTGTGTAGGCTTGAGGCCTCCAGGGTGCCCCACCACGGCTGCTCATCCACGTTAGCATGTCTCCTGCAGTCCTTGTTCGGCTCATGTGTAGGCAGACCTGTTGGAAAGATGGTGTAGGTGTAGCTTCTGACATCCCTAGGAGCAGACTCCTTGTTTCTCTGGCACTTAATATCTGCCACCTTTCAGCAGCGACCCCTGAGCCTTAGGCGTGGAAGGTGCATTGTAGATGCACCAGCTGGGACTGGGCTCCACAACGCTGTGGTTTGATTGGCTGTGGTTTTTTGTAATGGTCTCTGCTACAAAGAGAAATGTCCTTGATGAGGGAGGGCTGAGGACTACACTTAGCAGCTAGACCCTGGGGAAGGGTGTCCACATGGTGATTAATTTTTTTTTTTCTCTTTCAATGTATTTTATAAGTCAGACATTCTAATTTTGATGAAATCTAGTTAGTTTTTTCCCCCCTAGAAACTCTTGGCTAACTTAGTACATAAATATTTATTCTGCTTTATCTTGGTAATTATGTGGTTTAATGGCTTATGTTGCAGTCTATGTTTCTTTTTGAGCTATTTCTCTGTCAATTATTTTCCCTTACTCTTTTCTAAGGGAATTAGTTGACCATATGCGTGTATATGCCATTTTCCTTTAATTTATAGCTTACATAGAGGTGTGATTTTTTTTTTTTTTTAATTCTCTAAAATCATATTTGTTTTCAAGTTACTCCCTTGTGATACGGTTTTGTTGTGATGAGAATATATGGTCCTTATGCTATCATTTTCTTGGAACTTGTTGGGATATAGCTTGTGGCTTTGAATGAGATCAGTTGTTACAAATCTTCCATTGCCTTTGAGATGTGTATTTTCTGTGTGGTGTTTTGGGTGGTATATTACATATGGTCTCCGGTGATTGCTGTTGGTCTTGTTAATCACACTTAATCTTTTTTTTTTTTTTTTAATATGGAATGCTTCATGAATTTGCGTGTCATCCTTGCGCAGGGGCCATGCTAATCTTCTCTGTATCGGTCCAGTTTTAGTATATGTGCTGCCGAAGCGGGCACTTACTTAATCTTTTATGTCTAAAACAAATCATGTGTTTGATTTATTCCTTATTAATAAAATGGCCACTTCTATTTGTAGAGCTACTGAGCATCAGGGCTCCCACTATGCCAAACAAGAACTCAGTCACTATGTCCCTCTTTCTGCTCTTTTCCTATGTTGAGAAAGGGACTAAATTGCCCAGGTTGACCTTGAGCTCACTGTGTGGACATGGGGCTTGACTTGAGGCAAGGCCTGCCTTATACAGATTTTAAGTAATCATGATGAGTTTTTAGTCAGCAGTCAACTAAGATTCACACTTTCATCAGATTTCAGTCAGGCAGAGTCAAGATTGATTTTATCACTCCAGGAAGTGCACTCCAGTGAATTCTACAATGTGTATCCCTCTGCCCTAGGCAACCACTTTGGGTTTTGCCATCCTTGATTAGTATTTTTTTCCTTCTATTTTATACAGATAATCATGCTATAAAGATGTATATATTCTTAGGGACCAGGCTGTTTGCTGTGTTTACAGTTCACCCATGTTACTGGCATTTATCAGTGTTTTCTTTCTGGTACTGAATCATATATCATTGTGCACACAGCACTGTTTATTCATCTATCTTTATGCAGTTTGCAGTTTTAGGCTCTTATATTTGTTCTCTTTTCTCTGGGGATAAACATCTAGGTGTAGAATTGCTGAGTTGTAGGGTAGATATATATTTAACTTTAGTGGAACTGACAAACAGTGTTCCAAAGTAGCTTTCCTGTTGTGCACTGCTGCCCCAGAGGTGAGGTTCTAGTTCACTGTGTATACTTGGAACATATGATAGCCTTTGAGTGGGGCCATGTAGTGTGTAAAATAGTATCTTGTTTTAGTTTTAATTTGCCTTTCCATGGTGACTAATAATACTTGCCTTTTTTTTTTTTTTTTTGGCTGTTAACATACCAGTTTTTGCCGAACTTAAAAAAAAAATGAGTGGTTATTATTACTATACTTTAGGAGTCATATTCTTTTTCTAAATACCAGTTTTTTGTCCATATTTCTCCTAGTCTCTAACCTGCCTTTTTGTTATTTTGTTTTTATTTTTTGAGACAGGGTTTCTCTGTGTAGCCCTGGCTGTCCTGGACTCGCTTTGTAGACCAGGCTGGCCTCGAACTCACAGCGATCCACCTGCCTCTGCCTCCCCCCCCCCTGCCCCCACCCCCACCCCCACCCCAAGTGCTGAGATTACAGGTATGTGCCATCACACTCCAGTTTGGTGTTTCTTTATAATCAGAAATTTTTATTTTGGAGAAGTAACTTTACTATTTTTTCCTTTTTGGTTTGTGTAACTGTAGCCTACTCCAAGATCATGAAAGTAGTCTCTTTTTTTTTTCCCTAGAAATTTTGAAGCATTAGTTTTCATGTTTAAGACAATGTCTTTCATTAGCTTTGCATATGGAGTTAGGATTAAAGAGTCCCTTGCTGTTGATTCCTTTTTGTTTTGTTTTCTCTTATCAGTGACCTATTTTTGCAATTAAAAAAAGGGGGGGGGGACTTTCTTACTGAATAGCTTTGATCTCCTTGCAAAACTTGTAGATTATGTAGACATGGTATAGTTCTGGACTTTTATTCTGTATTATGGGTCCTTTTTTTCTGTTCTTACTAAAACTGTATTTTTCTGACTATTAATTACAGGTTTGGGAGAGGGCGTCTCAGTCTTAGCACTGTTGACATTTAGGGCTGAATACTTGTGGAAGGAGGCAGTTCTGTGCACTGTAAGGTGTGCAGTGTTCTGGGTTTCCACCTGCCTCGTAGGGACAAAGTCTCTTCAGTTGCAGCAGCGACACCTATCTCCATACACTATCAAGTGACTCTGACACTTGACAAAAATAACCCTCTTTGGGAATCAGTGCACTTTCTCCAACTTTTTTTGTTCTCATTCAAGGAGTGTTTTTACTACTCTAGAAAACTTTTCCTTTCTGTATTATTAGGGAATTAGTTTGTCAGTTTCTTAGAAAAGCTGTTTGGGATGTTAAGCATACAGATCAAGGAGGTTTTTCTTGTTACATTGAGTTTTCTAATCTATGGACATGGTCTACCTGCTGACTTATTTAGTCTTTTAATTTCCCTTTTCTTTCTTTTTTCTTTTTGTTGTTATTTTTGTGTTTTGCTTTCTTTTGTTTGAGACAGAGTTTCTCTGTATAACCCTGGCTGTCCTAGAACTTACTCTGTAGACCAGGCTGGCCTTGAACTCTAGAGCCTATGCCTCCCGAGTGTTAAAATCGAAGGTGTTTGAGTTTTACATATTTGGTTTGGTTAGTTTGGTTTTGATTTTAGCCTTTACATTTCTTGACAGTGTTTTGGGGTTTTAAAGTTTTGAATGAAAGTTTGCTAAAAACTTTGTTGGGGAGTGATGTGGACCACCAACAGGGTGATTGCCTGTCTCAGTCTCCAGCTCCCAACTCCCACATTTTGTTAACTCTATTACTGGATACATGTTTTCATTTTCAATTTTACTCCCCAGAATCATTGACAGGAAAGCTCAATTAAGACACCTAGTTTCTTGAGGGAAATCTCTCTCAGCAGTCCTCTTGTGTTCTGCACGAAGGCCCCATGAGAAAGAATTCTCAGGCTTGGTATAAGCTCTTAGGCCTGGAGATCTTCAGGTTTCTAATGAATCAAATCAACCATCTTCAACTAACGAGAGGTTGCTAAATGATTTTGTTAGCACTAGAAACATAAGTGCATGTGCAAGGCCCTGTCCTTGTTCAGTTCCTAGCACACACACCGTATGCAACGTGCACACCCACTAAGATTGAGCCCTTCTTTGCTATTGTTGGCACCCTTGTTCTCAAAAATGACAAGGGTTAGTGTTTTCTCTTTTAGCAAGGGCTTATCTTTTTCTGGAAGTTTGTTTACTTGCATTCCTTGAGCCTCCAACTTGCTGTGTGCAGCCACATAACCAGCCAGCCAATAAAAACTATGGCTTTGTTGCAACCCAGTCTTTCTTAGTAATGGAGTCTCCTGTTTTCTTTCTTCATCCTTACTAGAAGTGGTTAACCAATTTTTTTGTTTAGTATTTTCATATGGCTTTTTAATATCCCTAATTATACTTTGCACACACATGTGCATGTGTGTTTGTGTGTGCGAGTGTGAGATATGTGTGTATGTGCATGCATGACATAGGATGTGGAGGTCAGAGGGCAACCTTACTTAGGTGTCACTCCTCACCTTAGACTTGCATCTTGCTCTTGTTAATTGCTGCTAACTGGCAGTTAACTTCTAGGGTTTCTTCTGTCTCCACCTTGGTTTTTACATGGGTTCTGGAGATTTGAACTCAGGTCATCAGACTTGTGCAACAAGCACTTTACAACCACTGAGCCGTCTCCTAATCTCTGTGTGTGTGTGTGTGTGTGTGTGTGTGTATGTGTGTGTGTGTGTGTTTCTTTGTGTAACAGCCCTGGCCATCGTGGACTCACTTTGTAACCTATGCTGCCCCCAATTCAGAGATTTGCCTGCCTCTCCCTGCCAATTGCTGGAATTAAAGGCATGCACCACCAACCATGGCATAATCTCTATATTTTTACTTTTGACATTTCTGTGTGTTTATATTTTATGTGTCTCTGGTAAAGTCTAGTTTAACAGTCAATCATGAATACTTCAGTTCCTCTGTATGTTTTAGGGTTTGGATCAATCCACAGACACTTAAGTCATATAATCTATACGTGTCCTTTATTTATTTATTTTTGCTTTTTTGAGACAGGATTTCTCTGTTAGCCTTGGCTGTCCTGGACTCACTTTGTAGACCAGGCTAACCTCAAACTCACAGAGATCCACCTGCCTCTGCCTCCTGAGTGCTGGGATTAAAGGTGTGCACCGCCACGCCCCGTGGCTGTGGTGGATTTTGTTGGTTTTGTCACTGTGTAGCCCATGCTGGCCTCAGAATTCATGGTCTTCCTGCTATAGCCTCTTGAGTACTGAGATAACAGGTGTCTATCACTCTGCCTAGCTTTCTATGTACTTTAAAATACCTTTAGATTACAGAGCAAGTAAAAGTGTTGCAAACAGTTGCTGTATTTAGGGAATAATAAAAGAAATGTCTGAAGTTCTCTACACGTGTTTAGAATAGGTTTTCCCTCTTGAATATTTTAGTTGCTGCATCTTTCTTCCTCCTATTGTATTTCTTTGGGCATGTTGAAGATGCTTCAGTTTTGCATTAGATTTTTGTCTCCCATGTGCAGTCTTTGACATGGTCTGTAGCTGTTCATTGGCCCTGACTTAAGCACTGTGGCTTTTTTTAGTGATTTTTTTTTAAACATTTTGGCCTCACAGTCATTGGAGCTTTATTTCTGCTAATTTTTTGAAGCTGGAAATTAGGAGTTGTGTTTGTTTTTTCAGAGATGATCTGGGTCCTAGAATGATCTTGAACTCACAGCCATCCTTCTGTCTCAGTTTCCAGAGTTCAGATTTCAAGTGCGCGTCATTACTTCTAGTCAGTAAATACTTGCCTTGAGCTTCTTAGTGCAAACCCCTTGCTTAAATTCTATCCTCTTGTACAAATCTGTGGCCAAGAGTTCACAAAATCTTAGAGTGTAAATTACTCAGTTTCAGCCTGTCTACAAATATGAGTGTATTTCTTTTTGTTTTGTTTTTGTTTTTCGAGACAGGGGTTCTAACTGTGTATCCCTGGCTGCCCTGGACTCACTTTGTAGACCAGGCTGGCCTTGAACTCACAGCGATCCATCTGCCTCTGCCTCCTGAGTGCTGGGATTAAAGGCGTGCGCCACCACTCCCGGCTGAGTGTATTTTTTATACACAGATACATTGAAATAAAGTTTTAAAAGGAAGGGGGGGGGGACGGCAATGAATTCACAGTGTTTCCATTATGTTTCCATTTTACTGTTTTTCTAAGAATCGAAACCAGTGAAGATCTGCATTTCCATTTATTTCCATCTGGGTATTATTTTTCCTACTTCAGCCACTAATAAGGCAGCCTTCTAGGTGGTCTTGACATGCTTATAGTGCTTATAATGCTCTTTCTCTGCTAGGGTCAGGTGGTCTTCTGACTTGAGTAGCCCATTAAAACCTAGATTTGTATCTACAGACAGTTGACCTGAAAGGCTGGAAAAACTCAGGCTATAGTGTTACGCACACTTCTGTGCTTGATACCATCGAACTCACAGCGATCCACCTGCCTCTGCCTCCCAAGTGCTAGGATTAAAGGCGTGCGCCACCACTGCCCAACTGGGAGTTACTTCTTAGCTGTTTCTGAAACATGACAAGACTAATGTTGAGAGGGAAAACTGAGCCTGTCTTTAGGCCTGTCCTCAAGCTTGGAATGAAAGCTCTTCCCCCACTTGAGCTGTGGTGTGTACTTCTGCCTTCCCCCTTACTACAGGGTTTTTGTCACAGACCTAAGTGACTGTATCATGATGCGATTCGCTCACAGCTGTTGCATATTAGACGGGGATGCTCAGTCTCACATATTTGGGGATGTCAGTAAGAACAGGAGCTAAGCAGCAGCACAAAAGGAGGTGACAAGGATTCCTCCTGAGAAGACAAAAACAGTTGATTGAGACAGCACAGGTCTGGCTAGAGGGAGAAGTAGGAGAGATGTGGGTACCACAGTCACAAGCTAGTTCATGGTGCTCAAAGGAACATAATTCACTTGGAAGAAACATTTTTCTTTTTCTTCTTTTTTAAACAAGATTTGTTTATCATGTATACAGCAGTGTTTTTGCCTGCATGTACTCGTGCGTGCCAGAAGAGGGCACCATGTGGGTGCTAGAAATTGAACTCAGGACCTTTGGAAGAGTAGCCAGTGCTCTTAACCTCTGAGCCATCTCTCCAGCAGCCCAAAACATATATCTTAAAGTATCTTTTTAAGTTTCCCAAATTAGGATGTTTCTTAAAGTATCCTGTAGATTAATTGATACTGTTTATTATTTTATATTATTTATTATATCCTATATTATATGATAATGCATATAAAATAATGGCGTTTTTGCCAGTGGGAACTTTGTTAATGAAGTATGGGATAATCTTACATTGGAGAATTGGCTGCATTTACACTATGTGATTTCATACAAATCAATTTTTAAAAACATACAGAAACAGACTCTGAGCATTAAACTATCAGACAGTGGACTGACTGTGCTGTGCTCTGATAGAAGCATTTTGAAGGTGATTTGTGTGTAACTAACAGTTACATTTTTTTGGACAGGGTTTCTCTTTGTAGTCCTAGCTGTGCTGTAGACCAGCTCTCTGCCTCTGCTTCCCGAGTCCTGGGATCAAAGGCATGGGCCACTCCCACCTGGCCTAGCTGTTAGCTTTTATACAAGGTCCTGCTGAACAGACTGTTCCAAGTGCTAGGAACACTGAATCCAGTGTAGGCAGCCACTATTTGGAAATGCATGCTCCCTTCCTGCTCCTGTTTGAGGGCCGACTCAGAAAGTGTGTACCAATTCTGTATTAGGCAAGAGCATTGTGGACAGCAAGTCGTTGGCATCGCATAGACAACATCTCAGTTTCATCTGTTTTTAGTCTTGAATTTCTTTGGAATTTTTGACATAGTTTGAGCCCATAGACTTTCTTCTGTTGTTTTGATAAATGGGCATTTCAGTGAAAAGCGCCTCAAGTTAAAACCTGGTATGCTTTTTTCCTGAGCTTTCACTGCAGAGCTCTGAGTTGATGCGCAGCCTCCTCTGTTGAGGACTTGGAAGCATTGAGTTTTTGGTATAGGCCAGGTGCGTGGTACCCTCTCCTTCAGTTCTTCTTTCTGACCTATTTTCCTCTCCTCAGACAATTTCTTCACTCTTTAAACTGTATGCTGTGTACTTTCTTCTTAGCTACCTTCCATCTGTTTTGAAATGGGTGGGATATAAATAAAAGCTAAAAACAGCAACAAACAAAAATCTATGTTTTAGCAGCATTTCTGCATATAGTGAAAACAGCACTTGAAGCTTGTGAAGTGAGTCCAGTCTGTTTGTCATGTGTCTTAAATGAGGTTAGGTGTTTTGAGCAAAGAAGACTTTACATGTGGGGCCTTTTCAAAACTGTTGTGAGCTCCCTCAAGTTATTTCTAACATAAAAACATGGGACCTTTACAGAGAACAATTGAAAGTGAGGATGGGGGTGACAAGATGGCTCAGTCAGGTGAAGTTGTTCGCCACCAGGCATGGTGACCTGATTTTGACCCCTGGGACTCACATGGTGGGTAGAGATAACCAACCCCTGCCATCCTCTGATCTCCACACTCACACCTCGGTTTGTGTGTTTGCACCTACACAGAGGCATATATAAAACCAATAACAATTTAAACGAAAGTTTAGATGCTTTCAAAAGGTATTGTCGAATTCTATTTGGATTGTTAAAACAACACATAGGCTGTGTAGCTTTCTTGGAGGCCGATAAAATGTTTGCTAAGGGCCTAGTTCTGGGTTCTAGACATTATGTGTCCTCACATGGTTATGAGGGGGAGGCAGCTCTTTGGGGCCTCTTTTTCTGAGGAGGTTGTATTTTACTATGTAATCTAGGTTGGCTTGGTACACATTGGCATCCTGACTTAGCCTCCTTTGTGTTGAGATTACAGGTGGGTGCGTGCATGTTACTGTGCCAGGCTGTGTAGGTAGCCTTCACTGTGTTGTGGTAGATTCTCTCTATATCTGATTTATTGAGTTCTGTTGTTTTTGTTGTTTGTTTTTTCTTTTGTGTTCTTGTTGCCCAGGCAGGTCTCAGACTCATGGCACTCACTCCTTCTGCCGTGGCCTCCTGAGTGCTTGGCTAATAGACATGAGGGACATGGCCTGACTGCCAACATGCATTTTCAGAACTGTGGTTAGAATCATCTCACCACGCTTTGATCTCTGCCCAGCTGTACTATTGGTGACACCTGCCTCAAAAGAAAAAAAGCATTTGTCCCAAGCCTGACAACCTGAGTTTGCTCTCTGTCCCTCAAATTGTCTTCTAGCCTCTATTCACCCTGGTGCACACACAACACAACAGCACAACACACACACAATAACTAACTAAATGTTAAGAATATTTAACTCTCCTTTGATTATCTTATACTTCTGAAATAGATAACACTTTAAAAGAGTAGGTTTCATTTTTTCAGATTAACTTTACTTTTACAACAATTGATCTATGGCCCATGGTGGTACCTACCTTTAATCCCAGTACTCAGAGGCAGAGGCAGGAGGATCTCTGTGAGTTTACAGGGCTGGTCTACAAAGTGAGTTCCAGGACACCAGGGCTACACAGAGAAACCCTGTCTCAACAAAACAAAACAAAATAATTGATCCTTATGTTTTTAATTTTATTTTCTTTCCACCCGATATGCAAGGATCTAAACTCTATTTAGCTACTTTTACTACAAATAATCTTTATAATTTTACAGCTAAATTGATGGAAATACAGCATTCCAGTCTGTTTCCCTACTGCCAGGCACACACAGCAGCAACAGCCCTGATGCTGCTGCTCCTGCTGCTCCTCCTCTTCTTTTTGATTTTTGTTTGTTTGGTTGGTTTGTTTTGTTTTGTTTTTTCATGACAGGGTTTTTCTGTGTAGCCTTGGCTGTCCTAGACTCACTTCGTAGACCAGGCTGGCCTTAGGATTAAAGGTGTGCACCACCATGCCCAGCCTTTTGTTGTTGTTGTTTGTTTGTTTGTTTTTTGCTTTTCAAGACAAGTTTTCTCTGTGTAATAGCTCTGGCTGTCCTATACTCACATTGTAGACCAGGCTGGGCTTGAACTCACAGAGATCCAGCTGGCTGGTCCTGCTCTTCCTAAGGCCAAATAACATCCGTGTGTGTGTGTGTGTGTGTGTGTGTGTGTGTGTGTGTGTGTGTGTGTATGTGTGTGTGTGTGTGTGTGCGCGCGCGCGCGCTTCCTTTAGCCATGCATTGGCTGACAGACAGATGCCAGCTCTTAGGAATAGTGTTGCAGTGAGCATAAGTGTGCATTCCTGTAATCCTACCCTTGGGAAGTAGAAGCAGGGAAGTCAAAAGGCTCAGGGCCAGCCTGTGCTACATGAAGTCCTGTCTCAAACAAAACACACACTATCGTTTTCAGTTCTTTTGCGTACTTGCTGAGAATTGGTATTACTAGAACATATGATAAATATTCTTTTAATATTTTTGAGAATCTTTTGTTCTATTTTCAGTAATGACTGGGCCAGTTTGCGGTTTTTTCCAACAGCACACAAGGCTTCCAATTTCTTCACACTCTTGCCAGCATTTGTTGTGTTTAAAGTTGTTTTGGTGGTGGGCGTCCTAGTGGGTGTGAATGGTATCTTACTGTGGTTCTGATTTGTGTTTCCCTGATAGTGATATTGAGCATCTTTTATGGGCCTGTTGACCATTTGTTTCTCTTTTGAATAGATGTCTAAGCATATATATCTAGACATTTTAAACTTCTGTTCTGTGGCTATGGTGAATACTGTGATCAAAGCAACTTGAGATGAAAGGGTTTATTTTAGATTACAGTTCATCATGGAGGGAAGTCAGGGCAGAAACTCAAGGCAGCAACTGAAGTCAGGAACTGAAGCCGAGGCCAGGGAGACCTGCTTCCTCTGGCTGTCTCAGCCACCCTTCTCCAGCTCAGGCCCACCTGCCAAGGGAAGGAAGGGCACTGTCTGTAGTGGCCTGGGCCCTCCTGTATTAGTTACAATTAAGAAAATGCCTCATAGACGTGGCCAGTGGCCAGTCTGATCCAGACAATTCTTTAGTTGAGGGTCCCTTTTCCCAAGTGACTTTAGGTTTGTGTCAAGTTGACAGTTGTAGCTATTACAGCTGAGTTGTTTAGTTGTTATATTCCTTATAGACATTAGCATCTCATTTTTAATATGTCCTATCTAGAATAGACCTTATGATTTGTAAATACTTTCACCCTTCACTCTTCTGTGGGTTGTCGTTTCAGTGTGTGGGTTATTTTGCTGAGCAGAAGATTTTAAGTTTTATATAGCCCTGCTTATTGGCTGGTTTTGGTATCAGATCCAAGAAGTCACTGCCTGAATTAGTTGTAAAGCTTTCTCTCTGTTTTCTTTCAGAAGCTTTGTTATTTCAGATTTTATATTTGTCTTTAATCCATTTGTAGTTGATTTTTTTTTAATGTGGTATTAAAACAATTCAACTTCATTCTTTTCAGTTACCCTGCTATTACAGATTTTAAACCCAAGGGTCAGGACTGTCAGAAGACCTGCAGACTGCTGAAATTGTGTGCGTTGTTTTGTACACAGTTTTAAGAAAGACTGTATTTTTGTCAGAGATCATTGTTTAAACTGTTACTGAGGCTGACTAGGACATACTGTGATTACCATTGGAACAAAGGGAGCAAGTTCATCTGCTAATGAAGTAGAACCTAGTGAGGACCGGATGGGACCAGTGTCACATGCAGCACTTGCAGCCCCTTTAGCTCTTTGGTTTGTTTGTGGTTTCTCATATCCAGGGCTGGCAGATCAGCCTGGTACGTAATCTCTTCAAGTATTTTGAAAATCCACTAAAACCAAAATGAAATACCCACAAGTTAGCATTAGTTGCTTGAAAAGACTCCTTTGGTGTGAGTTATTTTATCTGCTTCATTTTTTTAAAAGGAGTTTTCAAATGTGAAGTTTTAACAAAGAATAATTGCCATATACTCTTGAGTTATTATCAACAGTAAATATATTTTTAAGAATTGGCATGTTGGCTATTTCTTACCATACTTAACATCATAATTGCATGTGCAAACCAAAAAGAACTGGAGGAAAGTCTTCTATTGTAGGACAAGACTGAGTGAAGACCCACATGAGCCTTCAGCCTCAGACTAGTGTTGCTAACCCTTTACATGTGTCTATTGCATTAGTAGAAAGAATAGGTTTTGTTTGTTTGTTTGTTTGCGTGTTTCCAAGACAGGGATTCTCTGTGTAGCCTTGGCTGTCCTGGACTTGCTTTGTAGACCAGGCTGGCCTTGAACTCACAGCAATCCTCCTGCCTCTACCTTCCTGAGTGCTGGGATTACAGGCATGTGCCACCGTGCCCAGCTAGAAATAATTAGGTTTTATATTGACTTGAAAATTATCTATTGGGCTGGAGAGATTGCTTATCACTTAAGAGCACTGCCTGCTCTTTAAAAGGTGCTGAGTTCTCGGGTGCCCCATATTTGACCATGTCCCCTTGATGAGGAGGCCTGGTGGCACCCAGAGGAAGGATAGCAGGCTACCAAGAAGAGACTTAATACCCTATGAGCATATACAGGGGGAGGAGGTGCCCCCTAGTCACAGTAGTAGGGGGTAAGCGGGAGGGAGGAAGGGATGGGATAATAATTTAGATATAATATGAATAAATTAATTTTTAAAAACTTTAAAAAAAAAAGGTCCTGAGTTCAATTCCCAGCAACCACATGGTGGCTCACAACCATCTATAATGTGATCTGATGTCCTCTTCTGACATGTGTACAAATAGAGCACTCATATACATAAAATCTTTAAAAAGAAAGAAAATTACCTATTATCTGGTTTGCACTTGATATTGACCTCTTTAAGCGAATTCTATGTTCTGCAGCAAATCAGCCTGCCAGAACATGTTAGGCATGTATGCCCATGTCACTGAATCTTGTCACCCGTGTAAAGGGGACTGCTGCTTATTAAGTAAACCCTTGAGTAGCAATAGTGGCTTCTTCTGACAAGTCTGGCCAAAGAAAATTCTTTCCTATGTAATCTTGTGTGCTTAGCCATTATTAGCTACTTAAAGGTGTGTGTGTGTGTGTGTGTGTGTGTGTGTGTGTATGTATGTATGTATGTTCATGCTTGTGCACGTGTATGAGTACACACATTTGTGTTTGGGCACATGTGCATATTCTGCATATGTGTGTGTGTGCACCTGTGTGTATTTGCCATAATACAGAAAATCTGCTTGTGTTAGCTGAATTATAAGAAAAATGTTGGCAGAACACAACTGTGTGAGTTTCTGCTAGTACATTTATCCTACTTTTATGAATTTCTTGCATTTGAAATTAGGACGCTTCTCCAGCCTTGTACAGTCCCCTTTGTTCCTTCTCTTATCAAGAGATCAGTTGAAATTGTGAGCTGCAGTGGAAGAGTGCAATCTCATGTTGACCTCTAACGTTGGTGGTCCAAAGAGATTTGTTTGTCTTCAGCAGAGCCTGTCAGGTTTTGAATTGACTAGAGTGCTTTTGACTGCAAAAGCTTTGAAATGTAAACACTGAGGGAATAACATGTTTGTAGGACTAAGTAATAGAACATATGCAGGAGCACATCTTAGGATTTTTCTCATTAATCCTAAAGGTTATATGTAAATAATCATTTAAGAAAGAACTTTAGCTATTAGGATCTGTTTACTGTCAGTTAGTGTGAACTTTCATGGCTCTCTTGCTAAAGAGTTTTAGCTGGGTATAGTGGCGCTCGCCTTTAATCAATCCCAGGGAGGCAGAGGCAGGCGGATCTTTGTGAGTTTGAGGCCAGCCTGGTCTACAAAGTGAGTCGAGGACAGCCAAGGCTACACAGAGAAACCCTGTCTCGAAAAATCAGTAAATAAATAAATATCAGAGTGTTTTAGCTGGTTTTAAGACTGTTTTAGGATTATTGGAGTAGCAGTCCTGTGGGCAGAAACAAGCAGAGGAGCCGTTGTTAGGTTGTTGGTTTTGGTTTTGGTTTTTTCGAAAACAAATGGTCCCCAGGTTTCTCCCTTCTAGACACTGAGCATTCCTGTCTAACTCAGCAACTGTGAGAGGATCAAGTGCTTCATGGTACAGTCACTTAGGTCTATGACAAACCCCTTAGCCTAGTATTTGAGATGACAAGGCCAGCTGGAGTTAAACACAGTGAGCTAAAGGCAGGGTTCAGAAGCAGCAACCTGGTTATGAACGCCCTAATTGACACCTGGGTGGCGGCTCATTGATTAAGGGACAGGAAGACTCTACTTTAGCTTACTAGCACATGGATTGAATGAGATGGAGTGTAAATAAGTACATAAGTGTAGGCTCAGTAAATTTGCAGTGTCACTATGGATATACCCTTTACTGGCTTTTAAGGAAGAAATAGGGCAACACTGTCAGACCTTGGGTTTGTTTTTGTTTGTTGTCTGTTGTTTGAGACAAGGTCTCTAAGAGCTCAAGCTAGCTGTTGTCTTACTGTGTACCCAGGATGGCTTCTATGGATCCTGAGTTCTGGAAAGTTCTGGGAATACAGGCATCTGCCACCAGGCTCAGTGATTTAAAAGCCTTAAATTAGAATATACCATTTTACTAAGTGTGTGAAAGCTAACGAATGACTGAGCTAGCAACACGGGGAAATTAAGAACAAAGAGCGGCAGGACTGGGGATAGGTTTTCAGTGGCAGAGTTCTGTGAGCTGCGCGTGTTCCTGCCTTCTCCCCACCGCCATTGTAGTTTCTGCAGCATTGTTCCGTGCTGTGTAAGTCAGTTTCAGCACACTGACATTCAGCATCCGCTTAGTTAGAAAAAAAGCTGCTGCAGTGGTGACTTTATTCTTTATTTCAAGTTCTTAAGACTTTTAATTTGTCTGATCAGGTTAGGGTTGTTGTGATATGTGCCCCTCCGCCCAGGACACTTTTCTGTTAGCTGATGTTTGTGACTGGTCAGCTTGAAACAGTGTACTGAAACCTGTAGAAAGGAGGTTTCTGTTTAGTCCCCTTCCTACTGAGGCCATTTTTCAAAGCATCATTCTAAGTAAATAATTGAATTCACACCCAACTGAGGAGAGACGCCTATTTTATATGTTTTAGATTTCTTCTAAAAGAATAAGTAGAGTTTGCTGTGTTCTGGACTCAAATGTACTGGTTTGGAATGTGTCTGTTGTAAGATGCAGAAGGACGGAATATTTGCCCTGGTACTGTGCTGCCTTCAAAATTCCTATTTCCAGGTCTGCACACACGGCTCAGCTGGTGAAGTGCCTGTGGTGGTGTGCATGTGGCGCTGAAAGAAAAGAAATAAAAGGAACCAGAATCCTACCTGTTTACCAAACTCCCCAGCACCAGGGGCTCCCAGCCAACAAGGCTGACCTGATCACTGAGCCTGGGTCCCAGTGAGAGACCCTGTCCCAAAAATAAGAGGGTTGGCTTTGGGGTTGACTTCTGGCCACCTCATACAGGTGCACCCACCTTCCTGCACCCCACTCCACAGATTATCGCTCTTTGTTGTGGGCTAACAAATGTTCGTGAAAAATACAGTCCTAAACTTGCTCTTTCTCTCCACTAGACTACTAGTTAGAAAGCACCAGTGGGGATTGATTTTTGTTTTTTGTTTTGTTTTGGTCTGGGTTGGGTTGTTTTGTTTTGTTTTTTGAGATGTTTCTCTATATAGCCCTATGTGTAGACCCCTCTGGCCTGGAGCTCACAGAGATAAGCATGTGCCACCTGCTATCATTCTTGGGTTTTGTTCCTTGTTTTTGAAGAAGGAAGTTTGCATTAGGTAGATAATAAAATTGGACAGTCTGTAAGATTCCTTTAGGCACTATGAGTCATAATTTATAACTAGGTTTCTCTGTGTAGCCCTGGCTGTCCTGGAACTCCCTAAGTAGATCAGGCTGAGCTCCAACTCATAGAGATCCTCCTGTCTCTGCCTCCCAAGTGATGGGATTAAAGGCATGTGTCACCACCACCTGACACCCTTTTTACTTTTTAAAGCCATGGAGTTTAATTTTGTGGGGTCTGGGTGGCTTTGTTTTGTTTTGTTTTAGTTTCTCTCAGTGTACACTTTCCTGGCTGATCTATTTTGTAGGATGTTACTCTGTGGTCTCTTTCTTGTTTTGGATGGGTAGATATCACTACCTCACTAAGTAGTTGCAGTTAAATTACCATTATGGCCTAATAATGTTTATTATCAGGTCTATAACTATTATTATGGCAGTATTTTCTAACCCACTAGCAACAGTCAAGACATAGACACCTGTTATATTTTTAAATAGCTTTTGTTAACCTGGGGCAGGGCCAGTATTAATCCCCTAAACCTGCCCCAATCCCATGCCATCTGGTTCTAATAATTTCTATCACGCTACCTCCCATCCATAATCCCAGATACTTGCTAATGTTCTTCATCTGGGCCAAGTCCTGCATCCACACTGGCCACCTAACCCATGGTGGCCTTCCTTCTTCCTCTCCTCCCTGGTCTCTCTTCTCCCAAGATTCTCCCTCCCTCCCCCAGCCCGGGAGCCTTAGCCGCGCCTATCCCATTTGCCCTGCCCAAGCCTTTTATTGATCAAATAGGTTAGGCTCTTAGGTAAGGTGCAGGTGGGGCAGAGACAGCTAGCTGTAATTAACATCAAAACACATCAGACCAACCTCCAATAAAGAAGCATGTAATATTGGAGTGTTTCTCCTGCTGGATATTAGTAGACATTGACGGTGATACCATTCCATGTTTATTGCTTAGCTAAGAAACTTGCATAAGGTGAAACTTTACTTCCTATTCTAATTAATTACTTGTTGGCAGGTACGGTTTGCTTAAAAGATAAAATAAGTACATTATTTAATCACTATCCAGTTTTTTTGTTTGTTTTGTTTGTTTAACAAAACTGGGTGTGATGGCACATGCTTTCAGCATTTTGGAAGAAGAGGGGTTCGAGACAGGGTTTCTCTGTGTAGCCCTGGCTGTTCTAGAACTCTTACTGTAGACCAGCCTGGCCTTGAACTCACAGAGATCCACATGTCGAGTGCTATATTAAAAGCATGTGTCACCACCACTGGCCCTCAACATTTTGTATGTGGATATTTTGCCTGCCAGCATGTCTGTTTACCATGTGCATTCCTGGTGCGCTTGGAAGACAGGGGAGGGTGTCAGACCCCCTGGAACTAGAGTTAGAGTTGGCTGTGGGAAGCCATGTGGCTGTTGGCAGTTAAGTCTGCGTCCTCTGAAAGAGCAGCCAGTACTCTTTGAACACTGAGCCACTCTTCCATTCACTGAGCCTACTATCCATTTTTAAAATACGGAGGGCCCATGAAATGGGTCATTGGTAAAGATGCTTCCTCACAAGCATGGTGACCTGGGCACTCTCATGATAGAAGGAGAGAACAAAGTTAAAGGTTAAGTTGTCCTCTAGCTTCTGCACGCATACATGTGTACACACACAGAGTAAATAAATTTTTTTGTTTCTTTGGTTTGCTGGTTTTTGGAGACAAGAGTTTCTCTGTGTAGCCCTGGCTGTCCTGGACTCCCTTTGTAGACCAGGCTGGCCTCGAACTCATAGAGATTCACCTCCCAAGTGCTGGGATTAAAGGCATGCACCACTACCACCGCTGGATGAGTAAATAAACGAATTTGAAAAAGAACTGGTTCACTGGCATCCTCCAGTACAGAACCACTAAAGATATAACTAATATGAACATAATCATCTGATATTTTCTTGCATTGTAGTTATTGTCATATTGATATGCAAATTACACTCTTCCGGCCCCTATGTTCCTGAACTCTTTTTTTTATGAATGTTTTATGACTTTTCTCTCTCTCTTTTTAAGGTTTATTTATTTATTATGTATACAGTGTTTCACTTGAACAGATGTCAGTATAGATGATTGTGAGCCACCATGTGGTTGCTGGGAATTGAACTCAGGACATTTGGAAGAGCAGACAGTGTTCTTAACCTCTGAGCCATCTCTCCAGCCCTCTTGAACTCTTTTGAAACAAACCTAGTACCATAGAGGATAGATGTGACAAAGTGTGTCAGGCCTCCTCTGCACATTAGCTTACCTTATACCTGGAATCAGTCATCTCTGTTAGGCTCCTCTTGGCACCAGAAGGACTTGTGCTTTTGGGTAGCCATTGTTCCTGGTACTTTTCCATGGCTAGATCTTTTAAGATAAGGTTATATCAAGATTTCATATTAGTGTTCTGAATATGAGTTAATTATTAAAATCTTGACTTTACACTGTGTTTCCTTTGGGAAACTCTGGTATTCACGTCTCCAGGAATGACAGAACTGATTATGAGTCCTCATCAGTTTCCCTCCAGCTCCTATAGCACTCAGAATAACAGCAACATCCTTGCAATTAGTAAGAACAGGTCCAGTTGTGCAAGCAGCTTTATTAAAGCACACTCACCCACTTTTCTGAGCCTTTTTCCGTATATGTTAGTTTGCACTATTGAGAATTTTATGTAAGTGGGGCTGTATAGAATGAACTCATCCCATTTTTTGCACTTCATTTTGAGACTCATCCATGATGTTGCCAAAATCAATAGTCATTTTTTTTCTTTTATTGCTTAGTAGTAATCTCATAGGACTGTACCATAGTTTTTTTTTTATTCACCTGTCAATAGACATTTGGGTTATTTCTAGTTTGGGGATCTTACAAATAAAGCAGCTGTGCACATGTACTTTCATTTCATGTAGGAGAGGAATGATTGGAAAATACAGTGAACATACTTTAAACTTTTTTCGTGTGTACTTAGGTTGAGGATCTTACAACTTTTAGACATTTTAAACCTGTGTTAGTAGTATCTTACTGTGTTTTGATTTGATTTTACTATTAGTATTTACATTTTTTGGAAAAATATCTCTTCAAGTCTTTACTTGAAAGAAGTGTGTGTGTGTGTGTGTGTGTGTGTGTGTGTCTGTGTGTGTGTGTCTGTGTCTGTGTCTGTGTTTGTTAGTAGAACTTTAAGATTAAAAAAAAAATCTTCAAACCAACTATGATTTGCAAGTTCTCATAGTTTGTGGCTTGTGTTTCTAGACTCTGTGCAGTCCAGGGTGTATGTACTTCAGGCTATAGTCCAGGCTAACCTCAGACTCAATACTTCCGGTCTCTGCTTCCCAGGTGCTGGGATCACAGGTGTGTGCCATCATGCTCAGCTGTGGTTTGTCTTTTTTGCTTTCTCTTAACCATGTCTTTTGAAGAGCAGATATTCTAAAATTTTATGACTACCAATGACTATCAAAAACGTTTATGGGGCTGGAGAGATGGCTCAGCAGTTAAGAGCACTGTCTGCTCTTCCAAAGGTCCTGAGTTCAAGTCCCAGAAACCACAACCACCTATAATGTGATCTGATGCCCTCTTCTGGTGTGCAGGTGTACATGCAGATAGAGCATTCATATACATAAAATAAATCTTAAAAAAGAAAAGAAAAAATATTGATCTTAAGCCAGGTGGTGGTGGCGGCACACACCTTTAATCCCAGCACTTGGGAGGCAGAAGCAGGTTGATCTCTTTGAGGCCAGCCTGGTCTACAGAGTGAGTTCCAGGACAGCCAGGGCTTTTACACAGAGAAACCTTGTTTTAAAAAAACAAAAAACAACAACACCAAAAAATGATCTTATTTTTTAAAAAGTTGATGGAGTGTGAGTGGTTTATAGCTCCAGTTTATCCTCCTTGTTAGCCTGTTAGTTGTTAGCTTTTCATTGTGTAATTTCATTGATTGCTTGATGGCTTACAATATACATTCTTAAAAAGTTATTTTTATTTATGTGTAGTGTGTGTGCCTGCATGAGTTAATGTGTACCACATTGCATGCAAGTTCCTCCAGAGGCCAGAGGGCATCAGGTTCCCTGGACCTGGAGTTATAGGCCGGGAACTGTACAAAAGCAGTAAGCACTTTCACCCTCTGAGCCATCTCTCCAGCCCCTGTAATGGACATCACAGGTGCACGCTCAGTTCTTTTTATATTACTTTATGTACAGAATGAAACTTCACCATCATCTGCCTGCTACTGCTGCTGCTGCTGTGTTTTAAGCCTGTGCTACATGTTTCGCTTTTTAAAAAACTGATTATCTTTTAGGAGTTGGAGAAAGAGGGAAAATGTTTATATTCAACTTTGTTGTTAGTATTTGCCACACTTTTTCCAGTGCTTTCCATTCCTTTGTGAAGATTCAGTGTTTGATCTCGTATCTGGTTTTGGCTTAGAGATACATAGAGAGAATTTAATAATAAAGTGTATCAGAAACAGGTATGATGTACAGATACATTGATAGCATCTAATATTGTGTGTGTGGGGTTCGAGACAGGCTTTCTCTGTGTAGCCTTGGCTGTCCTGGACTCCCTGTGTAGACCAGGCCAGCCTTGAACTCACAGCGATCCGCCTGCCTCTGCCTCCCGAGTGCTGGGATTAAAGGTGGGCGCCACCACCGCCCAGCTGCATTTAATATCTTAATAAAATATATCTTATACAGGTGTGGCAAACGTTTTATCTGGACAGTGGCCTTTGACTAATTTTATGTTTGCAAATGTGTCTAAAGCATACTAAGCATACTTCCTTTAGTGATACATGTTACTGAGTTGAGAAAAGGGTTATTATGACCTGCTTTATTTTATTAGATAAAAAAAAACCCTATATAAATTTCATCCATTGGTTCCATTCAATAGTAGACTATCAATTAAAAGTTATTTCTAGCAATATAAGACCTATTTTCATAAAAAGTAGTTATGTGAACTTTCATGGAACAGTAGTTCCCACTGCTTATCCTCTGGTGATAACGTTCTAAGACCCTACAGTGTGCACCTGAGTCATGGAAGACTCTGTGTACTGTGCTTTCCTATGCTCTCTGTAGTGTTGTCTCATTTCCACGACTAGTTTTGTGTTCTGGGAACATTATTAGGCAAAATAAGGGTTTCTTGAACACAAGCACTGTGGGTGCCTGGACAACCCTGATGGGTACAAACCGACAAGGGCACAGGTAGATTATGTCCTGTGGAGATGCTGACTTAAGGGATAATTCATGTCCTAGGCGAGGTGGGATGGAAGGCCTTAGCTTGCGTCATCCTACCCAGGCAGCATTTATTTAAAACAGAACTTGCTTAATTCTGGAACTTTCACTTACTGTTTCCAGACTGCAGCTCAGTGTGATGAGGTGAGACTTCAGAGAGCAGCCTACAGATAAGGGGGCTCTACTGTACTCTGTAACACGGGACTCTGGTAAGGCGTCTGCTCTGTGGGCCCATTCCGTCTGCTGTGTTCCTCTCTTACCCTTCCTTCTTACTAACATACTTATTATAGATCTAAAAACCCTGAAAACTTTGTCATACTGTCATCTGATTTTTATCTTATTTATTTTTTTGGACAACCAGCTTGCTTCTGCCTTCTGAATTTCATTTTATCATCTTTTGAAATGTTGCCAGGTAGGTAGGTGCCCCTTGTTGAACCAGAAATCATTAGAATTGACAATATACAGGTTTCTTTTACATGTGCTGCCAAAGGCCATGACCTTTTGGGTTGCTGCTGTGTGGCACTTGTAGCCTTTTCTTTCTGTCCCTAGTGGGAACAGTATCCAGCTGTTCCTGTGGCACCAGCTTGTCTTTGCCTGGCGCTTCTGTTCTCACTGCACTAATGTTGGTGTGTTGTTCACAGGAAAAAGGAGCAGGGGTAAGGGAGGCTCTGGAAACACTAGTGATAGTTTGTTTCTCAAAAAAAAAGTCACTGAAATGTGTTATTTAAAACAGCAGTTTTGGAAAACGTATGGGCTCACATTTCTTTCTCTTCTTTTAATTTTTCTCCAGTGCTGGGAATTGAATTAGGGGCTTGCTCATGTTCACAAATGCTCCACAACTAGTCGCCAAGTTGTTTTTATTTGTGGGCATATGTTTCTTTTGTCGTTTGTGTGAGTCTGGGTGTTCTGTAATGCAGTCTGGCCTTGGCCTACATCTTACAGGTGCTGGGTTGCAGGCATGCATCTCAGAATTTTTTTGTTCACCCCCTACTCTAATTTTATTATTGGTGATCATCCTACTAGCCTCCCAGGTGCTAAGATTATAGGCGTATACCACCATCAGGGTAAGCTTTTTCTTCTTCTTTTCAGCAGCACTGGAGGTTGAACCTTGAGCCTCCTGCTTGCTAGATACATTCCCTTCCACTGAGCTACATCCCAGCCTCCTGGCCCTTAGGCTTTTGTTTGTTTGTTTAAAGACAGGGTTCCAGTGTGCTTGTCAGGATGGCCTTCAGCTTACTGTAAAACTCTGACCTTGAGTTCGTGCTTTTTGTGCCTTTTTAAAGGAGTGCTGAGGTTATGAACATGTACTAGCATATGCATTTCTGTATAATAAATAAAAATAGATTTAGATGAAAAAGACAAATAGTACAAAAACAAAATAAATAAAACGCACATACACAAATCTAGAACATTTACTTAATATGTGACAGTTCTTCCATTTTGGTTTTGTTTTATTTTTTAGGAAGCCCTGGGCTGGGAATTTCCTGGTTCCCACTAAAAATATAAGTATTGGGGACTGGAGAGATGCACAGATATTTTTCAGAGGACCTATGTTTGGTTCCCAACACCAACATCAGGCAGCTCCTGGAAGACCTGGTCCTTCGAGTACCTATGGGTACTAGCACTCACGTGTATGTAGACATGTATACACACACAAACATTTATTTTAATTTTAAAAACTATAATTTTTTTTAGAATAGTGTTGAAGGAATTTTTAATAGGCAATTCCATCATCAAGTTAGGCTAAGTTTTATAACATTTCTGTTTTCTAATTAGGTGTAACTTATTAAACCTAACCTTCCAATAAACATTTTTGTGTAATAAATGGTTAGGAGATACTAGAGAGTGAAATAAAACACACCATGTTTAAAAACAGGTAAGAAACTAAATGGTTCATTTTGTGTCTCCTTAAAGTTTTTCTCAACTAGATTTCAGAGAAATATTCTACCCTAACAAATAACATCTGGCCAGTAAGGGAGTTGGAGAGGAGGTATCTTGATAAAACAAACAATTGTGTTTTCTTTAAAATATTCTTGTGAGCACATGTTGCTAAAGTTGATACAGTGACTCTCTTAGGTATAGTTCTGAATAGTCTTTCTTTGTTTTGTTTTGTTCTTTCTGTTCCAGACAGTCTTGCTATATAGCCCAGTAGGCTGCCTAGGCTGGCATCTAATTTGTGGTCCTTCTGTTTCAACCTCCTAAATGCTGGCATTATAAGTATGCATGAGATGTCTGTCTGGAAAGACTCACGTACTTAATGAAACAGAAATTGCATGCTTCCAGAGTAGCTTGTTCTGTGTATAACAGCATTTCTAAAACTAGAGCTTTTTTTTTTTTTTTTTAGAATTTTTTATTATAATTTATTCAGATTACATCCTGATTGTTATCCTCTCACTTGGATCTTCCCGTTCCCCATCCCTCCCTAAAACTGGAGCTTTTGTGGACGTCTCTCCATTGTGCATTCCTTTAACTCACTCTGCAGGCCTCCTAAGAGGACCACAGTTTATAATAATAATAAGAGGACTTCTGGTAGTGGAGTCACGGTCAGAGGGCCCAGGAAAGTCCTTGGGAAGCTGCAGACTGCTGTTAGAGAGAGAACCTGGCCTACAGTGCAAAGGACACGTCCTGTAGAGCCTACCAGACTAACTGAACCCCCATTCAGCGTCCTTCTCTGTGACCCAGGGCAAGTTTGTTAACTTCTTTGTGCATCAGCTTTCTAGTTTTAGAAATGGAGGTAACAATCCTTGCCATGAAAAATGCACATCAAAGGCCCTTGCTATTCATTTATTTCATTTGTTCAGCAAATTTATTAGTGTTGTCCTGGACATCTTAATGGTTTCTGCTAGTGTTAATAATTGATGAACATTATGTCAAGCCTTATTCTGCTGTCAGACTGCCTGAATCAGGACATGGTTTGTGTAAGACCCCCGACACGGCGGTCTTAACGCGGAGACCCCCACCAAGAACCAACGAGACCAAGGCTTCGGCTGCAACAAGCAAGAGGCTTTATTATTAAGGGGACGGGTACCCGGGCGTTTCAGTCTCCCAAGAGGCTGGCGCGCCGGGCGAGTCTTTAGGGGGTCCTTTATAGGGAGTTTGGCGGGAAGCTCGATTACAGAAGCGAAAAGCATAGTTACAGGGCTCTGATTGGTAAATTTAAATGAGGCGAGGTTATAGTCCGGTCATTAGGTGGGCTCTGGGAGCAGGGGAGTTTACCCGTTCTCTGGGCCAGGTGGCCATCCATAAATATCTTGTTTGACATGGAGCGAGGTTATGGCCCGGCCATCGGATGGGAACAGGGGAGTTTGTCCACTCCCTGGGCCAGATGGCCGACCATAAATATTTTGTTTGACAAGGACAAGCACGCTTTTATCTTTCTCCTCTGAGCTCCAGGCCTTATCTTACCTCGGGAACCCATTATTTTAGTCTTGCCTTGCAAGATAACGTTACTGCTGCTATGCTTGCTATGCCGGGTGCACAGGGGAGGGGGTCTTACATTCCCCCCTCTTGTTGTAAATTGAATGAAATCTTTCATTCAATGACCTCTGGTTGTGTCTGTTGGAGCTGTTGGTATTGTCGGGTTAGAACCAAGGCCTGTACAACCGATAGGTGGCCTTGGTTTCGGATGAATTGCATCAGTCTGTTAAGAACGCAGGGCCCAAAAAGTAAGAGCAGAACAATAATTAACAAAGGGCCTGTTATGGTAGATATTAAAGTGGTGAACCAAGGAGCCTTATTAAACCAGTTTTCATACCACGTTCGTCCTGATTCGAATTGTAACTGTCGCTGTTTTAGTCTTTCTCGCAGCTTGGACATACTATCTCTAACTACCCCTGTATGGTCAGCGTAAAAACAACATTCTTCCTTGAGGGCTGCACAGAGTCCACCTTCTTTCAGGAATAAAATGTCTAACCCTCTACGATTTTGGAGTACTACCTCAGAAAGGGAGGTTAGGGACTGTTCTAATGCACTAATAGATTCTTCTAATGCTTGAAGATCTGCGTTCATGGCCTGTTGTAGCTGCTGAAAATGAGCAACCTGAGTGAGAGCAGTAGTCCCGGTTCCGATCCCTGCCGCAACTCCCCCGACTGTTAATCCTCCCAGTAGCAGTGCCAGAGTGATGGATACTGGCTCTCGGGGGTAACGATTAATCCCCTCAAAATAGCGGTATAGGTCGGAGGGGTCATGGTATGTGATCTTGGGGAAGAGCTGGACTAATACACAGAAGTCCGAAGACATTTTAAGGACGGATGTTGTGACACATGGGGTTAACCCAGTGTTACAGGCCCAGTAGGTTCCATTTGGGCCAGTGAGGTACCTGGTTTCCGAAATTTTCAGGGTGCTGGTCAAAGTGGTGTTGCACAGGGATTTATGGGACGAGGGGACGGTCCCTAAGCAAGTTCCCTTACCGGATATTTCAGACAGCGTAAGGCGGTGAGGGGTATTGGAGAGACACCTATTGTCTGGGGTGGAGGAGTTGGTAATGCTGGTCGTAAGGGCAACTCCCTCATAGTAAGGGGGTTGGGAGGTGAGACACATCCAACATTCCTTAGTCTTTTCCGGGGAAGTATAGTTTAGGGCCTGGTATGCCCCCGTTACCAAGTCCAGGAGCTGATTTCTCGTGTTAGGATGTGAATCTAGGGCAGAGGGGGTGCTAGGATTTACCGAAAATGACGTCGTCGGTGGAGCGGGTGGGGGTAGCACCTGGGGTCTAGGCTGGGCTTGAGGTGGCTCGGCCAGGACAGGGTTAGGGCCTATTGCCATGGTGGGAGCGGTAGTCAGGGTTAACTTGACCTTGAAAATTAGCCCATGGTCTTTGTTTGATTTATACAATCGCAACCCCCAAGTGTTCCCCTTAAGCCATCGGCGATCCTGCTTTCCTTTTTCTGTAAACTTGATGACTATGGGGTTGCAGTACTTTTTCTTGCAGGGCCCCTCTGGGCTATTGAAGGGGGCGCATTTAGTCTGGAGGTATTTATACTCATTTCTTTCTCCTTCTCCTGGCCTGTCATAGCTACTGTTTCTCTTTACCGTGATCAGGTCCCAACTGGAAGAGGGGTTCCAGGAAGCCTCGCCCGTGGTTTCACAGCCCCATGCGGCACAAAAGAAATCAGGGGCCCCCCCACATTGGCGCTTGAACTGCCGAGATTGGCCTTGTCCTGGGCAAACATAGAACTGAATGGACCGAAGATTAGCCCGGTAGAACTGTCCGGAGCACCCGAGAGTGCTTCCTATCCCATTTGGCACGCATAGTCTTTCAGCCGGGGGATTAGAGAGGTCAGTGTGGTCGGGAAGGTCCCATGTTAGTGACCCGGCTGCCAACTTACAGAGGTCTGGCGTCAGGTCCGGCCACCAAGTCCATGGAGGGTGTAGTGCGGTGACCGACCAGACGGTGTCTCCCTCTTCATTGGTTACCTCCCAGGTTTGTTGTACTGGAGTGTGAGGGCTGGCAGACGGGGCCCAGGGGAGGGATAGTAGGAGAAAAGTAAGGGTCATGGGGCGGATCAGGTTCGGGAAAGTCTTATCTTTAGGGGATTGTCGGTTCGATGGGCCTTCCATGTTGTCTTGTCTGGGTCTGTCTCCCTGGCTGCCTTGACGTGGGCTGCGTGGATCCAGGTGGCAATTCCGTCTACCTTGAGAGCCGTCGGGGTAGTCAGGAGAACAGCGTAAGGTCCTTTCCAGCGGGGTTCAAGGTTCTTGGTCCGGTGGCGTCGGACCCAGACGTAGTCTCCGACCTGGAATGGGTGAGGGGCCAGGGGTTTGTCAAGCTGGTCTTTATAAGCACGGGCTAGGGGCTTCCATACCTCATTTTGCACCTCTTGGAGGGCTCTTAGGTGTGCCTGGAGGGAAGGCCTGGTAGCGAAGGAGCCGATATCTGGGTCAAGGAAGTGAACAATAGGAACATGTGAACCATAGACAATCTCAAAGGGAGTAAGTCCATGTGGGCCAGGGGTGTTCCTAACCCTGTATAGGGCCAGGGGTAGCAGGGCCACCCAGTCCTTAGTGTCAGCTGCAAGCGTTAATTTAGTCAAAGTCTCCTTAATAGATCTATTCATGCGCTCTACCTGTCCTGAACTCTGGGGTCTATAAGAACAATGTAATTTCCAATTAATCCCCAGTAGTTTGGCCACCTGCTGGCTTACCTGGGAGACGAAGGCTGGTCCGTTGTCGGACCCAATTACCTGTGGCATCCCGTAGCGAGGGAAAATATCATCTAAAAGCTTCTTGGAAACCACCTTGGCCGTCTCATGTTTGGTGGGGAAGGCTTCAGTCCATCCTGAAAAAGTATCTACGAAGACCAGCAGGTACCGGTATCCGTATATACCTGGTTTGATCTCCGTGAAGTCAATTTCCCAATGGGTCCCTGGCCGGTGTCCTCGGACCCTAGTTCCTGACAAATTTAAGGACTTGTTGGTATTGACCAGCGTGCAGGGCCGGCAATTGTCAATGGCTCTCTGGAGGGCCTCCTTTTTTCCCAATAGGTAAAAGTCCGTTTCTTCTTTTTCAAGGAGGGTCTTCATCTTCTGGGCGCTTAAATGAGTGAGCTTGTGGAAGTAGTCAATCAAATAGTCAGTTTCTTTTGAGGGGACGACTACCTTGTCCTGGTATCGCCAATGGTCAGGGCCTTCAGGAAGCGCGCCCATCTTTTGAAGTCTTTGTATGTCGTCGTCGGTGAATTTCCAATTCCGGTCCTGCTGTCTTGGCGCTCCGGTGTCTCCTTGTAAGGAGAGCGCCTCGAGAGTGTCGAGGGGTCTTGTAGCGGCTTGGCGGGCTGTCTCGTCAGCCAGCCGATTACCTCGAGCCTCAGGAGAGTCCCCTTTCTGGTGGCCCGGGCAATGGATGATGCTGAGCTGCTGGGGTAAAAAGAGGGCCTTCAGGAGGGCCAGGATTTCAGTCTTATTTTTAATTTCTTTACCTTCTGAGGTGAGGAGTCCTCGGCGCCGATAAATTTCTCCATGTACGTGGGCTGTGGCGAAGGCATACCGGCTGTCTGTATAGACTGTTAGCCTTTTTCCTTTTGCCAGTTCCAGGGCCTTGGTCAGGGCGATCAGTTCAGCACGCTGGGCGGAGGTCCCTGGGGGCAGAGGGCTGGCCCATATTACCTGGTCGGTGGTGGTGATAGCCGCTCCGGCCCGTCGTGTCCCGTTATCCAGGAAGCTGCTCCCATCCGTATACCAAACGAAGTCTGGGTGAGGGAGGGGCTGGTCAGTGAGGTCAGGGCGGGTTCCGTGGATTTCCGCCAGGACTTGCTGACAATCATGATCCTCGGGCCCGTCTGGGAGAGGGAGCAGCGTGGCAGGGTTGAGATTGGTTATTGGCCCAAAGGTGACTCTGTCCGAGTCTAAAAGCATGGCCTGGTAATGTGTAACCCGGGCGTTGGAGAGCCATCTGTCTGGGGGCTGCCGGACCAGGGATTCCATGGCATGGGGCGCTAAGATAGTAATTGGCTGTCCCATGGTGAGTTTATTAGAGTCTTTAAGGAGTAAGGCGGCTGTAGCAACCATCCGTAGGCAAGGGGGCCAGCCTGCTGCCACGGAGTCCAGTTTCTTAGAGAGGTAGGCTATAGGCCTTTTCCAGGGCCCCAGTCTCTGAATTAGAATTCCCTTGGCGTAGCCTTGCTTCTCGTCAATGAACAACTCAAAGGGCTTGGTTAAATCGGGCAGCCCCAGTGCGGGGGCTGAAATTAAGGCAGTCTTAATAGCCTCGAAGGCCTGTTGATGGGTGGGCCCCCAGACAAACATCGTTCCTGGCTTGGTGAGGGGGTACAGGGGAGCTGCCAGTTCCGCGAACCCAGGGATCCAGAGGCGGCAAAAGCCCGCTGTTCCTAAAAATTCTCTGAGCTGACGGGGGGACCGCGGTGGCGGGATTTGGAGGACAGTTTGTTTCCTAGCCGGAGTGAGCCACCTCTGTCCATCCTTGATGGAGTAACCTAGGTAGGTTACTTCAGTCTGGCAAATTTGTGCCTTCTTGAAAGAGGCTCGATACCCCAGCCGTCCTAGGACTTGTAGGAGGGCGTGGGTTCCCCGTCGGCAGCTCTCCTTAGAGGGGGCTGCCAGGAGGAGATCGTCCACATATTGGAGCAATATGAGGTCTGGGTATCGTACCCTGAAGTCGGCCAAATCACGGTGTAAGGCCTCATCGAACAGAGTGGGACTATTTTTAAATCCCTGTGGCAGCCGTGTCCATGTTAGTTGCCCCGAAATCCCCAAGTCGGGGTCCTTCCATTCGAATGCAAAGAGAGGCTGGCTGGAGGGATGCAGTCTTAGGCAGAAGAAAGCATCCTTTAAGTCCAGCACAGTGTACCAGACATGGTCTGGGGATAGCCCCGTCAATAGGTTGTAAGGGTTGGGGACAGTAGGATGTATGTCTTCAACCCGTTTGTTGACTTCTCTTAAGTCTTGGACCGGCCGATAATCCCCCGTTCCGGGCTTTTTAACAGGAAGCAAGGGGGTGTTCCAGGGAGACTGACAAGGAGTCAGTATGCCTTGGTCCAGGAGTCTCCGAATATGAGGCCGTATTCCCAGGTAGGCTGCCTGTGACATAGGGTACTGCCGGATAGAGACTGGGGTGGCAGAAGCCTTAAGGTGTACTAATATGGGGGGCTGTTGGTGAGCTAGGCCCATTCCCCCAGTTTCGGCCCATGATGATGGATACAGGGCTTGCCAGTCTGGGCTAGGGGTATCGCTCCCAGGGGGGTCAGTCTCATACAATCTGTATTCATCCTCTAAATTTAATACCAAAGTCTGAATAGGCCGCCCTTGTGGTCCTGTCACACGAGTGTGCCCTTCTTCGAAGTGAATTTGGGCCTTGAGTTTGGTTAATAAGTCTCTTCCCAGGAGGGGATATGGGCAGTCCGGGACATGAAGAAAGGAATGTGAGACCTTACCGGTGGCAAGATGTACTTTTCTCTCGGTGGTCCAGCGGTAAGGCTTCCCGCCAGTCGCTCCTTGCACCCAGACAGTCTTTGTTGTCAGGGGCCCCGGTGCGGTGGTAAGGACGGAGTGCTGAGCTCCCGTATCCACCAAGAAGGTGACGGGTTGCCCCCCCACATTTAGAGTTAGCCGGGGTTCAGGGGGAGGCTCCTGACCCTGACTTCTTCAGTCTTCCAGGTTGAGGAGAGCCGCGGAGGGGGGGGTTCTACGGGGCCCTTTGGGACGCCTGGGACAGTCCCGTACCCAGTGACCTCTCTCCTTACAATAGGCACATTGGTCCTTATCCACAGGGGTTTTTCTCCGTCCTCCCTGGCCCTGACTATCCTGGCGTCCTGAAACTACGGTGGCCAAAAGTCTACTCATTTCTCTATGTCTCTTTTTATCTCTAGCATTTTCCCTCTCTTCCGCTTCTTTTCTCAATCTCTCTTCCCTTTCTTCAGACTCTTTCCTAAGCCTTTCTTCTCTCTCTTCCGGCGTCTCTCTCTTATTATAAACTTTCTCTGCCTCCTTTAAAAGATCCTGAACTGTACTCTCTTTAAGTTCCTCCAATTTCTCCAATTTGCGTCTGATATCTGGGGCAGACTGCCAGATAAAAGCCATGGCCAGGGTGGTGGCCAGGAGGGGGTCCTCCGGATCATATGGAGTATAGACCCTATAAGCCTCTTTTAGACGCTCAAGGAAAGCTGACGGCGTCTCATCTGCTTTTTGAGTAACCATCTTAACCTGGGCCAAATTGGTGGGCCGCCTGGCGGCTTTTTGGAGACCCGCTATAAGCAGCTGACGATAAAGGCGTAGGTGGGCCCTACCTTCCTCAGTATTGAAGTCCCAGTCGGGTCGTTCCAAGGGGAAGGCACTGGCTATCTCATTTGGCAGCTGGGTAGGCCGCCCATTAGCTCCTGGGACGCTCTTGCGTGCCTCCAGAAGGACGCGCTGCTTTTCCTCAGAGGTAAGGAGCGTCTGTAGAAGCTGTTGACAATCATCCCAAGTGGGTTGATGGGTGACTAGAATGGACTCAATAAGGGAGGTTAGCCGGGAGGGGTCCTTAGAAAAAGAAGGGTTATTATTTTTCCAGTTATAAAGATCTGAGGCGGAAAACGGCCAATATTGCATCTGGCCACCCGTGCCAGCCCGAAGAGGGAAGGCCTGAGAGGTCTGAGGTGGAACTTCGCGCCGGCTACGGAGTCGGCCGGCCATCGGTGAGGCCTCGGGTGCTGCGGTAGGAGCAATATCTTCAGGGCGGGGCATGATATCCCCAGGTGTCCCCGGCGGGGGAGGAGCCGAGGGAGTCGGAGGTCCGGCCGATGAGGCTGGACCTGGAACCACTAGGGCCCGGTAGGGGGGTGGTTCTTCAGTCAGGAGATCCAGGAGGGGACCCTCATCTGGCGGCAAGACCTTCTGGGCTGGACGGACAATGGCGGGATAGAGACCTGTCCCAGCGGGGGGCGGAGCGGAGTGAAGCCCGGTCCCAGCTGAATCTGCCATGGCAGGGGACACTGGCTGGGGCGGAGCGAGGGGAAGCCCGGTCCCAGCTGAATCTGCCATGGCAGGGGACACTGGCTGGGGCGGAGCGAGGGGAAGCCCGGTCCCAGCTGAACCCGCCAGAGCAGAAACTACAGGCAGGGGCATTGCGGGAGGGAGCCCGGTCCCAGCGGAACCCGCCAGAGCAGAAACTACAGGCAGGGGCATTGCGGGAGGGAGCCCGGTCCCAGCGGAACCCGCCAGAGCAGAAACTACAGGCAGGGGCATTGCGGGAGGGAGCCCGGTCCCAGCGGAACCCGCCAGAGCAGAAACTACAGGCAGGGGCATTGCGGGAGGGAGCCCGGTCCCAGCGGAACCCGCCAGAGCAGAAGGCGCCGGCTGGGGTGTTGCGGCGGGAGTCGCGGAGTGGGGCCCGGCCCCGGCGGGAGTCGCGGAGTGGGGCCCGGCCCCGGCGGGAGTCGCGGAGTGGGGCCCGGCCCCGGCGGGAGTCGCGGAGTGGGGCCCGGCCCCGGCGGGAGTCGCGGAGTGGGGCCCGGCCCCGGCGGGAGTCGCGGAGTGGGGCCCGGCCCCGGCGGGAGTCGCGGAGTGGGGCCCGGCCCCGGCGGGAGTCGCGGAGTGGGGCCCGGCCCCGGCGGGAGTCGCGGAGTGGGGCCCGGCCCCGGCGGGAGTCGCGGAGTGGGGCTGAATGAGGAAAGGTCTGACCCATGGAGGGGGGTCACGAACGAGAGATTCCCAAGTCATTATGTAGGGGACCTGGTCCGGATGACCGTGTGGTCCAGGGTCTATAATTTTGGACTTGATCTGTAGAATGAGAGAAAGGTTAAAAGTGCCATCTTGTGGCCACCCGGTATAAAGCGTAGGCCATTCAGCGGAACAAAGAGTTTTCCATCTGCCCTTGCGAACTTCTACTGACAAATTGTGCGCTATGGCACGGACCTCTTTGAAGTGCTGCAAAGTAAGGGTTAGTGGGGTGACAAGAGTCTGACCCATGGTGCCGAAAATATAGAACGAAACACAACAGAGAAACACTACACACAGAAGACCAGACACAGCCTGCGCGGGACGCTTGCGCCAAAGCAAAAATAAAGCGGCGGTTGCAGGCGGCGGCTCGGCCGCCGCAGGGGATCCGTACCCCCCGCCTTCCAGATGAGGCGAATAGCCTCTCAGATGGGCCGGAGCCCCAAATAACCCTGGAGGAGACAGGGTTCTAGTACAGAATTCCACAGGGACGTCTCCCCGGGCCACAAGGGGGGAGTACAAGCCCGTCAGCTTCCCCCGCCCTTGCCAGATTCAGAGAGTTTGCGCAAACACCGAGACACGTAACGATTAACAACGATCAACAACGACAAAGCCGGCCGGCGCAAAGACAAAGGCTTACCTCCCGAATTTGGGTCGATGGTCCCCAGGCGGGGGTCTCGATCTCGCTGGGGCCTCCAAATGTAAGACCCCCGACACGGCGGTCTTAACGCGGAGACCCCCACCAAGAACCAACGAGACCAAGGCTTCGGCTGCAACAAGCAAGAGGCTTTATTATTAAGGGGACGGGTACCCGGGCGTTTCAGTCTCCCAAGAGGCTGGCGCGCCGGGCGAGTCTTTAGGGGGTCCTTTATAGGGAGTTTGGCGGGAAGCTCGATTACAGAAGCGAAAAGCATAGTTACAGGGCTCTGATTGGTAAATTTAAATGAGGCGAGGTTATAGTCCGGTCATTAGGTGGGCTCTGGGAGCAGGGGAGTTTACCCGTTCTCTGGGCCAGGTGGCCATCCATAAATATCTTGTTTGACATGGAGCGAGGTTATGGCCCGGCCATCGGATGGGAACAGGGGAGTTTGTCCACTCCCTGGGCCAGATGGCCGACCATAAATATTTTGTTTGACAAGGACAAGCACGCTTTTATCTTTCTCCTCTGAGCTCCAGGCCTTATCTTACCTCGGGAACCCATTATTTTAGTCTTGCCTTGCAAGATAACGTTACTGCTGCTATGCTTGCTATGCCGGGTGCACAGGGGAGGGGGTCTTACAGTTTGCATTGTAGCGTGTTAGCATTTCATCCAAGCGTCTCTAAAAAGAGGATGACAGGAACAGTTGAAAACAAAAGAACTCCTGCCTACTAGCATATGATTGGTTCAGATTTTGACAATGCTAATCATATTTTCATCAAGCAATCCTTAATACTTTTTGAATACGAAAGGCTTTGCTGTAGGCTGAGGAGGTGCTTCAGTGGGTATGAGACCTGACTGTGAAGTGCTGAGTTCAAATCCCTAGCACCCTAACTGGGTATGGCTGCACATCCTTGTGACCCCAAAGTTGGTAGGCATAAAGAAGTGAGTCCCAGGAGCCAGGCAGCCTAGCTGACAGAGACAGAGAGATATTCCCCCCCCCCTCTCTCTCCCTCTCTCTCTCTCTCTCTGTCCCTCTCCCTCTCCCCCCTCTCTCCCTCTCCCTCTCTCTCCCTCCCTCTCTCTCTCTCTCTCTCTCTCTCTCTCTCTCCCCCTCCCCCCCTCTCTGTTTTGTTTTTCAAGACAGGGTTTCTCTGTGTAGCCTTGGCTGTCCTAGAGTTTTTAGACCAGGCTGGCCTTGAATTCACAGCGATCCACCTACCTCTGCCTCCCAAGTGCTGGGGTTAAAGGCATGCACCACCGTGGCCGGCTTGAGATATTCTCTCTTAAAAGAATAAGGCAGAGGGAATTAGAGGAAGACACATCTTTCTCTAACCTTCACATACATGTACCGCACATACACACCCCAAGAAGACTTTAAAATGAAATGCCTTGTTCTTATTTATATGAGGTGAACTTAAGGTTTCTAAAGGGTTGTAATTTTTCAGAACTTTATGCAATTCCTTAGATTTCTGAGCAACTACACTGAACATGAAATAGTTTGTGAGTCTGATTATTTTCTTTTTAGGAAGCTAAAAGCATGAATTGGTTTCATTGTCTGTAATCTGAGGGCAAAGGAATGAAGACAAGAAACCATGTTTCTATGCAGGTGAAAGTGAGGGTGGGTGGGAAAGCTGGTCCTTGTATTATAAAGGATCGCAGACATAATCTCTGAATTCACATACTCAGACATCAGGGTGGATATAAACATTGACATGCAAAAACTTGGATATTATCAAGATTCTTGGTTTGTTTGTTTGTTTCTTTTCTTTTTCAATCTGTGTTAATTTTGCGTGTGTGTCATTGTTTTTGTACCAAGAAGCATTCCCTCCACATTTTAACAACTCTTCTTTACCCAAGATAGAACAAGGGCCTCCCCACTGCCTCCTGTTTTGTAGTTCTAGTCTTCTGGGGTGATGGAAGACGTGATGTTTGCTGGCGGAGTGAAACATCGACCGAGTAGAGAATCAGACGGCACCTGAAGTAGAAATTAGTGCCAGGGACAGAGGCTAGGACTCCATGAAGCGCTAGCTAATGTTGAGCGGCTGCAGCTGTGGCTCCCTTTCCTCCTGAGAGTGCGGTGCTCCTCTAGCTGTGAAGAAGTTAATTTGCATAGTGGTCTGGACCCTGGGGAAGAATTTGCTGAAAATCCTTCATGGCAGCATTGTCAGGTTCATTCCACTCGTAACTCAAGATTAACAGCGCTGTGAGTTGGAATTGTATTTATTACCCCTCCCCTGTTTTAATTTTCACACTATAAGTCACATCATTGTAGAAGGAATTTAGATCTCATGGGAAAAGATGATATGTCTCTATCTAGCACCTGCTTATAGAGGCAAGGATCCCAGTACTTCATGCTGTTGCCAGACTTTATTATAAAGCAAGTTGCAGGGCTGGAGAGTTGGCTCAGTGGCTCAGAGCACTGGCTGCTCATCCAGAGGACCAGGCTTCTTTTCCTAACACCCACATGGAGGCTCACAACTATCCATGATTCCAGGCCCAGGGGATCCAATCCCCTCTTCTGGCCTCTGTGGCCACCACAATGCTCATGGATGTACAGGCAGGCAAAACAGCCACACAATACAATTACACACACACACACACACACACACACAAACAAACGTTTATTAAGACAGAGTTTTAAAATGTAGCTCTGGCTATCTTGAATTCAAATATGTGGACCAGGCTGGCCTTGAACTCACAGAAATACACCTGTTTCTGCTTCTTGAATTCTGGGATTCAAAGAGTGTGCCATTATACCTAGCTAAAATAATATTATTTTTTATTTTTAAAAAATAAAGCATGGCATGGGTAACATACACTTCTTGATCAAGATTTAGAGTATCTTATAATTCCAAAATTCTGTAATTAAAAAAAATATATAGTTGAATATTCTGTTAGATCACCCCTTAAGTCATCCCTAGGGTTGTTCTAACATACGTTTATTTTATTTGGTAGTTGGATGGGAGACAGGATCTCACCCTGTAGCCCAGGCTGGTCTGGAACTCAGAAGTCTGCCTACTTCTCCGTCCCAGGAGCTGGGATTAAATGTGTGTGCCACCACCCTGGGCTCTGGGGTAGCTTTAATGTGTCTGCTTTTACAAAGGAAAATCTGCATAAATCTTTAAAGTTGCTGTTTAGAATTACATCAACAGTACAACCAGATGGCATTGAGACACTCACTTTAAGTATTCTAGGATTTTCTAAAATAGCTGGCAGAAATAGAAAAGCCTAAATGTATTCCTGTCCTTTTATCTTGGTTGTGCATTCTGACTGTTGTACTTAGGTTAAAATCATAAAGCCAGAATGAAGAATATTTTTTGAGGATTAAATGAGGTTTTATTTTACTTTAAAAATCACAATCATTCAATTCTATTAATTACACAGATCACTGGGCTTCACTGTGACGTTTCCATATGCACCATGTTTGTCTGGCCATATCCATCCTCCCTACCATCCTCTGTCCTCCGTGCATCCCCATCTCTTCCCAGCATGGAGACTCATGGGCTTTATTAACTAATGTCATTCCAGACACTGTGCAGGAGTTCTTGTACAGGCCAGTGACATACTTAGTTTGGAAAATCCATTGAGTGCGAACATCTCAGGCAAATCTTGTTTAAGTAGCAAGTGGATGTAGGTGGAATAGGGTCTAATTTTTGAAGAGGGTTTTTGGAAGTGCCTACATTCTTGCACCTAGTGTATAAAGTTCTTTTTACCTTTAGTCTTGGTTACCATGATTAAGCTGAGAACACAGAGGAGACCAAAACCTTGCAGTGCTATTCCTATAACTCATTGGGTAGAATCTTGAGATTTTTCTTTAAAGAAAATTTTCTTACATAGTTTTCAATCCTTCAGTATTGCCTCAGATTTCTGAAACTTAGCAGTTACAATCGAAGGAGCACTGAAGGAGGTGAAATGTCTGCTATTCACATTTGGGTTGAGGAGGATTCAAGAGCCTTAATATTGGGAACCTGATAATTTGAGTGTCAAAGGGAACGTTTAGCCAGGTGTGATGGCGCACACCTTTAATCCCAGCTCTTGGGAGGCAGAGGCAGGCAGATCTCTGTGAGTTCAAGAACAGCCAGGGCTGTTACAAAGAGAAACACTGTCTGGAAAAACAAACAAACAAAAAAGGAACCTTTCAGTGAGCCCTTGATAAATCTGTCAAAAGCCCATGTGGGGCACTGGAGAAGTGGCTCAGTGGTTAAGAGCATGGGCTGCTTTTTAGAGGACAAGGGTTCGATTTCCAGCACCCACCTGGCAGCTTGCAATCTTCTATAACTTTAGTTCCAAGGGATCTGACTCCCTACTCTGGCTTCAGTAGACACTGCACACACATGGTACCCAGACATACATGTAAGCAAGATACCAGTACACATTTTTTTAAAAAACTCCATGTAGATCTTGCAGGCACTACTCTAATTAATTCCCCATTCCAACTTCCATTTCCAAACAACAGAGGGAAAAGGGGTATGGGGGTGTGGGTGGGGCACATGCGTGCCTACATCCTAATTTTCCTCAGTAATGAGGCCTCTGGCTGCTAAGATGGCACAGCAGGTAAAAGCACTTGCTGCCAAGTCTATGACTTGAGTTGGATCCCCAGAACTCACAAGGTGGAAAGAGAGCCAATTCTTGCCAAGTTGTCCTCTGGCCTCACGTGTGCTGTTGCATGCGTGGTGCACTCACCTACAAATAAATAAAATGTAAAGAAATGAGCTCTAATGAATCTAGTTTTACATATGGGTATGGTCAGGGAAATAGTTGAAGAAAACCCTTACCAACTGGCCGATGAAATATCATGTCCTTTCTGTTATAAAATAGAGACCTCTTTTTCTCCCAGCAGTTGCTTGTAGACACACAGTAGCAGGATGAGCTCCTGTTAAGCTGTATCACATTTAAACAAAACAGGTCACCCATCATACAAGTTATTTTTTACCATATAGCTCATGAAGTAACTGCCAAACAAATTCATAGAGCAGAGGGTTTACTATTTTATTTATTTATTTATTTATTTATTTATTTATTTATTTATTATGCATGCAGTGCTCTGCCTGCATGTACACCTACAGGCCAGAATAGGGCATCAGATCACATTATAGATGGTTGTGAGTCACCATGTGGGTGCTTGGGATTGAACTCAGGTCCTCTGGAAGAGCAGTCAGTGCCCTTAACTGCTGAGCCATCTCTCCAGCTCCCCAGAGAGTTTACTTTTTGATGATAAAATATTGTCAATTACACTACCACTTATGATTGGCCACACTCCTAAATTACCATGTGCCTAGATATGTTTTATTTAAGAAAGTTTAATGAGTTTTACCTTTACATGTTTATGTATATCTAACTTGGTTTATTGATCAGTGGGAAAGTAAAATTTAAATCTGTATACTTACAAACTTACATGGATTTTGCATATTTATTTTCCTTATTGAGTCGTGATAACTAAGTTATAAGGAAAATTGGTTAGTTATTATTTGTTAGTTAAAATCCCAGTTGTATTTTATTTATATAAATAAATTATCTTTACTGGATATAAATCCTGAATCTTGTGGTATTGGGTAACAATATTTTAAAGTAAGCAGGGCAGTTTTTGCATGTAGTAGCTAATAACATTTCTTTTTTTTTTTTTTACTTGAAATTATATAAGCTGTAGGAGTTTAAGTATCTTCACTGATGCTGACGTGATTATAATAAGAGGTACATATATATATTTTTCAGGTATGTATGTATGTATGTATGCATTTATTTATTTATTTTTTAGTTTTTCAAGCCAGAGCTTCTCTGTGTTTTCTTGGCAGTTCTAGGCTCACTTTGTAGGCCAGGCTGGCCTTGAACTCACAGCTGTCTGCCTTTCTGCCTCCCAAGTGCTGGGATAAAAGGCATGTGCTACCACACCTGGCTTATTTTCAGTATTTCAAGTAAGGTAATTGACTTTAAATTTTAGCAGCTAGAAAGCCATTGAGGATGGATCACTTATGATTGTTGTCTCTGTCCCTTTGACAAATTGAATTTCCAATTTTCTTTCCTAGTGAATGTAACTTGGGTTCTTATTTATTTATTTCCTTATTTGTATTATCTTTTCTGGCTAGCCTGGAATTTACTACGTAGCCCAGACTGCCTTGAACCAACTAGAATCAGTGGTATTGCAGGAATAAGCCGTGGCTCTGTGCATTTAGTGCCATCTTGATGGGGTTTTGCTTTCTGTTTTTTTAAAGACAGGGTTTCTCTGTGTGGCACTTGCTCTATGGATTAGGCTGGTCTGGAACTTAGAGATCACCTTGCCTCTGCCTACTGAGTGCTGGCATTAAAGGGCTGGCTCTCTGAGTTTAAATTCAACCATTTTTTTCCCACCACGATTTTCTATAAGGATTCTGTCACTACTCCTCAGCCATAGAGCTGTTTTACAGTCCTGCTATACGAGTTGACAACAGCTGGTTCACATTTCAATTCTATAATTTTCAAAGACAGTAGCTGATTTTTAATAGATTAATTAATCGACCTTAGAACTAGAAATGACTGCTTCTACCAATGTGACATTCTCCTTTCATAGATAAATTATAAAAAGTATATACACAGCTTGTCTTTACTTATACCTGTTTCAGGGCAAACTGTAAATACTTATTGAAACAAATTAGTTTGTGGGTCAGAGCTCTTGAAATCAAATTTGTTCATTTGAATGACATTTGACTGAAGTCTTAAATCTTGTTTTTGTTTTCGAGACAAGAGTCTCACTATGTAGACCTGGCTAGTCTGGAACTCACACAGATCTACCTATTTCTGCCTCCTAGGTACTGGGGTAACGCCCCCTCCATCAGTTATAGGAAATTATAGCCTTATGTGTTCATGGTGGCTAATGGGGGTAGGAATTAAGAATTTTCTTCTAATAGTAAATCTGGATGCTATAATAGTAATTGTTTATAACTGCAGGAGGGGCAGTTGTTCTTAGTCTGTTTAGCGCAGGCATTTCAGACCCTGTTTGGGGTTACGATTCACCAGGAGTTGTACCGGGCACCCTCCTTTCTTCATTTTTTATGAGGCCTGCTGTACTAGTTGACGCAAGTGTAGCATCCTCGCTCTTCAGCAAGCACACGTGTGCATTAATGATGGACACCCTGTTAGTTAAGCAAACACCTAATTTGGGCATGCAAGGTTCTTCCCTCAACTATTTACCACAACTAGACAAAGCGTCTCAGCACCACTCTGTCACATGTCTCATTTGATTTGTTTCTGTAGTTAGAATTCCCAGAAATAGAAGTGCTAGGTCAGAAGGTTCACTCATTTTTTAAGGATCTAGGTATACAATTACAATGCCAAATTATTCTCTAAAAATGTGCTAATTAACACCTTCCGTCATTAGAATAAACTTTCCAAGTCCATGAGAAAATAGCTCATAGTTTCAATTTCGTTCTTTTATGAAAAGACCAAAGAACTTTCTTTTGTTTCATCATTTTTGCCTTCTCTTAAAATTAGCCTTTATTTACATAAAATAGTATTTATCCATTTTAAGTAAACAGTATAATTAATTTTGGTAGCTTTATATAAGCATAGAGTCATCAACACAATCAAGACATAGAATGAAGATAGAACGCTTGCCTAACACATATGAAGCCCTGGATTTGAGCCCTAGCCCTGTATAGCCTGGTCATTATGCAGTCTGTAATCTCAGCATGCAAGAGGAAGAGGCAGGGGGTCAGGAGTTAAAGATCGTTCTTGGCTGTATAGTAAGTTAAAGACCATCCTGAGCTCTATGAGATCCTGTCCAAGAGAGGGAAGGACCTGGAAGATGACTCAGCTGGTGAAGTGCTTGGTACAATTGAGATGGTTGTCTGAGTTTGGGTCCTGAGATCCCATGTAAAGTACAGTAATTTGCGCCTACATGCCCCGTGCTCCTGCAGTGAGATGGGAGGCAAAGACAGCAGAGTCCCTGGCCGGCCTGCTCTTCACAGCTGCAAACAAGATACCCTGTTCCAAACTAACTGGGATGTGAAGTCTTCAGCCAAGAGTGTCCTCCCGTTTGCCACATACACGTGACATGAAAACACTTGCAGTCATGCAAAAACAGACACACATGAATATACATATGCACAAAAGACAGCTGTGTGTATTACTGAGTTATATGCTATAATATAGTTATACTAAAATTTGTCAGCCAGTTACTTGATGAATATCTAGATTATGCTGAACTTTTTACTTCCTTTTTTTTTTTTTCTTCCCTGCACAGGCCTTTATGTGGGTATGTGTTTTCATAGCTCTTGGGTGACTACCTAGGAACAACATTGCTATATCACATGGATGTATTTGCTTAACCCTGTCCACTGCTGTCAGACTGCATTTCAAAGTGTCTGTACACTTGACAGTCTCACCGGCAATGGATGAAAGTTCAAAATGCCCCACATCCTCATTGCCACTTACTTTTCAGTCATTTTTTTTTTCTTCCTCTATGAACTCATGATTTTTGGGAATAGAGAAACATGGATGCACTCAGAAATATAGTATGATTAGAGGTAAATATGGCAATGATTTTAATTGTCACCATGTTTGTGCACATGTAGTGGAATCTTGCTATGTTTTAGTTTCCACTTGTCTGACTAGTCCTGTTGGATTTTGTTGTTTGTTTATTGACCATCTACAAATGCGTACAAAATTATTGCTCATTTTGAATTAGATTGTTAGTAATTCTGGATACAAGCACATTTTTAGGTATGATTTTAAAATACTGTCTCTTATATGGTAGCTTGCCATTTAATTTCAGTGTCTTTGGATGAGCAAGTTTTAATCTTTTATTTTATTTTATTTTATTTTATTAATTTATTCATATTACATCTCAGTGGTTATCCCCTTCCTTGCAAGTTTTAATCTTAAAAACTTCACTTTGTGTACATACATACACACACACATACACACACACACACCTTACTTTGATTCTTTAGATGAGCAGGTTTTTAATCTTAAAAACTCAACTTTTGTTGTAGAAAATGGTTATTAATATTTACTACTATTTCATGGATTATTATGGAAGTTATTGTTTAACCCGCTATCATATCAATAAAAGACACAGACACCTCTTAGATTTTTAATAGCCTTAAACCACTGGGGCTGGGCAGATGTAAACCTCCCAAGCCAGCTTGTTACCTCCCAGCCCCACATCCCAGGCCATTTGCTTTAGTCGTTCCTGTCGGGGCTGCTTCCCATCCATAATTCCATAAAAGCTTCTCATCGGCTGCTTCTCTCCATCCCTGACCCTCAGAGCACTGTGCTCAGGCCGCGTGGCTCTTCTTTATGCTAACGCACGGAGACTCTGCTCTCTCCTTCTCCTCTCCTGCTCCTCCTTCCTTGTCCCTCTCCTGCTCCTCCTTCCTGGTCCCCCTCCTGTGACCTTTCTGCCCTCCAGGCCCTGGAGCCTTAGCTCCACCTCTCACCTCTGCCCTGGCCAGGTGTGGAGGTCTTTTATTTAGCCGATCAGGGATAATTTGGAGGCAAATTTAATACATCATCACTTTGGTATATGTGAGGGTTTGCTCGTAGAACAGTAAGAATCTCAGGGGGTAACTACTGATTACATACAAAACACCAGGCATGCTGTAACACCTTGCTTCTTTGGATACTGGTTGAGAAACGTTTTTAGCATAAAGTAACAAAATCTTTTATGATTCTTTGTTTTTCTCTTACTTCTGAAAAGTTAATAGTTGCTAAGTCTTGCTCATGAACTATCTTTTTATGTGTATAAAATGGCTTTATTTCTTCTGTAAACTTTCTCTTGAAGTCTGTTCCATCTAATTTTATTATAAACATTTTTGTCTTAGGCTTGTGTTTTACTTGGTACATTTTTTTGGTTTCATTTAGTTTTTACCTGCCTTTATATTTAAAGTGTCTCTTTAGACAGCGTGTAGGTGGACATTGTTTATCTGAAAAGATTTAACAGTCTTTTCTTTTTTTGTTTGCTTGTTTGTTTAAAACAGGGTCTTGGTATGTGACCCCAGATTCTCTGTCCTTCTGCCTCTGCCTCCTGAGTGCTGGAATTAGAGGTGTGTGCTTACATGGCCAGCTAGTCTACCCCTCCGCTTGCCCTTTTATTATTTTAATTGGAGGTTCCAGGTTATGAAACTTTAAGGTAATTAGTGATATACCGAGGTTTTATTTTCTGTTGTCTTTGGCATTTTTAATTTTTCCTTTCTTCTCATCCTCTTCACTTTTTAACAGCTTGAACTCTTTAATAAGCCATCAAAATAGAAATGGCTTGTATTAATTTTTAATCATCTTTAGATGTCTGCTATTAATAGATACTTTGCTTGGGAGCTAGAGAGATGGCTCAGCTTATGTGGTTACTGCTCTTGCCCTAACTAGGCATCTTATGTCACCAAATAAACCTCCAGAAGATACAAACTCATGTCATCCATATGAGAAGCTTCACCCTTACTGACCAGTGTTTGTGATGCTGGAAGACATTTTCTACACTACCAGAGGAGGACAGTGGTCATCAAAATCACACAACAGAACCTATCACCCATGATGGTGATATGCCTGCAACTTATACTGGTGCAACAATGGCACAAATGCTATGGGAGCAACCACTTTTTTAAAAAAAGGAATTAAAGCCCATTTCATGAGGTGAAACCCATACCTTTAAACTGTTAAAATGGCTAAGAACCTAAAAAGGAAACATAGTAATAAAATGATTCCTAGTGACATATTGCTGTACCCATAGGTCAATACATGTCACCCAACCCTCATCAGGGAAGCTTTATCTTGCAGTAGATGGTAATTAACACAGAACACACACACACACACACACACACACACACACACACACACACACACACACACACACACACACACACACACACACACACACACACACACACACACACACACACACACACACACACACACACACACACACACACACACACACACACACACACACACACACACACACACACACACACACACACACACACACACACACACACACACACACACACACACACACACACACACACACACACACACACACACACACACACACACACACACACACACACACACACACACACACACACACACACACACACACACACACACACACACACACACACACACACACACACACACACACACACACACACACACACACACACACACACACACACACACACACACACACACACACACACACACACACACACACACACACACACACACACACACACACACACACACACACACACACACACACACACACACACACACACACACACACACACACACACACACACACACACACACACACACACACACACACACACACACACACACACACACACACACACACACACACACACACACACACACACACACACACACACACACACACACACACACACACACACACACACACACACACACACACACACACACACACACACACACACACACACACACACACACACACACACACACACACACACACACACACACACACACACACACACACACACACACACACACACACACACACACACACACACACACACACACACACACACACACACACACACACACACACACACACACACACACACACACACACACACACACACACACACACACACACACACACACACACACACACACACACACACACACACACACACACACACACACACACACACACACACACACACACACACACACACACACACACACACACACACACACACACACACACACACACACACACACACACACACACACACACACACACACACACACACACACACACACACACACACACACACACACACACACACACACACACACACACACACACACACACACACACACACACACACACACACACACACACACACACACACACACACACACACACACACACACACACACACACACACACACACACACACACACACACACACACACACACACACACACACACACACACACACACACACACACACACACACACACACACACACACACACACACACACACACACACACACACACACACACACACACACACACACACACACACACACACACACACACACACACACACACACACACACACACACACACACACACACACACACACACACACACACACACACACACACACACACACACACACACACACACACACACACACACACACACACACACACACACACACACACACACACACACACACACACACACACACACACACACACACACACACACACACACACACACACACACACACACACACACACACACACACACACACACACACACACACACACACACACACACACACACACACACACACACACACACACACACACACACACACACACACACACACACACACACACACACACACACACACACACACACACACACCCCCCCCTCTGGATAATAATGTCCAAAATACCTTCCAGCCCCAGGAATGCTAGTCTTCAGCAATAGGGCTTTAACAATCAGGTTATGGAGAGCAACTAGTAGCCTTGGCAGTGGCCTGTGGTATTTGGAGCTGGAGTCTAAGTGACCCCTTTGGCCAACAACTCCACAAGATGTAGCTTATTTCTGGCACTAGAGGTTTTACTTGGTTGACGTAAGATGTGGCCCTGTCCTATTTGATTTTATTTTGATACTTACTTCTGATTTTTTTTTTGTATAAGTATTTTGCTTGCATATATGTCTGTACCATGTGAGTGCCTGGTGCCCATGGAAGCCACAAGAGAGATCAGATGCCCTGGAACTGGAGTTAGAGATGGTTGTGAGCTCCCATGTCATATGGGTGTTGGGAATGGAACCTGGATCCTCTGAAAGAATAAATGCTACTAAGAGCACAGTCATCTGTCCAGTCCATGTTCACTGCTTTCTTTGGGTCTGAGAGTGACTTTAGCACTTTCCTTCTTTCCTCAAACTCAGGAGGCTTGGAGTCAGGCTGGCAGTTGTGGAAAGATTGGGCCTTCTCTGGTGTCCTTTGAGCATGTACTCGGCCTCCAGTCCTCCCATGGTGTGTATAGATAAGAAAGCAGAGTATCTTTGTTTAATTTCCAGGGTTGTGTTCATCTGAACAGCTGCCTGGGACTGGCAGTGATGCCAACCTTCTGCCCCTCTTCAGTGGCACTTGATGCCTTTGTGCTCAGGTCCTCTGGATGTCGATAACCTTCACTTAAAATCTCATTAGGACCTTTGGCTAGAGAGGCGGCGGGTTTTCACTGTCTGCACTGCTCAGGCAGCACACTGGCTTCTGTGAGGGAGGGCATGGTGGCTGTAGGGCAGCCCTGTGCAGTATGCCACTGACCCCTACTTTCTTTGTTACATTCATTCATTTTATAAGTACTATATGTCACTTGGTACTGGCCGTCTTCTGGAGCCCTGCCACGGTTGTTTTCCATGCTGCTGACTACCTTTATACTTGTTCTCACAGAGGCTCTGCTGACCTCTTCAGTTAGCCACAGCTGGAGGTCTTCTTGCCTCTTGTCTTTACAGTATTGTTTTGTTTTGTTATTTTTAACAGGCTAACTAATTAAAAACCTGAAGCACATCTGTATATTGTAGCTGCTTCAGCATTTTGTTTTCACAATGGGAGAAAGTGGAAGATTGTGATTAGATCAAGGGTGGGACTGTAGTCTTAAATTCTGCTGACAGCTCGCTCCTGTGGAGTGCTTTTTAATAGCATGCTCTTGTGTATTGATGAAGAAAATGTTTATTTTGGGGGGCAAGGGATTTTTTTTAAAAGCAAGAATTTCCTTTGAAATTCTACCAAAACTCAGAAAAGATACAGCCCAGTCAGTCCTCTCTATAGAGTGAACTTTCAGCGTAGGAAGAAGAGTAACATTGGGCTAATGTACATGTGTACATGAGAAAAATAATGGGCAAGGTCAAATTTTTTTTTAAAAAATGACTCATTATGTGTATTTCATGCTGAAATCGTTTTTTCTTTTTTCTTTTTCCTTTGATAGGAAATTAAACTGGGCAGTTTGTTTCAAAAGCCTTTTTGGCCAAGTGTGGTGGCACACACCTTCAATCCCAGCACTTAGAAGGCAGAGGCAGGTAGATCGCTATGCATTTGAGGCCAGCCTGAACTACACAAGAGTTTTCCAGGCCAGCCAGGATGACAGAGTGAGAACCTATCTCAAAAAAAGGGTTGTGATCGGATAAGGAAAATGGCTCAGCAATTAAGAGGTCCAGGGCCCAGGTTTGGTTCCCAGTACCCACATGGAAACTTAGAACATTCATAACTCCACTCTTTTCTGGCCTCTGTGGTCAACAGGCATGGATGTGGTATGTATACATACATACATACATACATACATACATACATACATACATTCAGGAAAAACATTCATACGCATGAAAATAAGTAAATCTTTTTAAAATAAAATAAAACCAGCCTGGGGGTGGTAGCACACACACACACACACGCCTTTAATCCCAGTGCTAGGGAGGCAGAGGCTGACAATCTCTGAGTTCAAGGCCAGCCTGAGCCTATATAGTAAGACCTTGTTTAAAAAAAAAAAAAGCAATTTTAATTTTAGTTACGTAGTAACACATGTACAGAAGCACACATAGAGTACTGGGCTGGGTGGCTTATAGGAAGTGCAGATCTCAGGCTACTCATGCAGACAAGACTTTTTTAGCACCAGAACGTCCCCTGAGCCTTCTCCCACTGCCTCCCTCCAGAGCAACCACTGCCCTAACTTCTGTAGTGACTCCTTCCTTAAGTTCTGTTTCCCCAGCATTGGAGTTCAGCTTTGTTCATGTTTTTAATATGGAAATGAAGTTTTGCAGTACTGTTCCTTCTTTCAAAATCATTTGGATTTATGCTATTACCTGTAGCAGTACTCCATTTTTAATTGGCATAGAGTATTCATTGTGTGAATATCCAGTGGGTTTATTCATTCTACTGTTTGTAGGTATTTGAATTATTTTCACTTTTAAGGAAGATACAAAGTTTGCTGCTATGGACACATGCATATGTATTTTAGTGTACATCCGCATTCCTTTTTAGTTAGTACCAAGGAATCAGTTTGCATGTCAGCCAGTAGGCATATCACTAGTGACAATGCCGTAGGTAATGCCAACTGCTTTCCAAATGACTTACCATTTACATCCCTACTAGATGCCTATAAGAATTGCTATTATACAGCTCCATTAAGACATTTGCTATTACCAGTCTTTAAAAGTTGACTCATGGGGCTGGAGAGATGGCTCGTAGGTTAAGAGCACTGGCTGCTCTTCCAGAGGTCTTGAGTTTAAGTCACAACCACCACCACCCAGCTGTGATTTGCATTTTTATCATTAACAATGAGCCAATGTGAAAAGACCTCTTCCTTCCTTCCTTCCTTCCTTCCTTTTTTCTTTTGTTCTTTCTTTATTCTCTCCCTCCTTCCCTTCCTTCCATCCATCAAGATTTTGCTGTGTAGCCCCAGCTGGCCAGGACCTTGTTATGTAGACCAGGCTGACCTTGAACTCACAGACATCCTCCCATCTCAGCCTCCTGGGTGCTGAGACTAAAGGTGTGTGATACCGTGAAAAGACTTGTAAAGAATGCAGGTATATCAGTGGGTTTTGGTGTTAGTGTTAGTGTTTTGATATCCTATTGGGGAAGTTTTTCCCTTCCCCAAAGATCTTGAAGATACTGCTGCCTTCTAAAAGCTCTGAGGGCCATCCAGAGGACTCAGTGAGTGCTTGCTTCCAAGCCTAACAACCTGAGTTGAATTCCTAAGACCGCCTGGTGGAAAGAAGGAACTAATCCAAACACACCACACACACACACACACACACACACGAGAGAGAGAGAGAGAGAGAGAGAGAGAGAGAGAGAGAGAGAGAGAGAGGGAATATGTAAGTATGTAGGATGTGTGCTGCCTGAATTAAGGCTGGAGATTGATTTTGTCTTTCAGTATAGATACTTGGTACTTCAAAATACTGTTGCACTAGCCAGCGTCCAGTCAGGAAAAAGAAACAACCACCAGGTATTTGAACTGAGTTTAACATGAACAAGTGCTAATTAGTTACAAAGTTGTCACCCAGGTGGTTGAACAGGAGAACGAGAACACTAAGATGCCATGAAGTGCCTGCCCCGCAGCTGGGAAAACGCAGGGAAGAACTTAAAGTTTGCAATCCCAGGCAGCCGGAGTCCTGCCATCTCAGGGAGGCTGTGCATGGTGGGGTCTAGGGTGGAGGCAAGAGTCAGCTGGACTCAGCTGCTGCCGTCAGAAACCACTGCTGTGGAGGGTGGTGCTAGGCAGCATTACAGAAGCAAAACAGATAGGAAGCCAGTTGGAGGGAACGCATTTCTTCATCCTCCAACCTCTCAGGCTCCCTATAAAGCCTTCCTATTGGAGAACCTGAGCCAGTTGACAGAGTGTCGTGTGCACAGTTCAGTTAGCCCCAGTATTAGAGAGCAGTGCTTAGCTGCATGACTGTGAAGTCAAGAGACTGTAGTGTAACGGGCACAGCCTTCCTGCCTCTCCTGCATCTTTCTTGTAGTGAGAGAGCCTCACGCTGTTGCCCCGGCTGGCCTGAGACTCTGCAGTCCTGCTGCCTCAGACTCCTAAGTGATAGGAAATTAGGTATGAGCCATGATGCCTGCCTAACTGTTGTTGTTTGAGACAGCACCTTATAATCTCAGGCTACATCGGCTGACTGTATAGTTGATGCTAGCTTCCTTGTCAGGTGGTGGGGCTGACCACCACTACTACCCTGCTAGGCAAGCACTAAGAGTCCTCTTTTAAGCCATATTTCAGTTGTTTTGTTTTGTTTAAAATTTTTTTTTTCCAGACAGGGTTTCTCTGGGTAGCCTTGGCTGTCCTAGACTCACTTTGTAGACCAGGGTGGCCTCAAACTCAGAGATCCACCTGCCTCTGTCTTCCTAAATGCTGGGATTACCCAGCCCACCTCGTATTTCAGTTTTATTAGTCAATACTTATGCCAAAATTATACCATGCAAATTATTGCTTGATAATAATCTTCATATATAGTAGGATATTTCCCCCGACATTGTTCTTGTTTTTTTATTTTTAATGGTTCTAGAGCTTGAACCTAAGGCCTCATGCATGTCAGGGAAGTTGTCCACTTCTGAGCTGTTGTAGCCCTAGTGTTTCTTACTTTTTTTTTTTTTTGAGATAAGTTTGTTTGTTTGCTTGCTTTGTGTTGCATTCTGGCCCATTATGTGCCTATGCCATCGCTATCCCAGTGAGACATAGCCCCAGGCCATTGAAGTTTTTTTGTTCTCTGCAAAGTTACATTGTTGTAAACTTGCTGCATTAATAAAACTTTGTGTAATATTTTCTGTCTTTATAAACCTAATATACCACAAAAATTGCCAACTCTTTAAAGGGGTTTTGCTTTTTCTTTGTATTTTTTTCACTCCAAGCTGTTATTAAATACCTAACTTTAGGACACCATCTGTAGGATTAAAAGCAAGCGTGTTTTTGTGTGACACGGTTTTGATTTTAGTTTCTAGTTGTGGCCTCTTCTTGCCCACAGGTGTTGAAATGTACACTAGAGATATAATTATTTTCCACTGTGATTTTGTCGGAAACCTTTCCTTCATTGGAACTACCCATGTAATATTCATAGGTCTTTTTCTAAGAGATGACGGTGACTAACAGGCCGTGAAAAACTTCTTAGACCTAGTGGACTGGCCTGGATCATATTTACCCCGACACAAGGAGGTTCCTATTGAAAAGTCAGGGCGGCTGCCTTCTTGCAGACAAGACAGACGCCTCACAAAGGCACTTGACGCACTTGACAATGACTGCACGTAGAGCATATGCGATAGGAATGGAACTAATTTATGATCCTAAAAGTAGTCAGATATTCTTGACCACAGGAATTAACAAAGTGGCTCTTAGTTATATTTTAACTTACCCAGCATTATTGGTTGGAAACTGAAGAAGTATTAACATAAAGTGTTGGCCAACTGGGTGGATCAGCAGGTAAAGGCCACTGTGGCCAGGCCTGAAGGCCCATATAGTGGAGGAGAGAACTGACTCGTACAAGTTGTCCTCTGACCTCCACATACATTGGTGGGGGTGGGGGGATCAGGGGTCGTTTGTTTCATATTTTCTTAAAGTGTCTTACTAGTAAAAGTATTTGAATATAATTATAACAGTCTGATAGGATAACCTGCCTGTTCTTTATCAGTACTCTTGGGTGTTTCACTACAGATCAGAGGGTCCCAGTGCCATTTACTTAAACCCAGAGTTAGAGGATATTTAAGTTCACATTGAACCTATTTGATTTAAAGGTAGATGTTTGCTTTTTCTAATCAATAATATCTAGAAGCTGTGGGGGTGGGGTGAACAGTTTCACTGCCTTGGTTTAGCTCTCTTAGAAGCCCTTTCCCCTTGCAATATAAATTGACAGTTTAAGTGTTTAAAGCATGCCCTTTAATACAGGAACGAGATTGTTTTCTTATGCATGTAGCTAACTCAGATTCCAAGTAAGATAGGGAGATGTGACGCTTTTTTTTTTGTTGTTGAGACAGGACAGGAAGCTGAGAAGGGTTTAGTCCTTTTGCTAGTGCGCAGCTCTGTACATTATTACAGTGTACAGACTAATCCGCTGAAGTTCTGAGTAAGAAGAACAGTGAGACATGAGAATAAATTCTTTACTCCTATGTTTCTTTTATCCTGGAATGTATAACAAGTACCAAAGGGAAGTATACATAGTCTATATTTGTCAAATTTTGCCTCATAGTTTGCTATTTTCTCAAGTTGGTTTAATCCAACAATATGTAAAAATAGATGCTAAATAAGTTAATTTAAAAATGAATATGAAAGCAGTAATCTAAATGTTTAGAGTTTAGTAAAGAGATTCTGTTGTACAGGGATGTAAACTATATTGGTGCAGTTGACAGACTAATTGTGTAGGAAGCAAAAATCAGTCAGTTGGTGATAATAATGTAGCATGAGTAGAATTAGAAGGACTTGTTTTTGTTAATCCAAGTTGAAGCATTTTCATTATAAATTATTTGAGTTTAGTAGCTAAAACATGTATTACAAAGATAAACTTTAGGAGCGTTATGTTTAAGAAAAAAAGCTTCTTCACATAAAAACGAATGGGGGCATACCAGGTTCTTGGAGACTCCTGCCAACCAGCTGAGTGATATTTAAGTACAATTTCTACACATTTTCCTGGTTTAACAATGTTTTAAGTAGCATTTTGGTGCCCAGGAAAGTGGTTCCAGGGATAAGTTTTGCCTTGGTTTATTCCAGCTTTTGTATTTGTCTGTGACTGAAGCAGATCTGTGATGTCCAGGTTCCCTGAATTAAGAAAACTTTATTTCAAAGTGACCACAGCAGATCTAAGAAGTTTCCTGCTTTGTGGTTTTCCTTTTTTTTTTTTTTTTTTTTTTTTTTTAAACAAACTCTTTCTGAAGAACGGCTTGTGGGCTCTTGTGACATTTTAAAAATAGTTGAACTTGTGCCCTAAGTGCAGAGAAGGATTGATACGGTTTGGGCAGATACAAAGAACGATTCTTTCTCATGACCTTTTAATGTTCATCATGGTACTTAAAAGATCAAGTATTAGGTTTGTGATGTAGGCCCACTGATAGAGTGCTTGCCTAGCTTGCATAAGGCCATGAGTTCAGATCCTCAGCACCACATAGACCAGGCATAATGGCACATGCCTGTGCTTAGAAAGAGAGGCAAGACGATCAGAAATTCTAGGTCATCCTCAACTACTTTGCAAACTCAAGGCTAGCCTGGGACATGTGAGACCATTGACGGAAGGAAGAAAGGAAGACACCAAATGTTAATTTAAAACTTAGGAAGTTCTACATGTTAATGTAATGGGAATGCTCTTAGGAGGTCAAGATTTGAACAGGCCAGTGTGCTACTTGGAGCATCTAGTATTTAGCAGGGAAAATGACTGACCACTCAGTGAGTTACAGTTCTCAAAATGGCTCCTTTTCCCCCCCAAAAATAAAGAAAGGTGCCCTAAGTGTTCATTATCTCTGTAGCTGTGGAGCCTCATTATTAACAGGTGCAGCTGGAAGAGTCAAGAAAAACTACATACAGCAAGTCTTTGAATAACAGAGCAAATGAAGGAATTTGCTGTTGTTCTGAGTTTGGCTGTATTGTTTGTCCTGAAGGGAAGCATCTGCTGCCTCAAGTTAAGAGCACAAACTCAACATGGCGTGAATCTGCCCTGCCATTCACATTCATCTGAGTTATATTGTTACCAGCCACAGGCTTGACTGACTTCTTCATAAATAATAAAGTAAAATGCTTCTTTGTGAATTTTACCTTGGCACTTACATAGGCGCAGTAGTAGTGTTTAGAGTGTAGGTTCACCTGAGCACAGCCGTCCAGTAGAACAAGTCAGGCCAGGAAGAAGAACCATGAGAATCCCTTGCTATCCATTTTTAAACTAGTATTTATTGAACTCAGCTTCTAAAAATACTGAAATGATCGAAGTCTGTAGGAATAGGAGCTTTGCCTGGCAACTCCACATTGCAGTGAGGAGAGTATCACCAGCAGACATGCCTTGTGCCTCTTGATATGGTGCCCTCCGAAGGCTCGTCCTTGTCAGAAGTGTATAATCTGACTTTTAGGGGGAATACCAGAGGAAAACAAATTGCAGGACAATCTACAAAGTGACTGACCTGTATTCTTCAAAAATGACAGCAACTCAAATACATAAGTAACTGTTTTAGCCTAAAGGAGCCTGAACAGACTTAAATACAAAGTCTGATCCAGATGGTTTTTTCTTTTCTTTCCTTTTGAAAAATTTTATTGCCATTTTCATCTTGTACTGGATATAAAAGTACTATATTGAAACAGAGAAAAAGGCTCAGTTAATAGTCTCACTGTAACTTACATTTGGTTTCTTCTATTTGGCTTTCTGACTTTATATAGATGTCAAGTGGTGGTGTAGATTTTGCTTTTTATTTGTGCAATTGTTACTAATTTCAATGACTGGATTAATTTAGTTACACTTCAAGCAATTGGAAACTCAGGCTAGAGACAGCTTAGTGGAAGGGCTCCTGCCTGGCTAGCACAAGGCCCTGGGTTTGATCTCCAGGACTGAAAGATAAAAACAAAAACAGCTTTTGTGTGCTGCACACCAGCCATCCCCGAATGAAGGGGGCTAAGGCAGGAGGGTCACTGCTAGCCTGTCCTGCATCGTGAGACCCTGTTTAGAAAAAAAGGACACTAAAAAGTGCCAATGCTTGCTTTACCAGATTTTCAGTCAGTAGAATCAAAAGCAGTGGTCTTGTTCAGGGATGAGCATGCATCCTTGAAATTCTCATGAACATTTAGTAGGGTCACTAAGATCTGAAGGAGTTAGGTGTGAGACTCAGACAGGTAGACAGTGGGGATACTTCACTTTCTGGAAGGCAGAATTTGATGGTCATTTGATTTTTGAATACACAGATTAAGGAAATTGAGTGATTGTAGTTCATTGAATGAGTAATTAATCAGATAACTGTACCCAAGATTATGACTGGCTATCAGTCCCATAAATGGTTTCTGGTGCTGTATCCACTGCTGAGAACAACTCTCAGTCCTGTTCTAAGATTTAGTTATTAACTTGGACAAATGCCCTGATGGCACATGGGTATCAATCAGTTTTAAAGGACCCAAGTCTAGGAGAGGTGCCTAAAGCACTGGTGATGAGAGCAAGAACTGAGAGTGGTCAGCAGAACCCTGACCTGGGTGGACGGAGGCAGACAGCTGCAGCTCTTGGGACATCTGCTGCCAAATAGCCAATAATGACGGAAAGCATTTGGTTTAATGTGTATGGACTGAATTGTCAGGAATTCCTCAGGACTGTTTCAAACATGAGGAAGGACAGTACAGGAACTTGCATGCAGGCGGTCAGAAGGCAGTGAGACGGAAGGGGATGCCGAGCTGTTAAAGAGGCTGTAACCATAAGGACAGTTCATACAACAAGAGCTTGGAAGCAAAGGGTCACCATTCAGAACCCAGGGGATCCCCACGCTACCATTCAGACTCCTGAGGAGGGAGCATCACTGTAGTAATTACAGATGCACCTCTGCATGAGAAACCAAAGTATGCAAACTGTATTGGAACATCTTTTCGACCTTGAAAATGGTTCTGAAAATAAAATATAACAGGATTTTTATTTTATTATGTTGTCCTATGCTGTTACTTCCCCCAGTCTTCAAAACAGCTTTACTAGGGATACTCCTGCCTCAGATGGATTAAGTGATCTTTTAGAGTATTCATAGATACGTAGATGAGAGAGGGAGGGACGGAGGAGGGAGGGAGAAGGGAGAAAATACATGAGCTCTTTGAGGCAGGGTCTCCCTCAAAGTCACCATTCTCCTGCCTCAGACTCATATTAAATTCTCAGACTCCTGCCAGACCATGGCTGGTGAGCTGGGTGGATGACGTTCTCCTGTGTGTGCTCGTGTCATCTTTGCACGGAAGCCTTTAGCATTATTATATGGGTTTGATATTGAGTGTTTTAAGATACAAAATATTTGTCATGATCTCTGAAACGTTGGAGAATAAGGTTTAGAATTGATTTCTCTTTTTCCCTCCTTTCCCCCCAAATATTGCTTCTTTAGGTCAGTAACAGACCCAAGAGATGGAAAGAGAGTAGCACTCAAAAAGATGCCCAACGTCTTCCAGAATCTGGTCTCTTGCAAAAGAGTCTTCCGGGAATTGAAGATGTTGTGTTTTTTTAAACATGATAATGTAAGTGAAATTGGTGTTTGGGGGAAACTATTTACTAGACCTATGTCACCGACTTAGTTGAGAACAGCAGTGAGTTTAGGGGTGATGGAGTTCAGCTGTAGTCTATACCGAGCTCTGAAAGCAGCCGCACGTCTGTGACACGGCAATGCCTGTTGGCAGGCTTCATTCCAAACGCTCCTGCCGGAGGGGTGACAACAGATCTTCTGGCTGCTTCTTAGGAGCCTTACATTATCACCATTGAAATGAGTAGTTTACAGCTTCACGTGTGTTAATCACTTCAGTGGCCGTTTTTGCAAAATTTGACATGGAGGTTTGAAAATTATACTCCACAATTATGACTTACACAAGGCCCCAAATTAGAAAACATCACATTAACTTCCAGGATAGCTTGGAATTGAAGCATATACTCTATTTGCTGTTGTTTTTATTTTTTGAGACAGGGCCTCTTTATGTAGCCCTGGCTGGCCTGTAGCTCACTATGTAGAGCCAGTCATTGAAGTCATAGAGGAAGATCCTCCAGCTTCTGCCTCCCAAGAGCTCCCCACACCTGGTGTGGAATGTCTTTTTTTATGCAAAGGCATTTTTGATTCAAAATATCAGCTATTAAATAAGTTTAAAAGCCTCCCAAAAGGAACATATTTGTGGGGAAAATAGACTAGAAAGAAACGATAGCTAAGACTGAAAACAAATTAGTGATTGAGCCATGAGCAAATTTAAATGGGCTCTAGATTTACAAACTGACATTAACATTAAGCTAAGCAAAGCAAATATTGGTATTTAGTTGAAGAATAATCCCAATTTCAGAAAAAGCATAATTTATATGGGTAATTTAAGTTAAGGAATCATTGGCCCTTGATTTTAGGTGGTTTGTCCCTATCCTTTAATGTTTAGGCTAGGATATAGGAAACCAGTTTCTCCTATAAAGTCAGGATGGTCCTAAGGGTAAGATAGATTGCTGACAGCCATTTAGAGATACAAAGACTCACGTGACAGGCAGAGGCACTGTGAGAGACCATGTCTCCTCAGCTAATCCTGAGTTACACATCAGATTCATGTAAAGTTTGCTAGCATTGAACTGTTTTGTTTTCATGTGAAAAGAACTGCCTCACTCTGCACATAGTACTTAACTATTTTAATTGCTGTAATTAAAACCCTATCAAAAAAGATTTCTTGTGAGTCTGTGTGCTTGATTACACAGAAATCTTAATAACTTCAGCCAAAGTTCCAGTCTCACTTTAAGAAAGAAATTTGCCCCAACACTTTGGAGGCAGAGGCAGGTGGATCTTTATGAGTTCGAGGCCAGATTGGTCTACAAGTGAGTCCCGGACAGCCAAGGCTACACAGAGAAACCCTGTCTGGAAAAAAGAAAGAAAGAAATTTGCTCAAGATTGTTTGGTTAAACTAAGACTATGATGGTCACTGTGTGGTTCACTGAAGTTGCCTCGCTTGACTTACGGATTATCCTTCATGAGATCCCTCTTTCTCTCTTCCTTCCTGTCTTTGTTTCAAGATAGGGTCTTGTTCTAGTACAGGCCAGCTTCAAACTCATGGCAGTCCTCCTGCCTCATCCTCTAAGGGCTAGAATTACAGGCATGAATCACATTTTCCTAAATTTTCCCAAAAAGTGTTGCTGCGCTAGATAGGAGTCTATAGCTCGTGGTAGAGCACTTGCCCACACATGCAAGGGCCCGGGTCCAGTCCCCAGCCCTGGGAAAGCACGTCCCTGAGTCCCTTCAAACTGCCAAAGCTGGTGTATGTTGAGTAAGATTCAAAATACCATTCAATTTGCTGGTTTTCACTTTATAAATCAAGGTCCCTAGTTTTGGGGAATAGGTGTTACAGTGATGTCTAATGCTTACTTAGTTCCTTAGTCCCTAATTTACCTTAGGACCATCAGAATACAAGCCTGCTGCACAATGTTCCTTTCCAGTGAAAGCCTCTGTGGTAAAGAAAGCAATTCTTTCAAAGCAGACTTCAAAAGTTACTGAAGATCTGACTTTAAAAAAAAAACAAAACCCCCAAACCAATAGTGGTATGACAAGCTGCTGTTTGCCTTTGCTCACACACCATTCCTATAAAATCATGAAATTCCAAAGGCAGCACCAGGAGTGTATAGTGCAGGAAAGGAAGTGGACTGCTGAAGACTGTCCCAGCTCAAACTCAACCAGTTCTGATGGGGCTTGTAAGAGGCAGCCTGAGGTCAGACCTGGGTATGAACTGTGGCTCTGATGCTTTCTAATGATGTGTCTTGAGTTTGGGCAAGGTTTAAGCTTTCCTGTTTGCAAAATGAGCATGATAACAATGGAAATAACAGTCTTTGAGTGTTGTAGAAATTAAGCTTTTTTGTGATATGGACAAGTATACACAAGTATTTTTTGGAGCTCCTGAGCTCCATCAGAAAATTGCCGGTGACTTCTGTGGACATACTTGAAGTGCAGCACGTGATGGACATAATAGAGTGTGACAGCACTGCCCTGTTCTTAACTAGTTTCACCTTTCCTTCAGAGCTGTCTCTAGAGTGCCTCAGGACCAACATACTTGGTCTATGTAGAATGCCAGACTTCAGAGGCAGCTGGTATTTGATGTAGCTAAGCCATAATTGGTCCTGTGGGAAAGTTAAGTAACAGGTCACATAGAGGATGCAAAGAGCCTGGGGTGGAGGCACACACCTTTAATCTCAGTACTCAGAATGGAAGAGGCAGGTGGATCTCTGTTGAGTTCAAGGCCAGCCTGTAGTCTGGTAAACAAGTTCTAGACCAGCCATTGCTGTGTAGTAAGGCCCTGGCTCAAACAAACAAGCAAGTTTAAAAACACTGTCATTTTTGAATGGGGTAAAACCAACTGTTTAATGCATACTGTTGCTGTATGTTGGGAAATATGCTAGATGCTTACGCACACTAATTCATTTACTTCATAAAAATCTTGTGAAGTAGAACTGTTAATCCCCTTTACAGAGAGAACAACGACTTAGTGTTTTCTAAGTTATTTAAGAGATCTGAGTGAAAAAAAAAATATGTCTAGCTACAGAGTCCATTTTCCCTAATTCAGTAAACATTTATCAGACACACTCTATTTACCTCGACTCCGTTAGCTTTGGAGTCTCTACCTTGAGGTAATTTAATGGCCTTTTTAATGTGGTAAGTAGCGTGATAAGGTGCTGTGGGAGGCCTGCCTGCGTGGCCACGAGCTTCAGTGTTTCAGTGCAGGATCGTCCATGCGGTGTAAGCAGACGGTCGATTGGACAGCCAAACCTCGAAGCATAAACAAATTCATAGATCTCACTTCACACTTAGGAATTGGAGGCCCTGGGGTTGAGGCCCAGGTGTTGCTATATTTAAAGCTTCTCAGGTGAGCAGAGATGGTCAAGTCCTGTACTATTATGGAAAAGTGAAAACCTGTGGTCTTAACAAGCTTAAGACCTCTCTTTTGCACTATACATATAAATTGATTGAAGTGAGTTATAGACTCAGCTGTAAGGAATTAAATAACAGCTTTTAGAGTAAATACAGGAAACATCTTTGACTTTGAGATAAGCAGATACTACTAAAGCTAAATGTATTATCCCAACATGATAATTCAGCTGTCCTACCCATAATAAGATAGATGCATACATCCAGCAGAAGACTCATGCAAGAATAGTCCTGGCATACAATAGCTGTGAATTGAAAATAAGTATGCAGTGGTGTATTTCTTTCATTCAAAGGCTTATTCTATAGCATTAAAATGAATGAACTGCTAATTCACATAGCAACAAGGATAAATCTCACAGGCGTATGTGAATAAAAGAAAATGTGTGGACCAGCAAACAATATACCTCAGTCTGCTGTGAAACGTAACAGCCGGACCTCAGTCCCTGGGCCCCACATGGAAGGAGAGAAGCAATTCCCACAAGCTGATCTCTGACCCAGCACATGCCACAGCACACATTTACCCCCTCCACATACACACAAAATAAATAAGTGAAAGTATAATTTTTGGGGGCAGGTGTTTATTTTTATTTTTCGAAACATGGTTTCTTTGTGTAGCCCTGGCTGGCCTGGAACTCTGTAGACCAGGCTGGCCTTGAACTCAAATCCATCTGCCTGCCTCTGCCTCTGGAGTGCTGAGATTAAAGGTGTGCACCACCATGCCCAGCTTGAAAGTGTAATTATTAAAATAAAAACAAACCCTTAAAAGCTGTACATAAGGGCCGAGAGAGATGGCTCAGAGGTTAAGAGCTCTTCCATAGGTTCTGAGTTCAATTCCCGCCAACCACATGATGGAATGAGATCTGGTGCTCTCTTCGAGCCTGCAGGTGTTACATGCAGGTAGAACACTGTATATATAATAAATAAATACATTTTAAAAAGCTGTACGCACAAGAGTCTACACCTTTTTTATTTCATGTGTATAAGGTTGAAGAGCAGGGAGATTGACGTGAGAGCTGTTAAATGACAGGGAGAGAATGCGTTTTCTAAGGTGTTGAAATGCTTAACTTCTTGATCTGGGCAACTTTTACATGGCAGTAGTTGCATAAAATTCATCAAATCTCTTATAGAATTTGTATACTTTATGTTATAAAAATGTAGCAAAAATATAGTCTCCCTACTTTAACAGAACACTAGGCATTTTTAATCAGTTACTATGCTTTACTCTTACCTTTGCATCCTTAGAGAAGAAAAGTAGAGTAAGAACTCTCGTTTGGTGAGTGAGCGGTCACCTCTGGAGGAGCTGATGCATGCTGGGCAAGCACTCTACCACAGAACTAAGCGTTACATTTTTTGTCTTATACTTAGACTTAAGATTATTCATCCTGATTGTTTCCCTGGCAAAAGGGAAACCAAAACTGAGCCACATGGTCACTGTGTAAATGCTTTGTTGTGAATCTTCTTACTGGGAGGTTAAAAGCTTAAAACACAGGTTTTCACCAGTTTTTGAGATCATGACCATCATTTTTTAAAAGTAGATAAGTATGGTAGGATTTCTTTTGGTTTGGGCTTTTGTTTTTGTTTGTTTGGGTTTTTTTCATACAGGGTCTTATTGTGTAGCTCTGGCTGGCCTGGAGCAAGTAGACAGAGTGAGCCTTGAATTTAGAGAGATCTGCCTCCTTCTTCCTGAATGGCACCACACCTGCCTACCTCTTGCTTTTTTGTTGTTGTTGTTTTTTGAGTGCTGGGGAGGGTTAGTACTTGGATTCCTTCCAAGGCATCTTTATAAGTGTCTTTCTGTGGCCGGGCATGGTGTCACACACCTGTAATCCCAGCACTTAGGAGGCAGAGGCAGGAGGATCTCTGTGAGTTCAAGGCCAGCCTGGTCTACGAAGTGAGTCCAGGACAGACAAGGCTACACAGAGAAACCCTGTTTCGAAAAACCAAAAAGAAAAAGAAAGAAAACCAGTGTCTTTCTGTTTACATCGAAAGGCTAATTTTTATTTCATTTCCCCAAATAGCTGGAGGGGGGCGGGTCAAGAAAAACTCATGGCTGTTGAAGTAGGAGAGTTGAACATGGAGTTGAGTGTTTGAATGCTCTACTGTCCCATCTCACTTGTTCATTCACATTGCTTTTTGAGATCCTAGGCCCTTTCTGCTGGATCTGAGTGCTGCTTTTGTTTGCTAGAAACACTTTGGTTAAAACAAAACAACAGGCAGAATTTAAACCAGTCAACAGCCAAATGGTGTAGGCCAATGTCTGACAGTTTTTGTAGCTTTTCTCCTGGGAACCTTATCAAATGCGGAATAAGAAAGCCTTAAAATAGGGTTGTCACTTCCCACTAGATAACCTCTAATTAGCACAGATAGATTTGAAGTGTAAAATAGCTTTGCCTAACAGACACTGTCACTCTTTGCATCTGTTTTCCCCCAAGACAGAATGCCTCTTGGTCAGGATAGAGTTGAGAGTCTACAAGATGTCTAGTGACATGCTGATGTCTAACCACTTTCCTCAAGCTACAGACTTCAGACAGACATGGGGTGTGTGTGTGTGTGTGTGTGTGTGTGTGTGTGTGTGTGTGTGTGTGTGTGTGTGTGTGTAATTAAAGATTTTTAAAATTAATTTATTCAGATTACATCTCAATTGTTATCCCCTCACTTGATATCTTCCCATTCCTCCCTCCCTCTTTCACCCTATTCCCCCTCCCTAGGTCTGTGACAGAAGGGGACCTCCTCCCCCACCATATGGTCACAGCCTATCAGGTCTCATCCTGGAAGCCTGCTTACCCTTCCTCTGAGTGTCACCAGACCTCCACCATGGGCAAGTGGTCAAGTAGGGGGCACCAGAGTTCATGTCATAGTCAGTTCCCACTCTCCACACAACTGTGGAGAATGTCCTGTCCATTGGCTAGATCTGATTAGGGGCTAATTAAAGATTTTTAAATGCATAAAAATGAGGCAATTGTTTTCATATGACAAAAATTTACTTTGAAGAAAGTGAAAAATATTTTCTGCTTATTAAATTCTAAGTGTAAACATTTTAATTTAAAAGGAAATGTACTTGAATCTCTCCTTAGAGAAAGATTCAAACCTCTGTATTTAGCTGGCTTCAACTTGAGGGAAGGGCTTTTTATTAAAGAAAGTTTTAGTTGAAAACAAGCTTTTTGTTTTGTTTTGGTGCGTTTTTGGTTTTTTGTTTGTTTGGTTTGGTTTTTTGAGACAGGGTTTCTCTGTGTAGTACCAGTGTTCCTATAACTCCCTCTGTAGACCAGGCTGGCCTGGAACTCAAAGAGATCCACCTACCTCTGCCTCCCAAGTGCTGGGATTAAGGGCATGAGCCATCACCACCCATCTTGAAAACAAAATTTTCAAAACAGAGTCTCACTGTGCATCCCTGCCTGCCCTTGAACTCCTTGTATGAACCAAGGTGGCCTCAGACTCACAGAGATCCAGCTGTTTCTGCCTTCCCAGTCTGAGATTAACAGTGTGTGCCACCTAGCTGGCAACATATCTTAATTTAATATTTTAAAGTAGGCTGAAGAGATGACTCAGCTGCTCTTCCAGAGGACCCAGGTTCAATTCCCAACACCCACATGGCAGCTCACAACTGTCTGTTACTCCAGTTCCAATTTGACACCCTCACAACATGCATGCAAGCAAAACACCAGTGTACATAAAGTAAAAATAAATGATTTAAAAATAAGTAAAACTGCAGAGTGAAGAGCATGTGATTGAAAAAAGAGCAACCTTTTAAAAAGTGAACAAGGTTTCTTGCGCAAGTAAATTGCAAAAGGAAAGAAATGGGATAGGAGAGAAATCTTTGTATTAAAGTTTAAAAGTGAGGGGCTGGAACGATGGCTCAGAGGTTAAGAGCACTGGCTACTCTTCCAAAGGTCCTGAGTTCAATTCCCAGCAACCACATGGTGGCTCACAACCATCTATAATGAGATCTGGTGCCCTCTTCTAGCATGCAGGCAGAATGCTGTATATGTAATAAATAAATAAAACTTTAAAAAGAATTAAAAGTGATAGAGGTATTAGTCAAATCTTTGTTTGAGTTTCTTTTGTTTGTGTTTTGATTATTGTAGTGTGTGTGTGTGTGTGTGTGTGTGTGTGTGTGTGTGTGTGTGTGTGTGTTTAAGACAGTGTCTCACAGGAGGACTCAGTGGCAAACACCTTTAATCCCAGCAGCCTGGAGGCAGAGGTGGTGGATCTCTGGTGAGTATGAGATAGTGTCTCACACCATAGGCCAAACTGGCCTGATAGTTGGTTTGTAGCACAGTCTCACCACTACCAATGGCAGTTCTCCTGCCTCAGCCTCCCAAGTGCTGGAATTAGAGACATGAGCTTCTGCACCCAGGTATACTGTTAGTCTTTTTCAGCACCTGATTTAGACAGTACACTTTTTATTTAAGTAAAAAAATTGCCCAGGCAGTGCTGTCACATGCTTTTAATCCCAGCATTAGGGAGTCAGAGGCAGGCATCTCTGAGTTCAAGGCCAGCTTGGTCTACAGAATGAGTTCTAGGACAGCCAGGACTACACAGAGAAACCTTGTCTTAGAAGGAAGGAAGGGAGTTGGAAATTTGAGTACTAGATAATTGTTAGTGCTAAAAAGACATTGTGGGGCTATCAAGATGGCTCAGTGGGTAAAGACTCTTACTGCCAAACTTGATGATCTGAGTTCATTCCCAGGGATCCACATGATAGAAGGTGAGAACCAACCTCCAAAAGTTGTCCTCTGACCTCTGCCTGGATTCCTGGCCCATGTGCACACACACAATAAGTACATTTTAAAAATGTTTTTTAAAAAATTATGCAGTAAAAACAAGTTAAGCAAACTTAAATATTTTAAGTTTCTTTTCATGTGAGTGCAACATGCATAAGGCCTTAGGTTGTATCCCCAGCATGGTAGTGAGTAAGTAGCTAAATGAGTAAAAATTGAACAATCAGATATTTGCATCATGCAATTAGTTTTTATTTGATAGAAATAGTGATGTATAGCCGATGCTTCAAATGTAGGGGTGTGGGAGTTCCAAATGAGATGAAAGTGAGCTTCTCCGTCACTGTGACCAGGTACTGACCACATGGATATTCTTTTTGCCTACTTTATAGTTTTCAAATTCTCTAGAAAAGAAAGTTTTTTGTTTTGTTTTTTTTAACTATGGTAAACCTAGTGTGGTGGTGTATATCTTTAGTCCCAGTACTCAGGAAACAGAGGTGTGCAGATCTCTACATAGCAAGTTCCAAGCCATCCAGGGCTATGCAGTGAGGCTCTGTGTGTGTGTAGGGAGTGGGGGTGGCGGGGTAGCAGAAAGCTTGTACTTGTAGGACACTGTTTCTTGCTTGTCTCTTTTTGTCCTTTGAGCTCAGCATTTCTCCTTAGCAAATTAGGTGTGATGTTATAACCAGGACTTATGGCATAGCTAGACAGCATTGGGAGCAAATATGCATATTACTTTCTGTTGGCTTGTAAAGTGCTGAAATTTCAGATGCCTAATGTCCATTTCCTCCTTCAGTAATTTCTTTTCTTGTGCTTTGAATAAAATCCATCATGTCTAATGTAACTACGGAGACTGGGACTGTAGTATTTTCTGCCTTCCAGTGGGCTTTATCACACTCTGCTTTCCTCTGACCCCACTGTGCTCCATAACGGAGCACTTTTCCTGTTTCTACAAGCTGCCTCTGCACTGTCGCATTGCCAGTCTTCAAGCGGTGTTGCTTCTGGGAAGTGTTTTCCTTCGCCCTCCTTACATTTTTCCTGCACAGTCATAGAGGGCACGATTCTGTATTGTGCAAGTGTTGGTGTCGTATGTACCTCTCCTCCAGTCAAGGAAGCAGGGGGCTGTTTTGTTCATATGTGTAACCTAAAAGCCTGCCCTGGCGTCTGACAGGTGGAATGTAGTGAACTTTGGCTGAAGAGAGGAGCAGAAGCATGGAGGGTAGAGCTGGTCTTCCTGCCCCTGCGGCAGCTACGACGCTCTTTCAACACTCTGCCGAGCAGCACTTGGTCGGCTGTGATGTAAGCCATTTCAGCTCAGGGAAAACTGTCTCTTAGGTGGAAAGTCTAGGAAACCATCTTAAGGGCTGATTTTTTACTAATAGCGGCTCATTTCAGTAGCCAGTTGTTCTCAGCCTTAAGTCATTAGTTAACAACATTTACTTGCATTTGTGTCAAACTTCGGTTTCCTTCTCATTCTCTAAATTTGACTTTGTTTTTTTTTTTCCTTCCTTTTCTCAGGTACTCTCTGCCCTTGACATACTCCAACCTCCACACATTGACTATTTTGAAGAAATGTATCCTAACCAGGGAATGTGAAAGAAGGGGACATTTAAGACTGTTGTTTTTTTACTACTTTCCTGGGGTTCATGTCATGAATTACATTGTCTCATCCTTGCGGAAGTGGTTGAGTACCTGAAAGCCAGGTAATTTTGAAATCTCAAGTATGGAGTGGAGCTCACTGTTATCAGATGCTGTGTGTGGCGATACAGAGGGAGGGACATCCGGGCAGATCTCTGTCTAGTCTCCATGCAGTTTTGTGAGCAACATGATCACTATCTCATTCTGCAGATAACCAAAGAGGCAGCCATGTTGTATGGGATCCCCATGGAATGGGTAGCTTTGCCATATCTAGCACCTGTCTGTCAAGAGGATGATCTTGTCCTTGCTTTTAATACTTAGGGAGGGGTGAAGTTATTAAATGTGCTCCCAGGTGAGGGGGGGGGCGCCTGTGGTAGCGATGGTGGCGGTACTAGCTGTTACTTCTTTAGATGGCAAATGCACTAAGTTCTTTACACATATTTACTTAATTCTTAGTAATAAACTGCTGTGTGAGGTACTATATTTATTCTCACTTTACAGATAAGTAAATTGAGAAACAAAAGGTAAGAAACTTTAGAGCTAGTAAGAGTTGGGATTGATGTTTATTCGGTCTGGCTTGAATGTACCGTGTTCTCAACTCTTGCCCATGTGAATCTCTCCCTTCTCCATGAATGTTTTCTGAAGATTGCTTGTTAGGTACAGAGTGATAACCAGCAGTAAAATAATACATGTACCAGCTCCAGAGGCTGCACAATGAACAGCAAGACATAGACAAGGCCGCCTGACGGTCGGCGGCGGGTTATCACCAGTTCCCTAGAGAAGCTGCGCGGGAGAGATGGAGGAGAGTCCAGTCACTCGTTAGGTGCAGCCCTGACTCTATGGGTTATTAACAACAAGGGGGTTGTGGACGCTTCAGGCTTGTTACTCAGAACAAAAGTCACTTATCTGTTACTTTTCTGATTCAGCACCGAAACAAATGAAAATCACCCCTCTTACACAGGGCGCAGTAGCACGTAATTCCGTCCTTGACAGTTGTCTTTCTTAATGTCATTAGAAATGAGAACAATGAAATGCTTCCCAAGGAGAGAGCAGTGAAAGCTGGCTTGGGAACACGGACACCTTATAAAGTGATAGACTTGGCAGAGGTCATCATGGCTAGGAAGTTTCAGTCTGATAAACCAAACTCTTAAGTGTTGTAATCTCTGGCAAAATTTTAACCCATGAATCATTTATGAAACTGATCCTTTGCTGCAGTACAACTTGGTGCACTTGCGCTGCCTCAGCAATGCACATTCTAAAGAAAGGACTGTCTCTTGTCCAGCTCCTAGTTGATAAGAGAGTCTTTGCATACCTGATACTTGGGGCCACATCACATGCTCTTTTTTCCAAAACCATAAAATTGGCCCAGTGTGGTAGCACACATCCACAATCCCAGCAACTCAGGAGCCTGAGGCAGGATCTTGAGCTAATGGCCAGCCTGGACCACATCCTGAATTGAGAGCCAGCCTAAGAGATTATATCTTGGATGGATGGATGGAAAGAAACAGAGGGGAAAGTTCCCAAAGTGTCCGAAAGTAGAAGAATTGGCAAAGTGCTCTCTCACGTCAGTTTGCTGCTCAGACACAGGCATTAATTCCTGTTCCATAAAGATGGTGTGGAGAGTGGAAGGTGCCAGTGGGAGTGAACAGCACGTCTTTCATCCTGCAGAATGAGATGTGCTTGGCCAGGACCTACCTTCTTTAACCTTTCAGTGGGTGAGAGGGAAATCCACATATTACAAGGCATTTTTGTCAGTTGGAGGTACTATTCCTTCCTCTTTAGAAATGAACTTATTGAAACCAAACACTTATATCAGAATGTCCTGTCTTGGACACATATTTCACTATATTATAGTTTGTATCAGAGGTTCCCAAGAGTAGCTTCAGGATTGGTGAACTCCCTAGAAGAACTCAGAGAACTCAGGAAAACGATGATTGTCCTGCTTACAGTTTATTTTTAGCAAAAGACAACAGAATAAAATTAGCAAAGGAGAAGGTTTATCAGGTGGGTGAGCGGCTCCAGTTGTGCTCTTTTAGTAGAACCATGAGGCCTTAGTTTAGTTGTCCGAGCTAAACAACACAGGCAAGTCATACCAGCCAGGGGAGCTCCTCTGAGCCTTACTGTTCAGACTACATAGCACGGAGCTACTCATGTACTAGCCGTCATCTCCACCCTTCTTGCCCTCCCCTGCTAGCGGGCAAAAGAATACAGCACAACCCCAAGTCCCCGGGCATTCAGTAACCGGTGCTCACTAGGAGTCATAAAGCAAGCACTTCCTAGTGTGCCAGAGTCAGAGCCCCCAAGGGTGAGTGGGACCAATATCAGACAGGTACTCTAGTGGCTCAGAGGAAATTTCCCAGACTTTGCCTGGGAAAGCAGTGCTTTCCTTATAAGAAGGACCACACCTTTGACTGTCATACAATTGTAAAGTTTGTTTAGGAAGGCATGGTTAGCACGGGATACAGGGCACTAAAAGATTTGTGCTATAGAACACCTGACAGATGAAAGTGAAGGAAACAGGCAGTCTGCTCTGCCTTTGTGCACTCTTTCAATATTCTAAAATGAGTTACCTGCTTTTTGTTTTTCTGTAATGTCAGTGAATTCATTATGACCAAAGCCAAAAGAAAAATTTTTTGTCTTTGTTTTCTCTTCAATTGGGTAATAAAACTTATTACCTAAAACACAGATATATTAGAGATTAATAAGGTCTCAAGTTACCATATAAATTGAATATATCACTTGCCTCTGCTGGCAGCTCCTTCTCTGGTATCTCAGAAACATGTACACATGCTATTACACATGTTTTTAGATAATGGGTTGTTTTTCTCTTTCAAAGGGTTGCTATGTCATTGTGGATTTTAGAGTGGGTAATATTTTGGCTTTTAAGTACAGTTGGCCCTCTTTGCTTTGTGTGTTCCACAACTAAAACTCAACTACGTACAGATGGAAATAATCATGAAAAGAATGTTCATCAGTAATGAGTGTGCACAAATTCCTTTCCTTATCATTTTTCCTAAACAGTGGAACAACTGTTTATGTAAGTTTGCATGTTGTATTAGGTGTAATTCCTCTAGAAATGACTTAAAGTAATAGAGGGGCTGGCAACACCCACCAGTGCTTGAAACATTTATCTAGCATGGGCAAGGATCTAGGTTCAGTACCCCCTTCCCTGAGGAAAAAAGGCAGATTGGAGATTCTGTGTAGGTTACTTAAACTGTGTATTTGTGGGATTTTGGTATCTAATAAGGGGCCTAGAAACAAGCTGATGCAGGTACTGAGACTGAGACCGCTGCACGTGGCCATGGCATAGTACTGTTAGAAACTGTGTTTGAGACTTGTTTTAGACAAGTTCTAAATATATTGCTGTACATAATGGATTTGTTTGTTTGCTGGGTATTTAATTGAAGACATCCATACTTAGAGTCAAATAAGTCTCTCTCTCCCCCTTCCTGTCTTTCTGTCCATGTCTCTCTCTCTCTCTCTCTCTCTCTCTCTCTCTCTCACCTCTGCTTATGTGCCCTTATGTATTGCCCAAGGCGTGAGGGTAAGGAAGCATCCTCCACCTTACATAATTCACCACATGGCTACACCTTTTTTAAGAGAAGGAAAGTTGCAACATTATGTTATATAATTCAGTTTTAATACACAAACATTTTAAAACCAGATGGTAGGGGACTGGAGCTGTGACTCAGCAGTTAAGAGTACTTACTGTTCTTTCAGAAGACCCGAGTTCAGATCCCAGCACATACATTAAGTGACCCACAGCCACCTGTGTAGTGATCAACCAGGGAGCTCCTTCCCCTCTGGTCTCCACAGGCACCTGTGTACACACAGACACACATACAGACACAGGGCTAAAAATTACAAGATAAACCTTTACAACCAGAAGCTGGATTGAAACCTAGTTCACAGCTGGCTGTAGTAGCAGATTCCTGTAATCCTAGCACTTGGGAGGGGAAGAGTGCAGGATCAGGAATTCAAAGCCAGCCTTCACTACATGAGACCCTATCTCAAATCTCCCACTCTCTTCCCCCCAAATTCCTTGTTGAATAGTTAATATCGTGAGTTTCACAAACATTTTTGTGTAATTAGGTTACAGGATCAATACATAGCTTTGTGTCCATTTCCTCCAGAGAGGCTGAAACTAATAAAAACGATTATATTAATGCCTTATAGGAATTTTGCTTAGATTTTTTAAAAATAGAAATAATTTCTTCAAGCAGTTAAAAATAGGTCAGTATGTAGATTATAACCATGTACACGCCTATCTATCTGTAGAAGGCAGCAGATGCAGGAGTAGGAAGTTCCATCGAGACCTGCTATATCTTCCAATGTGAGAGTGGGTGTGAGCACACACATGCCACGGTGCACACATGGAGGTTAGAAACAAGTTGCAAGAATCAATTCTCTGCTTCCACATGTGGGCTCCAGGGATGTGACTCAGGTTGTCAGGCTTAGCAGCAGATGCTGTACCCACGGGGCTGTCTCACCTGCACCACAGTTTTTTTTGGTTTGGTTTGGTTTGGTTTGGTTTTGGTTTTCTGTTTGTTTGGTTTTGGTTTTTGGTTTTTTGAGACAGGGTTTCTCTGTGTAGCCTTAATATCCTGGACTTGCTTTGTAGACCAGGCTGGCCTCGAACTCATAGCGATCCACCTGTCTCTGCCTCCCAAGTGCTTGGATTAAAGGCGTGCGCCACCACTACCCAGCCACAGTTTTTAACAGAAAGTTTAAGTTTTAGAGTGTATTACTTGACTTTCTGAAAGAGTGTGTGTTTTTCTAAACTAGTGAGTTATCGTTGAATGGATTACATTTTTTCATTTTGTTTCTGTTAGAAAATCTGTATGAAAATAGTTTGCAACTTAATTACATTTGGCTACGGAAATTAAACCCAGAGAAGCAGTTCTAATTGTTTGACCAGGAAGCACTATTTTCTTCAGTCAGGATTCTGCATTCTATGCAGTGCACATAAACATGGCCCTTACAAAGTGCCGGCTGCTAACAGGATTGGAAATTAATACTAGTTTTTTGAGAGAAAGGCTTATTCTTAGCTTGAGCTATGATCTTAGTGTTTTGTGGAGAAGGGCCGACCAATATGGTGCAGGTCTGTGCTCACAGCATCTCTGGCCTTAGCGTGTTGGAAATGAGACGTCTGCCGCAGTGACCTTGCATCCTTGCTGTAGCCAGTCCTGGATCTTACTTCCATGTCATTGATGTCGTCCTTTCACCTTCAGAAGTAGCCCTAATTGGATAGTAGCTTTGCTTGGGTTCTGTGGCTGAGTTTTGTTTGTATTTTGAGACAGGATTTCACTGTGTCGCATAAGCTGGGCTGTGTGTGCCACCATGACCAGCTTTTGGACTTTGGGCTTGGGTATTGCCAGAGTGTTTAATGATAGTGGTTTCGGCCCATTAAAACCTCTTCTGCTGAGAGACAGCTCGGTAACCTTTGGAGAATCCAGGAGCCGATGCAGAGAGAAAAAGCAACAAATGAGGTGCATGGGTAATTATACTCTTCTTCCACGCCAGCAGTGGTGGCACGGACCAGAAGTCCACCCCAAGAATTTTAAAGAGACATTAAGAATTTCTTAGCTGGGCACAGTGGCATACATCTTTAATCCGAACACTCAGGGAGGCTGAGGCTGATGGATCTCTGAGTTCAAGGCCGGCCTGGCCTACAAAGTGAGTCCAGGACAGCCAGGGCTACACAGAGAAACCCTGTCTCGAAAATCTAAAAAACAAAAAGACAACTGCTTGTTGATGTGTTCTGTGAGCATAAGTATCGTTACCCTTATGTGCGGGAAGTTTTGTCTAGTTTTTCAGCACTGTGTTCCTGTCCCTTAGACATAATAGGTACAGAATAAACATTTTTTTAAAATAACAGAGTAACAGAGTCTCTGACTTACAAATTTTATGATCCAGTATAAAGTTTAATCATAAAGATGGTTATAATATAGATTGGTTGCAAAGTATTATGATGACTTGTTTGTGTGGTTTGGTTTTTCAAGATAAGGTTTCTTTGTGTAGCCTTAGCTGTCCTGAAACTCACTGTGTAGACCAGGCTGACCTTGAACTCATAGAGATTCCCCTGCCTCTGCCTCCCAAGTGCCGGATTAAAGGCGCGCGCCACCATCATCAGGCATATGGTGATTTTAAGACAGAGGATGGGACTGATCGTGCATGCCTGTCGTCCGAGCAGCTGGGAGGCAGAGGAACAAGGATCTAGAATTCAAGGCTAACCGCAGCCTCTTGACTCTTGAGGAACAAACAGGTATAGTGAGGACGCTGGAGGTCTGAGTTCTACTGTTCCTGTTTTAATTTTGCAGGCTGGACTACTTGAAGAGCATTTGGTGACTTAAAACAAAAGTTTCACTTACATAGAGTCACCAAGCATAGCCCTTTACCTCTGAAGTATAGGACAGAAATCGAGGCAACACCAAGAAGAATTTAGCAGAGCAACCAAGGGATAGCAGGATCCTCGACTAATGGTCATTTTGTCTGTGTCTGGTCTGCCTTGTCTGTTCATTCAGCCAACAGCTGTTATGTGCTGACTCTGGTTTCTGTGAATATAGGTTTTAACAGGAAATTTATTGTGTCCTAAACACTTTACTCCTATCTTCATTTTAAGATGAAGATACTTGGGTCTGGAGAGATGGCTCAGTGGTTAAGAGCACTGGCTGTTCTTGCAGAAGACCCAGGCTTGATCTCTAGCATCACATGACAACTCACAAGTGTCTGCTAACTCCATTTCCAGTGGGTCCAGTGTCATCTTCTGGCCTCCCCGGGCACCAGTACACATGTTGTACATATACATGTACATATATTTTTTAAGTTAAAAAGAAATAAGATAGCAGGCTGGAGAGATGGCTCAGAGGTTAAGAACACTGACTGTGCTTCCAGAGGTCCTGAGTTCAATTCCCAGAAACCACATGGTGTCTCACAACCATCTACAATGAGATCTCGTGTCCTCTTCTGGTGTGTAGGTGTATATGCAGGCAGAGCACTGTATTTAAAAAATGAATGAAAGAAAGAAAGAGCTAATGGATGTGAAAGGATATGCCAAAGGAAAATAGACAAGTGATCTATTTAAAGACTTTAAAGAGGGAGAGGAGAGCTGGTATTGCTTCAGACAGGAAAAACAGATGTCTCAGATCCTCATTAGAGGATAGGAAGAGTTTGGATAAGTGAAGAGGGTGGAGTAACAGAAGCAAACTTTGGTCTTTGACTAGAGATTAGCATGCAGTTTCATCATAATGTAGACTGCAGTAAATGCTATCAAGTCTATTGGACAGAATGACATTGTAAACTAAATTATCCGGACACAAAAGTAAAATTTCAGACCTGTTGTTAGCTCAGACTAATTTGAGGTCTTTTTTTGCTTTGGGAGAATGGGTTTATACTTGTTAACTGTGGTCTGGTCTGGGCCTAGGGTGAATGTTTCCAGGTTCTTATTCTCCTTCTAAAGAACTGAAAATAAGGGCTCACACTGATGAGCAGACAAGGCAAGAGTACTTGGAGTGGGAGTACAGTGATAATACAGATGAGAGAGGCACATACAACAGGCCATATACAGGAACCTTCTCAAGGCCACACAGATGGCCCAGCCCCTTTTCATTGGGTTGCTAAGGGGTGTGGGTTGGGTGGTTCTCTTGATTTATAGATTAAAGGTACACAGTTTGCCTTACTTGCGTGCACTCAGATTAGCCTTTCCATTCTTCATACCCAGATACATTGAAAATATATCTGAATAGGAATTGTCTACTTTTGATTGTTGTTAAGGGTAGAGATACTTGCACTGTTGTTCAAAGAGATGTGTATACGTAGTCCTATTCAGGAACAAGGCTGAGAGAGTTCTGATGTAGCTGGGGATTGTGTTTGGAGATGGGGCTGTGGGCATAGTCTGTACAGATGAGAGAGTTCAGGTTAGAAGAGGGAGGAGGCATATTTATGACCAAAACCAAACATGGTACCAAGTTACTCAACTATTCCCTACACTTGCCTTCCTCATTTCTGTTGTATTGGGAGAAAAACTAATGTATTCTGCAGTTTGTTGACTGATACGCATTGAGATAATTGAAGTTACCGGCTTTCTGTAAATGAAAACTATAGAGCAATAAAATGCTCCCAGTGTAGATAGAAGCTCATCTAAAAAAACAAAAACAAACAAACAAACAACCCACCGGTTTTTAGGTGGTTAGATTTTAAAACAGATCTCATGTGGCTCAAGCTAGCCTCAGACATGATCTGTAGCCTCCACTTCTCAGTTGCTGGGATACAGGCATGCCCTCCCACTCTGCAGTGCTGGGATCAAACTCACGGCTTCTTGTAAACTAGACAAGCATTCTGCCTAGCTGTGTCTACAGCTCTTAAATTTGTTGTATTTGTTTAAAAAACAAAACAAAACTTACAGTTTCTGTGGCTTCTCAGATTGATTGGTTTTTTTGGTTTGTTCTTGGTTTTCTGTTTTGGTTTGGTTTTTTGTTTTTCTAGACAGGGTTCCTCTGTGCTGGACTTACTTTATAGACCATATTTGCCCTCAACTTATGGTGATCCTCTTGCCTCTGCCTCCCTGAGCACTGGCATCACAGACCTGCTCCACCAAGCCCAGCTTTGGTTGGTTGGGTTTTTGAGAAAGGGTCTCAGTCTAGCCCAGGTTGTCCTAGAACTTCTTCTATGACCCAGGCTGACCTCAGTTTTTCTTGGCTCTCGGCCTCTGGGATTTGTATGCATATGTGTTAGGTTTTGATGGTCGCTATTAGTGATCATCAGGCTCCACCATCCACAGCTGACGGACATAGAGCTGCTTCTGTCTTCAAAGCTGAAGTTTAAAATAACACCTCTTTGTTTGGGATGCTTTTCTTGTTTTGTTTTTATTTTATTTTGATTCTGATCCTCCTGACTCCACCTCCCAAATGATGAAATTTTGTGCAGTGCCAGAGACTGAACCCAGAGTGTTGTGCAGCCGAGTGAGCATTTTAGCAACTGGGCCCACCCCAGCCCTCTTGTCTTATGACATATATGCTTGTAGTCGTAGTGACAGACTCAGCCAACAGTCTCCTGGACAATAACAAACTACAGATGGCAGCTTTCCACCTTGCTTGCTGTTTTTCTGGTGGTGGAATTGATTTTTAGTCAGTTTTTTTTCCAATTATTTATTTTTAAAGGGTACATGTGTATCTACATGTGGTCAGAGGTGCCCAGTCCTTCTGGGGCTGGGGGTCCAGTAGCGAGCCACCTGCTGCGGGCACTGGGAACTGAACTTGAGTTCTATACAAGAGCAGTGTGTGTTCTTAGGCAACAAGCCGTCTCTCAGGCCGCCATGATTTTTAAGTCATTTTTAAAAATTGAAATTGAGGTAGTTTTAATTTTTAACATTCTATACAATAAATTAGTTGGCTTTAAGGGGGAAAGGAATTCGCCTTTGCCTGGAAAAGGGATGCCATTTAAACACTTGAACAGAATGACCTTTTATCCCATTGATTTCTGTAGCGAGGCGCGGGCATGCTTCAGAAAAGGTCAGTGGTTTAATTGAAGCTCACACCAATTGTTCTCTGCCTGCAAAGGCACCGGGCCTTTTTTTTTTTTTTTTTTTTTTTTTTTCTCTCTTTCAGGGATGATGATGAGATTTAGTGCTGACCATTTGTTAAAAGAGAGCATAGCTTGCTAGCTCTGGCATGTTGCTGGGTTTTTGGTTTTTTTGTTTTTTGTTTTTCTTCAGAAAGCATTATTTGAAATGACAACATCCACAAACCAGAGTCTCCTTGTCCATATATTTAATGCTTTCACTTTCATTTCAGATGAAATCTAGATTGAAATCTCTTTTTCTGTGGACTTGATTTGAAAAGGAGGGGGAAGTAAAGAAAGAATTCATTAAGTCTCATGTATTTATAGCTGGAATTTTCTTTCAACTAGGAATGGCAGGAGTTTAGAATTCCTTTTTGAAATTGATTAGAGCATGCTTTAACTGTGATTATTGTATAAGAGAATCTGGCTGGAGGGGTTAATAAACTATAGTATGCAAATCAAGAATTTACTGTGTCCTTTAGAAAAGTCGCTTCACTTGTATTTGTTTCAACATGTATCGCATTGACATAAAGACTATTTAAAGGTGCTTGTGTGCCGGGCGTGGTGGCGCACGCCTTTAATCCCAGCACTTGGGAGGCAGAGGCAGGCGGATCACTGTGAGTTCGAGGCCAGCCTGGTCTACAAAGTGAGTCCAGGACAGCCAAGGCTACACAGAGAAACCCTGTCTCAAAAAACCAAAAAAAGAAAAAATAAATAAAGGTGCTTGTGCCAGGCTTGACAACTTCAGCCTGATCCCCAGAGCCCCTATAGTGGAAAGAGAGAACTGACTCCCCAAAATTGTCCTCACTGATATAGGCAAGCTGTGGTGCGTGAACTCATACACAGCCACACATTCTTACAAAATGACCTATTAAAAACATTTAAAACTGGGTTTAATCACAGCACCTAGGAGCCAGAAACAGGCAGATCAGATCTGTGTGAGTTTAGAGGAAGACTTTTTTTTAAAGGCAGAATTGGCCCCCCTCTCCCCCCCACCCCCGTTTTTTTGAGGCAGGGTTTCTCTGTGTAGTGTTGGCTGTCCTGGAGTAGCTTTGTAGACCAGGCTGGCCTCAAACTTGCAGTGATCCACCTGCTTCTGCCTCCCGAGTGCTGGGACTAAAGGCTGCGCCACCACCGCCCAGCTGAAGGCAGAATTTTTTATGTATTCCAGGCTAGCCTCAAACTTGGAGGTTTTCCTGCCTCAGCCTCCTCAGTTCTGGCAATGTATATATGACTGCTATGAAGAATCATTTGAAAGGAAGAAAAAATTATTGTAGACTCTCATAGTATGAAGCCTACTTAATATTTAACATTCTAAGATCTCTTTTAAAATTTGTTTTAGTGTTGGTTTATGCCCATTACAATTTGGAAATAGATTGATCTGTTTCCATTATTTAATATCAATAAATAAGAGGGTTGCACACACCTTTAATCCTAGCACTGGGGTGGGGGCAGAGGCAGGCAGATCTCTGTGAGTTTGAGGCCAGCCTGGTCTACAAAGTGAGCCCAGAACAGCCAAGGGTACACAGAGAAACCCTATCTAGAAAAACAAAACAAACAGAAACTCAGTAAAAAGTGATTGGGATTAAGGTTAGCTCTTCATAGCTTTCTTCTTCACATTCATTCTACAGGAAATAGTTTGATCCAATGGGTTCTCCACTTTCTCAATCTCACTCTCAGTTTTGTTCTATAAAAGTATCTTTGTATGTAACACTGTGTAACTCAGTCAGGTAGGAAAGCCAGCGTGCTCTACTTTTGAATTCTAGATAATGAGTTTTTTTAATCCAACAGGTATTTAAAAAAATTTTTTTAATGGAGCTTCACTGTGTAGCCCTAACTGGCCCGGAACTCAATAAGTAGACCAGACTGGCTTCAGACTCAGGTCCACCTGCTGCTGCCTCCCAAATGGTGGGTTAAGGGCGTGCACCGCCATGCCCAGCTAGGCCAACTGTGTGGACTATATCACAACTTCTTACGCGCTCAACTTGAACTGCTTCAGTGGCTAGCCCTGTTAAAGGGTTTGAGTAGCCTTGTTTTATTTGGACATATTTGTATAACATTGTAACAAATGTAGGAGAAGCAGTTCTAATCATTTATAAACTTACATACTTCTCTTTCTCTTGTGTTACAATAAATTGTTTTGTTCCCTTTTGGGGTTTTGTTGTTGTTATTGTTGTTTTCTTTAATTCTCTATGTGTGTTGTTAGTGCATGTGGAAGCCAGGAGTTAATGTCAGTCAGGGGTTTTGTTTTGGTTTGTTTTGGGGGGGTGTTGTTCTTTGTGTGTGTGTGTTTCTGTTTTGTTTTGTTTGGCTTTTTGAGACAGGATGTCTCTTGTGTATCCTTGGCTGTTCTGGAACTTGCCTTGTAGACCAGGCTGGCCTCAAACTCACAGAGGCCCTCCTGCCCCATCTCCTGAGTTCTGGGATTAAAGGCATGTGCCACTGTGCCCCGCTCCCCCTAGTTTTAAAGATTTCTTTATTTGTTATTTCTACAGTATTCTGCCTGCATGTGTGTCACTCACCCGTTAAAAGGCTAGGCTCACAATCCACCTAGTTTTTTAAAGACCAAGTATCTCACTGCATCTGGAACTCACTGACTAACAGCACATCCCAGGGAGCCTCCTGTGTCTGCGTTCATGCCACGATGCGTGGCCTTTCTGTAGCTGGGGACTGAACTCAGGCCCCTGTGCATACACATCAGGCGCCAGCCACCCCCTCCCTGCCCTGGGGCAGTTTTATCTTTTCTCTTTATTCTAAGATGGGCTGGAAGACTAGACTTGGGAATATGAACTTTTCTTTTCCATCCCTATTTCTTACAATATTCCTTTTTTTTTTTTTTAAAGACAAGGTCTCGCTGCGTAACCCAGGCTTGCCGTGAACTCATGGCAGTCCTCCTCCTTCTCCCACCTCCCTAATACATGTCTTCATGAGTGGCCAGAGTATTCTGATACCAGGCTTTCCGGTCAGGTGGCTCCCTTTCTTGTGAGCACACAGGCGTGGTGGCTTCTCTAGTAGGTGTTCTTGGTATTAGAATATTAACTGCTTCCGAGTCCCTTCCTTTCCCGCTACCTGCCACTCTGCCTTCCCTTGTCAGTTCTAGCACTTGACAGTAGATGTCTGGGTTTAGTAACTATCATATTATAAAACAGGAACAAGAGGTGGGTGTCAGCGTGTCTTGGATCCCAGCACTTGGGAGACGACACAGGCAGGAGGATCAAGATCAGGAGGCCAGGTTGAGTTTCATGAAACCCTGTCTCAGCACCCCCAAAAAATATGTGTGTGTGTAAAACAGGGATAAAACCGCCATCCTGCGTTTATTTCAAAATCCTTATGATTAATTCAGAATCATGCTAGTCTGAGGTCAAAGAAGGAAAGTCTACTATAGTGACAGAAACTATGACATTCTGAAGTTGACTCCTAAGTTTGAATACATTAGCTTTACCTCCTTCTACTAGTGTGATCTTGGGCATGTTTCATAATCTTTCGGTGCCTAGGATTCCTCATTAGTAAAATTTAAATAGTAGTGGCACCAGCCTCATTTGTTTTTCAAGATTAAAATGAGACGATAGGCAGGAGAAGATTTGGAAGTGGCAGTGAGTGCTGGGGCAGCGTGAGGAAGGCCCATAGCGCTGTGGCAGTGAGTGCTGGGACAGCGTGAGGAAGGCCCATAGCGCTGTGGCAGTGAGTGCTGGGGCAGCGTGAGGAAGGCCCATAGCGCTGTGGCAGTGAGTGCTGGGGCAGCGTGAGGAAGGCCCATAGCGCTGTGGCAGTGAGTGCTGGGACAGCGTGAGGAAGGCCCATAGCGCTGTGGCAGTGAGTGCTGGGGCAGCGTGAGGAAGGCCCATAGCGCTGTGGCAGTGAGTGCTGGGACAGTGTGAGGAAGGCCCATAGCGCTGGAACTCAGTGAAACTTCAGGAACGTAGTGGTAAGCCTTTAGGTGTCTGGCATTGACATAAGCAATTGGACCTCCTTCCCACCCCCCTGGTTTTTCAAGACAAGGTCTCTTTGTGTAGCCTTGACTGTCCTGGACTCACTTATGGACCAGGCTGGCCCTGAACTCACAGCAATCTGCCTCCTGAGTGCTGGGATTAAAGGCGTGTGTTACCATGCCCAGCTTCCTTTTTTAAGAACATTCTTGTGTTCTGGTCATACTTACCTGCTATTCCTCCCAGCCACACACCCCACCTTCCTACTGCTTCACAATTCTGTGTCCTCTGGCTGTTTTGTTTTAAAGACTTATTTATTTTATGTATAAGAATGCTTTGTTTGCATGTATAGCTACACACCAAAATTGGTCACATACAGTTTTAGACGGTTGTGAGCTGCCATGTGGGTTCTGGGAATTGAACTCTGGACCTCTGGAAGGACACCCAGTGTTCTTAACCACTAAGCCATCTCTCCAGCCCCTTGTTTGGTTTATTACTGACCCATGGAGTCCAGTTTATGCTGCCCATACATACATAATGGGTTTGGGGCCACCCATTGGTGTTCAGTCTGCTCGACAGAAGCCACACCCTTAAGCCATGGACTGTAAATAACTCCCCCGTCCTACTGGGAAGGTGACTGGCTTGATCTTGTGTGGGTCTTGTGCAGGCAGCCACAGCTGCTGTGGATTCATGGGTGCCAGATGGGCTTTCCCAAATGTCTGGAAATAGCCTGCTGTGGATATAATGGGGAAGGTTTTTAAGTTTTACTTTTTAAAGAGTTTGTTGTTGTTGTTGTTCTTGTTCTTGTTCTTGTTCTTGTTGTTGTGTGTATGTGTCTCCATGTGTGGGCCCATAGAGGCTGCCCTGAAACTGAACATAGGTATTGGGAACTAAACTCAATCATCTAGGATAGCAGCAATTGCTCTTAATCTCCGCTATCTTTCTAGCTCTGAGTTTTGTGGTTTCTTTTTTTTTTTTTTTCTCCTTTCTTTTTTAAATTAATCTGTATACGTGTTGTGTGTATACAGGGAGGGTATGTTCATGTAAGTGCAGATGCCCATGGAGGCCAAAAAAGGCACTGGATACCCTGAAGTGGTTGTCAGCTGCCCAGTATGGTTGCTGGAGAATTTAAAAAAAAAAAAAAGCTGTTTATTTTTTATTTTGTGTGCATTGATGTTTTGCCTGCATGTGTATCTGTGAGGGTGCTGGGTCCTCTGGAGCTGGAGTTACAGACATGTGAGCTGCCATGTGGGTGATGGGAAGTGAACTCAGGTCCTCTGGAAGAGCAGCCAGTGCTCTTCACCGCTGAGCATCTCTCCAGTTGGGTTGGGGAGATGGCTCAGCAGTGAAGAACACTGGCTGCTCTTCTAGAGGACCCAGGTTTGATTCTGTAACACCAGTCCCAGGGGATCCAACCCCCTCTCTCTGTTGTCTGTGGGCATCAAGCTTTCATGTGGTTCATGGACCTACATGCAGGCAAAACACCCATACTCATAAGTAAAATTTGTTTGTTTGTTTGTTTGTTTGTTTTTAGAAGAATTTAAAAGTGTTAGCTCTTAAAATGGAATAGACTGGCTCTAGTACCGGTGTTCTTTTAACTGGGAGGTATGGTAGCCCTTCTGCGGTCCAGGCCGGATCCTCACTGGACCTTTCTTCCTGCTTCTCCCATCACTAAGTAGATCCATGGCATAAATTGCTCTTGAACCTGAAATCTTAAGAACCTCCTCCCTGTAACAGTTGTCACATCTTCAGGGCCCTTGCCAGCTCTTCTTGTCTACACGGGTTATCCAGGCTTTAGTCTATGACTGAATCCTAAGGTTATTTTTTAAAGAAGTCATTTAAAAGTTCCGACCCAGTTGGAGTTTTTTCCTTCTCTCGATAGTTGGAACAACATATTCACACCAGCTCTTTGAACCGCCTAGGTTCCAGGTGAAGGTGGGGGAGGGGCAGCCCCTGTCTAGTCTTTTCACCTCTCTGTGAAATACAAATGTCTCTCTAAAACTCCCCAGCTGGTCTGAAGGATCAAATCTACAAAGGCACACCTAATTTGAGCCTCTGAGAACCCTATTATCATTTCCCACACTGCTTAGCCTTCTGCTTAACCTTTGATTGTGAGCTGCCTGCCGGACTTAATTCAGGTGTGAGGGTTTAAGGAAACTCTCGGGACTGTATTTATTTCATCTCTTCTGTCAGATCCCACTGTTGTGACTCCATTTCTGGGTTTTTGTTTTTTTTTTTTAAGGTTGCTAGATACCAGGATGTGTGTGCTGCGTGGGTACCTAGAGGTTTCAGGAGTCACTATAAATACATCAGATTCACCTTAATTGGAGGATATGGGGAATCAGTGGGGCGCTTAGCTACTTCACAGACCAGCTGTGTCTCCTGCTAGCAACTCAATTTGAGAGCAGTACCTCAGGAAACTTAATAGACCTAACACACTAGCATGAGTCTGTATTTTATCAGCATCCTCTTTATTTCTAAGCCACTGGTTCTAATGCTTTCCTCTATGCGTGTTGTTAAATATTAATACCCCTGGATCACATAATTGGCCATAGGTCTAATGTTACATATCTAATTGGAACTCTTTTCCTCTTAGTGATACTTACTTGAGGCAGGAAAACCAGATGGTAGAAAATAGCATCAGGTGATGCTGGGCCTGGTGGTGAGGCTGAGGTAGAAACTTCAAGGCCTACCTGGACTACAAAGTAAGTTCAGGGCCAGCTATTTTTACTACTTTTATCTGCATGGGGGAGGGGTGCTCACACAGATGCCAAAGAACAACTTGCAGGAATTAGTTGGTCTGGCCTGGCAGCAGGCACCTTTGCCCACTGCACCTCTCTGCCGACTCTGGGCTTGGTCTTGGATGTGTACAGTGTTCAACTGCAAGATGCTAACCTATAGCTGGCTGTTATCACTCTTGAGCCCAGGAGTGCAGAACCCTTTGCCAGTGCCAAGAATCCACATGGCAAGTTCCCTGAGTTCTCACAGAGATTAGATCTTATTAGAATTGATCTCTTTTTTAGTTTTCAGTTTATGTGAAACCAACTGTGTAGGCCTACTTAAAGTGACACATCCTGTAGAAAACATTTTTCTAGCACAAGAGCTTTTTGTCCATATGTGACTAAATTCTAAAAGAATGGTGAACATAATATTTTCCAGTACTAGAAAAAGTCACATAAAACTACATTAATACGTGAACAGTGAGGGGCTGGAGAGATGGCTCAGCGGTTAAGAGCACTTCTGCTCTTCCAGAAGACCCAGGATCAATTCCCAGCAACCACATGGTGGCTTACTATACAGATCTATAATGTGATCTGATGCCCTCTTTGGCATGAAGATGTGCATGTAGATAGAGCACTCATATACGTAAAAAATAAATCTTTTTCTAAAAGGAAAAGAAAATCCAAAAAAAGTACTTTAAAAAAATATGTGAGCTTACCTCTTGCACGTCTTACCCATCTCTCCCTGTCTCTGTCTGTCTAGCTGTCTGTCTGTCTCTCTCTCTCTGTCTCTTTCTCTCTGTCTCTCTCTTTCTCTTTCTCTCTCATGGTATCCCTCCCTCCCTTCTTTCCCCATGCTCATACAATAAACCTTATATAATATTTTTAAAAATATGTGAACAGTGGGAGCTAGAGAGGTGAGCCATCTCAGTAGTTAATACTGAAAAAAAAAAAAAAGAGTATCTACTGCAGAGTGAGTTCTGAGACAACCAGGGCTACACACAGAGAAACCTTGCCCTGAAAATGGGGGGGGGGGGGGTGTTACCTAGTGTTCTTCCAGAGGGCCCAGGTTCAATTCCCACCTCCTACATGGTGGCTTACAGCCATATGTAACCCAGGTCCCAGGGGATCTGGCACCCTCTTCTGGCTTCCTTGGGCATCACGTGTAGGCAAAATATCCATACACATAAAAAATAAAATAACTAAAAAATAAAAAGTGCACTGCAAAGCCAAAAAGTTAAAAATTGTGAGTGATTTGCCAGGAGAGGGCACATTTATAATCTCAGCATTTGGGAGGCTAAGACAAAAAGGCCAGCCTGGGCTAAACTGATGCCTCCCTTACTAAAGAATGAATACTTTTCCTTCTTCAGCAGTGATGTTCTTTTGAAATTGACTGGTTTTTCATTTTTAAATCACCTGGCTTAAAATGTGTCATCAGTTCAGTTTCCTTTTTTCACTTGTGCTCTTTTACTTCACCTGCAGTCTTTTCCTACTGCCCCCCCCCCCCATACACACCTGATGAGAGACTGACAGACAAATAAGACCACAGACATATTTTTTTTCAAGTAGTCCTGAGTTCATATTCTGATCCCCTGCCCAGCTTGCTGACCTCTGACCTTGAGAAGGTTGCTGGATGTTTTTCCGGGTGACAGTGAAGATAACAGTCTTCTTACAGGTGGATGAATTATGTATGTAGAACATCTGGCACTGGTACTTAAGAAAACTCCACCCTCCCCCTCTCTGTAAAGGTGATGATGATGACTGCCACCTCGTTCCCTTGCCCTTTGTGACAGACACTGTGATTCTAAGCCCAGTTGCCTAATCCTGGCAAGGACATCATTTTGCCTATTTTATAAGCACCAAAATGTGAAAAGTTACATAACTTGCCCATGTTACCAAGCTGGTAAATGGCAGAGGCAGGATTGTAACCCTGACCATTTTGGTTGCACATCACACCACCTTCCCACCGGCTCAATCTGTTTAGCTTCTCATTTTTAAAGATCAGTTTCCAGGCCTTTTCCCTTCTGAAGTGTAATTATTTTGTTCTTAGCTTGTCGTGTGGTTTTATATTTCTGGGGCTTGCTTCATTTTTTTCACAGACAGGGTATAGTTGAGAACAAGGGCTGGGCTTTAGTGCTAGAGGTCTGCTTCGAGCTAGGTGTGACCGTTGACTAGTTCATGGACCCTCCTGGCCCCCCTGCTCCTCTATGTAATGATTGTGGTAGTAGGACTGGCTTCTGGGAGTTAGTGGGAATAGACAACGCAAAATAAATTTAGGTGCATAACAAAATGTCAAGTATATAGCAACTGTTTTTCCTTTTTGGTCAAGCATCTGTGTCCATGTGCAGAAAAATCCTGTTTCCTTGTTCTTGTTGCTTCATTTTATGTATCAATGTCTGTTTCTCTTCAGTCCCTTGAGACTGTTTGCTTTGCATTCGTCCATCTTTTTTCTCTGTCCTGTCATTGAGCTAGCATGCTCTCTAGACCCACTTGGTACCCAGTCAGTATTTATTGATGCTAATGATGATGGTTAAACAAAGATGCTCTTGGCATCAGTCCTGCAGCCTCTGAGACTGCTTGAGTAATCATGATTTCCTAAAAACAGAAAAGTACTCACTCTTCTTACTCTTAATAGAAGGTCAGAATTTGATGTCAGCATTTGTTTGTAAAGCAACTGTATCACCTTTTTCCCCCCAGAATTATCTTTGACAGTTGGGGCAGTCAGGATTTCTGGCATGAAGCTGATTATCTTGCATTCTTAAATTACTTCCTAAAGTAGATGTAGCATCCTAGAGATGGGTTAAATAAATATTGATCAAAGTTCAGATTTGTTTTAATTGCAGCAAGGGTTAGGGAAGGCTTAGCGTTGAGGTGTTTGCCGTTGGCTGCCAGGCTCTACATTCTTTTTCTAATCTTCGCATACTCTTTCCTACTTAAGAGAAAATTATACAGACCTGTTTCATTCTCAGCACCCCTCTTTTTTCCTCACCCTCTCTGTCCCAACTCTTTTTTTTTTTTTTTTGACCCCCAGCTTGATCCTCTGATTTTGTCCTGAGCAGCCTTTGTAGGAGTCTGGCAGGTCACTGGGCACTCACAGCTCAACTGCTCACACACACACACACACACACACACACACGTGTGTGTGTGTGTGTGTGTGTGTGTGTGTGTGTGTCTCGCGCATTATTCTAAGGAATGTCTTGTTGTGGGGTTGGGTTTACCTATTACTCCTGATCTGTTTACATGATTTTTAAAGATGCTTCTTACTTAATCCTATGCAGCCTTTTATGTCTGTGTAGGAGCACACGCACATAGGCGCCGTTGCACACCCACATAGGCGCCGTTGCCTGTGGAGGTCAGAAGATTTGGGCAACAGATTCCCTAGAGCTGGAGTTGGAGGTGACTGTGAGCTGCTCAACATGGGTGCCGGGAGCAGAGCTCAAGTCATCTACAAGAGCCCTCTCTCCAGCCCTGTAATTTTCACGCCAAGATTATTTTCAGTAAAGGGATTTTTTAGAAGTTATATGTAAATGTCTTTTGCAGAGAAATACAAGATTGTGGCTGAAAAGGAAAGTTAATACCCTATATGTGACATTTCATTTGATAGAAAGGAAAGGTTGCTACCTGCTGTTTCCTTTTTCTCTTTACTTCTTTCTGTTTGATGGAGGGCTTGGGTTTGGGTCCTGAAGATTGAACTTGCTTGCGCTCTTCTACTGAGCTATATTCCCAGCTCTTTCTGCTTTGAGCTAGAGCCTCAAAGTTGGTCCTGCTGCATCAGCCTGCCTCCTGACTAGCTAATGGCATCACTGCACAATATCCTCAGCTCAAAGAGTTAACAGTGGTAATCAACCTTTTCTGTCCCCTGCCACTGCTGGGCAGGCAGTTCTTTACTAAGGTAAATCCCTAGTCCTGCTTTGATTTTTTTTTTTTTTTTTTTTTTTTTTTTTTTTTTGAGACAAGGTTTCTCTGTGTAGCCTTTGCTGTCCCTGGGCTCACTTTGTAGACCAGGCTGGCCTTGAACTCAAAGCAATCCGCCTGCTTCTGCCTCCCGAGTGCTGGGATTAAAGGCATGCGCCACCACCGCCTGGCTCAACTTTGCTTTCTTATCAAAGGCTTGACTTATACTTCTAATAATATAATTTATCATTTTGGTTCTGCTTTTCTATTAAGGGCTAATAGCCAACCCTTCTATCTTACCACAGTGCAAAAATTACCCTGGAATACCTTGTCTTTTTTATATATACATGAACACACATATGTGGGGGAGAGGAGCACACTCATCTTCGGTTTCTGTCAAAAGTAATAGTCTAGGTAGTGATTTAAATAACCACATATGATTCATGTCATATGAATGGAGAGAAAATGTTGCTTGAATTGTCAGAGTTAGTTTTATAATTTGACTAATAGGACAAAATGAATAAGGCTGGAGACACTGGATACTCAGGAGGTAGAAGTGGGCAAGGAAACAGTGAAGCAGACCTGTTTCCTGAGATCCTCTTTAACCTTTGCTCGTTGTCAGTTCCTGGCAGGAGGGTGGCATCGTTTGACTTACAGCCTGATGTGCATCACTGAAAAGACTTAAGCATCATTAGAGCAGATTGAAACTCAGTATTGTGTCAGGCATCTTAACCTCCCAGCCTCGGTATATTATACTTGTAAATAGAAATAGTTGCAAATGAGATACAAATGAAATGACACAGGTGAATATAAGTTTTACATTTTTAAAAAAGAAAAAAAAAACTTTTGTTTTCTTATCATAACCTGTAACTAAAAGTACAGAATTCAGCTGTGCCTTATTTCAAAGTAGTCTGCAGTCTGGGTTGGTTTTTGTTTTCAATCTGACATAGGTTCGTTAAGAAGAAGGAACCTTAATTGAGGAAACGCCTCCATAAGGTTGGCCTGTAGGCCAGCCTGTGGGGGGTGTTTTTCTCAACTGATGGTTGATGTGGAAGGGCCCAACCCATTTGGGGCTGGTGATAAGAAAACAAGCCAGTAAGCAGCATTTCTTCATAGCCTCTGCATCCCTTCCTGCTTTGAGCTCCTGCCCTGACTTCCCTGCATGGTGCACTGTAAGCTGTAGGACGCCCCAAGTTGCTTGTGGTTATGGACTTTTATCACAGCAATAGAAAGCAGACATTTGCTTGGTGGTGTTTGGGTAACAACATGAGGTTGTAGGTGTATAAAGCAAGCTCCTACGGGAAGTAGTTTGCCTAGCAGTCAGGAAGTCTCAGACCATGGGCTGAAGCCATGGCCCAATAGTTTAGATATTTCTCTTCCCAAGAACTTGAGTTCAATTCCCAGTCCAGGCAGCTCACCAGCCACCTGTAACTCCAGCTCCAGGGGCATCACATATCTCTGACCCCTGCTGCGACTCATATGCTCCTACTACCACCGCCTTGCTTGTAAAAATATGTGATAATAAGAATAACAATAACAAAAATAAATCTTTAAAAAGCAGAAAGAGCTGTAAGGTAGTCTTGGCTTTTTCTGGTCTGGAAACGTGACCTTGGGTAACTCATATAAACTCTCTAGCCTGGGTTTGTGTGTCTACTAAGTAACATCCTCTGGTAACCAGCGCTTGAGAAAGCAGTAAAGAAGCTTGAGAGGTTAACTTTTAAAAAGGAATCAACTCCTTAAAGCACGCAGAGTCACTGGCTGAGCTGAGTCACACGCAGAGCCTGAGCTGCAGCGCCTGCTCCAAAGCCCTGACTATCACTGTTCATTTGCATCATTCGTGTTTCTAAAGCAAATCAGTACATTTTGAAATTCATATCTCATGGAGCTACTTAACTAATTGCCGCAATCAGCAGCAATTTATTTTACAGCAGGGCTGTTCAAATCACTCTGAGGTTGGCGCACCATGCACAGTGTGTTTTTAATGATCTTATTTTTTAATGACAAGTTTTTATCTAGGAAATGGTTAATCTGCTAATATTCCCCTGGAAGTCTAAGCTCTGGTTCTATGGGTCATCTTCTCCCGATGATAACTTAAAAAGACCATAGCGAAGTCATTGACCTAGTAGGTACACCAGCTGTTAGAGAGGCTGTCCCATTTAAAAAGACCAGGAGAGGGTAATAGCACCCTGTTTTTACTCTTGTGTGGAGACCCTCATTAAATTACTCAAACAATAATCAGATAGATGCTGTTCAAGTTAATGACACCTCTGAGGCCCTGTCAAGAGAGCTTTATTTAATGTGCAACAGACCTGGAGTGATGCAGGTGCCTTTTCAGGCCCTCATTTAATTTAAGCTCCTTTAGTTGGCATGGCAACTAGTTTAGACATCTGGGAAACATTATGCTGGGGATTGAGACTTCAGAGGATTTTGCTAGAGCAAAGCAGAAACCTTATCATAACTCAGTATGTGTTACCTCTGGATTTTTGCAGATACAGTGCTAAATTTTCAAATTCAGGAATTGTGTTTTCCAAGAAAAATTTTAAATGTCCTGGCGGTTGGGTTGCTTTTTAAAGAACGCTCCATTCATGTACTGAAGACACGTTTCTCTTTAGAGTGTACTATGCTAAACGTAAAGCATGAAAAACTCATTTTCTGCTGTTTTAATAATTAAAAAAACAACCCTCATCTGCCGGGTGTGGTGGCGCACGCCTTTAATCCCAGCACTTGGGAGGCAGAGGCAGGTGGATCGATGTGAGTTCGAGGCCAGCCTGGTCTGCAGAGTGAATCCAGGACAGCCAAGGCTACACAGAGAAACCATGTCTGGAAAAACAAAAACAAACAACAAACCAACCAACAACAACAACAACAACCCCTCATCTTAAACTTTTCAGTGTTGTAAGGGAGTGAGGACATTTCTCCACAAAGGTGAGCAGACAAGTGTTGAAGTGGACAGGAGCTCTGTGTTGTTTTGCCTAGATTTCTACTTAGCTAGAATTTATCCAGCCTGTCATTGTCTTAGGAACAAGACATTCATTTTAATTTCTCCTTAAACATCTTCCTAGAAGCTTGGCTGGAAGGGCTTTCAAGTTCCTGGGTCCTGGAGACAAGGCCGTGGTGATGGAGCAACTTGGGCTCAGCAGAAGAAATGCCCGCTGGTTTATGCTGTGTGAGGGCTGTGCATGTGAATTTGTGGTCTTGGTTTGGAAGACCTGACTTGTTTAAAGCCATCCTTTTTTTAGCAGCGTGGAATCTTGTTGCCAAACAGTATTCCGGTTTATCCAAATCTATTAGGTGTGAGCTTCATCTCGACTTGGTGTCTGTAATGCTGAATGAAATGTCATTATTTCTTTCAGAAAGGAGTATTTAGTTATAAGGAATTGTTGTGGCTGGAGAGATAGCTCAGCGTGAGTGCTTCCTGCTCTCCAGGAGCGCCTGTGTTCACACCAGCTGGAACTCCAGCCCTGGATCAGATGCCCCCTTCTGCCTTCCATGAGCACCTGCACACACCTGCCATTACTTCACACCAACACACAGAACTGATCCTGGCCCTTTCTCTCCTTCCTTGGAAAAGACAGTCACTGTTAGAAGAAAGCACACAAGGCCCTTCCCACTGTTCCTGAATTTTATGTCAATTTGTTCCACTTCTAAGTTCAAGGAAGATTTACCAAGTGCCAGCACTGAGCCTTCACCCTGATAACGTTGAGCATGAAGCTGTTGCCCTTCTGCCGGCATGCATATCAGCTGTCACATCAACACAGCTTTCTGGAGTCACAGCTGGGCTGCCAGTCCTCAGTGCAGAAGGCAGAATAGATAGAGCCTGCTCTTTATCCAAGCAAGAAACGAACGTTCAGTGCTGGAGGAGAAGGCTGTGAGTAAAGTCGGCCGACATGGCTGACATTCCACAGAGATAAGGGCCTCAGTGTGTCCTCTCTTTAGGACTTGTCTTCTCTGAATAAAGCCCCAGCTTGACAACTGCCCTACTCCATTTGGGCCGCTGTAAAGACTACTGAAGTCTGCATGGATTATAAATGGTAGGAATCTTTTCTGGAGGTTGGGAATTCAGAGGTGATAGATTTGATGTCTGACCAAGGCCTTCTTCCTGCTGCAGTCTTTCTTCATTGTAACCTGTGACTAACGAGCTCCCTCGGGCCTCCTTTATGGGGACACTAATCCCATTCACCAGGGCTCTGCCCTCATAACCGTATCACCTCCCAAAGGCCCTTACCGTTAGGATTTCAGCATGGGAGATTTGGGGGGCAGGGAACAACAAAATTCACACCATTGGAACACAATAATGGCGCCTGTGCAGGCTCCTCTGTGGAGTGTTCCTTTCCTTGATCTCTAGAATTTAGAGGTTCAGCACGGCTTGGGGACTGAAGCCAGGAGTCAGGACACACTGTAACCCCAGCGCTGGGGAGGCTGGAGCAGGATGAGCATGGAGGCAAGCCTGAACCATGCGTAGTGAGGCCTTGTCTAAAAATTCTGTGTGTGTCTCTGCTTAATCTGGTGCAGAATTGTAGTGGTTTCTATTTCTGTCCTGTGATTAATATTTCTTAGGAAAAAAATTAGCACATACATAAGGGTTAATGTTCTTAATATAGAAAACAGCTTTACAAGTGAAAATGTCTTACACAGTTAGAAAATACAGCAAAGTGGCCGGGCATATGGCTGAGCTGCGAGAGTGCTTGACTAGTATCTTAGGGTTACTATTGCTATGGTAAACACCAGGATCAGAAACAAGCTGGGGAGGAAAGGGTTTATGTGGCTTATGCTTCCACATCACTGTTCATCGTGGTAGGAAGTCACGACCTGAACTCAAACAGGGCAGGAACAGATGCATAGGCCATGGAGGGTGCTGCTCACCGGCTTGCTCCCCATGGCCTGTTCAGCCTGCTTTCTTATAGAACCCAGGACCACCAGCCAGGGCTGGCCCCACCCACCATGGACTGAGCGCTCCCACATCAATTACTAATTAAGAAAGTACCCTACAGGCTTGCTTGGCTGCAGCTGGATCTTAAGAAGGCATTTTCTCATTGAGGCTCCCTCCTCTCAAAAGTAGTTAGCACATCTAGCATGTGTAAGCCCCTGCCTGTGAGCAAGGCATGGTGCTCATCGGTACCCAGCACTGAGGAGGTGGGGGCAAGAACAGGAATTCAAGGTCATCCTCAGCTTCATAGTGAGGTCGAGGTCCTTTTTGAGACAAGAAAGCCTGTCTCAAAAAAAAAAAAAAAAAAAAAAGGATTAGGGAGATGACTCCATGGGTAAAGGGCTTTTCTGAGTTCAGGGGCCCAGAACCCAAGGTTACCATCTGCTATGGAGATGGGTCAGCCTGGGTTGTGTGAGATCCTGTGAGAAAAGAAATTGGGAAAGGACCCGATTGGCTCTCACTGCTGTGTTCTTTTTCTCCCTCTCCTGCTCGCACGCACGTGTGGCGTTCTCAGCCTGAGACCGTCGGTTGTCATTCTTTACTGCAGCTGTACTAAAAGTGTTAGTAAGTGATTAAATGTTAAGATCTAAAAAGCAGAAGCCTAAGCTAACTGTAGTAAGAACACAAAACAGGTTGATTCTTATGGGATGTGTTAAAAAAAAAAAAAAAAGCCCAGCATTGGAGGCCCCAGGTGTCTCCTGGAAAGCAGGGATGCAGCCGAATCACCAAGGGCTGATTACTGGCCTGTGGGGGAGGAAGCAAGACGCAACATCATCCTCCAGCCTGCAGGAGAGGGCAGGATTGTCTCCTGGACACAGCATGCTCATCACCTCACTCACACAGGACTCTGGCAGCACAGCCTGTGTCTCTAACATGGCTCTTTTCTGGGAAAATGAATTCACCTGAGATCCACACACAATTGAGGTGCCCTTTGATAGCAGTAACATAAGGCTTCAAGAGCAGCTCATGACATAGGATAGAAGATGAATGGTTTTTAAAGCACTTAATATAAAAGATCTCAATAGCATGAGAAATTGCTCACTATATTTTAAACTTCAAAATGATGTACTATAGTTCTACTTGAAGAAATCAACCAGATTGACATAAAGCTGTATATAATGTTTGTTTCAAGGTTGTTTAAAATAGTAAAAAAAAAAAAAAAAAAAAAAAAAAAAAAAAAAAAAGAATTAAAAATAACTCAGATTTTTAACAGTGATAGATTAAGTGAAAAATCTGGAAATGGCTGTAGTAGCATAAACCAATATTTTCCAATACTTAGAAGATAAAGGGAGGATAAGAAATTTAAGGTCATCTGCTACAGACTGAATCCAAAGCCAGCCTGAGCTACGTGAGATATTTATGTGTGAGTGCTCTATCTGCATGTATACCTGCACGCCAGAAGAGGGCACCATACCTCGTTGTAGATGGTTGTGAGCCATCATGTAGTTGCTAGGAATTTAACTCAGGGCCCCTGGAAGAGCTGACAGTGCTCCTAACCATTGAACCATCTCTCCAGACCCCTAAAATGTGTAGCCCAGGCTGGCAGCTAACTGGTGATCCTCTTGCCTCCGCCTCCTTCAGCAAATTGTACAGGTGTGCACCACCACAACTAGTCAGACTGTCTTAAAACAAAAAGGTGGAGTCCTGGGTAGTTCTTACCTTTCATTCACCTACTTTTCTGAAAAGAACATTTTTATTTTGCTTTGCTTTTGGTTTTTTTCCCCCCCAGGGGGAAAAAAATCTAAGAAAACTTCCAAATACACCAAAAGTAGAGCTAGGAATATATAACTCCTGAGAGGCTCAGCTAGACGTTTTTTTCCAGTTGTCTCTGTTCCTACCCCACCCTTTGAGACAGGGCTGAAGTATTTTAAAATAGATTCCAAGCATCACATTATTTAACCTATAAATGCTTAAACATGCCTATCTGATAGGGACCCTCATCAGAACATAATGCGCGTGCCATTACAGCATCTAACGACATCGGTTTATTCCTCCTACCCATCCATAATGGCCTGCGAGGTCTGTCTTTGAACCAGCTTTGAAATGGAGCCCACATCTTTGTGCTTGGCAATGAGTCTCTTGGTTCTCTTCTGTCCCAAGCATTTCTTCCTGCCTTCCCTCCCTCCATCACATGCACTTCCCAGAAGGCAGGCAGGAGAACTTAGTAAGTTAGGCTGACAGTGGTTGCTCTCTCTGGGGAGGAGAGTAGGGCTTGGTTAATGTGAGCTCTTCAAAAGTGACCAGTGCCAACTGATCCCAGCACTCAGGAAGCAGAGACCAGGTGGATCTCTGTGAGTTCAAGGCCAGCCAGAGCTATGTAGACCCTGTCTTTAAAAAAGAAGAAAAAAGCCATAATTACTCACACTACCAGGGCAGCACTGGGCGTGAGTATGTCTCCAGGGTATTTGCAGCCCTCTCTGCTTAAGGCGTGCTTACAGAAACAAACATTGTATTTTCTGTACAGTAAATTAAATGCCAGTGTGTATTTAAAAACAAAAACGTTTGTTCTGGCTGCAGAGCAGTGGCAGCAGGTGTGATGAGAAGAGGCCTAATTGTGACTTACCTCTGCAAAACCAGCAGGACTTTCTCGTGGAGAGAGAGATGCCACGGATGGCTAAATAAAGCTTGGCATTTGGTGGTGTGAGGGAAGGAGTAGGCTGGACTTGAATATTCAGGAGGGTGAATGTGGTAATGGAAAGGGCTGAGCACCAAGCCTGGGATGCTTCAGCATTCGGAGGGAAGGAAAGAAGAAGGGACAGAAGAGCCAGAGCCACAGCCATCGAGAGCAGGAAAGCCTCCCATGTCCACTGGTTATCTGGAAGCAGCTCTGGGAGGGGGCAGTTTTCAACCACACGTCAGATGTTAGCACAGATTCTCCCTCTTCTGTGTTGTCTTTTCTCGCTCACTTTAAAAGCTGTGTGTGAAGTGAAGGTTATCTAAAGAAACGTTTCAGTGAGTTTTAACTGCACACAGAGTAAAATATAAACCTATTCTAATAAAAAAAATAGAACAAAAAGGGGATTCCTTAATGGCTGTAATATTTATGTGTCTTGTAAAAAGTCTGAATTCCACCTCCCCGTGGCTCACCAGTCTCCAGCTTTTGATCACCTGCCACGTGTCAGTTGAACAAAAACCTGAGACTGCAGCTGAGTCCTGAGCTCAGCAACAGGCTTCATAATCATGCAGAGTTAACCAAGTGGAAGGTTCCGTCGCTCTGAATCCGGAGGCTTGGGTTTGAATTTACCGATTCCTGTGCTTTGGCCAGTACCATACTTTACAAAGTCCTTCAGCCACAGTTGATGGGGGGATTGTGATCTTTTTTGCTGGTGGTTTAAGATGGGGTTGCCAACCCCCTTTTCAAGTTAAAGAACATTCCAGTTATTCACAAACCTTGAGACTAACAGGCCTTTACACTTTGCCTGGGCCTGGTGGTTGTTTTAAAGCATTTATTTTTAATTTTCTCTTGTGTGTGGTAATTGTAAGGAGATCACTTGTTTGTTTACTTCAGTTCTTAAACATGTAAATTGTTTTAATTTAAGCTCTGTTTAATCTTGTAGTTGCTGGAATTCTCACCTTTATAGGGCTGTCTAGAAGCTAGCTGTCTTCAAGCTTCCCGCCTTGAGAACAGAAGTTACCCTTTAACTCTGTTGGCGACACCGAGGGGTTTGGGGGCCAGTTCTCTGCTGATTCCTTAACTTACACTCCGAAGATACGTTGTCACAGAATTGATGCAGAGTGACCTACATAAAATTATCGTCTCTCCTCAGCCACTCAGCTCAGATCATGTCAAAGTTTTTCTTTATCAGATTTTACGAGGTAAGATTTCTATTTATCAAGAAAAGGACAGCATGGTGGTATAGATGATTCATTTTGCTCTTTATTTGAACTTTACTCTGGCCTTCCAAGCCTTCCCCCAACCCACTTTGACTTGTTTCAGCCAAAGTTTTTTCACTATTTTTATATTGATGTTAAGAGGTGTGGGGCTTAGAGGTGCTAGGTATTGAACTTGGATTCTGTCACATCCTTGTCTGTTAATAAGAGGCTTTTATGGTGGCCAAATGTTTTTTGGGTTTTTTGGTTTTTTTGTTTGTTTTCCCATTCGGGCACAGAAGGCAGGCAAGTGGGTTAATCTAGGAAGGCAGGTAAACAGAAGTTTGTCATAAATCGTACTAACTGCCTTTAGCTCTTCACAGAGTATGGCATCAGATAACTAAGTTAAAAAGTGACTGTCCGCCTGGTCTACAAAGTGAGTTCCAGGACAGCCAGGGCTACACACAGAGAAACCCTGTCTCGAAAAAAATGTGACTGTCCTCTATGGAAGACATCCATCCTTCAAAACAATCATTGGTGAGCTTGTCCGAATATTGCCTGCCATAGCTGAGTCCTGCTCAATTCAACATGACCCTTACAACCCAAAGCAGAAAGAGAAGGCAGCAGAGACAGCAGCTAAATAAGGGACTGCCTGTGAAGAGCACAGACCTGACTGAGAAGCAATTTAGGCCAGTATGATTAATCCCTCCCTCCACTAGCCATCAGCTGTGTCCAGAGAGCTACCGTGACAAAGTTATTTAAAGATGAAACCACTTCCTTATCTGGTGAAGTACATTTTTTCACAGAATTAATAGAGTTAAATTCTACAAAGAAATTGAAAACCAACATCTTTCAAGGATCGAAACACAGATGGTATTATAACAACAAACAAGTTCACCACTGATAGATTTGTAGATATTCTGTGGTCGAAGGAAATGGGAGGAATTCTTGGCTCATTTACAGTTGTGAAGAATGTGTTTTACTACTGTTTGTTTGTTTGTTTGTTTGTTTAATTGATTTGGTTTGGTTTTTTGGAGACAGGGTTTCTCTATGTAGCCTTTGGCTGTCCTGGAATCGCTTTGTAGACCAGGCTGGCCTCGAACTCAGATCTGCCTGCCTTGCTTCTGCCTCCCCAAGGGCTGGGATCACAGGTGTGCGCTGCTGAGCCCAGTTTATACTTTATTTTAAAAAGAAATCAGTATACGATTGTGACTTACAGTGGTACTGAAGACCAGTCTTTTAAGATGTCAAAAAATATTTTGAGATGATTAAGTGCTTTCGGCTGTCAGTAGTGGCAAGTGCTGCTGACAGATCTGGGCAGGTCACTGAGTTTTGTCCTGTCACTGAAATGCTTATCCCTGGAAAGGTCTCCTGTAGGTTAATGGGAACTTCTTTGTTGGAGCAGGTTCAGAGTCACAGGCTGGGAGTATCACTAGCAGAACTCCGTCTAGGAGCCTCACTGAGGCTCAGGGATCCACTCGTGGGCAGCCTTAACTCACGGGCCTGGCAGGCTTACCTATGCTTCAAGCCATGTAATTTTTAAAATTATAGCCATTGTCTCTGGCATGCGCAAACCTTGTGACATTTTATTGCAACAAAAATAAGGTGTTTTGAAGGGGACTAACCCACGCATTTAGTAGTATTCTTTAGCTTTTGTTTAGGGGATAATTTTTAATCTTCTAGTTGGTTTTCATGTAAGGTTTTTCAAGTAAAAGGAATGAAGTATCTGCAATTAAATGTGTCTGTTGTTTCAGGTTTGAAATATCTCCATTCAGCTGGCATTTTACACCGGGACATTAAGCCAGGGAATCTCCTTGTGAACAGCAACTGTGTTCTGAAGGTAGCTCTTCAGTTATTTACTATCCTGGGAAATCAAATATCTGGCTCAAGAGCATCATTTTTCCTACTTCACCGGAAGTATGGAGAACACTTTTCTTCAGCCCCATCACTCATCAAAGCCGTTGGAACTAATTTGTGGTCTTGGCGCCCCACCCCCCACATGTTTTGCTTCTGTTTTCAACTCTACAACGAGAATTACAATGCCTCTAAAGAGAATGGCACTCTTTCAAAACCAGTATCCTTTCAGATTGCTCCATATTATAGGAAGTGTTTATCAGGAGGAGTTAGACTCTTAGCCTCTGCCTCTGTGACAGTGGGGGTGGCTTGGGAAGGTGTCTGCATCTTACACGGCTAACGTCACTGTACGCTGTTGCACTGCAGGAGCAAAAGGCAGCGCAGGCGTGCTTAAAAGGCATGCTGCGCACCTAGTGGATGTATTCCTACAATATGGTAGTCAAATCAATCCTCCCTCTCAGAGAAAATTTATATTTAATAATCCCCAAAGCTCAGTTTAGGCAATAGGAAGAGACCATGTCTCAAAATATAACAAAGCTGCACATGTGTTTGCATGATAGGAACCCCAGTGTTTCAGAAGTAAAGGCAAGATGTTAAAAAAACAAAACAACACCAAACAAGTGTCCCTAAATCTCAAGTCATCAACTTCATTTTTACTATTTTTCCTGGTTCCTACTGCCTGTTGTCCTTTGTTAGTTAAAAGAGACTCACTAACAGCAAAATCCACAGTGTGCATTGCTCATACCTCTAATCTACAAATATATTTTCCAAATTCCTGAATAGTGGGGTTCCATCATAGTTTTCCTCGTCAGAGAAACTAGAAATAGGGGCTGGAGCGGACTCAGTGGTTAGGAAAGTTTATAACTCAGGTTCCAGAGGATTCGCTGGGTTCCTGCATACATGTGGTACACATACACATAAATTTAAATGTTTTTTAGAAGAAAAACAGAAGCTGGCTGGCACATGCCTTTATTCCCAGCACTTGGGAGGCAGAAGCAATTGTATCTCTGAGTTCAAGGCCAGCCTGGTCTACAGAGTGAGTTCCAGGATAGCCAGGGCTACACAGAGAAACACTATAAGAAAAAAAGAAAAAGAAAAGAAAAAATAATTGAAATAAAAACTTAGGATTGCACCTTCTCTGTCAGCTAATAGAAGTTCACTTCCGGGTGGCCGATTCGTACAGAGCGCCAGGCTGCAGTGATTAACTTAGCATTTCAGCTGATCCAGTAAAACGGAAACAACTGATTTCTCAGTGTTGCCTCCTTACAAAATAATCAAGACTGTTAGTATTACATAAGTGTTGGCAGTTAAAGAAATATTAAAGCCAAGTATATAAATAAGTTTGTTTTTATTTTAAATGCTTTCTTTGAGCTGTGGATCAATTCTCCTTAAAAGCTGGTGGGCTGTGCTGCGTGTCAGTGACAGCCCTTCATTACGTCTGCAGAGAGCTTGCCCCTGTTAACTACAGCAAGATAAAGCACTTGCTATTGATGTTCTCCTTGAAAGTAGCTGATAACACGGGTTCGTTCTTTTGTTTCCAAAGGAAAATTAATTGCCCTAGAATCTTCCCCAGTGTTCCTTTTGTATGTCTGAGTTCCTCCTCCTGCCATTTCTTAATGTTTAAACAGGGCTTGTGATCCGCAACTGTATGTATTTATCCTATTTATTATTTATTTTGGAGGCAGGTCTCACTGTGTAGCCCTCACACAGTGAGGCCTGAAACTCACTATGTAGACCAAGACCAGAACCTGATCCCCATAACTCATTTTAGTTAAAAAATGTTTTTAAGACAGGCGTGGTGGTGCCCGCCTTTAATCCCAGCACTCGGAGGCAGAGGCAGGTGGATCGCTGTGATTCTGAGGCCAGCCTGGTCTACAAAGAAAGTCGAGGACAGGCAGGACTACAAGGGAAACTCAATCGAGTTTCCTTCTTCTCAGATATGTCTTTGTTGTGTAAGCAGGACACTGGGCTTGGTGGTGCATGCCTAAGATCCCAGCGCTTGGGAAGTACAGGACAGAAGATGAGGCGTTGAAGACCGTCCTCAGCTGTGTAGCAAGCTTAAAGCTGTGCTGTCTCAAAAATGAACGAAAGATGGCAGGTGTCTGCTTGATAATATCCTAACTGTCTTTTCTATTTAGATTTGTGATTTTGGATTGGCCAGAGTGGAAGAATTAGATGAATCCCGTCATATGACTCAGGAAGTCGTTACTCAGTATTACCGGGCTCCGGAGATCCTGATGGGCAGCCGGCATTACAGCAACGCTATTGACATCTGGTCTGTCGGGTGCATCTTTGCAGAACTACTGGGCCGAAGAATATTGTTTCAGGCACAGAGTCCCATTCAGCAGGTGTGATTGCACTTTACGGCTGCATTTGCTTTTAATTCTGCAATAGATTTGAAGGGAAAACCATCTTGCACACATCTTGAGTTTATTCATAATACTGTCTTAATTGACTTTTAGCAAATTCAGGTTCACTCGCAAGCCAGAAAGTTATAAAGTCAGAGATTGCAGAGGTTCATTCTGCAAGTTGGGAGCTTATTAGAGAAAGTGTTGACTTTACCACATGCAGTGGTGCATAGCAGCCGACTCAGCTCTGTAGTTGCGTAGGTACAGTCCTGAGTTGTTAGGAGGCATCTGTTCTTCCAGCTGAATCGCAATCATTTGAAAATGTATTTGATGACTTTGCATACTTCTCTGTGCACTTTCAGTGTTGATTTCTTCAAATCTGAATGTTTAGAAAAAAAGTTTGTTTTTATAATTGGGCTAAAATATTTAGATAAAGCTAGAACACCAGAAGATAATTAAAATTTAGCCATAAAAAATCATTTGCAAGCCAGGCATGGTGGCGCCCGCCTTTTTATTCCAGCACTTGGGAGGCAGAGGCAGGCAGATCTCTGTAAGTTCAAGGCCAGCCTGGTCTACAAAACTACAAAACAAGTCCAGAATAGCCAGGGCTACACAGAGAAATCCTGTCTCAAAAAGTCAAAAATTAAAAAAAAAAAAAAATAATAAATTAAAAATAAATAAAAATGAATAAGAGGGCTTGGGAGATGGCTGAGAGGTTAAGAGCACTGCCTGACCTTCCAAAGGTCTTGAATTCAATTCCCAGCAACCACATGGTGGCTCACAGCCATCTGTAATGAGATCTGGTGCCCTCTTCTGGCCTGCAGGTGTACATGCAGCAAGAGTACTATATGCATAATAATAAATAAATAAATCTTTTTTAAAAGAAGGAGAAGAAGAAAGGAGTTAGGGGAGCTGCAGAGATAGCTCAATGGTTAAGACCACTTACTGTTCTTCAGAAGACCTGAATTTGGTTCCCAGCATCCATGTCTGGTGGCACACAGTTGCCTGTAACTTAAGCTCAGAGGGCTCTAACGGCTCTGACCTCTGAGGGTACTTGCACTTAAGTACACACACATACACAAATAAAAATAGTAAAAAATAAGCCAGGCGAGGTGGCACATGTCCTTAATCCCAGGACTCGGGTGACAGAGGCAGGTGGATCACTGTGAGTTCGAGGCCACCCTGGTCTACAAAGCAAGTCTAGGACAGCCAAGGCTACACAGAGAAACCCTGTCTCAAAAAACCAAAAAACAAACAAAAAAATAATAATAATAATTTTTTAGGTTTGAAAACTAATTGAAGGCGGCATGGTGCACACACCTTGACTCCTTGTACTTAGGAGGCAGAGGCAGGTGGATCTTTATGAGTTTGAAGCCATCCTGGTCTACATAGAGATTTCCAGACCAGCCAGGGTTATATAGTGAGACCCTGTCTTTTAAGAAAACACAACAAACAAGAGAACTGTTTTGTTAAGAGCACTGGCTGCACCTGTGTGGTAGCTCACAACTGTCTGAACTGTCTGGCAGGAGTTCTGACGCACGCTGGCCTCCTCAAGCACTGCATACATTTGTTGCACAGACATACATGCAGAAAAAATACTCATAAAATAAAAACTGTTTAGAGCTAAGTGTGGTATCTCAGCGCTTGAGAAGGGGGTGGGGTTGGGGGAGTCTTTGTAAGTTTGAAGCCAGCCTGGTCCACATAACAGGTTCTAGTGAAGTCTGTAAGTCTGAGCTTTCCAGCCTTGCATAGCCACTGGGTAACTAACTCTCCAGTTGTCATCAGTGTGTTTGGGGTAAAGGTCATGACAGGAACCGGATACCACATACAGAAGTAGTCTAACGTGTATGTGAAGTAGTCATTTATTTCCTCTTACATTTTCTGTCTTAGAGAAATAAATGCACTGAGCACCTGTGCAGCCGACTTCATCAAAGTGTTCCTCTTCCGTGGATCTATCCCACTTTAGACAATTTTCTGGGTTACCCGTCAGGTGGTCATGTCCTTGTGCCGTGAGTGTAGTTGTTAGAGCCCTGCCAGTTGCCACACTCCCTCAGAAAGCTGCCCAGAGGTCTCACCTGCAGTGGAAGGCAAGCTTCTCAAGCACTTCCATTACCCGGATACTGGTGCTGATGGCTGCTCTGTGGATGAGATGAGTGTAGAAAGTGGTGATCTCCAGACATGAATTTCCCGTCCTCGGGGGATCCAAATGAAATATTGCTGTTAATTAGGTCATGGAGTCAGAACAATTTCAGCAGCAGAAAATTGGTGAGGTGTTTTGCTACCTACAAAGGCTGGTTTACAGGAACACCATTGTATCAGTCTTTTATCATGCCCAGCTAGATTTGTGTGGCATTATAGTTTTCTAAGCTCCACATTTTTTGGCAATGTAAAAGATTTCTAGAATGTAACAGGTATGTGCTAGTCCCAACGTTAAGTGCTCAGCCTGTATTTCAGGCGGGAATGCTTTGGATGTTTATCATACTGCATGTATCTGATGCATAGATTAGCCTCTTAGCTTAAATCCATTTGAAGCATTAAAATCAATTCATTAACTGTTTGAAAAGAATAGTCCTTAGCCACTGTCTGCAAAGATTATAAATGCAGTAGTCTTAAATCAGTGGGGCATACCGACACGGACCCTGACGTTACTCTAGTGTTCAAACACTACACTTTCCATGGATGTAGCCCAGCTTGGCCTCAAACTCACAGTGCTCCAGTCTTAGCCCCACAGGTTACAGAATTACAGGAACATACCACCTAACCCGATTTAAAACAGAACAAAACAAAAAGGCCAGAAAGTACAAGAAAGGGCTCTTATCAGAGCTTACTTGAAGTTTTTGTGGTTCTTAGATTAAAAAAAAAAAAAAGCATTCATTTGCAACTCAAGTGTAATGAAAAGTTGTTTCTGTGAGCTACTGTCAACCTGTATTCCATGTTCCCTTGCAGTTGGATTTGATCACAGATCTGTTGGGCACGCCATCACTGGAAGCAATGAGGACGGCTTGTGAAGGTGCTAAGGCACACATACTCAGGGGTCCTCATAAACAGGTAAAGAGGTAAAGAGGGGAACAGGCTATCTCTGGCAGCTAGCTGTAAGAGAAGCATTTCTATCCTAGACATGTTGCTTATAGGTTTCAGATAGCTTTTATATATATAGACACGTATATACAAACAGATACCCAAACGTAAGATCTCTGTTCTGTGTATATGACCACAATAGAAAATGGCATGTGGCCATGTGTAGTACCATAGGAGAAAAATGCTCCTGTTTTATGTTTTTATAGTACCATTGCTTATCAGTGACAAGTGACCTCTTGGTGGTTTCCTGGTTTATCAGTGTGTCGGGAGAAAGCTTTGACCTCAGTGCATGTGAGTTAAGATACCCTGTTCAAACCCTGAGCCCAAATAACTGGTACCTCTTTGCCTTGCAAGGGTGTAAAGTAGTCGCTGTTGTACTCTTACTGCTAGTGTCAAATCAGTCCCAGATGTGGCTACAAGAGGAAATGACTGCCTGATTCTTTTCTTTCTTTCTTTGTTGTTATTGTTGTTGTCGTTGTTGGTTTTTTGAGACAGGGTTTCTCTGTTACACAGAGCCCTGGCTGTCATGGACTCTTTTTGTAGACCAGGCTGGCCTTGAACTCAGAGAAATCCACCTGCCTCTGCCTCCCAAGTTCTGGGATTAAAGGCGTGCACCATCACAGACTGCCTGATTCTTAATAGTCAGTATTACTTGCCACCAGCCAAATCACTGCTGAAGCCAGGATGGTGTTTTTGTTTTTGTTTTGTTTTGTTTATGATTTATTTATTTATTTGTACAGTATTCTGCCTACGTGTATGCCTGCAGGCCAGAAGAAGGCATCAGGTCTCATTACAGATGGTTGTGAGCCACCATGTGGTTGCTGGGAATTGAACTCAGGACCTTTGGAAGATCAGCCAGTACTCTTAACCTCTGAGGCCATCTCTCCAGCCTACCAGGATGGTTTTTTATCTCTACTCTCTTGATTAAGCAGTATTTTCTGCAAACATTTTCCTAATCCCCTTTACAGAAAATTTAACGATGTGAAGGGTGAATAAGGAAAATACTTTTCCTAGGAACAAGAAACAAGCAGAGTCGATAGGGTTTGAGCAGGACAAGCCAAGGCTAGTGTTCTCAGCATTGCCCTGGTTTCTTAATAATTAAGAAGTAATGCATGCAAGGAGAGCATAGAATAGTGTCTGTCACATACAGAACACTTACTAAACATTAGCTATTAAGATTAACACTAAAAATAGTAGGAAAGGCTATGCTTTTAAAAATTGTGCCTCTCTATAATCTCCACCCTGTGGAAGCTGAAGAAGAAACATCCACAGTTTAAAGGCAGCCTGGGCTGCATCTCAAGACCCTGTCAAAAATAAATAAAAAAAATAACAAACATATATTATGCTAGGTGTATAGGCATATACCTTTAACATGGGAAGTCCCATGCCAGCCAAGAGTGCATGGGGGAACCAAGTGTCTCAGGAGGAATAAAGTGACCAAGCACTAGACATATAAAGATAGTTTACAGAAAATCTAGTATTATGTCCAGCATTTTAAATAAGAAAACCACATTATCTCAGTTGATATAGAAACAGCCTTTGCTTTAGTCTCTTTTCTTACTTCACCTAATAAAGGGTCTTTATAAAGTTAACTGAGAAGTTTTAAGTGAATTCCCCCTTACGATAATGAACAAGGCAGGATGAGATAAAACACAATAGGACTTACATAAAGTCAAATGCATGCACACTGCTGACTTTCAGAAAAGATTCCTGCTTATACTCAGCGAGGTTTTTATTGCTGACAGGAGCCCTTCATGCTCCATCTTATTACATCTACTGTAAGTTATTTAGTAGAAGAATATATCTAGATTTCAGGTGTGCTATTTTTAATGTCTGTATGCCTGTGCCTATTCATATATTGCTGGTATGTGTAGGTGGATATACATGTACGTGTAGGTATGAGTTCATGTAGAGGCCAGAAGACAGCCTCAGATGTCATCCTCAGAATCTCTGGTCTACCTCACTTGAGACAGCGTTTCCACCTGAACTCCCCTCTTAGGCTAGACTGACTAGCCACTGTGCAGAGGGCCTCCTTCTGTCCCCACCCAGGTCCTGGGGTTTGTGCTCAGATCCCTGTGCTTGCAAAGTGGAGTTGTTGTGCCAGTCTCCTGAGGGACATGTCTAAAAACTCATTTGCTTTCAAGTTATTAAAGAAATGATATATAAATGTTAAGCATGAGGATGGCCAGACAAAACATACAGAGAACATGGATGTGAGCCTCTCAGAGAAGAGTCAAAGTGACAGATGGGTTTTAGTTAGAACTAACTAACTATTCTATTGCTTTGATAAACCCCAGGACCAAAAAAAAAGTGAAGAAAGGGATCATTTCATCTTATGGCCCCCAGGTCACGCAGTCCGCCACTGAGGGAGGGCAGGGCAGGAACTGAAGCAAATGCCACAGAGGAAGGCTGCTTACGGGTCTGCTCCCAAGCTCACATTCACCCATCTTTTTTATACCACGCAGAACCTGCCCAGAGTGGCACCACACACTGTGGGCTGGGTCCTCCCACATCAGCAGCAGTCAGAAAAATGCCACAGACATGCCCACAGGCCAGTGATGGAGGCAGCCCCTCCACTGAGCTCCTTCTTCCTAGGTGCATCAGGTGGCATTAGCCAATCACACTAATCTTTTTTGGCTTTTCAGGACAGGGTTTCTCAGTGTAGCCCTGGCTGTCCTGGAACTCTCTCTATAGACCAGGCTGGCCTCCAACTCTCAGAGATCCACCTGCCTCTGCCTCCCTGAGTGCTGAGATTACAGGCATGGAGCACTGCGCCTGGCCACACTAATCTTTTAGTTATTATTTAAGCTTTTAACCAACTACTCCAAGTTAGATAAAAAATTATTTTTTTAGTAATAATTGCTAACAGCAATTAGAGGTTTTCTATGAATCTGTTCTGAGACATATCATAAATACTTTTTATATTCTACTCATAAAATACTTTTATTACTACTATTACTCTTTTTTGTCCGTGGAGGATGGAAGATTACCAGCATTAAATAATAGTATGCTTTAGGTTATAAACCCAGTCTTCAAAATTAAGTTTCTTTCTTCTTTTTTCCCCCCTTGTTTCTAAAGTAAAAATGGTTTATTCATGACCGTACACAAGAAGCGAAGTGTCTCATCACAGACGGCATGTCCAGCCCTCTGGAATCTTCATTCCTTTGGTGTACAAGAGAGAATGTAGGGGAAGCCAGGCAATGCTAAGGCAGTAAAGATGAGGAATGGATCTCTGTTTAGTCATCTTCACAGGGACAAACTAGGGGTCTAGTAGTTGCAAGCTGATTCTCCAGACTGGAGTTTTGTTTTGTTTTTTTATTAGATGGAGAAGTTTATTAAATGAGCATGGGGAGAGAAGGAAAGGGGGAAGACAGGTACACCAGAGAGGGGGGAGAGGGAGAGAAAGGAAGGAAGAGAGAGGTAAGAGAGTTCTCTAGACTGTTAAGTGGGGGCACAGGTAAGGCCATTTCTGGGTGCTCCACTATGCTAAACCCTCAGTCATGTCCACCGCATAGGAACAGTAGCACCTACAGTCACCCTTGGTATCTTGCTGCATGTAATCAGGGACTTACTGTACTTCCTCTTGAATTCATGTCTGCTTGTCAACATGGCCCCTCACTTTGTAAGACCATGCTTCTAATCAGGACCTTGTCTGGATTCCCCTTGCCCTTCATGAAGTCACACAGCCAATCAGCAAAGAACAGTGGCTTGTTCTGTATGCACTGGACCAGGTTCAGGAAGGCTGTTACTCTTGTACCTTTTGAACGCTTTCTAGAGGTGGTACACAGTGGTCTTGGTCATGGTGCTTATCCACTTCGGGACATCAGTTCCATTGGTCTTCTCCCCAGCATCATAGAGCTCCCAGGCATCCTGGTCAGTCAGTTCGTAGTCACTGACTGTACCATTGTCTGCTCTTCTTCCCTTGGCAAGGGCACCCCTCAGCTTGAAGAAGTTTCCAAGTGTGTTGGAAATGATGTCCTTCTCCAGATTGGTCTTGTATGTCTCCTAACACAGTCTGTTAATCTCCTGCAGCTCCTGGTTGGTTCTTGAGCAGATGATCTCGATGAGGGAGTCCTCAGTCAGTCCCCAGGCCCTTCACGGAGGCTTTCAGTGCAGAAGCGTCGTACTGGGCAGGTGTCTTCAGTAGGCCAAAGTCACCGTCTCCAGGTAGCCAGATAAAGCTGACTTCAGCGCGGATAGGCGAAGGCAACGCCCTATCTCTGCACGTTGCTGTGGCTAGTCAGAATGTTGACAGTGGTGACCTCATCCATTTGTTTGGTCTTGACAGCCGTCTCAAGGTTCAGCATATCCCTCTTAAAGTTGGTGTAGGCTTTGATTGACCCATAGGCACTTGGGGGTGTGGAGCGGGCACCCTCCAAGCTGAGCTTGCACAGGATTTTGTGGACAGTAGACATTTTTTTTTTAAGTTGGTTCCAGCCCCTAGCACTGAGAGTTGTCTCCAGAAATAAAATAAAGTTTCTTAACTGAGCATAGAGATGCTAATCTGTAATACCAGCACTCAGGAGGCTGAGGCAGGAGAGTGTGTAGACACAGCCAACTGAGAAAAGTGAGTGGCCAGCTTTCTTATTCTAAATAATAATATCAGGGAAAAGTGGGGAAAGGGTTGCGTGTGTTGGCCTGGCCATCCCATTGCCTGTCTCTTGTGGGATTTAGGCTTTGAATCCATCCTGGGGCCAGGCTTGGTCCTCAAAAAATGCTGTTACTCAGCTGGCTAGGTCTGAGTGAGATGGCTATCTGTGAAATTGGTAGAATGAAGTCAAGCCAACCAAACCACTGGGTTTGAGAATGAAAGAATGGTTCACTGTAAGGCAGGGCTACTTGGCAGGCAAAAGCACTATATAGTATTTTTTATTGTATTGTCTTTCTTACAACTCAGAATCTTAGTAAAGAAAGGCTTACCTTAGTAAAACCAATCCTGCTCCCATGTCTGCCCTTCAGCAGACTCAGAGGGTACTTGAGTTTGTTCAGGTGGAGGTTTCTTTCATGTGACCCCAGAGTGGCATCCTGCTATCCACTGTATACACTGCGTCCTCAGTCAATGTGGTGACTGATTCACGGGCCCTTGGCTGCCAGCTAAAGTCTAGACCTCTTGAGAGTTGGTTGAGTACTACAGGAGCACTCACCAGAGACACTTGTTCAGCCAGCCGAAGGCAACCATAGCAAGAGCCACGTCACCTAGCACGTAAACCTCACACCTACCTTACTTTCCACATTTGATGTCTATAACTTTCCATGTAGTCAAAGGTCTTCATCTTTTTTCCCCATCCTTAAGCATGTTGGGTCTTCCTTCTTGCCAAAGCAGCCACCTTATTTTCATTTATCAAGATTTTTGTAATCTGACCTATTATTGTACTGTTGACGTACACTGACCAGGTATGCTGCTGGAAGTTAATGAGAATTGTCCATTTTGAATTCTGATGAATGCGAAGGAACTCAGTCCGTTTGAGTTTAGACATTTGTTCTCTTTTATTCTTATTCTTTTCTCTCTCTCTCTCTCTCTCTCTCTCTCTCTCTCTCTCTCTCTCTCTCTCTCTCTCATCTTTTGGATCTTTGTTGGTTTGGTTTGGTTGGTTTGAGCTGGTTTGAGCTCACTGTGCAGCCCTGACTGGCCTGACACTAACTATGTAGACCAGGCTGGCCTTGAACTCCCAGAGATCTTCCTGCCTCTGCCTCTTGAGTGCTGGGATTGAGGCCTGCACCTCCACACCCAGCTTACAACATCTTTCTGAGCTGACAAATTATCTTGCTATAAATTGACTCTATTCAATATCCATATGCAATACATAAAGGATTAACTGAGTTTTTCTCTTCCCATAGCCATCTCTTCCTGTACTCTACACCCTGTCCAGTCAGGCCACACATGAAGCTGTTCACCTACTTTGCAGGATGTTGGTCTTTGATCCAGTAAGTAGTGCTAACTTTCATTTTTTATTTGTTATTTTGTATGTTTGGATCTTGTCCTTGCATGTACATATATGTATATGGATGCCTGGAGCACTCAAAGATCAGATGAGGTCATCAGATCCCCTGACGTGAAGTCACAGGTGGTTTGTGAGCCACCATGTTGGTGCCAGAGTCTACATCCTGGTCCTCTGCTAGAGAAACAAGAACTCTTTTTTTTTTTTTTTTAAAGATTTTTTTATTTTCTATATATCTGATGTAGACATGTAGGCCAGAAGAGGGCATTAGATCTCATTATAGATGGTTGTGAGCCACCATGTGGTTCCTGGGAATTGAACTCAGGACCTCTGGAAGAGCAGACAGTGCTCTTTTGTTGTTGTTGTTGTTGTTGTTGTTGTTGTTTGTTTTTGTTTTGTTTGTTTGTTTTTGTTGTTGTTTTTTTGGGTTTTTTGTTTTGTTTTGTTTTTTGTTTTCGAGACAGGGTTTCTCTGTGTACCCTTGGCTGTCCCTGACCTGCTTTGTAGACCAGGTTGGCCTCGAACTAGCAGAGATCCACCTGCCTCTGCCTCCCGAGTGCTAGGATTATAGGGGTGCGCCACCACACCTGGCTGCAAACAGTGCTCTTAACTGCTGAGCCATCAATGGCTCCAGCCCCTATTTTTACATTTATTAAACAAATTTTAGAATAGTATTCTAAGGGAGGCAGCCTGGCTTTGACTAGCCTGGCAGTATAAACAGTGACTGGAAATGATAAGCTTAAACCCCTACTTTGTGTTTGGTGCTGTTATTACATGGATGTACATGGAGCACCTATCCTTAGACTTAAGCTAGAGAAAGAGCTAGAAGGCATCACCACTCTTATCATCTCGATATTTGTAAGAGTTGGACACCAAGTTAAATCAAGAGGGAAGAACTCTGTCTTGAAAAACAAAAAAAAGAGAAAAGAAAAGAAAAATCTCTTATTGAGCCAGGTGGTGATGATGCACACCTTGCTGGGAGTCGATGCAAGCAATCTCTGTGGTTCGAGGCCAGCTTGGCAACACAGTAAAAGTTCCAGGATAGCCACGGCTACACTGCACTGTGATGTCTGCTATTTATTTATTCATCCAAAAATTATTTATCATTCATATCTGTTCCAGTAATTATTGTCAAAGAAGATTCAAACAGAAACATTTCAAAAATAAAATGTACTTGATAAGATACAAAGACAATACAAGACACAATAGGTATTTAAAGGGTTTTTTTAAAACCCACACAATTACAGACAGTAAGGTTACCTTGCTCTGTGGTAAGGGAAAAACATCTTTCTACTTAATAATCAGATGCACATAACTATCTTTAGACAAGACCATAAGAAAACTTAGGGGGATGGGTGTGGTTGCATATGCCTTTAATCCCAGCACTTGGCAGGCAGGTCTCTGAGTTCAAGGCCAATCTGGGCTTTGTAGAAAAACCCTGCCAGAGACAGACAGAGAAATTAGGGCAAAATCTGTGGGTTTGACCCAGGCATGATGATGTAGACCCATAAACCTAGTCTCACTTACAGGGTGAAGATGAGGTCTCAAGGTCCTCTTTAGCCACCCTAGTAAGATGGGGTAGCCCGTGGCCTCAGGAACCCCAAGACCTGAGGCTGTGTGGCATGCTTCACATGTTCAAAGTGGGCAGAGTGTCATTCTCCTTCTGTCTCCCGTTGTACCATCCTTGAGTCCTGTAAGATCCACTTTCCCTTCATGGTCCACTGAGCACTGAGGACTGGTGATTTTTCTTTAATTTGTTGCTGGAATTTAAAGTTTATGGGTCTGCTGGGCGTGGTAGTGCAGGCCTTTAATCCCAGCACTTGGGAGGCAGAGGCAGGTGGATCTCTGAGTTTGAGGACAGCCTGGCCTATAAAGAGAGTCCAGGGCAGCCATGGCCAAACAGAGAAGCCCTGTCTCGGAAAAAATAAAAAAATAAAGTTTATGGATCAGGGCCTAGAAAGATGGCTCCGAGGTTAAGAGCACTAGCTGCTCTTCCAAAGGTCCTGAGTTCAATTCCCAGCAACCACATCGTGGCTCACAACCATCTATAATGAGATCTGGTGCCCTCTTTTGGCCTGCAAGTATACATGCAGGCAAGACACAGTTATAAATTATAAATAAATCTTACCAAAAAAAAAGAAAACCTATTTTTAAAAAAAAAAAGTTTATGGGTCAGTAAGCCTGGTGGTGTGGTATACTGACTGTTCTGACCAAAAGGCAAAAGATAGGCCACCACTTTTGGTCTCAGCTAGCACTCAGACTGCTCCCTCTGCTAACTCTTACAGTTTGGGGGTGTGCTTTGCCCTGTCCTTCTTTGTTCAAAGTGAATAAAAGTTGTTAGGAGCTTTCTAAAGTTGCCAGCATGCTCACATCTCTAAATCACACTGCTCCAAAGTGTAGCCTGTCATCTCAGATACAGAGAATTACATATTTAAGTGTCATGATATTTGTTATTTGGGTCCCTGTGTACATCTGTTTCTAGGTGGGAACTTTGCAGATTTTTAGTAGAAGAGCATTTCCAAGTGACAGTCAGTATATACTAAGTCTCCGCCCTCGATTGTCCCCCTTTGCCCACAGGTTGTGTATATCAAGTATAAGCTGTGTAGTGTAACTCTGTCTTGTGAAAGACTCTACATGGACAGCATGCTTATCTGTAGTGTTAATGTGCTGGTCTCGAAATTCAATTTCAGTCGAAAAGAATATCCGCTAAGGATGCCTTAGCCCACCCCTACCTAGATGAAGGGCGGCTGAGATACCACACGTGTATGTGCAAGTGCTGCTTTTCCACCGCCACGGGAAGAGTCTATACCAGTGACTTTGAGCCTGTCACCAACCCCAAGTTCGATGACACCTTTGAGAAGAACCTCAGCTCTGTTAGACAGGTTAAAGGTGAGTGCCTTTTGACATCCAGTCAGACAAGGTGACCAGTGACATCTTGGATTACATAGCCAGGGATCCAGAGTCAGAGGCTCGCCAAAGCTGCCCGATGTCTTAGCTCAGCTTGCACATGGGAATGATGCCTGTGCAGAGCACGTGTGCATGTTAAGGGAATGATGATTTAGCATTCTCTCCAGGGGAAGACCAGCCAGAGGAATGGAGACTTTGTTCCTATTCCAAGTTGTGATGAGTGACTCAAAATATATACATATGACATTTTTTTTTTCCAAAAAAGTCCGCTAGCGAGAATGGTGGTGAGCAAAGGGAGTCCTGAGTTCCCTGAAGCTTTGTAGAGGATCACGCCCTGCCTGGGGTAGAGGTTTGAGGGGATCTTGGAGGTGGAAGGCCCTCCCCGCTGGTGGAGCTTTCAGCCTGGTTTTGTCTCTTTAGCAACAGCCATCGTTTTGGCTTCAGAAAAAGTAGAACTTGGTTCAGACTGACAGAGTGTGTATGTGATGTGACTGAGCTGGCAGGCTGCTGTGTTCAGACGCTGTGGGAGCCGGGGGTCCACGCTGGCTGTGAGAGCTGGGATCCATGCTGCCAGCTCCCTGTTGGCAGTGGAGGAGACGGTGTCTGTTGTCTCTGCAGAAATCATCCACCAGTTCATTCTGGAGCAGCAGAAGGGAAGCAGAGTGCCCCTGTGCATCAACCCGCAGTCCGCGGCCTTCAAGAGCTTCATTAGGTAACTATGGCTCCCCGCAGCTCTCGCCTCAGACTCACAGGAAGCGTGTTGTCATTTGTTATGCAGCATATTGCTGACGTTTTTTATTTATTTTGCGTATGTGTACATGTGGGTTCGTGGGAGCCAGTTCTCTCTGCCTGCACCATGTGTATCCTGGGGATCAAACCCAGGTCATCAGGGTCGGTGCCCAGCCATCTTGCCCAGCTTCTGTTTTTGTTTTGTTTTAAAAATAAAATGTTTTTTGGTTTTTGGTGGTTTTTTTTGGTTTGGTTTGGTTTGGTTTGGTTTGGTTTGGTTTTTCTAGTCAGGGTTTCTCTGTGTAGCCTTGGCTGTCCTGGACTCACTTTGTAGACAGGCTGGCCTCAAACTCACAGCAATCCACCTGCCTTTGCCTCCCAAGTGCTGGGATTAAAGGCGTGCACCAGCACACCTGGCCTTAAATTAATTTTTAAAGTTCAGCAAAAGCATGGGCATGGGGTCACATGCCTGTCATCCTAGCACTTAAAAAATGGAGGCCGGAAGGGAGTTCAAGGCCAGCATGGGCTACATAGTGAGTTCAATCCTAGGCTACGTGGGACCTCATCTCAAAAAAAAAAAAAAGTTTAATGGGAAGTTGATGTTATCAATGTCAGGAGGCCTCCATCTTCATTCCAAGGCTGGTTCCCATGGTGAGTTTAGCAGTTACGTTTTCCCCAGAAGACTGTGCTGCTCAGTTGGGAGGTGGGGAGGTGAGGAGGGTCTTCACTGCCGCAGCAGTTAGGGGTCCTTCCATCTTCCCACCCTCTTAACACAGCCAAGACCACTGGGAGTGGGCTTAATTTTTCTTGTTTATTTATTTGTTTTTGGTCTGCTTAGTTCAGGTTTTCGCTGGGTTACCCGAGGCTAGCCTTGGTCTCCAGAGCCTCCTGCCTCAGGGTCTGGAGCACTGTGATCTAGGCCTGCACTCTCACCTGACTCCCTCTTTGTTTACTATGTTTACATGCTTTGCTCATTTTGCTTTGTTTCATTTTTTGTTTCTTTGAGATGAGGTCTCACCCTGTAGCTGCCCCACTTGTCATCTTCCTGCCTCAGCCCTCCAAATCAGCACGCCTGGGTGGGTGGGTTGGGTGGGGGCAGGGTGGGGGAGTAGCAGGTAGGTGACTCTTGTGAGCCCCTCTCTAGAGGAGCAGTCGAGGCTCTGAGTCTACTTTGGATTCCAGCAAGCTTCTTTCCCTCATTGCCCCTAACTCGAGTCCAGTGGGAGGCAGAAACCACTTTAACAATGTAGGGAGATTTTAATAATAGGGATTGTCAACCCAGAGACGATGGCTAACTTCTAAGAGCATAAAAGTGGATTTGGGGACGGGAGGGGATGCTCTTGAAGTAACAAATGCAGAAAGGCAGTAACCTGGTGCAGGCCAGAAGAGTGAAAAAACAAGGAAGAAAGTGAACGCAAGGTCCCCTCCCCGGGGGCTCTTTGGAGAGTGCCTGCATCTGCAGGAGCACACCGCATGAAGGGGCAGGAAGTGTGTTAGGTGTGGGCAGCACTGGTCCCTCAGAAAGCCATGCTGGGCTGCAGAGAAGCTCACAGAGTTTGAATGGCAGCAGGAAGGGGCACTGTTTGTTGTCTGGTGCTCCAGCCTGCAGCACCCTCCTGTGCCTTCTGTCGGCAGATGAGAACATGAAGCCAGGCAGCAAAGGAGAGCCACAAGCTGATCTGGCTCCAGTTTCATGTCACAGGACCCCAAGCCCTTATTTCTCTCCCTTTCCTTTCCCCAACTCCCCACTCTTGCCTTTGTCTACATTGGAGTAGGGCCTTGTCTGCATTGAAGCTGTCGGACCAAACTCGAGATTAGTAAGATTGGTTGTCTTTCATTTCTTCCATTTTTACCCCCACGTAGAAAGATGTCATTAACTTGCATTTTGGCCTTTCTGTTTTAAATTACTTTAATATTTTCCGAGAAGTCAGTGATCCAGGCAAGTAGGTGTTCTAGCACCTTCCAGGTGCTAGTCACCATTCTCCTGGCCCTGAGAAGGAAACTGATTCCCATCCCCTTCTAATCAGCAACTCAGGAACTGACTATACCAGTTCTGTGATGACAGTCCCTGTACCCGGCTCCTACCTCATCGGTAATGCCCTTTCAGATAGGTCCCCGCTCACTGGCCTAATTTGAGAGGCCACTTCTTAAGGGCATCTTCCTGATCGAACATGAATAACATTATTTAAATAGCTACCATGCACTTTACATCATGGTAGGCTCCATGGGAAGTTGTTTTCCACGTGACTCTGAGGTCGGCCATAGATCCTTCCCACTCTCCACTAAAATAGCATGCCCCCTCCGGTCCCTGTGTAAGCCACTGAAGCTCGCTGCCTCACTCTGGATAACAGGTGCCTAAGTGAACGGCTTGCACCCAACTCAGTGTAGAAACAAGAATGCAGAAATGCCCTGCGCAGGCCCCTCTGCAGGGAGGGCTACCGCGTGCTTGTGGAGCTCTCGCCGCCTGAGGTGCCGCTGACTCCAGTGTCTCCCTTTTCTTCCAGTTCCACCGTCGCTCAGCCGTCTGAGATGCCACCGTCTCCTCTGGTGTGGGAGTGACAGTGGAAGACACTGTACTACTGAAGATGTAATGTAGCTTTCACTGGAGTCTGGGATTTGCAAATTCTGGAGGGTTAATCATGCTTGTACTGTAATTTTACTAATGAAGTTTTAAATTAACAACCACTACTTGTATGATATGAATAATATTTAGAAATGTTACTAGACTTTTAATCTTGTAAAGTGGTTGTGCTTTTAGAAGAAAAAAAAATATTTTACCCAGAGTTGCACATGATTAAAGAATTCAGTGCAGCTGTTATGGCTCACCTCAGAACAAACGCGAATTGAACCAAACTTGGTCGTTTGGGGTTTATGTTGTTTCTTTTCTTTTCTTTTTTTCTTTCTTTCTTTTTTTTTTTCTTAATGAAGTGAGATTGTTCACATGTGCACACACACACAGAGGACAGTCATACATTTTGATATTCGAGCCATTCCTAAAGATTTGGAACTTTCTAAGACTAAAGAATCGAGAAAGCTTGCCTGCGACCAATCATGGAGCCACGTGAGCTGATTGTGGCTGCGCCTGGGGAGGGGGTGGGAGGGGCATGTCACCTAATGCTCAAGCCCTGTGACTGGCTTCTCATTAGAGCCGTGATGGTGATGTGTGCTGTCTAAACTCCAGTGTTGTGCGTAGAGAGAATGAGCTTGTGACTAGGAGAGACTAACTTTTGTTTTCCTTACCCAGTATAAATATATATATATATATATATTTAATCTATTTTTATTAGAAGTTTTTCTGCTCTTTCTTACATAAAAAAAAAAAAAGACCCAAGCATGCATCTTTCATGTGTGTAAATAATTCATTTTTGGGCTAATTTCAAAAGAATCCAACACTGCTGTATAGAGAGAACTAGCTTGCACATTTTAGGTCTGTGAAAATTCTGTGAGACTTTTCCTGCACTGGACAGTGGAAAATAATAAATAAAAGACAAAAAGAAATTTTAAAAAAATTAAAGCCACAAAGGCACATAGGGAATCATGTCAAACGTGTTTGTGTCCTTAGGCAAAGCTGTGGGAGTCTTGAAATGTCACGGTAGTAAATAACTTATTACTTTTTGACAAATTCTTTTTCCTGCTGGAACACTGAATTCTGTGCATATGTAAATATGAACACCAATCGAAGGCCTCTACCTCCTGGAGTTACACAGCTTGGCTTGTTTACCTCCACACTCTGATGATGACTTTTTTTTTTTTTTTTAAGTTCAATGTGGAGACTTGAAACTTGAATGTCCCTTCCAACTTTTATATTAAAAATAAAAAGACAAGAAAATTGAAGAGCGTTTTTCACCTGTACAAGAAGTACTAATGGATCGTCTTAAAACTGGTCTAGGAAAAAGTGTGGTGTGTGTTATGGACAATTAACTGTTACAGTTATTGTAAGTTATCTGTATTTAGCAGAGTATTTTCATCTTGAGTGATCTGAGCTGAATTTGAAGACTATTAAGTTATGTTTGGAAGTTTTAACTTCAATGAAGTAATTATTTGCTGTGAAAGAAACACACATTGAATTACTAAACAAAGATGGTGCAATGTCTTTGTGTTTTTTTTATGAGGCTCCTGAGAACCTACCCACCTGAAGCATTTCAGTTCACTTGAATGGGAAACGTGTTTAGTATCAAAAGAGCCCGAGAAGACACTGTATGACAGGCACCATCTCAGAGGTTGGTCAGTCACCGTGGCACACTTTCTGGTCACTTTGTACAATGTAGATTTGAAGTACAGTGGTGAAAACATTAAATGTGACATTTGAAAATGAGATGTCGCTGTCTTATTTACACACACACACACACACACACACACACGCATGCACACCTTGTTTTCCCTTCAGTAGAGCCTCTGTCCTGACTTTGCAAAGTCTGGAGACACATGCTTATATTTCCACTCTTATCTCTGAGGAGATGACTTGTTTATTGAAACTTAAGATTGCCAAGAATGTGTCAAAAGCTCAGGTAAATAGCATCAAAGACAGTGTGACCTAAGTATGTACAATAGGGTGTCTTGTTTTCATGTGGGATTCTAACCTATTATGTTATATTCAAACACATGAAATACAAGTAGGTTGCTGTGGATAAAGCAGACTAGTGAAGACACGAGACCCTCCCTCCCTCTCTGACCCTAGAAGTCCTAGACACTTCAGCTGAGGAGGAAGTCAGGGCTTTGTGTTGGTATACTTCAGACCAGAGGCTGCCTGACTTCTCAGTATTTATCCTGAGGCCAGACAAAATAATATATTATTCTTTTTGCCCATGCTGGCCGTGAGCTCAGTGTGTAACCAAGGATAATTTTAAACTCCTCCTCTTGTCTTTGTTTCCTGAGTTCAGTGCTAGGGATGGAATGATTTTGTGCATGCTAGACTCCGCCAACCGAGCTACACTCCCAGCCATGCTGTTATGTGTCCCTGCATCTGCAAGTGGTATTTATGTACACCTTTTACTGTGCTGCTGAGGCACAGACCCAGGGCCTCATGCGTGGTAGGCAAGCACCATACTGTAGAAACACATCCTCTCCGTTATGAGACAGGGTTGTGTTCCCAGCCTGGCCTTGAATTGGTGGCCTTCCTGACTGACTTTCCCAAAAGCTTGGATTAAGGACTTGGGCAGCAAAGCCCAGCTCAAACAAAACAAATGGGTTTGTTTCTTCCAGATACAGGAAAGTTGACTGTTCATATTTTGTTGCTGGTTTGGCATTTGATTTTGGTTTGGTTTGGTTTAGCTTAGTTTGAGGTCGGGTCTCTGTTAGAGCTCTGGCCCACTTGAAATTCACCACTTAAACCAGACTTGCCATGAATGTGCAGTCCTCCTCCTGCCTCTGCCTCCAAAGTGCCAAGAGTACAGGCATAAGCCACCAAGCCCAGCTAACCCAGAGCATTTAAAATGCACATTTAACTTTGAAACTAAAGTTTTTCACAGATAGCTGGGCACTATGCTGCACGCATGAAATCCTAGCACTCGGGAGGCAGAGGCAGGCGGATCTCTGAGTTCGTGGTCAGCCTGGTCTACAGATGAAGCTCCAGGACAGCCAGGGCTACACACAGAAATCCTGTCTCAAAAAAAAAAAAAAGTTTTTCACAGACAAGTAGAACATATTGGTTTAGTTTTGCAGGGAGCTGCTTATCGATCCAAGAGGGTGGTGCTTGGGTGTCTGTAAAGTAGTTGGGAATTGCTAAGGCTTTTACGAGCGACTGTGGGCAGATCAATGAGGGCTATAATCAGCTGCAGTTACTGACAGTGTAAGATCCTGGAAGTAATCTTTTGTTTGAAATCTTTACTTTATTTCTCCATAGCATATTATTCAAAATGTTACTTTTATATTAAACATCAGGGACTAGAAATGGCTCAGTGGTTAAGAGCACTTCCTGCTCTTCCAGAGGACCAGAGTTCAGTTCTCAGCACCCACATGGGGCAGTTCAGACACCTATAACTCCAGCTCTAGGGGAACAGACAGTTCTGACCTCAGTGGGCTTATACACACACACACACACACACACACACACACACACACACACACACACACACACACACACTTACAAATAATAAATCCGAGATGGTTCAGTGGTTAAGAGCACTTGCTTGCTGGGCTGGAGAGGTGGCTCAGTGGTTAGGAGCGCTTGCTGCTCTTCCAGAGGTCCTGAGTTCAATACCCAGCAACCACATAGTGGCTCACAACCATCTATAATGAGTTCTGGTGTACAGACACAGAACATTGTATATATAATAAATAAATCTTTTTTTTAAAAAAAGAGCACTTGCTGTTGAAGAGGACCGGAGTTTGGTTCCCAGCACCCACGTGATAACTCACATCCATCTGTAATTCCAAGGAACCAGCGCCCTCTTCTAGCCTCCAAGGCCACCAGACATGCACACACGGTGCACATAAACTTATGCAGGCAAAACACCCATACACATTAAATAAAAATAAATGAATCTTTACATTTAAAAAAAATGGTTCTAGCCAGGCAGTGATGGCACACACCTTTGATCCCAACACTTAGGAGGCACAGGCAGGCAAATCTCTGAGTTAGAGGCCAGCCTGGTCTACAGAGTGAGCTCCAGGACAGCCAGGGGCACACAGAGATGGAGAGATGACTTAGCAGTTAAGAGCACGCACTTCTCCCAGTCTGAGCCTGTAGCTCCAGCTCCAGGGCCTTCATGGCACCACACACAGCATAAAAATGAATAATAAAAACATTAAAGAATAGACTGCGTAAAAGTTGAATTAAGGCAGGTGCAGTGGCACACGCCTGTAATGTGGTTTCCAGGCTGCCTTGGTCTACAAAATGAGTTCAGGACATCCAAGGCTACACAGAGAAACCCTGCCTCAAAAAAAAAAAAAAAAAAAAAAAAGAAGAAGAAGAAGAAGAAGAAAGAAAAAAAAGTTCAACCAAGCAAACAGATTTTCGTAGAAATCTTTATTAACCATGCCTCACTAAAGCTGGTTCTGAAGTGAGATGTCTTAATTTCTTTGCCTGTTCTGATAAAAATCTCCTGACAAAAGTAAACTCTAGGGAGAAAGGACTTATGTCCGCTCACAGTCCATCGTGCTTGTGCTTCCTTTTCCTGCAGTCCAGGACCCAAGCCCAGGGAATGATGCCGTCCACTCTCAGGGTGAGTCTTTCCACTTGAGTTTAACCCAATCAAGATAGTCACGCACAGCCATGCCCAGCGGCTGATAACCCCTCCAGGGTGATGATGTTTCTGGATGGTTTGACAGCCTGTCATGGTGACTGTTAACACTACCCGTCATGGGATCATTTACTTCAAGAAGCACAGCAGCCAGTGCAGTACTGCAAGCCTCTAAATCTAACTACTACGTAGAGTGAGGCAGGAGGATCATATGTTCAAGAGCTGCATGGGCTACATAGTGAGTTCCAAGTCACCACATGTTAATTTTTTTTTTTTTTTTATTTTACAAAGGCCTGGATATTTGTTCCTAACAGCACAAAGCCATAGGCTCAGTCCCCAATTCCAGAAAAAAAAAAATAGAAAAACAAGCAGATGACGTACACACCTGTAATGCCAACAATTGGGAACCTGTGGCAGAAGGTGGTGAGTTCAAGGCCAAACGGGGTACACCCAAAGCCTGGCAATGTGGCTCAGCACTAGAATGCCTGCTTAGCAGGTGCACGGCCGTGACTTAGACGCCCAGCAACATACAAGAACTGGAAGCAAGTCAGGCGGCACACACCTTTAGTCCTAGCACTTGAGAGGCAGAGGCAGGCGGATCTGTGAGTTCGAGGCCAGCCTGGTATGCAGAGTGAGAGCCAGGACAGCCAGGGCTACACAGAGAAACCCTGTTTCGAAAAAGAATGAATAAGAAAAAGTGATGGAAACAGACTGCGTAGGGCAATAAGATGGTAGGGAGGCTAAGATAAATTACAGTAGCTCGCTGTTCTTCTGATATTTCGAGACTGGCTCTTAATAGCCCTGGCTAACCTAGAATTCACTATGTAGGCCAGGCTATCCTCAAAATCGCAGAGATCCACCTGCCTTTGTCTCTCAAGTCCTGGGATTAAAGGCTTGTGCCACCACACCTGACCTATGGCAGCATTTCCTTCTTTACTACTTTATTATTTATTTTACATCCCAGTTGCAGCTTTCCCTCCTCCTTTCCCTTCCAGTCCCTATCTCACCTCGCCTCCTCACCTTCCCCCCCCCCCCCCAATCCTCCAGTCCTCCCTTTCTCCTCCCATGGATAGTAACCCGCCTTGGGGCATATCAAGTTGTAGAAGGACAAGGCACGTCTTCTGCTGTGGCTAGGCAAGGCAGCCCAGGTAGGGGGAAGGGAACCCAGGGCAGGCCACAGAGTCAGGTACAGCTCCTGCTGCTGCTGTCAGGAGTAGTCCCACACGAAGACCAGCCGCGCAGCTGTTGCGTGTGTGCAGAGGGCCTAGGTATGTCCGTGTACGCCCTCTGCTTGGCGGTTCAGTCTCTGTGGAGCCCTGTGTGCCCAGGTTAGTTGGTTCTATATGTTTTCTTGTGGTGTCCTTGACCTCTCTGGCTCCTTCAATGCTTCCTGCACCTCTTCCATGGATGCCCCGAGCTCTGCCTGTTGTTTGCCTGTGTGTGGGTCTCTGCATTTGTTCCATCAGCTGCTGGGTGAGTCCTTTCAGATGGCAGGTACTCTAGGCGCCTGTCTGGAAGCAGAATAGCATTAGTGGTAATGAGTGTGCACACGCAGAAGTCAGGGGACCACCTCCAGGGATGCGCTACCTCCCCCTACTGTGTGAGTCCTAGTCATCAGACTGACGTCAGACTTGATGATGCCATCTCCCTGGTCCTCATTTTATCTTACCTAAAGGCACCTATTTTTATTTTTTGTAAGTGAGTGTTCTGCTCTCGTGTGTGTATGTGTACCACATGTGTATCTAGTCCCCCATAGACATCAGAAGAGGTATAGATACCCCTGGAAATGAAATTTAAAATGATTGTGAGCCACCATATTGATGTTGAGAATCCAAATTTGGGTCTCCTTCAAGAATGCAGGTGCTCTTAACAGCCAAGCCATCGCTCCACCACTCTCTTCTCTTTGTTTGTTTTTGTTTTTTGAGACAGGATTCCTCTGTGTAGCCTTGGCTGTCTGGACTCAATTTGTAGACCAGGCTGGCCTCGAACTCACAGAGATTCGCCAGCCTCTGCCTCCCGAGTGTGGGGATTACAGGCGTGCGCCACCACGCCCGGCTCCCTCCCCTCATAATTTATGTAAGTTTCTAGGGCAGCTGGCATTGAGCTCCTGATTCTCCTTCACTTCCCAGGGGGCAGGGATTATAGGCATGCACCCCATGCTCAGAGCAGCATTTCAGCGAAGGCAGCCCTGAAGACGAAGAGACTCTATGGAAGTCCCGAGTGTAGGTGTGCATGGTTGGGGTTGGTTGGTTGGTTGTTTAAAGAAGGTCTCATGTAGCCCAGGCTGACCTTGATAAGTAGCCAAGGATGTACTGTGTACTGATCCTCTTGACCTCCACTTCCCAGGTGCTGCAGTTACAAGCATGTCCTACCCACCTGGGAAGTGCTGGCGAGGGGTCCAGGGGGTTCATGTGTGTTAGGCAAGCACTTTGTCAGCTGAGCAGCCTTCATTTATTTAAGGGTTTGTTTCGGGGGGAGGTGTTCAAGATAGGGTTTCTCTGTGTAGCCTTGACTGTCTTGGACCAGCTTTGGTTTTGTTGTTGTTCTTTAATTATTTATTTATTTATGCATTTATTTTTGGGTCGCTTTGTAGGCCAGGCTGGCCTCTCACAAAAGAGCTGCCTGCCTCTGCCTCCCACACCCAGCTCAAAAGAGAAGTCTTGCATGCCTTGGATAATAAAGTGGTGCACTCTTCAGGTTCTGGGTTGCCAAAATAAGGGACGGTTTAAGTAGCTTTGTTCTTAAAGACCACAGACAGACTGGGTCTTGGGCTCAGCGGTTGAGCACTTGCCTGCCATTTGCAAGTCCTTGGTTCAGTGTCCGGGCCTACAAAAAAACCGAAAGACTGTAGGCTGAGCCTGTGGCTGAGCAAGCAGAGCATTTGCCTGGTGTATGCAAAGCCCTGGTTTCTATCCTCAGTGCTGCAAAAAAGGGAAGGCAAGAGAGTAGTGGGAGGAAGTGTAGCCCTGCAGTAGCTCCACTTGGGCATCAAATGCACGGCACAATTTAGCCTGTCTTAAAATTTGAGGTGTGTGTGTGTGTGTGTGTGTGTGTGTGTGTGTGTGTGTGTGTGTAGAAACATAAAATTAAGGCTGACTTTGTCTAACAGAAGGAAAATCTGTTTTGATTGCCTGCTTGGCCAATGAGAAATCTGCAGTTTATATGGTATACATTTTCTATAATTAGAAATAGCCTGAATCTGCAGCCTAAAAGTTCTAGCAAAATATATTTAAAGCAAAAAATTAAAACATGTCAAGAAAAGAAAAATGTTGGCAAGGATAAGGAGATGTTGGAAGCCCCGGGAACAGCTGATGGGAATGTAAATGGTGCAGCAGCTTGAAAAGCAGAATGTCAGCTCCTCTGGGAGGAGGGGGGGGGGGAGGAAGCATAGAGGTCGTCTCTGGGTTTAGCATTGGGGCACTGGTTGGACACGATGGCGCACGCCTTTAATCCCAGCACGCAGAGAGGCAGAGACAGGCGGATCGCTGTGAGTTCAAGACCAGCCTTGTCTACAAAGCTAGTCCAAGACAGCTAAGGCTACACAGAGAAACCTTTTGTTGCCGCTAGTTTTTTAACTATTTTATTTGGGGTACTTACTGCCTCTACCTCCCTTCTCCATCCCAGTGCCTTCCTCCAACACCCCAACACTAGGTATGAGATAAAGAAGCTTAGTGGAGAGGGGGTATAGTAGACCTCTTTACTCTCTTGGCTGTTTAGGGTCAACTGAAAACTCCCTCTCTCTCTCTCTTTCATAACTGAGTTTTTAAGAAACCAAAACTTCCATTACACCCTGTCTTGAAAAACAAAGGAAAGAATGGGCATGCTCTTGCAGAAGACCTGAGTTCAGTTCCCAGCACCCACACCACCCGTAACCAGCTCAAAAGGATCCAACCCTCTAACTCCAAGGGTGTCTGCACACGTGTGCACATACACACAACTACACATAGTGACAAGTAGAATCCTCTTAAAGAAGAAAGAAAACAGTGCTGCTAACATGTGCACACCAGTGTTGATAGCATTACCTACAGTAACGGAAAGGTGGAAGCCCACATGCCTCTCAAGGATAAACTATGATATATTCAGGCTTAAAATGGAAAGAGGTTTTGATAGGTGAAGAGGTGGCTGAGCCTTACAGACTTGATGCTAAGTGGAATAAGCTACAGAGTGAGTTTAAGACCAGGGTGGGCTAGACAACCTTGAGGAAAAGAAATAAAAATTTGCAGTATAGCCAGGCAGTGGTGGCACACACCTTTAATCCCAGCACCTTGGAGGCAGAGGCAGAGGCAAGGGGATCTCTGGTCTGCAGAGCAAGTTCCAGGACAGCCAAGGCCACACAAACTGTCTTGAAAAACCAAAAAAAAAAAAATTTTTTTCTTTTTAAATTTACAGTCTATATAATGAGACATCTTTTTAAAAAGCACATTTCTGGGAGGCTGGAGAGATGGCTTAGTGATTAAGAGCACTGGCTGCTCTTCTAGAGGTCCTGAGTTCAATTCCCAGCAGCCACCTGGTGGCTCACAACCATCTATAATGGAATCTGATGCCCTCTTCTGGTGTACATGAAAACAGAGTGTTCTTACACATAAATAAATCTTTAAGTACTAGTTGTTTTTTTTTAATGAGTCAGAGGTGATGCCCATCTGCCTGTCATTTTAAGGGTTTGGTGCCTATCTGCGTGTCTGTCACCCTACTTGAGAAGCTGGCACAGGAAACTGAGTTGATGGCAGTTAATATGAATGTGAACACTTCTTTCCCCATCTTTTCCTCACTGTGTGTCTAGGGATTGCATTCAGGCCTTCACATGTGTTAGGCAAGTGCTCAAGCATCGAGCCTCCCACCCTTTATCGTTTTTCAATTTGTATGGATGTTTTGTCTGCATGCCTGCCTGTGCGCCACTTTGGTGCCTGGTGCCTGCAGAGGTCAGAGGAGGACATTGGGTTCCTTGGAAATTAGAGTTAGAGGTGGTTGTGATTTGGCTCGTGGGTCCCACTGACTGCTCTTGCCACAGCGTCTTAACCACAGAGCCATCTCTCCAGCCCCATTCTCTTTTCCATTGGTTTGTCTGAGACAGGTTTGTCAGGAACTCAGAGAGAGCTGCCTGCCTGTGCCTCCCTCCTAAGTGCTGGGACTAATGGTGCACACCACCACACCCAGCTCCTGTTACTTCTGCTTTCTGGCTGTACTCCTGAGCTTTTGGTAATCCTGTCTCTTTCATCTGGTGGAAAGAGTGGGTTCCAGGCATTGAGCCAGGTCATCAAGGTTGCATGCAAGCACTTTAACCTGCTGAGCTATCTCACCAGCCTTTGTCATTCCAAGATTTTAAGAAATGTTAGCAAGTTATACATATCTGAATACAGTAAATGTTCAGATTTTCCAGTTGTCCTCCAAATTTCACATGGAGGTGTTTCCCCTCAATTCAGGATCAAGGGTCTTACCTTACATTGGCTTTTTTTTTTTTTCCGAGACAAGGTTTCTCTGTGTAGCCTTGCCTGTCTTGGACTAACTTTGTAGACCAGGCTGGCCTCGAACTCACAGCGATCTGCCTGCCTCTGCCTCCCGAGTGCTGGGATTAAAGGCGTGCGCCACCACCGCCCGGCTCATTGGCTTTCTTTTGAGTGCTAGTAGAAAAGGCATAGGGGAGGGATGGAGAGATGGCTCAGCGGTTAAGAGTACTGGCTGCTCTTCTGTAGTTTGATAAATCCATTCCCAGCACCCACATGACAGCTACAACCATCTGTCGGATCCGATGCCACCTTCTGGTGTACAGACGTGCATGCAGATAAAACACTCATACACACATAAGTAAATAAATATTTCTATTAGTATTACGTTTTTTGAAATAGGGTTTCTCTGTGTAGCCTTGGCTGTCTTGGAACTCACTCTGTAGACCAGGCTGGCCTCAAAACTCACAGAGATCAGCCTGCCTCTGCCTCCTGAGTGCTGGGATTAAAGGTGTGCACCATCCCTGCCCAGCCGAATAAACAAATCTTCAGGGAAGGAAGAAAAAAAGAGAACAGACAGAACCAGCTGTCATGGGAAAAGATAGACAAAGATGTATATAATTAGTTTGTTTCCTCAGGTTTAGATACCTGTGAAACATTTTTGGAAAAACTATCAGCAGCCTCCTTGGGGACACACACAGCCTGTTGCCTATATGAGCTGCCCTAAGAGACCTTAGCTAGTCATGTCTGGTCTCAGGGTTGTCTCCAGTCTAGGCTCGAGGGGTATGTGGGGTGCCTTTGGGAAGCCCCAGGGCACAAAGGCCAAGTGATGATGTCCATACACACCAGACTACAGGAGCGCATGATCAAGATCCTTCATAGAGCCAAATTCAAGTTCATTGACCACGAGAGGATCCACACCTCAAAGAAGTGGGGCTTCCCCAACTTTAATACAGACAAGTTTGAAGACATAGTAACTAATGGCTATGGAATCAAATATATTTCCAGCCGTGGTCCCTGGATGAGAGGCCAGTCCTGGGCTATCAAAGGCTTCTCGGTACTGTCCTAAACCCACTAAGTCACATTCAGTAATAAATTTCACATGTAGCTGGAAGTGGGGCACTATGAAGATGTTTTTAACAGTAGTATGAGTTGTGTGTGACCATTCCCATCAGGAGGCACAAATAGATTATCTTATTTTTGTTAATTTTTTGTTTTGTTTTTGTTTTTCAAGACAAGAGTTTCTCTGTGTAGCCTTGGCTGTACTGGACATTCTTTCTAGACCAGGCTGGCCTCGAACTCACAGAGATCTACCTGCCTCTGCCTCCCAGGTGCTGGGATTAAAGGCGTGCGCCACCACACCCGGCTGGTTAATGTTTTGTATGATCATGTGCTCAGTGTTGATGACCAGAGGTCTCACAAGAGGCCACTTTTCTTCCCTTGTAGTAACTAACCTTCTCTGAGACAAGAGTCTCATGTATCCAGGCTGAACTCGAACTTGCTCTGTAATGGAATCTGTCATCTTCCAGCCTCCACATCCCAAGCACTAGCGTTGCAGACCTGGGTACCAAACCCACATAGAGAAAAGTTTTTGAGATCCCATTTTATCTTCAGCAAATGGCATACGGTGGCTGGTGGCTTCTACTGATGGTCTTTGCCCCATTATTTTCTATTAACTGGGAAATAATTTGTCAGTATTGTCGTTCATTCTGCATACCTTTTTTTAAGGCTCAAGCAGATTCAGACATAGTGAGAGTCACCAAAATCTCTGCGTAGCAAACTGCCCCTACCTGGAGCTTGTATGTAGACTGCAAGCATGCAGCTAGTCTGGACTTCTGCGCCCCCTAGTGGCAAGATGTGGGCAAGTGTCTAAATAACCTCTGAGGGCCTTAGAACTAGATGTGACCCCTGTGTGCCCTCTTTTCCCTTATCTCATGGCCACCAGGCTTTGGCCATGAAGAGCACATGGCCACTATAGATGAAGTTGACCACTGTTTTGTTCAAGCGTAATTAGAACATTTTTACTCACTGGCCATATTTACTCGTTGGCCTGCCTGTGGCTGTGTTCATAGAGGGCAGAACACTAGCTTGGATAGAGGCTGTCCAACAAAGCCTGACTCACTTATTATCCCTTTCCCCCTTCATACCACCTTCAAGCTCAAGGGAGCATTGAAAAAAAAAAAAGGTGGCAGCCGGGCGGGGTAGCACACGCCTGTAGTCCCAGGACTCAAGAGGCAGAGGCAGGAGGATCTCTGTGAGTTTGAGACCAGCCTGGTCTGCAGAGTGAGTTCCAGGACACTCATGGCTACACAGAGGAAACCCTGTCTTGAATAACAAAACAAAACAAAAAGAAAAAAAAAAAAAAGAAAGAAAAGAAAATGACTAATGCTGGGAACTGGGACTGTTGACATACATCTTTAATCTCAGTAATCCCAGTACTCAGGAGACAGCAGGATCTCTCTGAGTTCCAGGCCAGCCAGAGCTATATAGAGGGACCCTGTCTCAAAAATAGGAAGAAAGCTGAGTGTGGTGGCACACGCCTTTAATCCCAGCACTCGGGAGGCAGAGGAAAGCAGATCTCTGTGAGTTCGAGGCCAGCCAGGTGTACAAAGCCAGTCCAGGACAGACAGCCAGGACTACAAAAGAAACCCTGTCTCAAAAAACCAAAAAGAAGGAAGAGGAGGAAGAAGAAGGCAGCTGCATTAGAGGGTGGAGTTCAGTGGTAACATGCTTGTTTGATGGTCCAGAGGCCTCCCCGCCTCCCCAGTGCTGGAACTGCTGGGATTAAAAGCATGCACTGCGGCCAGGCATGGTGGTGCATACCTTTAATCCCAGCACTTGGGAGGCAGAGGCAGGCAGATCGCTGTGAGTTCAAGGCCAGCCTGATCTACAAAGCGAGTGCAGGACAGCCAAGGCTACACAGAGAAACCCTGTCTCAAAAAGAAAGAAAGAAAGAAAGAAAGAAAGAAAGAAAGAAAGAAAGAAAGAAAATCGCATTAGCCAGGGCCTAGCGGGGCATGCTTTTTGAGACAGGGTTTCTCTGTATAGCCTTGGCTGTCCTGGACTCGCTTTGTAGACCAGGCCGGCCTTGAATTCACAGCGATCCGCCTACCTCTGCCTCCCAGGTGCTGGGGGCGCTAATGCAACTTTTAAAGTCTAATTCCGGAAGAGCTAAGAACAAACAGTTTTGTCTTTCGTTGTTAGCCTCTGCATCTTCTGCCCATCTACCCACACACACCAGCTCTTGACACAAAAAGATGGCTACTCAAGGCAGCCCAGGCCCAGTACCCTGGTAGAACCATGGAGCTCAGAAGATGGTTTTAAGTCTCCCTGCATTCCCTGTGCCAAGTCTCCAGCACTGACAGCATCCTTAGCTTTGGTCTGATGGCTGGCCTTTGGTGTTGGTGAGAGCCTGCCTTGTGGCTTCAGTTTGAGGGACAAGCTGCAAGAGCGAGAGTATCTCAGATGGTCACAGGTGGCAGTGCCATCAAAGAGAGGCAAATCAAGAGTGACCGTCAACTAAGCCTTAAAATATATAGGGGTGGCAGAGGCAGGCCGGGTGTGCAGTTGCTGTCAGTGAGCGAAGCAGCAGCTAGCTGGAACCTGCTCTTCATTCCTTCCACCTAGGATACTTAAAATTCCAGAATTCCCTTTCTACCACCAGGGGTCACCAGTGAGTAGTGGTGTTTGTTTCACAAGTAAGTGTCCGCATGTTTCATTTTCTGGCCTTAAACTTGCCTGCTACGTAGCCAGGTATGTACGCCCTTGAACTCCTGATGCCCCTGCCTTGGCCTCTCAAGTATTCTGATTAGATATGTACCACCATGCTTGGCCTGCAAATAATTTTTTTCAGGGACCCTTTCTTTCTCATATATTTAGTAGAAAAGCATTGTTTGTGGTGTTATCAGATGTAAAGGGTGTGAGTTGTGCTTGCTTCTCCACTAGTCCAATAACTCAGCTACCACTGACCAAGGTTTTCAAAAACCTAAAGGCATATTTATTAATTCCCACATGTTGATGGCACCTGAGAGTAAGGAGTCATCACTGTACAGTTTATGTACATCACAACACTGGGGTCCACACCGGGCAGCTCCCAACAACCTGTGACTCTAGCTTCTGGACACTTCTTTGTGGGCACTGTCCTCACACGCCTGTTCCCTCCTGCTACAGACAGACAGACAACAGAGAGACAGAGGCAGGCAGGCGGACAGACAGATCAGAGAGAGACTTTTAATCTAAAAAAGAAAAAGAGCCAGGTGTGGTGGCGCACGTCTTTAATCCCAGCACTCAGGAGGCAGAGGCAGTCGGATTGCTGGGAGTTCAAAGGCAGCCTGGTCTACAAAGTGGGTCCAGGACAGCTAAGGCTACACAGAGAAACCCTGTCTTGAAAAACAAAAACAAAAAACTAAACTAAAAAACGAAAGCACTTCTGACTTCCCACTAAAGGAATTGAAAGCAAGGCAGCTGCTGGAGAGATCAGGTGGAAGGGCCTTCTACTTGGAAGCATTTGGCCCTGAAGTCTTTATCTAGAGATATGAAATTTGGCTGGGTATGCTGCCGTTACGCTGAACACTGCACACTTGCCATGTTCCCTGGGCAGATCCCTGCTAGGGCCCCACACTTCGGAAGCCACAGTTAGGGTGGAGTACAAGGGCCTGGGCTCTTCATGACATGGCACTGCCACTCCCTACAGCTGGTCTGGGTGCTGGGAAGAAGGCACGCTGTGCCAGGCCCTTTTCTGAATATAGCTGGGTACAGTGACACCACCTGGCCAGGCTTTCCTGGGCCCTGGTCTGGAGGGGACTACCAACCTTGTGAGTCCTGACTTGACTCAAGGGAAAGACCAATTGAACAGCACTCCCACCATTACTAAGACTGAGGCCGGAGGCTACAGCAGGATGCCACTCTTCCTTGTTACTTCCTGATCAGGACAAATACTTCTAAGTCTCTTTCCTCATGAGTTTTGGGTCCTCCAAATATTTCACATTTACTTAAATGGTTTAGAGATGGAAAGTTGTACACATAGGACTGAAGGGAAAGGAGACAGCTTTTCTTTCTCTCTTTTTTAGGATTTATTTATTATTATGTATACAGTGCTCTGCCTGCAGAGACACCCGCAGGCCAGAAGAGGGCATCAGATCACATTACAGATGGTTGTGAGCCACCATGTGGTTGCTGGGAATTGAACTCTGGACCTCTGGAAGAGCAGTTAGTGCTCTTAACTGCTGAGCCAACTCTCCAGCCCCTGACAGCTTTTTTTTTTTCAAACCTTACTTCAGACACTCTCCTCAGATAACCTGAAGTTCCTTTGGTACCTACCTTTGGGGTTTTTGGTTGGTTGGCTGGTTGGTTGGTTGGTTGGTTTTTAGAAAAATTACCTTGGCTGGGAGGTGGTGGTGCACACCTTTAGTCCCAGCACAGAAGGGAGAGGCAGGAAGACTTCCAAGAATTCGAGGCCAGCCTGGTTTACAGAGTCCCAAGACAGCTAGGGCTACACACAGAGACACACTGTCTTGGAAACTACAAAAAGAAAAGTTACTTTGGAGCATCTCTAAAAGGTTCTAGACACTTGAACTCATTCTCTGGCCCTGAGATCCTGGGCAAGCCAACCTGAGAGTGAAACTCTGCTCTCAAATGTCATCTGCTCAGACCCTGCCCCTGCAGCTGGTTCTCTCTCTGCTCTACCCAATGTCCTTCCCCCTCCCCCACAGCAGTTACCTCAGAAACCAAAGCACCTGGCTTTGTCTACGGCTTAGAATCCCCACAGCACAGCTGTTCCTTTTCCCACATTCCTTGAAGCCAAGTCACCTGCCTCCCCGCTCCCCAAGGCCACGTCTGAGGTTAAGGCACGAGTGTGCCCTCACCCACCCTCTTCTGTTGTTCCCTCAGGACACTGGGCGCCCTGTGCATGGACCAAATCTCCAAAGACCTTCCCTTGCAGCAACACGGCCAGGCCTTGAAGGCAGAACATCCTGACACCAGGACTGCACATCCCAAAACCCTGGCCCACTGATGTCCTCAGAAGGACCTAGTCTGCCACTTACCTCCCCACTTTCCCCCAGTCACCAGCGCCTGTGGCCTCATCTCCCTGCCTGCCTTGGGTCCCTCCCACATCCCATCACTTCCACAACACTCTTGTCCAACTCCTTCAGATCATTTATCTTCCTGACCACGCCCATCCCACGCATCCAACATCCTTTTCCTGAGCAGACCCCACCCTGGAGGAAACAGCCTAGGAGACTGGGGCTGCCAGGTCAAGGACCATCACCTCAGCACTGCTAGTCCCTCTGTCCTAGTACTGTGGTGGCCACTGCTGGGCACACCGACTACCCTCCATAACCTAATCTTCGCCCTCCCTTAGCTACATTCCCTCTCTTCCTTCTGTGGGCAGAAGCTTCAAACCCATTTAAGCATCCTGGTCTCCTTCATTGAAGTGTGCACACTGGAGCTAGCGTGGTGCCGCATGGCTCTAATCCCAGCACTTGGAAGGCAGAGGCAGGGTGGATCTCTGGGAAGTCCTGGCTAGCCTGGTCTACATACCCAGTTCCAAGGCAGACAGGGTTTACATAGTGAAAGGCTGTCTCAAAACTAAGTGATGGTGCACACCTTTAATCCCAGCACTCGGGAGGCAGAGGCAAGGGGATCACTGTGAGTTCGAGGCCAGCCTGGTCTACAAAGTGAGTCCAGGCCAGCCAAGGCTACACAGAGAAACCCTGTCTCGAAAAAACAAAACAAAAACAAAACCACTAAATACAAAAGAAAGAGAACATACTTGGGTCTATTTCTCCACCTCTTCCTGACCAGCTGTCTACACTCTGTGCCTCCATTTCTCTGCCCTGCTCACCCACCCGATTCACTGCTCTACAGCCATATGGCTTCTGACTCCTTGGTGCTGGTGCCACCCCCCAGTGTTACCTGCAGCTACCCCACTCCTCCCTGTGACCGTCAATCTTTTCCTCTTCTCCTCCCATGACCCCCTAAGGGTAGAGCCTCTCTAGGATTTCTAAATGCCCTTTGCTATTCAACAGTTTCAACCTTCTTCAAATGCTGTCTTACAAATCTAGACCAGGTTCATCTGACGGCTGGCTAGGCGTGTTCGCCCTGAAGCTTCAGCCTGCTTGAGGTCTCTTTGATTGGTTTCAGACAGGCTCTCTGTGTATCCCTGGCTGGCCTGGCAGGCTGGCCTAGACTTCACAGAGATCCGCCCAGGGGACCCTTTGTGCAGGGTGTTTCTTTTCTCCCCCGCGCCCCCCCCCCTCCTGTTTTTTAGAGACAGGGTTTCTCTGTGTAGCCTTAACTGTCCTGGACTCACTTTGTAGATCGGGCTGGCCTCGAACTCACAGAGATCTGCCAGCCTCTGCCTCCCGAGTGCTGGGGTTACAGGTTGTCGCCACCCTCGCCTGGCTCATGTGGGTGTTTCAAATGGTGCAGGAGCTATAACCCGAGACTTGTTGAGTGCTAGGCAAGCGCTCTACATGAAGCAACAACTAAGCCTTAACCCTACTCAGTGTCTGCAAGCACAAACTGAATCACTTTTCCTTGAACGCACTCTCTGTGTGCCCTCTTCTCAGTGAATGGCAGCCCCCATCTTGTCCCAAACCTATCAGGACCAAATTAAATCATTATTGTGGGCTGGACAGTGATCTTGGAGGCAGCACGAAAGCCAGGCTCTCAGTGCCCCGGCACCGCCACCGCGTGGGGCATTCCGTCTCCACGGGCTGCAGGTCCGTACGGAATAGAAACCAGAGAATAAAAGAAACAGGACACAGGGAACTCCGCCGCACGCGCACTCGCAGAAGTGGAAGGCTCAGAGGTCCGCCCCGTCGCGCGGGGCTCGCAGCAGCCAATGGGAAGCCTGGGTAGGCAGTGGGCGGGCCCCCGCGGGCCGCCGCCCACTCGCGCGCTGCTTCTGTTTCCCCTCGGCCAATAGGCACGGCCTCGTGCGCCGGGGGCGGGACATCACAGCGCGGGCGCGGGGCTTTTTCCCACGTCGCGGGCTCCTGGGCAGGCGTGTTAACCGCATCCCAACTGACCGCAGGAGACATGGGGGCCGTGGCCGCCAGGCGCTGCGTGGAGTGGCTGCTGGGCCTCTACTTCGTCTCGCATATCCCCATCACGCTGTTTATCGACCTGCAGCCCGTGCTGCCGCCCGAACTGTACCCGCAGCAGGTGAGGCTCAGGGGTCCCCGTGTGGCCTTCCCGGTTCCTGTCGGCTCGGTCCCCGACCTCGGCCCTAGCAGGGAGGGGGGGTGCGGGGGGGGGGAGGCTCAAGCCGTTGACGAACGCTTCGTTTGTTTTCAGAACGAAGATGAGGATAGGGCGCATGTCTGGGAGGTCCTGGGCGCGAGCCCCGCGTACTCGCCAAACTTTTGCAAACGCTTTGGTTGTGTTTGGCTCCCGCGGTTCCACCTCGGGCGGGTGGTGGCTGAGGGAGGTTGCCTGGGTGAGCCAGTGGCTGTCATCTGTTGGATTAGTTGAAGTTTTGTTTGTATGGACTCGAAAAATCCAATGTAATCCCAGAGAAAAAGCCCCGGGCAGAATGAACTTTCTAAAGGGTTAGCCCTTGGTTGGTGCTGCGTGGCACACGTACACTCCTTCTGGTCTGAGTCTAGTGTGAGGAAGCGCTGCCTTTTCAAATCCACTGTTTGAACCGGGGTGGAGATGAGCTACCATTCCCCTGCCTGCTGGAGAGCATTCTTTGACTCAAACTTGAGGGGCCACCCCCACTTTATCTGGACCATGGAATTTCTGCACGTTTCTCCAATCTGCCGGTTGGAACTGGAGTCAAGTTTGATTGACTTATCCACCTAAAGATTTGGTTTTACCTCTGAAATGCTCTTTAAATGTTTCTTTGCAGGGCAGTTCTTAATCTGAAATCAGTGAATTATCAGTGGTGTCTGCACTTGTGTCTTGTGTGCCTTGTGTCCTCTGAAAGGACATGACACTGGAAGAGTGTCACCCACCCAAAGAGGTTAGGAGTGACACCATCAGCAGTGTCACCGCTACTTAAGTCCCTTTGGTTTGTTTGTGGAACCACATAACTGGAAAGACCTTTGACCTTTTCCATGGGAAACCCCGCAGGCAGTATGTGGCAAGAGCCCTGGGGACTGGCTTCCTCCAGAACTGGCCACATACTGGGTATGTTTAGGGCTCTATAACTTCAACTGTTTTTTCTCTTAAAATAATAGTTCATTGAGTGCATTGTAAAAAGGGCAGCAGGCTGCGCAGTGACTAGTGTACCACCTGCAGCCACAGCTTTGAAGTAATAGGGTAGATTGTATATTCAAAGATAAATTGTAGGATTAAGGCTCTGGCTCCTTGGGTGTGTGTGTGTGTGTGTGTATCATGTTGGGTTGATTGTATCGCTGCTCTAATGCATTGTTACAAGTGCAGCGGCTTACTTTACCCCAAACTTACCCTTGGGCTGGTTGGAGGTTAGAAATGTAAAGTGTAAGGCCCTAGGGCCCTAAGGGAGACCGTCTCCTTGCCTCTCCTGTGTCCCACGGCTGGGCTGGCAGAGCTGCGGACCACACTCCAGACCACCAGCTTACCATGTAGGGTCTACCCACTGAGCTCCCCCTCTTGACCTTTCTTTGGTTGTGGCCCTTTCACGTCAGGCTCTGCCCGTCATTGACCCTGTCGCCACCTCATCTGTATTCACATCTCTCTCTGCCTTTTACAAGCTCATTTAGGGTCCATCTTGGAACCCAGGAAAATCTCACCTGTGAATAGCCTTACATCCATCTGCAGCCCTGTTGGACGCGGTACCTTTGAGAGCTGTTAGTCTGCTGCCACAGCTCACGCCTGTAATCCCAGCACTCAGGAGGCAGAGGCAGGCATATCTCTGTGAGTTCAAAGCCAGCCTGGTCTATAAAGCGAGTCCAGGACAGCCAAGGCTACATAGAGAAACCCTGTTTTCAAAAAAACTAAAAACACAACTAAAACTAATGAGGACATCAAAACTGCCCTATAGCTATAGCTGGCCTTAAGAAAGCTTTGGGGTCTGGTAGCAGTGAAGATAAAGCCCAGGACTTTGCATACTGAACTATCCTCAGCCCTTGTTTTCCATCTATTTATTTATTTATTTAAGTTTTTAGAGACAGGGTTTCTCAGTTTAGCCTTGGCTGTCCTGGACTCACTTTGTAGAACAGGCTGGCCTCGAACTCACAGCGATCCACTTGCCTCCCAAGTGCTGGGATTAAAGGTGTGTGTTACCATGCCCAGCTCTTTTTTTTTTTTTTTAAGGGGTCTCATGCAAGGTTTTGAAAGAACCTGAACTTAGAACTGGCTTGGTGGCACACACAAGGATCACCAAGTTCAAGGCCAGCCTAGACTATGTAGCAAGACCATCCCTAAATAGCAAAGCCCAAATTTATGCTCCCAAAAAAGAACAATGAAAAGCCAAAACTTAGTATCTAGAGTTTTCCCCTATAAATATGGAAGGATTGGGCTGAATTTTGCAAGCTAGACTTTGTGTTTGAATCAAATCACATGGGTTAAAAACCATTATGAAACAGTTAAAGACTTGAGTTTGGGTTTAAACAGAAAGGAAAGAAAACATTTTGTAGTATTTCTTGCAGCTGAGTGAACTGCTTCTGTTAAAATGAGAAAAGTGTGTGAGCCTATAGGTCTGAAAGTAGTCTGTCCTAAGCCTAAGTAAAGGTCTGCAGGATTCAGTAGATTAGTTCAGAAAGACAGTGTGCTCCAGGTCGGGGTGTGGCATAAATGGAGATTTTAAATGGAGTGCAGGGCTTACATTTGGTAGTGTTAAGCTGGAGCATCTTCAGGTCTGGACTAACCACACACAAGTAAGCCTTCATCTGCGTTAGCTGCTGTTGGGCCAGCCTCTGTGTTGGCGCGCCGCATCTGAACATGGGCCGCAGGTCATTGGCGCTAGTTTATCAGATGAAGTAGTAGTGTGGTGCCACTGAGCGTCTTGCCCAGAGCCGGTCCCCTGGCCTCAGCTCCCGCAGTTCTCCCATCCTGCTGGGGCCTCATGCTTGTCTTTCACCGACTCTGTCCAGGCTCTTCTGGCAGCAGGTGGGTAGGAGACTCTTAGGGCGCAAACTGAGTGGGTGTGGAGTCAGCTTGGCCAATCTAACCCTGCAACAGCCTTTTCAGTCATCGTTTACAGCCACATTCAGATGGGCAGTGTCTTTTCAACACTTTACTCTGAAGTAGATCTTCCCAGACTAGCGGTTCAAGGCCACCCTGGTCTACAAAGGGAACTGTGTGTGGTGGTACACATCTCTAACCCCCGCACCCAGGAGGTGGAGGGGCAGAAGTTCAAGGCCAGTCTCAGCTATAAGAGAACAACACTTAGTATAACTTGCTCAGTTTACAGATGGGGAAGTGGAGGCCCAAGAGGGGCTAACGTAGCCTTTACTATCCCTACCTACCTGCCCTGAAGTGTTCAGGAGGAAGTGGAGGGTTTTGCCAAGAATCCACTTTCACATCAAAAAGCTGTGCATGTTGACGCCTGTGACCCTAGCACAACAGAGCTTCTGGATGCTTGCTTACAGCTCTCATGGTAACGAGGCCTCCATTTCTTAGTAGCCAGCTTCTGTCTTTGCTGTTCCTTGGGCTGTTTTGTTTTTGTTTTTCACACAGGTCTCCTGTATCCCAGACCTGGCCTCTAACTAGGCTGGCCTTGAACTCCCAATCCTTCTGATTCCACCTTCCAGGTGCTGGGTCACCATGTGCCAGCGCACCGAGCAGCTTTTATGTTTTGATTAAAAGTTCACACAGACAGCCAGGTGGTGGCGGCACACGCCTTTAATCCCAGCAAAGGCCATCCTGGTTTACAGAGGGAGTTCAGGACAGCCAGGGCTACGCTGAGAAGCCCTGTCTCAAAACAACAACAACCCCACAAAAAGTATCTAGGTTTCCACTGTAAGATGCACAGCCTGGAGTTGCCTTCATTCATCCTGTCCTGGCACTTACTTGGCTTTGAAGGTGTATTTGAAGGCCACCTCCAGGTTATTTTTTGTCATGTTCATTTGTTTTGTTTTTGAGACAAGACCTTATGTAGCCCAGGTTAGCTTTAGACCAAGTATGTAGCTGAAAATGGCCTGGCTTCAGGCTGCTAAGTTTGGCCGGCGGCCTTGGGTAGAAACAGCCAGCTTCTGGCTCCTGGCGAGCACACAGTGGGCAGCTGCAGACTCTTGCCTCAGCCTGCCGTGTCTGCATGCATCTGCAGCCTTTGACTTTCTAGACTGATGACAAGGGTGAGGCTGAAGCTAGAGGCAGCCAGCCTGACTCGTGCCGAGATGCCGTGTGCTTGTTCTTCCACAGACACCCAGCTGGTCCTTTAGAAGAAAACAAACTTACTTGAGCCAGGCATGATGGCTGTAATCCCAGCACTCGGGAGGCAGAGGCAGGCGGATCTCTGTGAGTTCGAGGCCAGCCTGGTCTACAAAGGGAGTCCAGGACAGCCAAGGCTACACAGAGAAACCCTTCTTGAAAAACCAAAAAGAAAATAATAATTTTATGGTTGGAGATCACGTCAACATGAGGAACCATATTAAAGGGTTGCAGCATTAGGAAGGTTGAGAACCACTGTACTAGGTATGTCACTGCTGCCACCACAGCTACACAGCAAAGGACTCTTGGCTGGGGATCTTGGCGCCCCAGAGCCACTGAGCCTGTCAGGCCGCAGGTTGGTACTCACTGTGATCCTGTCTTTTTCCAGTTCAGCAACCTGTTGCAGTGGTACTCCAGGGAGTTCAAAGACCCTCTGATGCAGGACCCCCCAGTGTGGTTCAAGTCCTTCCTGCTGTGTGAGCTTGTGTTTCAGCTGCCTTTCTTTCCCGTTGCCGCATATGCCTTCTTCAAAGGTTAGTACAGTGTGGGAACCAGCGCTTTGCCCAGAACACTCTTGGAGTGCACCCCTGTGGTTTGAAGGATCTGCTGTCTATTAACATAGGTGTCAGTAAGCTGGGCTGCCTCAGTTATCCAGAAGTCCCTAATGCTATAAAACCTAAGGCCAAGGGTAAGCGCGTCCCTTTTTATTACCCACTACACACTAGACAGTTTATCTGTGGCCTTAGTGTCAGCTTCGGATAGTATGTTGTCTTATAAGCAGGAAGCATCAAGCTAAATCCCCGAAGAGCTTAACTTCTCAATTAAAAGTTATTCCCGGGGCTGGAGAGGTGGCTCAGCAGCGGGAACACTGGCTGTTCTTCTATCTTTGGTTGTGAGCCTAGCCTTAACGGTTGAGCTGTCTTCCCAGCCCTACTTAGCTGCTCTTCTAAAGGACCTGGGTTTGGCGTCCAGCACCCACGTGGCAGCTTATAACCTCCCTATAACTCCAGTTCCAGGAGACCCAATATTCTCTTCTGGCCTCAGGAAACACTGCACACAAAATACATGTAGGCAAAACACTCAAATAAGAAAAAAAATTGTTTTTAAAGTTTTAAAGATTTTTTTAAAAAAAATGTGTGCTTCCATGACATCATACAATTAGTCACTTTGTGAAGTAGCCATACCTTTCATTGGAAACTAAGCTCATAAAGTGGAAAATCTTATTTCCTGCTGTGTTCTGCAGCACTGGCTCCAACTGCGCCCTCTTGCCTGTGTGAATCACTCTATGGGTGCTGGACAGGGTCCCTTCCCCTGAGCTTAGATCAGACTGGCTGTTTGCTGCCTGCCGAACTAGATGCCAACCCTCGCCCTCAGTGAGCTGGGGTGGGTGCTAGCTGTCTTGTAAACTTGTCTGTTGAACAGTGCAACACCTCCAGTTTTCCATGGGTGGAGTCTGAGTTTCTACCAAGAGAAGGCAAAGCCATTGACCTGAGAGGAGCAGACAAGAGGTAGAGCATGTTCCAGACCCCTTGCAGGTGCCAGAGCCAACTTTAACGCTTTGCCTTCTCCTCTCGTGCTTCAGGGAGCTGCCGGTGGATCCGGGTCCCTGCCATCATGTACGCGGTTCACACCATGACCACCTTAGTCCCAATCCTCTACACATTTCTATTCGAGGATTTCTCCAAGGCTGTTGCTTTCAAAGGACTAAGACCTGAGAATTTCCGTGAACGGCTGACCCTCGTAGCTGTCTACGTCCCTTACTTGATAATCCCCCTCATCCTGCTGCTGTTCATGCTGCGGAACCCTTACTACAAGTATGAAGAGAAAAGAAAGAAAAAATAAGGGACAGCCACTAGCCTGGCGGGGGAGATCCCACAGCACAGTTGCCTTTTGGACAACACAAGAAAACTGCTCTGAACCCATTTCAGCAGCATTTGAAACACACCAACAACAGTGCACAGGAACAGGATAGTGGCAAGAGCCGCGCCATGCCTCGCCTCACCCTCCAAGGGCTGAACAGGCCAGCAGCACAGACGTGACCAGGTTACAGCAAAATGGTGCCACAGCACTGCTAAAAACAGGCAGACGAGAAGCCGGTTAGTTCATGAGCCAGAATTCAATCATCCACCTGACTAAAAACTCAACTCTATAGCTGACCACTAGTCAACAAATAGCAGTGGGGTGTTTCAGGCCACTTTAAAGTCACAAATTTTGCCTCTTTAACTTTTTTTTAACATGGTTTCCTGCCCATACCTCTACCTCTGGGAGAAAAGTATATTGTAGCCTCACGTGAGTCTACGCCAGAAATGGGTTACAGTGGAAGAAAGGTATTTCCATTTCCACCTTGAACAGATGGCCTGGTCTTTCATTTATTCTGCTGGTACTGGTCCTGTGTGCTGCTCTTCCACACTTCCCAACTCTGGCACCACACCACTGGGCGTCCTAGTAGATAGCTGTCCTTTCTCTCCGCTTGGTCCTTCCCATGCTGTCCAGAGTTAACAGTGTGACTGTCCTAGTGTCTGCTATTCCACGAGCTCTCTTGCTGGGCAGCGCTGTTTTTTGCTTACAAGCCATGTTGCTGTGTCTTTCTTGTGTGTCTGGTCCAAATAAAGGTAGCTGCTGATCACTGCCTGGTTTATTGTATGGATGTGGGGAAGGGCGGGTATAGAACACTCTGTTCTCAGAGGAGCCAGAATTGCACACTACCCCAGAGAAGAAAGACCGAGCCATTTGCAAATGGTATTTATTGCTTTTCCTTGAGAGCTTTGTAAATTTACAAAAAAAAAAAAAAAAAAAGGATCAAGTTTACAGACTGCTTAGTTTGTGCTGAGAGTTCAAGAGGTGAGGTCCTGTGCCGCCTTGCTACTAGTGGTGGCTGTGCATTGTTTGCCAGCTGCCCCAGGTGGCAGTACTGCCTCCTTTAACACATTGCCATGACACGTACATTAGTCAAGTCACTGGAATGGTACAGAGGTTTTTGTTTTTGCTTTTTTTGTTGCCTTTCTGCTATAAAGAATGAAAATTTCAGTTCATTTCTGAAAAATAAATTGGTCAATAAATTCATTTTGTTCTGCTTCTACTTTACACAAAGCTTCATATTCAACCCGATACCTGAAAAACAAAATTGTTAGAAGCCCTGAAAATGAAATAAAAACAGACAATTGTTTGAGAGTATAGAGCCTGTAAACAGTTGCAAGAACTGAGTTGAGAATGAAGTCGGGGAAGAGTGAAATAAGCAAAGCAGTATCAGGGCGACCCAGGAGAAACCTCTCCCTGGGAAACACAGGCGGCGGCCTCACCCTCCTTACAAAACCAGTGCTCACACTACAGGAGAGCATCTGGAATAACCAAGTCCCCACTTTCTTCCTATCAAAAACTGTTCAAATTGAGTGAGATGCTCTACCTGGGCAATGAGGAAAGACGGCCATGGGGCAGGAGACGGGTGCAGGGGGCGCAGTGGGCGCGGGCTCGGCCTTACCTCTCCAGCTGCATCTTCTTCTCGGCTATTAGTGCCTGCAGCTGCTGCTGCTGGGCCTCTCGCTGCTTCGCTATGGACTTGAGCAAGTTCCGAGCACCGATGGCCTAAGAGACATGGCCAAGCACAGTGCCGTGTAAGCTCACCCAAGCCCTCCAAAAGGCAAAGGCCACTTGGTCAGGACTGTTGCTCTACTGATCCCAAAGTACCCGCTGGGAACAGGCAAGAGCAGTCTGGCCCGCGGGTGTACGCAGCGGCCTATTGGGAGACATCGATTACCAAGTCATCTGTGCCAGGCAATCTTTGAGGTGTCCATTTTTTTAAAGGAGGGTAAAACCACCCACCAGTGCTACCATGAAGATCAAAAGGAATAATGACAAGCGCGTGCGGCTTTGCCTGGAGAGGTGACGCAGTGCTTAGGAGCGCTTGTTGCTCTTGGACAGGAGCCAGGTTCGGTTCTGCAGACACCCACAGTCAGCTCACAACTCCCTGTGACTTCGGTTCCAGGGGATCCGATACCTTCTTCTGAGCACCAAGGGCACAGGCACCAAGCACACACAGTGCACATACATACATGCATGTGAAATAGTCATACACATAGATCAATCTAAAAAATTGGGGACTGGGGAGAGAGCTCAGTCCTTAAAAGCATTAGCAGCATTTCCAGGGGACCTGGGTTCAGTTCCCAACTCCTACATGGCAGCTCACAATCAAACATTTCTAATTCTGAGGATCTGCCACCTGGCCTCTGATACACATGTGTATGTGCACAGGCATACGTGCAGACAAAAATTCATTCACGGGCTGGAGAGGTGGCTCAGAGGTTAAGAGCACTGGCTGCTCTTCCAGAGGTCCTGAGTTCAATTCCCAGCAACTACATGGTGGCTCACAACCATCTGTAATGGGATCTGGTGCCCTCTTCTGGCCTGCAGGTGTACATGCAGGCAGAACACCGTATACATAATAAATAAGTCTTAAAAAATTCATTCACAGCCGGGCGGTGGTGGCGCACGCCTTTAATCCCAGCACCTGGGAGGCAGAGGCAGGTGGATCGTTGTGAGTTCAAGGCCAGCCTGGTCTACAAAGCAAGTCCAGGGCAGCCAAGGCTGCACAGAGAAACCCTGTCACAAAAAAACAAAAAAAAAAAATTTTTTTTTTCATTCACTTGAAACAGACATTTTAAAAACCACTGGTGGGCTGGAGATGACTCAGAGGTTAAGAGCACTGGCTATTCTTCCAAAGGTCCTGAGTTCAATTCCCAGCAACCACATAGTGGCTCAACCATCTAACACGAGATCTGGTGCCCTCTTCTGACCTGCAGGCACAGTAGCAGGCAGAATATTGTATAAATAATAAATAAATCTAAAAAGCAAAAACCCCGAAACTACTGGCATCTAAGCTCACCATGTTAACTTGGCCAGCACGTGTTACTGAACCCCTACGTAGAGGTGGGGGCTGCTGGCCAGGACAGCTGCTGATCTTACCTTCATCTTCTCGTTCTCTGCTTCCTTGGCAAGCTGATCAACAAGCTCAATTAGACCACCAACTATTTTCTGAAACTGGCCAATTTCTTTGAGGAAAAGAAGAAAACATTCTCATTAGCTTCCCTTTGAAGTAGGGAGGGCAGAGCTAACTGCCCCTTTTCACTTGTGTTACACCAGGTGCCTACTAACCTAAGCATCCCGCAATTTGGTCTACCCTAAAGAAGAGGGACCAAGCTGGGTGTGAAGGCGCACGCCTTTAATCCTGGCAGAGGCAGGTGGATCGCTGTGAGTTTGAGGCCAACCTGGTCTACAAAGTGAGTCCAGTACAGGCAAGATAACATAGAGAAACCCTGTCTCGAAACAAACCCACACACTAAAAAAAAAAAAAAAAGGGACCAGGTACCAGAGCTAGGCTTTGCACATAGGCTCCATGGTGGACCCAACCCTACCTCTTCCAGAAAGGACTCTCAGAACACAAGTGCAGCCTCTGGACTGGCCAGACTTCGCACTGGGTTTCAATAAAAGGCGGTGTGAGAACCCTGCCTGTGACCATGTCATTTAGGCACTCCATTTCCCTTTCACTTTTCCCAGTGCTTTTGAACTTTATGTTTATGTATATCCAGTGCCCTATTGTATTTTATGAAAATAAGTCCAGAGAAGTGGGCCACAGCAGGCAGCAACCCCCAAACTGGGAACAGACGACAAGCAACATGTCACAAGACCATGGCCCAGAAATCTCTTGCTTCAGCTGAGTGTGTAACACAGGCCCAGAACCCCAGCATTAGGAGGCTGACTTAGGAGAATCAAGAGTTTGGGGTCAATATACAACACACATAGTGAGACCTTGCCACCGGCACTGGGCTGGCACAGCAGCTAGAAAAGGAAGCTTCCTGGAGACAGGCAGGCCAAAGGTCACCACTGTGCTGAGCTCTCCCGGAGACCTCAGTTACCGCCTCTAACTCCAGACAACACAGATGCTGCCACCATGACTATTCTACCAAGAACTCAAACCTGAATAGATAACTCCATTTCCTACCTTGTATTTAAAGGTTGTTAAAAGAAAAATCACAGCCCATTTAAAAACACCCACCCCTCTCCCAGTCCAATGTGGGACTCCACGGCAGTGTGAGAGGGTAAGCAGAGACGGTTCGGTGCCCGTGGGAATCCAGAGAGCAGGCTCCATCCAGGGAGCAAGCAGTTTCATCCTGGCAGACCCCGGAGGGATGGGCAGAAAGACCCTGGGTCTCCAATCCATACTCACTGTCGACAAAGTCCTTGCACTCCTCCTTGAGCTCCACGGTCTGCTGGGTGACCTCTGGGTCCAACACCCGCAGCTTGTTCAGCTCATCAAAGTGCAGCCCCGCTTCGCCTAAGATGTCCTTGGCCATAGCTGCAAAGAAACCAGCCCCCAAACTGAGTAACTGCATCCCGGACACCAAAGGTAATCCAGGCTCCACCCCAACCGACTCCAGTCCCCAGCCACCAAATACTGAGCCCTCGTCACGGTCCCCGTCCCCTCTGCCTCCACCTCCCAGCCTCACCTGTTTCCCTTCCCTAGGGAAGTCCTGCTTTGCAGGGGTGACAGTGGCAGTCAGGAGGTATGTCATAGGAGCAAGGGTCAGGAAAGAATAAAGTCCAGTTGCTTGTCACAGGCATCGTTCATTCCACAGACATTTCTTGAGTGCCTACTACAAGCCACCACTGCTAGATGCTGGGGTGTAAAGACGAATGCAACAGGGTGCCTGCCCTAGGAGCGACAGAGTTTAGCTGGAGGAAAACAGACATGTAAACCTGAAAAACTATATTGCATTAAGTGATTTGTGCAAAAATATCACTAAGCAACAAGGAGGGAAAAAAAAAGCAACAAACTTGGGTGCATCTGGTCTAAGCAGTAAGCCATAAACATAGTTATAAATCCCCATTTACGTACCCCAAAAGGCTTTATAAATGCATGCACTGAAATGACACACACACACAAAAGAAAAAAGAAAAAAAATCTGGGTGAATTTAAGAATTTGAGTTAAAAGCTGCCTATGGTCATGCACGACTCTAACCCTAGCACTTTTTGTATCAGAAGAGGACTGACACACATTTAGGACCAACCTAGGCTACATAATGAGTTCCAGGCTACCCTGTGCTACACAAGACTCTGTCTCAAAAAAAAAATTGTCTTCCTGTATTGTTCTGTTTGGACCAACAGTTTGAGTACTTAACAGCTACCAGGGACTAAGTGAACCAGGTGCTACAGAACAGTTCATGCAAACACCAATTTGAACGTCTACCACCTTAGGAGTCTGCATGCATCTATTTAAAAAAAAAAAAAAAGCTGGGCTCAATGCTGCACACCTGTAATCCCAGCACTCCGGGAGGCAGAGGCAGGTGGATCGCTGTGAGTTGGAGGCCAGTGAGTCTAGGACAGCCAAGGCTACACAGAGAAACCCTGTCTCAAAAAAAAAAAAAAACAAAAAAAACCCAAAACTGTTGAATCTCTGTCTCAAGGAAGTGAACACAGTGTCTCCAGACAGCAAGCGTATAAACACAAACTGCTGAGACAGTGAGGACAGGGCTCAGGGCTCTGTGATGCTGCTGCAGGAGAGCATAACGCCACGGGCAGAGAGAAGTCAACCACAACAACAACAACAAACAATCTGAGACCTAAACATGTTCAAAAAAAAAATCTAAGAAAAAGGAGGAGGGACATTCTGGGCAGGGAGGAACATACAGGAAGATCCCAAGGCTAGAAGAATCTGACACCAAGGTGGTTGTGATCAAAACAGCTAAAGAGGGCAATGAGGCCGGACTGGCGAGAGCTGGACAGCTAAATGCTGCGAGAGCCCCAGTAACGAACTTGGATTTTTATCATGGAAACAGCTGACAGTGGGTTCCAGCAGTGATTGCCTATCAAATTGGGAAAGATCACTGCCTTGACCAACTTGGGGGGGGGGGGTTGGATAGGGAACAGCGGCACAGAGGCGCACGCACCCATCAAGTCCCTCACTGTGAGCCTAGCATCTCTAAGCAGGTTGCCTGCTCGCAAGTGGCACTCTGTCAATGTTTGCGGAATGAATGAATGTGGAAACAGTAGGCTGTAACAGGAGGAAAGAACTTGAAGCCGACCACGAGTTCAGAGCTGAGATGTTTCTGGGTCGACAGAATTTAAGTAATGGACTGCTTAACGCAGCGCTTTGGGGACGAGTGAAGAAGAAAAGAGCCAGGCACGCTTGCCATGAATCCGGACCGCACAGAGAGCACAGCTGGAAAGGACAGTTTAATGAGGTGGCTAAGAGAGGGTTACAGGGAAATGCTTCACAGTGGACCACCAGATCCCCATCCCGCCCCCAGCTCCCAAGACAGATGTGTCCCAGGGACTTGGGGTGGAGTTTCCTACGCATCAGGGCAGTGACGGGCTCTACCCTCCCTGGCTCTCCCAGAACCGCAGGCACCACGAACAGCTGCAGTTGACTGGGCAAAGGACATGGCTGTCTTTTTTTACTACGTTATCCTCTTGCGATGTCCGAGCCTCGGTTTCCCGGTGAGATCGGAGGGAGCCACGCTCTCGGGCTGAGCTGAGTATAAACTCGCTCCCTAAACATTCCGAAGTGGGGAAACCGCCGCTTTCGACCTGGGCCCGCCAATTCTGGCCACGTCCGCCACCTCTTGTCCCAAACTCACCACATCCCCCTATCTTAAATCACAACCTACCTGCTGACCCGTCTCGGTGGCGCGCTGCAGCCCAGATAGCTGTCAGCGGAAGCCTCTCTCCAATAACTACAACCGGCCGCTGCCACGGATACAACACCTATAAGCCGCACGTCACCCTCTGACACCAGAAGCACTAGCAGCTACCCTCCCCCGGTGCTTGCTGGGAATTAGAGGCAACGGGAGAGGAGAGGTAACTGCCTACTAGGCCCAGAAGCCTTTGCGCCGGGGGTGGGGGTGGGCGGCGGACGGGATGACGACGGAAGTAGATTTGCTCTCACACTCGGAAGTCGAAGAGTTTTCGACCCCACGATCGGCTCACGCGCTGTGCATGCCGGGTCTTGTAGTCTGTTTCCCTAGCCGCAGGGCTTGGCTGCAGCGGCAGAGTCGGCGGGCGCAGGATGTGAGCTCACAGCCGAGATTGCAGGCGGTCGCAGGCCAGAGGCGGCGCGGAGTCGGCTTGCCACTCGGCTGAGACGAGAAACGCCACCGCGGACGGTGAGAGCCAGACGTGCGGGTGCACAGGGGAAGGACAGGCTCTGCCGCCGAGTCCTAGGCAGAAGGCACGGGACAAGGCGCGGGGATGGAGTTCAGGTCTCCTGGGGATGGGAGGCGCCACGGATTTCAGTATCTCAGAAGAGGAGGGGTGTGGCGGGAGAGCAGCCTGCACTGCCATGAGAGAGATGGGATGTTTATCCATTTTCACTAGGGACCCTTTGGGTGAAGTCTAAGCGTCGCTCCCACGATTTTTGACGTTTCTAACCCAAATCAGCCTTCGCACCCTCTCGCCGTCCCTCGTGTCCTTTCTTTAGGACCCAAGTCTTTACCCTACTGTGATCTTTGTTCTGCTTGGCTTCCCATTAGGTTTCCTTAGAGACACGTGTAAGTTCCCCGCCCCAGGATTACCTACTATCTACAGGCGAAATCCAGAGGGAAGAGCACTGAGGCGATCAGTGGAAACTTCATCCTCTCAGAAATGTCTTTCTAGGGCGTCACCTGCCACTGGACTCTGGGAACTCATTGGTCTGGGCGGAATCTGGACTGACGTCATCTAGGACTCAAAAGTGGCTGCTTTGTGGGAAAAGAATAGATTAGCTCCGGATTTGACTTCCTGAGTTGGCAAGCCTAGTCAGTGAATTTCTTTGATTTTGGCAGAACGTGTATATGTGCCTCTTTGATTCCAGGGAAATAGGGATTAGATATAAAATATGTGAGGAACTTGCGAAAACATGTTAAGGGGTTGATTTTTTTTTTCCCCTTTGAGGTAAGGCAGTTGCTCACTATTTTAGCATTCTGGTGTTACTTACTGTCAGTCTCCTGGGCCTCATTTCCTCCATATTCCAGAAGCCACCAAAAGGATGTGCTACTACTTAACACAGCACCACCCCACCACTATTCCAGGGACATACCTAAATCTTTAAAGGGACAGTTTCAATCTCACACGCTGATACAGTGAATGCTTAAATGTGTGCCATTCTTGTTTGAAAACCGTCGTTCCCGGTTTCTCCTATAAGACATAATGGGTAACAGGAAACCGCTGCGTGTTCTGGGATTTAAAGAGGTCGGCTCCACTGTGGGTTTTTTTGTTTGTTTGTTTGTTTTTTGTTTCTGTCCCCATCAAAGCTTCTGTGGGCCAAGCCTTCATCATCTCTTGCCTAGACCACTTCCTCTGATCTTCCTACTTCGTACCTTTGCAGCCCTACCCGGCAACAAGTTGTTCCTGGGAACTACAAATGAATCCGATCACACCCTTGTCTCCCCCCCCCAGCCCCCCCAGCCCCCCCACCCCCCCCCCGCATCTGCTGCTTCCTCTCTCTGCCTTTCCATCAGACCACCTTCCCCCTTCTTCCATCGCGTCACTATTTGTTCCAAAAACTTGTTCCTTTTTTTTTTTTTAAAGCCATTTAAGTGTGTGGTGGGTTTGCCTGCATGTGAGTCTGTGCACTGTAAGTGTGCCTGGTGCACACAGACCGGAAGAAGGCCTCAGATCCCCTAGAACTACAGTCCGTGGACATAGGTCCCCTGAAAGGGCAGCCGGCCATTGCTTCTAACCGCCGAGCCATCTCTCCAGCTGCATAAAACTTGTTTCATTTTGTAAAAAGTTCTGCGTGTGCCTGACTGTACATACGTGCGTCATGTGCATGCATCCACAGTAAAAAACCAGAAGAGGGTGTCAGGTCCCCTGAAACAGGAGGCCTATTGATGTGGGTGCTGGGAACTGAACCCGGGTCTTCTGCGATCTTCGTCCCTGGGCATCTCTTCAGCCTCTAGAAGTTGTTTCAACAGCAGCTCGCTCCTGCTGGCTAGAGCGTACTTTTCAGATCTTCGCTGAAAGGTTGTCCTCTCTGGGTCTCAAGCCTCCACCTGATAATTCTCAGGTCATAGTCTTGTATTCTCTGGAACATCGGTGGTCACCTGTGTAACCGCCTGCTTCTTTCTGCCTTTGTTTATATAAAGTCTGTCTTGTCGTCTGTGTTTTTGTCTTTGTTTGAGACAGGGTCTCTTTACCCAATGGGGAAAGCCCACGTGCTGGGATTTAAAGGCACGTGCCGCCGTGCCCAGCGAGCCGGTCTTCTTCCACTCGCACATAAGCTCCGTGGGGGCAGGATTCTTCTGTATTCTTTCCTAGTCCCGGGGCCTGACACCCAGCTGGAGCGGAAGAGATGCGAACTTTGTTTATTTGTGTATTTACTGGTTCCTGTTGGCTGGGGGTGTGGTGAGCTTGCCTAGCACAAGTGGAACCCTGGGTTTGATTCCACATCAATTAGGCTGTAGTAGCCAGGCGTGGTGGCGCACGCCTTTAATCCCAGCACTCGGGAGGCAGAGGCAGGCGGATCGTACACAGAGAAACCCTGCCTCAAAAAAAAAAAAAAAAAAAAAAAAAAAAAAACCAAAAACAAAACAAAACAATTAGGCTGTTGTGTAGTCTGAAACCCCCGTACTCAGGAGATGGGAGCAGCAGGCTCAGAAATTCAGTCAGCGTCTTCCTCTTCTCACAGTAAGTTGGAGGCCAGACTAGGGTACAAGAGACCCTGCCTGTCTCAACAACAAATCAAGTTCTGTGAACATCATGGTGCTCCTTGAACTCCTCGAAGCAAGGACAGTCTCTTTGTAGGCTCCTGCTGCTTAATGTAACAGGTTCCAAATGGTTTCATTGTCAAGTGAATTAAGTGAGATGAATTATATTCCCAACGTCTATAAAACTCACTGCCACATACTAAGTGTGCAGTGACTTTAGCTATGATACTTTTTCTTTGGTGAATAGATCGTAGTGAGTTTTTATTTATTTAAAATTTTATGTGTATGGGTATTTTTCTTTTTTCTTTTTCTTTTCTTTTTGGTTTGGTTTGGGGTTTTTCTTTCAAGACAGGGTTTCTCTGTGTAGCCTTCACTGTCCTGGACTTGCTTTGTAGACCAGGCTGGTCTTGAACCCACAAAAATCTGCCTGTCTCTACCTCCCAAGTGCTGGGATTACAGGTGTGCGCCATCATGCCCAGCTGCATATAGGTGTTTTGCCTGCATGTTATTATTTGTATACCACATGTGTGGTGCCCACAAAAGCCGTAATATGGCGTCAGATCCCCTGGAACTGGTGTTAGAAACGGCTGTGAGCTGTTATGTGGGCCGGGGAATTGAACCCAGGTCCTCTGGAAGAGCAGCTAGTGTTCATAACAGCTGAGCCATTTCATTGTGTTGTTGTTGGTTTTTTTCCGAGACAGGGTTTCTCTGTGTAGCCTTGACTGTCCTGGACTTGCTTTTGTAGACAAGGCTGGCCTTGAACTCACAGGGATCCACTTGCCTCTGCCTCCCAAGTGCTGGGATTAAAGGCGTGGGCCACCGAGTCAGGTGCTGAGCCATTTCTTTAGTGACTTTTTTTCTTTTTCTTTTTCTTTTTCTTTTTTTTTTTTTTTCCGAGACAGGGTTTCTCTGTGTAGCCTTGGCTGTCCTGGACTTGCTTTGTAGACCAGGCTGTCCTCGAACTCACAGCTATCCACCTGCCTCTGCCTCCTGAGTGCTGGGATTAAAGGCATGTGCCACCTCGCCTGGCTTTCTTTTCTCTTTTTGGTTTTTTTTTTTTGAAACAAGGTATCTCTGTGTAGCTTTTTATTACTACTGTATTCTTTTTGTTTTTAAAAGACAGAGATCCTGCTGTTTGGCCCAGTTTGGCTTCTGTCTCATTCTGTCATCCAGACAGGGCTTGGACTTAAAGTCTTCTTGAGGGCTTGCTAGTATCACAGGTGTTCACCACCTAATGGTACCTAGCAACAGTTGAGGTTTGTTAGTTTTTCAGGCAGGGTCACTTGTGTCCCAGGCTGGCCCCAGACTCTCTAGGTAGCTGAGGAACTCCTGGTCTTTCTGCCTCCGCTGGCCTCTGCTTGGATTACAGGCCTGAGCCGTTATGTTTGGTTTTATACACTGCTGGTAATCAACCCTAGAGCCTCGTGCACGCTAGACAAGCATTCTACCAATTAAGCCACAAATTCTTTCTTTTTTACCCTGAGATGGGGTCTCTGCAGTCCAGACTGCTTCAGCCTGGATATCATCCAAATGCTGGACTATAGGCGTGAGCCACCACCCTTGGCCTGGTTAATGGTAGTTTGGATAAGCCAAAACATTACAGCCAGGTGTGGTGGCACACACATTTAATCTCGGCACCATGAAAGCAGAAGCAGGTGTCTGTGAGTTTGAAGTCAACCTGGGCTACATATTGAATTCTGTAACAACCAGGGCTACATAACAGAGAGACCAGAGAGAGAGAGGTGAGAAGTGGGGAAGGAAGGGAGAGAAGGAGGGGGGAGAGAGGGAGGGAGAAAGAACACCAAGCTGGGTGTGGTGGCGCACACCTTCGATCCCAGCACTCGGGAGGCAGAGGCAAGTGAATCACTGTTAGTTCAAGGCCAGCCTGGTCTACAAAGTAAGTCCAGGACAGTCAAGGCTACACAGAGAAACCTTGTGTCAAAAAATCAAAACAAACAAAACCCACCGCCACCACCATCACAATACAAGTGTCCCTCCATATCTGTGTGTCGCTGACTCCAGGTTTTTTGCAAATACCAAAGTCTGAAGATGCTCACGTCCAGCTTTTCCTTTACTCAGGTCTCAGGTCTCTGGACTGTTTGTGTTTTACTTTCCACATTCCTTAGTCATTTTTAGGGTTGTCATCTTGTCTGTTCCCCCCATTATTGGAAGGAAGAGAAGAGAGATGGCTCTCAGGAAAAAGCAGCAGGACAGCCACCCCATGTTCTGCCTTGGAAAATGGTGACAATTACAGGAACTTGGGGCAAGGCTGGTGCCAAGAACGGGGAAGGTCAGGAAACCCTGTGGGAGCACAGGTAACCCCTTGCCAAGAACCCTGGCCGCTGCCTCCATAGATGGCCTGTCCATGCTCTCTTAGAGCCACACTCACTTTCCTTCCTGGATCCAGGCTTCCTTTGGCTGCTGTTAGTTAACCTGAGTCCTGGAGCAGGCTACCCCTGAGACAGGACGTGCATCCTGTCCCTTTGACTCCTGGGAAACTCCTAGGCTGGCTAGATTCCCAGTCGGTTAGTCTAGAAGTCTGGAATCCTGGGAATTTTGAGGTCAGTGTGGTAGATCCCAGGGCAATCTGTTCATCTGGTTCCCAGCTAGAGCTGCGAGTTTTCCTTGTTACCTGAAGCCAAGCTGAGCCTGGGGAGCTGGTGAGATGACCAGGGAGAACCATGCTGCCAGGCCTGGCTCCTGCAACTGTGAGAACAGCGTGGGGGCCTTCTTCCGGTTGCCCAGTGCCCTACTTTGCTTTCTGTTGCCATGATAAAACACTGTGGCCAAAAGCAACTTGGGAGGAAAGAGTTTGGCTTACACATTCCAGGTCATAGTTGAGGGACACAGGGGAAGGGACCAGGCAACAGGAACCTGAGCCTAGGCACTGAAGCTGAGGACACAGAGGAATGCTGCTTACTGGCATTGCCCAGCGAGCTTCCTTATACCACCCAGGACCACCATCCCAGGGATGGCAGCCCCCCCCTCCCACCAATCATTAATCAGGAAAATGTCCCCACAAACTTGTGCCCCCACTCCAGGCCAGTGTGATGGAAGGGCATTTTCTCAAACAAGTTTATCTTCCCAGATGACTTTAGCTTGTATCAAGTTGACAAAAAAACTAACCCGTACACCCAGGAGCTTAGCGTCTGCGTGGGAGTGCATGGGCTTACCCAGGAAGTAAACCGTGTCAGAGTCCTGCTGCTGTCCCCTCCTCCCTCTACTGACTTCAATGTTCTCTTTACCTTTTCCGTACAGCACTGAAGAGTATGAGGCCCTGGCCTCCGCGGGCCACTCATTTGTGACCACTTCCACCACGGCAGAGCCTTCCAAGCCTACCTCCTGCCGTGTGGTGATCTACCTGCAGCGGGAGATGTCAGGGGACACGTGTCTGTGCCCAGCCTCAGGGGCCAAGCCCAAGATCAGCGGCTTCAAGGGAGGTGGGCTGGGCAACAAGTACGTGCAGCTCAACGTGGGCGGCTCCTTGTACTACACTACAGTGCGGGCCCTCACCCGCCATGACACCATGCTCAAGGCCATGTTCAGTGGGCGCATGGAGGTGCTGACCGACAAAGAAGGTGAGGCATTCCACCCAGGCATGCTGGGCAAGTGAGGGGAGGAAGCGAACATCCTGAGATGACTTCAGAGCAGGGCTTAAGCCCAAAAAAGTCTACAGTCTGTACCTTTTCCTCTTCGTATAGTCTTAGTAGATTCAGAATCCCTTGAAATTGTACATAGAAAGCTCTATGTTTATGTATCATCCAGAGGAAAAAGTCTATACTTAAAAACCATTGAGACTGGGTGTGGCAGAACACGTCTGTAGCACAGTAGAGCCTGCACGCTGGGCAGAGGGAAGCAGGACTGGTTGTCTCTGTTTTACCAGGGTGGCCTGAGCACCCTCAAGCATAGACAGCCCGGCCCTCCACAGAGCCCTGAAGTGCTGTGTTTTCTCAGGTGCTCAGCTGTTCCTGGACTCAGGACAGGGAGGAGCAGCACAGATCCGAGGCCTAGAGTCCTCTGGGCCACTCCTAGCCCGGGCTCTGGACTCTGCTGCGCTCATGTAGTCCCTTTCCTTGCATCCTGCTGCCTGCCCTGCACACAGCTGGAAGCAAACTGTTAAACCCTGTGGGACCCCTCTAAATCCCTAGGCTGGATCCTCATAGACCGATGTGGAAAGCACTTTGGCACCATCCTGAATTACCTCCGAGATGACACCATCACCCTCCCTCAAAACCGGCAGGAAATCCAGGAATTGATGGCTGAAGCAAAATATTACCTCATTCAAGGACTGGTGAACATGTGCCAGACCGCCCTGCAGGTATGAGGCAGCTGGGAGGCTTGACGAGGTCGGGAGCCGTCCTCTGGGGACGTGAGGCTTGGCTCCTGGAAAGCTGGGCTGGAATGGGGGTGACGAGCCCACGCCCATTCAGAACAGTGGGAGCTGCCCAGCGCTGACGCTTGGCAGCACAAGCATGCTGTGCATCGAGTTCATTTGCCTAGATGCCTAAGCTTCGGATTTCTGGCAGTGGAGATGTGCTTACTGGCTGGGAGTATCTATTATCAAGAATGTCTTGATCCATCTGGTACCTCCTTACAAGGCAGAGGGTGACTGTGGCAGCCGGCCTGGGGGTGTGCCTGGCTGAGTTCGGCTCGCACAATAATCCTAAAGGCAGCTCTCTGCTCTCTGTGTCACCCAGGACAAGAAAGACCCCTACCAGCCTGTGTGCAACATCCCCATCATCACATCCCTGAGGGAGGAGGACAGGCTCATCGAATCCTCCACAAAGGTACTGGGCACTCTGAGGGCCCCGGCCTGGGGACACCAGGCTCCTGGCGTAGCCCTTACTCTTTCTTCCCTCGCAGCCTGTGGTGAAGCTGCTGTACAACAGGAGCAATAACAAGTACTCATACACCAGGTATGACAGGCATCTTTGCTGGTATGAAGGATGGGGCGGGCGTGGGGCGGGGCAGCAGCAACTGAAGGGCTAAACAGCCAACTCAGGCACTGGGCGGCAGGCCCAAGGCAGTTCACAGGCCCCTGACGCACACGGCGTGGGGCTGGGTTTTGAAACTACCTTTGCTAAGGGCGATGGACAGGGGTAGCAGGGAAGCCGGGGAGGAGGCTTGTCACACAGCCTGTAAAACGTGAAGCATGCCTGTCATGAGGAGCATGCCAGCGATTCACATCCCTACTATCTTAGTGCGCAAAGAGGGGTGCTGGGAAGACAAGAGCCGAGGCTGCTGCAGCCTGTGTTTCTCACTGTGCCCTCGTAACAGCCATGCTCAGGTAGACGCAGGTGGCTGCAAGCTTGGCTCTAGACCTCCCTGGTCCTCTACGGACACTGCAGCATGGTGCCTAAGATGGGGCCCTGTCTGCTGAGGTAGCATTAGGGGACCCTTTCTTCCAGGCTTGAGGGGGGTCACTTCTTTCCCTTGGTGCGCTCTGCTGTCACTGAGAGCCAGCTCCACCCCTTTCCCTCAAGGCCCCCAGTCCCACAGGGTGCTCTCTGCCTCTCTACCCCTCTACCTTGTCTTCATTTCAGCACTATAGGGCCAGGGAGTGGGGGCCCCCAGCACGCCCCAGCAGCGCCCCTTGTACCGGGACCTCACTTCAGGCCGGCTGGCCCTTGTGGTTTTTCAGCAACTCTGATGACCACCTGCTGAAAAACATTGAACTGTTTGACAAGCTGTCGCTGCGCTTCAACGGCCGCGTGCTCTTCATCAAGGACGTCATTGGCGACGAGATCTGCTGCTGGTCTTTCTATGGCCAGGGTCGGAAGCTGGCCGAGGTGTGCTGCACCTCCATCGTGTACGCCACAGAGAAGAAGCAGACCAAGGTGTGTGTGGGCTCTCCTCTGCCAGGGACAGGACGCAGACTCCAAGGTGGAGAACCGGTGCTGTCCAGTGCACCCTCCCACAGCTCAGGGCCACATGTACTCCTAAACGTGATCTGATGGTGCCAGACAGGACAAAGCCAGAACAGGGGGGCTGGAGGAGGGCCAGAAACTGTTGCCAGTGGCCGAGAAAGAAACCTACTGACCAGCAAGGAACTTTCTGGCGCTGTGGAAAGTGCAGTTCTGGTCCCAGCACTTCTCATTTGTCTGAAATGGGGAGCCGTTTCAACCACATTGGCCTCAGCTTCTGTGCTTGCAGACATGGGAGTGAGAGCCTGAGCTTAGCCAGTACAACTCGGAAGCAGCAGTAAGGTAGGGCCCTTGCCACCAGGTGAGCATGATGTTCTGAGCCCATGGCGTGACATCACAGTGCCAGATGAACACAAAGCACCTTTTATTTTTTTCCTTTTGAAACAGGCTAACGCTCAGGCTGGGGCTTGTTACATAAGCTAGGTTGGCCACAAACACACAGCATCCCTCCTGCCTCAGCCTGCTAGTACTAGGGTTACAGGCATAGTCCACTATAATCGGCCTTGTGAATTACTTGCTGGGGGACAATTAATATAGACGCAGATCCTCCCTTTCTGCGGATGCCAGCAGGTGTCCTCCCTAGAGAATATATTTGGAGACAGCAGGGTTTTACTGGGTGGAATGCCAGGCAGATTATCTGGAAAATGAAGGGAAGCAAAGGGCTCAGGAATTAAGACACAAGAACCTTAGCAGCAGACTGCACACTGCCTCAGTGGTCTGCTGAGGGTTGTCCCAAGGGCAGCTTACGTACGATGGCAATCTTTGGCAGTGGGGGTAGGGGCAGGGGAGGGAGGAGACAGGGAGCCAAGGGGCTGGAACAGTGGAGTTAGGAATCAGGGCCTGTCTTCTTCCTAGGTGTTCTCTTCCCTTCCTCTGTGTGCTCTCCTAACCCCCTCACACCCCAACTGTAAGACAGGCCCAGCTGGAGCCATTCTCTCCAATGAGGTGATAGCACAGCAGCTCGGTGTGACAGATTTGCTACAATTCTGGGGTCCTGATACTTTTCTCTTTCTTCTATACTGATCTTGTGGGGAGGGGGGCTTCCAGGTCAGAGAAGCAATGAAGCTGCTTATCAGAGCTGCTGCTGTATTATTACATTTATTTGTGTGGGTGAAAGTCAGGACAGCTTGAAGAATTCTCTCCTTTTGGGATCCATCATGTGAGTCCTGGGACCAAATTCAGGTTGTCGGGCTTGGGGGCAAGCACCTTCACCAGCTGAGCCACCCTCCCTGCGCCCCCTACCCCTTTTAGAGACAGGATTTCACTAGGTGGCCTAGCTTAAACTCTCCATCCTTGCAACCTCAGCCTCCCAGGTAGCAGGGATTACAGACGGGTACCGCAAACTGCTTTTTGTTATTATGTATTTGTTTTTTTTTTTTTACTGTGCCGAGCTATTTATTCACTAGGCTAGAGAATGTGTATCTTGGGTGCTGGAGAGATGGCTCAGCAGTTAAGAGCACTGTCTGTTCTTTCAGAGGTCCTGAGTTCAATTCCCAGCAACCACCTGGTGGCTCACAGCCATCTATAATGAGATCTGGTGCCCTCTTCTCACATACAGGTGTATATGCAGACAGAACACTGCATACATAATAAATAAATAAATAAATAAATAAATAAATAATGTATGTCTCTCTTAATACGTTGATAACCCTGAAGCCACTAGCTCAGCTTGGTGGCTGCGCCTGGAGTCACAGGGCTCAGAGGCTGAGGCAGGAGGATTCTGAGTCTCGGGTAGTTTGGGATTGATGATATAAGGAGACCTTGGCTCAAAAAACCAAAACCAAAAACAAAGAAGATAGCTATTGGCATCACTTTACATAGAAACCACAGCCCGGAAAGCTCGGGCCCAGTGCCTGACACCTAGACCAAGGAGCTGCTTGTACCTGAACATACCCACGCATACTAGTCTTCAGTTGTGAGGTGCTGTGGGATGCAGGGGTGTTCATCTGTATCATCTTGTTGCCTCCTGCTTCCCAGGCAGGCAAACACCTGACTTCTAACCTAGGAGGCTTTATGGATGAGGTCAAGAGCCCTGACATGATGTCCCCTCACTCCATCTTGTCCCCTTCTCTCCAGGTGGAGTTCCCAGAGGCCCGTATCTACGAGGAGACACTCAACGTCCTACTCTACGAGACTCCTCGAGTCCCTGACAATTCCTTGCTGGAGGCCACAAGCCGGAGTCGCAGCCAGGCTTCCCCCAGTGAAGATGAGGATGCTTTGGAGCTTCGGGACCGTGTCCGCCGCATTCACGTCAAGCGCTATAGCACTTACGATGACCGGCAGCTCGGCCACCAGTCCTCTCACCGTGACTAGTGAGACCCCTGAGTCAGGACACAAGAAGCCCTGTCTGCCGCCCTGTGGAACACACCCCACTGGCCACCCTATGCTGCTTCTGCTAGCTGGGAGCCTTCTCTAGTATGTAGAGGTGACAGGCCCTGCTTGGGAGGTCAGGGGGCTTGGCAGAGGAAAGGCCATATTGTCTTGCCTGGGCCTCCTCCCCCATCACCTCTGCTCTAGGGTGGGTGCACTGACTCCCCAGGCCCGTGGCTGAGAGCCCTCCTTCTGCTGAAGAGCTCCTTTAGTTCCTCAGCTGAAGCCCACAGGAACAACTTTGTTCTCTGAGAAAGGAGGCTTCTGGTGCTCTGAGGGCCCAATTTTGAACAGAAAGGGCAGCCCTCTCTTTTTTCCTAAGGTGTTGAAGCATAGATATGACCTGGGTTTTTGTCTATAAATCTAGATGTTAGCATGGTGGCCGTGCCTATAATCCCAGCTCTGGAGAGGCTGAGGCAGGATAACAAGTTCTAGACTAACCTGGACAACTTAGCAAGACCTTGTCTCAATATAAAATCTTAAAGAGGGCTAGTGGCATAGCTCAATGGTAGAATACTTACCTGGCATGACCTGGGTTCAATCCCCAGTACTGCCACACAGAGGCAGAGTATCTAGGAAATGACTAGTTCCTAGTCTGAAGAGGGAGAGCCTAGGAATAAGTATTTGTTACTCATGCAGGATGCTAGGAACACACACACACACACACACACACACACACACACACACACACACACTCTCTCTCTCTCTCTCGATCTCACTCTCGCTCACTCCACCCTTTTCAATGCCCTAAAACCCATCTTTAAAGCACTGTGTATGTCTGTCACTAAGGAAAGTCTATTCTGCCTGACCCAAAGCGTTTTCTGACACTAATCTCCTCCTGCAGAATCCAAGGGAAGGGGTAAAGAAGCAGTTAATAGCCAGGTGTGCTGCCATAGTCAGTAAGGCAAGCACTCAAATGCTGGGGCGGGAGATTCACAAGTTTGAGAACAGCCTGTGCTCCATAGTTAAAGTTCTGGTCCAGCCTGGGCTACATAGAGACTTAAATGAGTAGCTTTGGCTTTGTCAGCCTGACTGGCCAGTCCAAAGAATACCCACAGGGGAAGGATGCCCAAGTTGAAACCCTATGGGGAAGATGGCTCACCCCTACACTGTAGGGTCCCATCACTGGCTCAGTCTTAACCAGGTTGTTTGGTTTGAGTCTCATACTTCAGTATGTCCAGCTCTAAGACACGCTATCCCCACACACCATAAAGCCAAAAGCCGTGATGCAGGCCAGAACCACAAGCTGCAGCAGAAGGCTATGGAGCCATCAGCCGAAGACCACAAACTCTAAGAGCACCATAATGCCAGCAGTGCCCACAGATGTGGCCCAGCCACTGACATCACGGCCCAGTTTATGATCTGGCTCTGGGTGGTGGCTCTGCCTAGTGATGAGTCTCCAAATACATAGCAACCAGGGCAACTTAAGCCTTTTGAAAGACCTTTATTTCCTTTGGGTCTAGACTGGGTATGAGTTCTTCTGGGCTTTGGTTTCCCTCCCCTTCTTTGCCAGGCTTGGCCCTCTTATCTGGATTCTTTCCAGAGGAATGTTGTCACTGGAGGGAGCTGTTTGCAAGCCTGACAAAGTGCGTGGCTATCAACAGTACTCAGGAGGAACACAGGTTTACCCATTGACTGCCAAATGGATGCACACAGCTCACCTCTTAGTGCCTGTGGGCAGATGTCAGGTCCAGAGTTGGGCTCTCACAAGGACATGACATGATGTGACAGGGCAGGGGAAATAGGAAATGTGACAGCAATCAGACTTCCTATGTTAATCACAGTCTTGAATGTATAAGCAGCTCTGAGGTGCTTGGGTCGGGCATCTTGGTGATCAGCAGCTACTAGTTATTCCAGATCTCACAGGGACCGAGATGACAATCTTTTTTGTTGGGGGTCAAATTTAGGCTTTGGCTTTGAGTTTTTCCCACAGACTTTGGAATGTTGCAGTCCGAGGCCACAGTCTATTTTCTCAGCTGTCCCCAAGAAGCCCTTTAATATTCAGATTCCCAGCTCCCTGCTGTGTATTCCCACTTTGTTCCTGGACCTCCACATCTCCTTTAGCCTCAACTTGGTGCTTTGACTTCCATGTCCTCTGCCGTTCAGTGGTGTCAGTCACTGGGCCCGAGAAAGCACAGTAGGAGGAGTCCACGGTTGGACATCCATCTTCTTTGACTGAAAACATCTCCTTGGCCTAAGGAAAACACTAGCACTGAAGAGAGCTGGGCTTCTTTGCTTGGACTTTGTGGGATTTCCCAGTCCTATCCTAAAGTAGCTCTTGGCAGGATGGGTTGTTTGATCACAGGCAGCCCAGGGGAGTAAACACAAAGCATGGATGAAGGTCAGCCTGGGAGCTGCTAACAAACAGTAGGCGTGGGCTGTTGAGCTGGGGTTGTGTGTGACGTGTCTGCCTGAAGGGGCGCACAGGTTCTGGCATGAGAATGCGCCCTTCACTGCATACCTGCAAGCCTTGGTTGCTTACCCTGAGTGATAGAAGTGAACACTAACCTCTAATAAAATTGTGTTACACTCAATGGTGCTGAGCCATCTTTCCAGTGAGTAAGTAGAGCCTGGCAGCTCACAGCTGTGGGCTCAGTTCTTTTATTTCTGTTTACTCCATGACCTTGTGTTCTAGTTAGGTCAGGGAACTCGGTCCTCTGTTGTCCTACAAAACTGCTCCCCCTGGTGGAAGATTAAGAACAATACTCACAAGGACTGGAACTGAGATTTAATAATGCAAGAATGAAATGACCTCTAACAGTGACTATAGTGGTGAAGGAATCCTAAGAACTGGGGCAAAATGCAGCCCAATTCTCTGACTCTGTTGATCTGAAAGAAGCTCAGAAAGCGGCTTGGCTTGGTCACTGTCCATAACGTAAGCTGCTTCTTGGCTGGGTTCCTGCACTCGTGGTCTGGATGCCGGACAGACTTTTGCTCAACACTCAGAAACCCACAGCTCCAGGAGCCTGACTGGTTTTGCCTCTCTCTTCTCCAGGCTTAGAGAAGCTAGGGCTGCTGGGAGCCGGTCAGGGGTCAGCCAGCTCTGCGTGCGCAGAGGGCAGAGAGGAGCTGGACACAGTCCAGCAGTGTCAGCCAGCGCCCCTGGAGATGTCCAGCCTCTGAGAAAGACACACCCCAGCAGAGCCAGAAGCTCCCTAGAAGAAACTTTGCATGGAAAGCAACCAACAGTTCCCACAGGGCCAGCAAGGGAACCTGAGACCCTGGGGACAAAAATGGCCAAGGTGGCCAAGTGAGCACTGATTTATTGACCACAACTCACATTTCAGAAAACCTGTGACAATTGAACACAATTTGCTGACAGCTTTGCTGGAACATGGTGTAGGCAGAGCCTGGGCAGAGGCCAAATCTTGGAAGAGTCTTATGTGGGTCTTCCAAGAAAAGTTATAATACCCCTCCAAAAATAAGAATCCCACAATTAAGAGACCCATTGTGGCCCAAAATAGGGAGAGGTTTAGAGTTCTGCAGCCATTATGGGTTAAGAGCTGTTCTGAGGACCCAACCTAGGCACTCAAGGACCTCAGCTGGCCTACCAGTGAAGGCCTGAGGGTGGCGTCTTCTCGTCTTTATTGCTTTCCAAGGAGAAAGGTGGGATCCGGACATCAAAGTGGGAGCCATCAGGTCTCTCAAAACGAAATGTGCCCCTAAGGATTGGAGAAGCTGCTTTAGAGGGAATATGGTTTCAACTGAAAGCCCACTTGATCTGTATGTCCCAATGTCCTCTCTGATCAGAGCCACAGCTGGACGAAGAAGGCTGGGATTTTCACCTGCCTAGCTCATGACAGGCTAACCAGAAATTCAAGAGTCCCATGTAGCCACACACAAAAGCACAGCTATTCAAATTCTGCCAGGTGGAAATATACTACGTAAGCAGCCCACCTATACTCAAGGGGAAACCCAACTACACTAGCAATTCAGTACAGTCCCAAATCTTGGGACCTATGTCCTTAACCCACAAATCCTAAGGAACTTGGTCATAAAAACCAAACCTTCCCACACAGCAATTAATAGGAGCCATCTGTGTTCATCTCAGGACTGTTGCTGAACTCACCACAAGTTCAGCTTGCCCAGGATTCTCCCTTTGTTGCTGTTGGCATGAGCTGAAATAGGGTCTCACTATGTAGTCCAGGTTAGCCTAGAACTCACAGACCTGCCTCAGACTTACAAGAATACAACCCGCACACCTGCTCCCGTGCTCACTTTTCTAACTGGCAGCTGTCCGCGGAGCTCAACAACACGCTCCAGCACACACTCACCACATGTGCCCGCTGGAGGCTTGCAGGGAGACGTGGCTGCTATACTGGAATGCAGGCTGCTCCTTGGATAACACTGGTTCCTAAAAGAATTCAGACACAATGGATCAGGCCAAGGCCCAGAACTGCCCCTGCTCCCTGGGGCCGCCATGCACCCTGACAGCAGACACACGACAACCATCTCCCAGTGCTTCCTCCCCCAGCATAGGCAATGGCCTGAGCCTTCTGTCCTGTCTCTAGGAAAAACAAACTGGGGGCACCAAGGGAAGGGTGCTGGGCAGACTTTCTCTGGAAACACCTTTTCCCACACTCAATCACATGAACAAGGGCAGACACAACTGCAGGCCCTCTGCCTGCTGATTTTACTCTCTTGCTGACCATGAGGTACTATGTACGATCCCCACTTTAGCAGTAAGGAACTCTGGGTTACATCATGTGCCCAAGAGGAGTACAGTAGCACACACCTTTGGTCCCAGCACTAGGAAGGCAGAGGCAGGTTGAACTTTCTGAGTTTGAGGCCAACCTGGCCTAAACAGCAAGTTCTAGACAGCCAGGACTAGACAGAGAAACCCTGTCTTGAAAAACAAAACAGCCGGACGTGGTAGCGCTCGCCTTTAATCCCAGCACTCGGGAGGCAGAGGCAGGCGGATCACTGTGAATTCAAGGCCAGCCTGGTCTACAAAGCGAGTCTAGGACAAGCAAGACTACACCGGGAAACCCTGTCTCAAAAAAAACAAAAAAAGAAAAAAGAAAAACAAATTGGGGGCTGGAGAGATGGCTCAGTGGTTAAGAGCACTGCCTGCTCTTCCAAAGGACCCGGGTTCAATTCTCAGCACCCACATGGCAGCTCACAACTGTCTATAACTCCAAGATTCTGACACCCTCACACCAACACACATAAATTAAAATTAAATAAAATATTTAAAAAAAAAAAAAGAAAAAAGAAAAACAAACAAAAAACTGTCCAGTTATAGAGTATAAAGCTGGAATTTGAAGGCAAGCCCTATGTAGGAGTTTCTGTTTTTTCAAAGACAACACATAGCCCAACTGGGCCTCAAACTCACAGTAACCCTACCTCAGTTTCCAGGGTACTTCATTCCAGGAGCGTGCTACATACCCAGCCCAAGCCCTGTTTACTTTTTGCCCCACTTTCCCAAGTCTCTTCTAACACTGGTGCTGGATGACACTGGTACTACATGTGACGTTCTCTCTCAAGAGACAAGGTAGGATAGGCAGGGAGCATAAAGTCAAATTCTTCAAGGATCAGTAGATATATGAATGAAAAAAGGGACATGACACAGTTGGTACGTGTTCCAAAATAACAGGACTTTTGCTTGTTATTTGGGGGACGTGTTTAATGTGTGTGTGCGTATCTTATGTATGGAAGTCAGAAGAGAACTTGAGGGACTCAATGTTCACCATGTGAGTTCCAGAGATCAGACTCGGGTTAGCACGCTTGGCCCAAGCACTTTTACCTACTGAGCCGTATTTTCTTTTTTTAAGATTTATTTATTTATTATGTATACAGTGTTCTGTCTGCATATACACCTACAGGCCAGAAGAGGGCACCAGATCTCATTATAGATTGTTGTGAACCGCCATGTGGTTGCTGGGAATTGAACACAGGACGTTTGGAAGAGCAGCCAGCGCTCTTAACCTCTAAGCCATCTCTCCAGCCCCCTACTGAGTCAGCTTATCAGGCCATATTTTTGGCCTTTTTTTCCCCCAGCAGGGTCTCATGTAACTCAGGCTGATTTCAAATGTTCTAAGTAACCCAATATGGCTTTAAATTCTAATCTTTCTGACTCTATTTCCCACAAATTCAAGGTTTTAAAAGACATGCCATCTGGGTATGAGGTAGCTAGAGTGTTTGCCTAATATGCACAAAGCCCTTAGTTTGATCCCAAGTGTTGGAGTGGAGTGTGGAGACTAATAAGATATGGTACTCAACATAATTACCTGAGCTTTGGGACTGGAAAGAAAGCTCAGCAGTTAAGAACACTTGCTGCTCTTGCAGAGGACCAGGTTTTCAGAGGTATGTGCTTTAAGACAGGGCTCTATATATCCGAGGCAGTGGAAGATGACCCTAAACTTCCCAAGTACTAAGATTATAGGAACTACAACAACAATAAAAAACCATGCTCAGTTAATGTCGTGTTGGGGTCAAACTTGTGACGTAAGGAGTCCCTTATCAATTAGCTTCTAGGTCTGACTCTTTACCTGTGAAACAGGTTATGAACAATCTACCCCACAGGGCTGTTGTAAGACAACCCAGTGTGTTCACACAAGGAACACACTCGTCTATGACAGAAAACATAGCCGAAGTTCCCAGGCCGGCTAGCAGGACTAGGCTGTGGGGCCCAATGATGCTCACCCTGCCCACTACTCCTCGGCCTCGCACTGTTTCCAAGGTGCCCGAGAGACTGAATATCCGCCAGTGCCGCTCCCGGAGCTGTACCACATCACTGTCCAAGTTCTCCAAGCGTATACAGTAGCGCCACTGTGAAGGAAAGAGTTATGTCCGAGAAAGACTAACCCACAGGATGTGGTGGCACAGCCTTTAATCTCAGCACTCAGGGAGGCAGAGGCAGGCTGTAAGTTCAAGACCAGCCTGGTCTACAAGGCTACACAGAGAAAGTCTGTCTGGAAAAAATCAAAAGATGAAAATAAATAAATAAATAAATAAGAGAAAGAATAACCCTTGGGCCAGTCCATCCAGAATTCCAAAGAGGAAAAAGCAACAGAGGCTAAAATCTACATCTTACAGTGTGAATGGCTGCATCCGCCCTGGCCACAGAGGCAAGCGTTGTGCCTCCACCACCCCCGGCCCTTTCTGAGCTCCTGCTGAGGGAGACACTCACCCAATAGACGTGGGAGTTCTGGGCCTCCTGGAGGGGAAAAGGTTTGAGGATGAGACTAAGTCTGTTCCAATCAACACATCTCAAATGAAGTATTCCTGGAAGGTGGCAGAGACTGATCAACTGTGACCGTCTAGGAGCCCATGATGAGTGAGACAACTATGGCCGCAGCCTCCCTGAGTCCTTCCCGTTCTGCCCTCTACAATCCTGTCAAAACCAACAGAGCTGGATGCCAACAGAAGTCCACGACAGGCCCCCGGGCCTGCTGCCCTCACAGCCCTCTTACTGCCATGCTCTGGTGGTTGCTGGGATCCCCTATGACTGAGTCCTAGCAGGCTGGAAGTCTTCCATTTATACTTGTATCTGCAGGCCTGGCTTAAAGTGAGGCAAGACACAGACCAGAAAATATTCAGCTACTAAATATAAAGTGTGACAATCAGTCCACACTGATTTAGGCAAATAAATATACATTTTTAAAAAATGTATTTATGCCCAGCACTCGGGAGGCAGAGGTGGGCGGATCGCTGTGAGTTCGAGGCCAGCCTGGTCTACAAAGTGAGTCCAGGACAGCCAAGGCTAACACAGAGAGACCCTGTCTCGAAAAACCAAAAAAAAAAAAAAAAATGTATTTATGTTTCTTATGTATATGAGTACTGTCTTAATGCACACCAAAGGAAGGCATCAGATTCCATTACAGATGGTTGTGAGTCATCATGTGTTGCTAGGAATTCATGATCTATGGAAGAGCAAACAGTGTTCTTAACCACTGAGCCATCTGTCCAGCCCAAGTGTGTATCTTTCACAGGAAAGATTCTCTCTCTCAGGAGGGAGATGGAGGAGCTAGCATGGAGGACTACTTCCTGGTCTCTGGGTCCTGCTCTCAGCCGTGGTGCTGGCCATTATCAACCCTACCCTGGACATGAGCATTTGAGAGCAGACCCACGGGGCCAGGGCTTAGGGCTGGACACACTCCCACCTCTGTCCCAACAGTGGTATCTCAATAACATTGGGGATACCACACAGAATCTGGAGTCTAGTCTTGTAGGAAGGAGCCCAGGCTAGTACACACCCTCATGCCCATGTAGAAAGGGATGACTGTGACACGGATGTTCTCGGTTGTTTCCCGGTGGACATCAGAGAGCTCTAGCCACGGGTGATTCTTCTCTTGCCAGGCCCGTAACGTTTCTCGTGCCACAAAAGGGGGTGCTAGAAGAGACGGCAGGTTAGTCCAGACCAGAGCCCTGGGCATAGCCCACTCTCCAACTGTCCCTCCCAGAAACTCCTCCCCAAGTACTTGGGATACTCTGAAGAAGGGGTCTCCCCTCCTGAGACTACCTTTTGTCTGGTCATAGAGAAGGAATCTTTCAAAGAGCTCGTGCTGGATGGGAACCTGATCCGTGGAGGTGTAGGGAAGGATGTCCTCATGGCTGACGTAGTCCAAGCCTGCCACAGAGACGCAGAGCTGATGAGACTCACAGAGCAGAGGACGAGACTGAGAGGAAACACCTTCTGGCTGTGCCCGAGGTAGGCGACCCTGGCACCACAGTTCAGTACCATGATCCCTCCCAGCAGATGATGGGACATCAGATTCCGCTCGAGGGACACACCAGAGCCCCACTCCTCGGGTACCATTTAGATGCTAACCCTCACCTGGGATGGCGTAGAGGGCCCGGCTGTCATCATGGTTAGCCAAGAAGGTCACAGCTTCTGTCTGAGATCTCTGAGACTAAAGTAAAAGGCGATTCACAGGTTTCCTGTCCACTGCCCAGTCCTGAGGCCTTGAGGCCCAGAGCTGAGCTGAGCTCTTTCTGACCCTTTTTTGTCCCTAAATGAGTGAAAACCTTTCCCGTGGAGAGGACCCCAGGCCCAGGCACTTTGCTTACTTACTATATGTGGGCAGTCACGGGCATCGATCAGCACCTGATAGTAAGTGTGAGTTTTGCCTTTCACCTCCTTAGAGCCATGGCCAGCAGGGTTCTCTGCTCTGTGGAGTGAGAAGCAGCCCGGATCACCTCACGGAAGTAGAGCTGCGCCTGAGTCTGCTAACTACCACCTCCTCTCCTAAATGGGATGGTTCATGAGGGGTTGTGGCACAGGTTGGCACCTGTTCAACACCACCTCCAGCCAGCCTCTCCTCAGTCAGGGCCCATGCAATTACCACTCTCTGGGCACCTCCTAGAAGAGGGCCATGACCAAAGAGTCCAACTGCTCCCTGAGTCCCCAAGGCCACAAAGACCATGTGCTTCTTTCACCCCAGGGTTGTCTGTGATTATTCACTGAAGCCCCTTTCTTTCATGTACTCCAATGATGATGTGAGATTAACAGAAAGATTCCAACTGGACACCAACAAACCAAAGAGAAGCAGGCCTGGACAGAGGGCTTAGTGGTTGGGAGCACTGGCTGCTCTTCCAGAGACCCAGGTTTGGTTTCTAGCACCCACATGGCAGCTCACACTGACTGTAGCTCTAGTTACAAGGACACCTGTACCTCCAGGAGCAGTGCATGAATGTGGTACACAGACCTGCAAGCAGGTACAACACTGATGTAGACTGTATAAAAATAAACTCTGCAGAAAGGCAGGAGGGGACCAAGAATAACCTGCTGTGCTAGCTCATGCCCTTCTCCGCACTGAGCTGACAGAGACAGAGACAAGCAGATCTCTATACGGTCAGGACAACAAAAGCTGCAAAGTAAATAAATAATAAAGCAAAAAGCAAAACCAGGGGCTGCAGAGATGGCTCAGACAGAAGTTAAGAGCACTGTCTGTTCTTTCAAAGGCCTTGAGTTCAATTCCCAGCACCCACATGGTAGCTCACAATCATCTATAATGAGATCTGGTGCCCTCTTCTGGCATGTAGGCACACACGCAGGCAGAATACTGTACAAACAGTAAATTTAAAAAATCTCTTAAAAAAGCAAAACCAATAATAAGAACAAACAGTACAGGAGGAGGGGCAGAAAATGGCTGTTCTCACAGAGGCCCCAGGTGAGGTTCCCAGCACTCACATGGTGGCTCATAACCACCACGTAACTCCAGTTCAAGAGGCTCCAATGGCCTCTTCTGGCTTCCCTGAGCACTGTGCACACACGTATGTGCAGGCAAAACATCCACACACAAAAATATAAATAAATATTTTTTAAGTAAAAAAGGAAATAAAGAAGAAAGAAAGAAAGAAAATAAATGAAACAACTGTTCCCTAGAATGTCCTCCGGGGCACGGATTATAAAAAGGAAGGGCAGTAGGAGTGCATTCTGGGCAGGCCTAAGGAAACTGTATATACTAAATATTAAGCTCTTTTGTCTCCACAGTATGAGTGCCATAGAAATACTCTGGGGTTATTTCTTTTGTTTGCCTTTTTGAAACAGGGTCTCTGTACTTAGGTCTGGCTGCCTTGCAGCTAACTATATAGACCAGGTTGGCCTTGAACCCACAGAAATCCTCCTGCCTCTGCCTCCCAAGTACTGAGATTAAAAGTATGCACACTACCACACCAGGTTTTGGATTTTTTTTTTTTCTTTTTCTTTTTCTTTTTCTTTTTCCATTCCTCCACCCCCAAGCCAGGATTTTTCTGTGTAGCCTTGGCTGTCCTAGACTCCCTTTGTAGACCAGACTGGCCTTGAACTTTCAGAGATCCGCCTGCCTCTGCATTTATGAGTGCTGGGATTATAGGCATGTACTACCACAGCCAGCTGCTTTGGGTTATTTCTAAAACCCAAGACGATGCTGTTTTTACCCAAGGCCCCAAATGCATGTCTGCCACAAGTTAGGCCACCTGAGGACACCATGAGACATGACAGGGAAACTTACTTTTCTGGAGCTGCAGAAGCCACATCCCGGTCATACAGTCTGGCCTGCCAGGGAAACAGGACGACCCCTCGGTAGCCAAAAACACTGTGAAGGAACAGCTGGGAGGAAAGAGAGCCCTCCGTGAGCCTGCTGGCTAGCACATCCATCCAGGTGGGGCCTGACCGTGGGGCACGGGTGGAGGCCACTGCAGCAGCTGTGCCAGCGTTCCCCTCAAACTCTCCCTAACCCAGACAACTGCGGTGTTCTCACACCTCATCCCTGCGGTGTTCTCACACCTCATCCCTGCGGTGTTCTCACACCTCATCCCTGCGGTGTTCTCACACCTCATCCCTGCGGTGTTCTCACACCTCATCCCTGCGGTGTTCTCACACCTCATCCCTGCGGTGTTCTCACACCTCATCCCTGCGGTGTTCTCACACCTCATCCCTGCGGTGTTCTCACACCTCATCCCTGCGGTGTTCTCACACCTCATCCCTGCGGTGTTCTCACACCTCATCCCTGCGGTGTTCTCACACCTCATCCCTGCGGTGTTCTCACACCTCATCCCTGGCTGACCCTACTCATCCTTCAGATGAACTTTGGCCTCCAGGGAGCCTGCCCTCTTCTTAGTCCAGTGTAGAGCCACTAATTATACTTCTTGGTCCTTTTTAAAAGATTTACTTTACCTTTAGTTACGTGTATGTATGTGTATGTAGGTATGTGCGTGTGAGTGCAGGGACCCACGGAAGTCAGAGGCCCCGGAGCCCCTGGAGTTGGAGCTACAGACAGTCATGAGCCACATGATGGGAACCAAACTCAGGTCCTCTGGAAAAACAGTAAGTGCTCTTAACTGCGAGCTACCTCTCCAGCCCCCAGTGACCATATTTTTGCCATTTTCTTGGAGCTGTAAACTCCAGGACAGAAGAACACTAATGTACAACACCTGGTAAATCTACAAACAAACCAACAGCTTCCTTTACTTACAGTGGGTCTAAATCTACTCTAGGGGACTAAGAACAAAGCTGATACAGAAAAAGAGCCTCACACCCATGGCTTATGACCATTATCAATACGATCATGGGATATAGGCCTGAGCCACCACGCCCAGCAACCTGATTTATTTTAATAGCTGAATAGCTATTATGCATGAGCGTTTTCATGTTTGATATTTGGAGAAGTCAACACCAGAACTTAGAATTAAGTAGTAAGGCAGTTATTTACATATTGTTTTAAAAGATTGTTTCCAACACTTATTTTGAACAGTCATTTTCAAAACACTAAAACTGCAACGAAAAAAAATACGATTTAAGATTGCTTGCGGAGCTGGAGAGATGGCTTAGCGGTTAAGAGCACTGACTGCTCTTCCAGAGGTTCTGAGTTCAATTCTCAGCAACCACATGGTAGCTCACAATCATCTGTAATGGAATCTGATTCCCTCTTCTGGTGTGCATGAAAACAGAGGACTCACATACATAAATAAATAAATCTTTTTTAAAAATTAAAAAAAAAAAGATTGCTTGCAAACACTAGTTTCCTAACTACTGTGTAAGTGGCGGGTCAGAAGTATTGGAAAGTTTTGCCAGCCTCTTTCGCAGGTCACAGCGTGGACGCGCTCATTCTTCTGACCTGTGTGGCAACCCTCTCCTTCTGCCAGAAGGTCCTTTAACATCTCTTGGTGCAGCTAGGCTGGCAGGAATTACTTTTCTTTTTGAGTACTTTCCTCGGTTGGATTATGATATGCTTTGGTATGCTTTTTATCTTCCCTTTTGGGTTTGTCTTTGCATGTGTAGTCTTTTTTTTCTGCTTTTATATTTTAATTTCTGCATGTGTAGTCTTATAATTACTAAAATTTTAGCCTTTGTTTCTTTAACTGCTGTTGTTGTTCTGTTCCCTCTCTTTCCTCAAATGCAAATTACACATACCTTATGGGTATGTATGATGTGCCTGTGTGTGTATATACGTGCACCACACGTGTGCCTGATGCCTCCAGAGGTTAGAGAACGGCACTGGATCCTTTGGAACGGTAGTTACAGGTAGGTTGTGAGCCACTGTGTGGGTGCTGAAAATCAAATCCAGGTCCTCTGCAAGAGCAACAACAAGTGCTCTTAACTACTGAACCCTCCTCATTTTAATTTAAGGTCGCTGACATTTTTCTTCAATATATAATCTGGAAATTTCACTTTCCATGATTCTAATGTTAGAAATTATATATTTTTTACCTATGAATATTTTATTTGGGTGCTGGAGGTGTGCCTCAGAGCTCAACATCTGCTATAAGCAAGACTCTGGGTTCTCTCTGAAATAGCTGATTTGTATTCTTTTTTTAAATATTTTTTTCTTTTTTTCCCCCCAAGATTTATTTATTTATTATTATGTATACACTGCTCTGCCTGCATGTACACCCACAGGCCAGAAGAGGGCATCAGATCTCATTATAGATGGTTGTGAGCCACCATGTGGTTGCTGGGAATTGAACTCAGGACCTCCGGAGAGCGCTTAACCTCTGAGCCATCTCTCCAGCCCTGATTTGGATTCTTAACAAGAATCTTTTAAAATTCATATTATTATGGGAAGTGCAGATGGGTACATGACATCGTGTACCGAGGTCAAAGGGTGACTCTGTGGGACCAGTTCTCTCTTCCAACTTTACTTCTAGGCTTCCTCAGCAAGTACCTTTGCCAGTTAAACCATCTCACTGGCCTCTCACTGTGGCCTCTGCTTCTGGCATGCTGGGATTAGACGCTTTACACATCCATCTCCAGAAATCTCACCTTTAAAAACTGTGTGATTCTAGTGCACACATGGTTATGCACATGCACTCACACATAAGCATACACACTGAATAAATGTAAAATACCTTTTGGGCCAGCTAGGTGGTTTACTGGGTGAAGACACTTGCTACCAAGCCTGATGAACGGAGTTTGATCCCTGAGACCCACATGGTGGGAGAGAGAACCGCTCTCTACAAGTTGTCCTTTGAGCTCTGAGCATGGGCGCATGCACACATGCACACACACCTACTCTAAAGAAAGAAATGTACAAAAATATTATTTTTAAATGTGTGATTCTGAGCAGAGCATGGCTGCATACACCTGCAACTCAAGTATTCCATAAATTTTGGAAATAAGAGTGCAAGTTCAAGGTCAGCCTGGGTTATGGAATGAATTCAAGGCTAAACTACGTTACAGAGAAGACTGTGCCTCAGTACAGCCCCACAATGTATGGCCTTGGTCTGAAGATGGGACTGAGCCTTGGGGGCAGCTCAGCAGGCCTGGTGGGGAAGGGGATGAAAAACAAAACCAACCACTGAGATTCAGCATTAGGACCAAATTTAGCTCCATTCAGAAGTCGAACATCCCATAAAAGCTTAGAGCTGACCCAGCACAACACCTACCTGCCCAGTCTCATATTTTCCATTTTGTTTTGGCACCTCGAACACACCGACGGTCTCCAGCACTTTGCCCTCTGCGCGGTTTCTGATTGGGAAGGAAAGAAGACATAAGTAAAACACCGAGAAGGTAGCAGTCCTTCTCCATCATGAAAAAACAAAACCAACCAACAAACCCTTGCAATACTGAGGGGCCAGCACTGAGGTGCCAGGGCAGTGACAGCAGAGGACAAAGATGCTGTTTTTCCTCCGTTAGGAAAGAAAGCTCCAGCCATGGGCCTCTACTTAGTGAAGACATTCCCAGCCTTCCAGCAACCATTAGCTCTAACTACTCCAAACCTGCATTCTCCTGTCTTTACTCAGCAGCTCCAAGGTCATGCCTGCGTATGTTTAGATGCGTATGCATCTTCACCCACCCTCCCGGACTCCCACTGCATGTTACTGTCCTTCCAACTTTGCATTTCTGTTACTGGTGTCCATGCCTTGAGTCCATGAAAGACTGTTTGTTCCCTGAGAGAAAGGCCTAGTAAGAAGTGCTCAAAAAGCACTGGTTCTAAGGCAAGCGGTTCTCCTGCCCCTTTGCAGGGTACTCAATAAACCTGTCACCGGCCGCTATTAGCTGATATTGGGTGGTCACAAGTTCCGGGCCAACCTGGCAGCAAAGCCTGGCTCTCCTAATTCTACACATCCGTCTACGCTGTAAACTGTGACAGTCTTTACCCTGACCCCAGGACCTAAGAAAGGCATACTGTATAGTACTGCAGTCTGTCCACAGTGTCTTCTTTTTCAGATTTAAGTCTTAAATAGCAAAAACCTCCCTCAGCCACTATCAGCACAGGCCCACCAATTATCCTTTTACATAGGAATAACTTTTCTACAGACTGTCACTGTCAACGCACTATGATTTTATTCTGGAAATGTTAATCTCATACCCAACTTTTCAATCCTGTCTGGTCCCTAAAAGGCTTTGTTTACACCATCCCCCAAGCCTCAAACCCTCTTCCCCAAGTCACATAGGGTAAAATATCAGTCTCACCAAGGGCACCCAGAAACCTAGACCACCACAAAGGTAGACATTTAAATCGGCTTGTTTCCCACGTAGTAATAGCACCCTTCCGAGGGCTGTTAACCCAAAAGAGTCTGGGGAATCAAAGTCAAAATCTGTAACTGTATTTAAATGGCCCCGGCCCAATATAGGGGGCTGGGGACCCCAGCCAGGGAGGCAGGAGTCTCTGAAGAAGCGTTACTTCTCCCTCAGAGCTGCCCTGCACTGCCAGGGCCCCTGGGCCATGCTCCCTTCTCTGTCCCTGGCGCATGTCCCAAGCAGCGCGTGTCGGCTCCCTGCTCGGGATCGGTCCTCAGGTGGCACTCCGGAATCCCACAGACAGTCAAGCCCCCCAGCCTCCTTAGTGGCTAGGAACATAGGAACATGCTCCCTCGGTTCTGGGCCCGGCTCCCAGGCCCCCTCCACTCGGTCCCTCACCGGGACGACAGATGCCTTCGTGTCGTCACTGTGGCCACCGGCGGAAGGGTCCCTGCTCCACCGACCGCACAGAGCGGCCTCGACCCTCGGGCCGTGGCCAGCGACCGAGACCACCAGCGGTTGCTCACGGCCAGGGCCCGTCGGGCCACACAGCCAGCCATGTCCCGCCCGAGCGCCCCGCTCGGCTGCTGACACAGGGCCCGACCCGCGGCGGGGCGGCGTCCCGCCCCGGCCCCACACTGCCCTGCGCCTAAGCCCCGCCCCTGACCCTCGGGTCCGCCCCCCCCCCCCCAGCGGCCGCGCGGGTTCCTGCAGCTACATCCGGTGCGAGTGGGCGGAAGTCCGAGTTTGGGATCACCTGACCAGAGCGTGAGCTAGAAATGGCGTCTACCTTGGTCGCGGGCGAACGGCTTATTCGCGCTTTGGGTCCTGGCGGAGAACTGGAACGGGAGCAGCTGCCCCGGAAGCTGCGTGTCCAGCTCGAGGCTGCTCTGGGGAAGAAACACGCGGGCCGTGATAGCGCCACGGGCCCCCGGTGCCTGGTTTCCTTCGGTCTGATCCGAGATCTGCATCAGCACCTGAGAGAAAGAAGTGAGCCGTCCCCAATCAAGAGTCGCCGCCTCGTTTTCAGACCTAATCCCTCCTGAGTTTTTTGTTTTGTTTTATCACTCTCGGGTGCCTGCTGAGTTCTCATTTAGCCAGTCCAAAAGCCTCCTCCATAAACCCCAGGCTCACCACTTCGATGGAAATTTTTCGTGTGAGACAAAAACGTGTTTTTCCAGAGTTTGTTGAATGTCCTCTTTTAGGTCCAGCTAAGTTCATCTGACGTTTTAGGACCTCGAGTTTCTAGCCCAGTATTGTCTTCCAGGTTGCGTTTCTCCATTTTGGGAGCATATAGCATAGTGAGCTTCTCCTGTTTAGAAATAGTGATTTTTTTTTTTTTCTTTCCATCTCAAAGGCAAGGATAGAAAATTCTGATCCCTGCTCCAACCCCTTTTTAGGAGCTATGGTATGGAAACAATGACCCCCCCCAAAAAAAAAAGTTTTGAAAGGTCTCAACTGAGAGTCGCATTTAGTTCTAATCCTTTCAAAGAAGTAATTTCTCCTCTTTGGATGGGTTTCCATAGGGTAAACTGGCATGTAACATGTTTTGCCAGAATTAACATCCTGGCCAGAAGTGCAGAATAGATGCTCCACTATTTGGACTTAAGAGGACCTTAGGAAAAAATCCTCTAATACAGTGTCCTCTGGGTGTTCAGCATCAATGACCCAATCCTGTCTAGGAAGGATCTAATATTTTCACAGAAATAACCTACCATTGGTAGGGTAATTGAAGACTGACAGTTAAAGTCAACTATATAGCACTAGGAAATACTAGGTGGAATTGTCCTAGATTTCTCTTAGACTTTGAGTAAAAAGAAAAATAATAATAATAAATGAATAAGTATATAAACCAAAAGAGAACGTGGTCACGAGGCAGGGCATGCCACACCTGAAATCCTAGCATTTGAGGGCTGAGGCACAAAAATTGTGAGTTTCGGTCTAGGTGAGGTACTGACAATTCGAGAGACAGGCAGGTGTATATTTATGAGCTTAAGGTTAGACCGGTCTACGTAATGAGTTCTGAGCCCGCTAGGTCTATATGATAAACCTTGTCTCAGCAAATTATATATATGTATATATTCTTGGGAATGAATTAACAGGGATAACCATGTTTTATCTGGGTAAAAGTTAGGGCTGCCCCCTTCTGTGGTCTTCCTCTTCCAGCCTCAGTCTCATGGGTCGTTATGTGGAACCTTTTTCTTCCCAGATTCCAGGCTGTACCTTCATGAACTCCTAGAAGGCAGTGAGATCTACCTCCCAGAGGTGGTGAAGCCTCCTCGGGTACGTAAGGAATACGCTTGTGAGAGTAGGTGTGTGCTGAGTTGGGTGTGGATGTTGTTAATCAACCTTCAGATTTGAAATCTTACGTTTAATTCTTTGGAATGGCTCGGGTGTGACTCAGTGCAAGAGTAGTTGACAAAGCCCTGGGTTCAATAAATAAATGCAATTGGGGATGAAGGAGGGGGTAGCAGGGGGTGGGGGAGCAGTGAGCTAGCTCAGTGAGTGGGGGGAACCCTTGCTACAAGTATGGCAGGCAGTCTAGGTTCATTCCTCAGGACCTACATGGTGGACTCACAAAGGTTGTCTCTTACCTCACACACATGCACTGCTACATGTACAAAGGATTATTTTTTTTTTTAATCTTTGTCATCTAAGATCTGGAGGGGGCCAGGCGTGGTGGCGCACATCTTTAATCCCAGCACTCGGGAGGCAGAGGCAGGAGGATCGCTGTGAGTTCGAGGCCAGCCTGGTCAAAAAGCGAGTCCAGGATAGTCAAGGCTACACAGAGAAACCCTGTCTTGAAAAACCAACAAAACAAAACAAAGCAAAAATCTGGGAAGGAAGGGGTCTCTAACAACTTTTGGAAACTGGGATTCAGTAAACCATTTTCCAAAGCAGAGAGAGCATAACCAGTGTGCTGGTGACCCAGCTCCCTCAGCAGTACAGTGCACTATGGACCAATGATTATGACATATTTTGTAGCAAGAAAAATGTAGAAGAGTATCATTCTTGCTGTGTGGTTATTTTTGCTCTAGAATCCAGAGCTAGTTGCGCGGCTGGAGAAGATTAAGATACAGCTAGCCAATGAGGAATATAAGCGGATCACTCGCAACGTCACTTGTCAGGTAAGGGCCTACTACTTGGTATATGACCTGCAACCAGAAATAACCACAGAAGGTTTTGGTTGGATTTTTTGTTTGTTTTTGTTTTTCCGAGTCAGGGTTTCTCTGTGTAGTCTTGGCTGTCCTGGACTCACTTTGTAGACCAGGCTGGCCTTGAATTCTGGATCCTCCTGTCCAGCCTCTCAAATGCTGGGATTACAGGTGTGCCTGTAGCCTTTTTTTTTTTCCTGACAGGGCTCCTTTGACATGCTTCTGCTATAAAATAAGAAAGTAGATTGGTCCCAGGAGCCTGGACTTTCTTCTTTATGATCTAGAAGGCATCATGTAAGTCCTAGGCAAAAGAATCCATGGAAGGGCAGAATTAATCTGTTGAGAAATAGAAAGGGCTGAGGGCAGACTAGCAAAAGGGGATTTTCAAAAAGTACTTATTTGTATGAGTGCTCTATCTGCATGTACACCTGCACACCAGAAGAGGGCATCAGATCACATAATAGATGATTATGAGCCACCATGTGGTTGCTGGGAATTGAACTCAGGACCTTTGGAAGACCAAGACAATGCTTTTAACCACTGAGCCATCTCTCCAGCCTGCAAAAGGGGATTTTAAGCCGAGTATGGTAGCGCACGCCTGTAATCCCAGCACTCAGGAGGCAGAGGCAGCGGGTTCACTGTGGGTTCAAGGCCAGCCTGGTCTACAAAGTGAGTCCAGGACAGCCAAGGCTACACAGAGAAACCTTGTCTCAAACAAAACAAAACAAAACAAAAAAATTTGGGGGTGGTTAAACTGTTGTTTCTGAAGTCATTTGGTGTGTTGTTTTTTTCCTCCCAGGATGCACAGCGTGGGGGGACTCTCGGTGACCTGGGAAAGCAAGGTGAGATGCTAGAAACCCAGGCTGCCCAAGCCTCCTTGGGGTTGGTCATGGCCTGTCTTCCCGTTGCACTATTATGGGATCGAGGCTAAGATATTCAGACTCGGTCTCTGAAGAGACCCCAGTAGAAGGGGGAGGCAGCTATGAGGCAGCGTGGCCTCCCTGAACATGTTGACCTAAATGTTTCTCCTCTGAACTGCTTTCCAAAGTGAGGTCAGTGAAGGCGCTGGTCATCACAGTTTTCAACTTCATTGTCACCGTGGCAGCTGCCTTTGTCTGCACTTACCTAGGAAGCCAGTATATCTTCGCAGAAATGGCCTCGGTGAGTAGGTGCTGGGCAGGACAAAGTGCCCCTCGTAGGGTTAATGGGAAAGGGGGGCATTCGTGTGAAACTGCACAGGTTAATCAGTTGGATATATTTATGCAATTAACAGGGGACGCATTTAGCTTTCCAGTAGTCCTAGGCTTGGGTAGCAATCCCAAGAGCTACCTTTCCCCCACAACTTAGGGCAGTGGTTCTCAACCTTCCTACTGCTGTGGCCCTTTCATATAGTTCCTCCTATTGTGGTGACCCCCGGCCATAAAATTATTTTCTGTAATTTTGCTACTAATATGAATCATAATATAAATATCTATATGCAGGATATCTGATGTGTGACCTCTGTGTTGTGATTGTTCGCCCCCCACCCCAGAGGGGTTGTGACCCCCAGGTTGAGAACTGCTGACTTAGACTTGGGTAGGGAATCTCCATCCTCACTAGAGGTGCTGAGGGCTTGCAGCTCCATGCTGGCCCACATCCTTACACCTGCTTCTTCCCACTGCAGAGAGTACTGGCTGCCCTGATCGTCGCCTCAGTGGTCGGCCTGGCAGAGCTGTACGTCATGGTGAGGGCGATGGAAGGCGAACTGGGCGAGCTGTAACTGGTGCTTCACCATCAAAGCCTGGAAGAAGTCTGGGGAAGCCCAGGCTCTCCAGTGCCCGTCACTGGCTCTCAGTCAACCCGTGACGCTCTTTGTACTCTGCTCCAGTTGGTCAAGTTCTTTGTCTGCCATGAATTTCCCTGGGGAGGAACAGAGGAGATTCAGACATCGTGTTTCTTTAGAACTGAAAGAGCTGGTCTTGGTAACTTCTCACTGGTTCATTCTGCTCTGCTGAGTCTGGTTTTCTCACCAGAAATGGGCCAGACTGCCCTGAACTAGCCCAAGTGCAAGTCACCATCCTTCATCCACACGTCTTGTCACTGAGAACAGAAGACTAAAGAAGCAGAAGGCTTGACCCTGAGAAGAACCAGTCAGAAGGCAGGCGTCAATAAGACCAAAAAAAAAAGATCGGTTGATACAGGATGAGGGAACTAGAAGGCAGGCAGCTAACCTTTTCTAGAAAAGGAAATGGTATCAGGCCATTTTCCAGAAGTCAAAACAGGCTGAGAGAAATCAGATAAACAGCTATGGCCCTCCTTCTGTCAAATGGAGCCAAAGATGATGTCCTGTTGTCTTTGTAATGTTACACTTTAGCCGGGTGTGGTGGCGCACGCCTGTAATCCCAGCACTCAGGGAGGCAGAGGCAGGCGGATCTCCTTGAGTTCGAGGCCAGCCTGGTCTTCAGAGTGAGTCCAGAACAGCCAAGGCTACATGGAGAAACCCTGTCTCCAAAAACAAAAACAAAGTAATGTTAAACTTTTCAGAACTTAGATAAGTTAGAGAACCTACTTAAGGTACTTGAAAGATGTTATTTATCCAATAAATATGTATTGTGTTTGGTGTATTTTTATTTTAGATCCTGTAAGAACACAAAGTACAAAAACTTCATAATTCTGAGAAGAATGACTCTCTGAGTATCTGCCCGTTTGTATGTGACAGGGTCTTGCTGTATAGCTCTGGCTGACCTCAGCCTCTGCCTTCCGAGTCCCAGGATTCAGGAAGATGCCATCATGGCTGGTCCTCAGGTCTGTTTGGCCGGCCAGCTTGTCTTTTCATGTGTCTGTCTGACTATTTGTGCACCCTGTACATACAGGAGCCAGAGGGGATGAGAAGAGGAACTGGAGTTAAGCTATTGTGTGGGTGCTGGGAACTGAACCTCTGTTCTCGGGGAGTTGTAAATGCTCTTAACCACTGAGCCATCAGTTCAGCCCCTCAAGCCCCTCTGTTCTGATCGTAGACTGTTTCTTAGACGGGCGCCTCTACTTCCTGTGTAAATGTGTGTGGGTACACAGGTAGGTACTCATGTGCCAGAGTTTTCATGTGAGGTCAGAGGATAACTAACTTTCAGGAGTTGTTTACTTTGTAGAGGCAGGTCTCTTGGCTCTGCTATTGCACTGCATGCTCCAAGCTACCCTTTCCTATCTTTGCTTTGTAGAAGTGCTGGGACTGTAGGCATGTGCCATCACGTCCCACTCTCTGTGGATTCCTCTTAGCTGATTTGCACATCAGATGCCTTTATCTACTGAAACGTTTTCTAGGTTTGTCTCACACTCTTACTAGTTCAGTAAGCAGCTCATCAGCTGTGTTTACCAGTCTTGTTAGTAGGGAAAAGTGTCACATGTAGGAAAATGTAGGCAATTTCCAGTGTTCTGAGAAGCAGGACTGATGACGGGTCAGAAAGCCTGGCTTTAAGCCGTGTTGGGGCAGTTGTGGCCCACTTCCCTGTGTTCTCTGTATGCCAGGCTACCTACGTATCCTTAAGTACCTGGATTGAAATTGAAAGCTTTCCAAATGTTAGAAGCGTTGGCTTCATCGGAATCTCTTCCAACAGACTTTGTCCAGCCTAGAGTTCCTCACAGTAAACTTGGGGCCTTTTGTTGAGAGGGATTGTCCGCTAGATCCCAGTCCCTCCACACGCCCACAGGCTACTGTGGCAGCAAATTCCCAATGGGCCATGGCCTGTGCTAGCATCTGGAGGTAAAACAAGAAACCTAGCCCATGCCCTGTGTGTGGGCACACTCAAGAGCCACCCTGCAAGGACCAGGATCCAAAGCACTGGATCCAGGGGTGCTTGGCAGGGGTCAGAGGGACAGGAAGTTTGGACCTGTCCCTCCTGCCTTCCTATATGGAGCAGTTAGTGAGTTTTTAACCATGTGCTGTCACGTGAGGGTCTTACATTTTTCCCAAGACAGGAAGTAAATGTTCCCATTCCTGCTTTGCAGACAATTCCAGAGCCCTTACATAGCAGAGCTAGGCTTTGAGTCCAACACAGGCTGATCGTGGACTCCGCTTTTTTTCTCCAAAGCAAGCAGCTCCAGAGGCGAGGGCAACTAGATCATCCTGTGGTGCAAGCAAGTTCTGTGTCCTCAGAGCCTAGAGGAGCTCTGAGCCCTTTAATTAACCATCCATCCCCTGATCCCAGCAGGAGCCCAGACATGATTCCTACCCGGAGTCGGAGTCTGCGGCACCTGGCCCTGCTGAGGGATTTGGTGATGGGAGATAAACTTCCCAGGCGGCCAGGCCTCATCCCCATTCATTTGTGATAGAACAATCCAGATTAAAGTGCAGTTTTGTTTTATTTAGAGATTAGATGGTATTACAGAGGACAGTGATACCAAAACCCAAGGCTACCACTCTCCCACCCCCAGATCTGTCAGGGTGTCCCCACGGCCTGTACCAGCCGGCAGCCAATCTGATCTCTGGGAAAATAAAATCAATCTAAGACCTGGCCTTCTATTTCTGTAACTTCAATATCACTCTTAAAGCTCAGGGTTCAGATTAATTTGTCCAGGTGGCAGGAAGTCAGGCAATGAGACCCTGAATCTTGAAAGAGTGGGTCTCCCAGAAGCCCAGTTTACGAGCAGTACCCTTCCCCTGGCACATAGGTGAGGTCGTGAAGGGCCCTCTTAGCCTGGTGGCTGCCCCCATAGAGGAAAGAGATCATCAGCTAGGATGATAAGGCATTGGGGACCCAACCCTGGCACTAGAGGTGGAAAATATGGTCCCTTACCATGATAAACAATGGGCATATGCCCCAAAAAGGACTAGGGTGCCAGGTTGTAGGAGCCAGGCTCTAGTCACTGCTCAGGATCTTTGACTAGGCTGGTGGAGTTGGGAGTAGGGGTCTCTGAGCTAAACTCTTAGGGGATGTTCCCTGTGGAAAGAGAGGCAGGGGTTCTCTTATGTGCCGCATCCCAAGAGAGATGGAGTGGCCTACAAGAGCCAAAGCCAAAAGTCTTACAAGTGCTATAGAAAATTAGTGGTCTACATTAGTGACGATGGCTGAGGAATAGATAAGGTCAGACAGGCTACCCAGTGAAGTCTGAGGAACAATTTGCTCTAAAGAACGGTGAACCCCTGATGCCCCACTTGGCCCCCATAAGGCTGCAGCTTTAGCCCCTGTGCCTGGACCCAAGCTGGGGTCTGCACAGGAGGTCTGTGGGCATGCTGAAGCATGCTGGGCTGAGCTGGCGGGGTGCAGAGGTTGGCCTGGTGTCCCTGGGTCCCAAGGCTGCTGAGGAGTGTCTGGAAGAGAGCACGAGTTTTGGGGGAGCTCCAGCTTGGGGCTTAGGGGTCCTGGTTCTCTGTTCTTGATTCTCTTGGCTCGGCGGTTCTGGAACCACACCTGATAGAGAAGATGAAAGAATATATCTTGGCACCAGTCCCAAGGCCTGGGACAGAAAGCAAAACCTGAGGTCAGGATTTCCAGAGAGAAATCCAGTTGGCTATTGTGGCTTTACCTGGATCTTGGCTTCAGGCAGGTGAGTTACCTGAGCCAGGTACTCACGGGTGCCGATGTCAGGATAGGGCCTAGCTGCGAATACCCGTTCCAGCTCCAGCAACTGCCCAACACTGAAGGTGGTCCTCTTTCTCCGATGGGGACCCAAACCAGTGGCACAGCCTGCGGGCCGGGATGAGAATCAAACCACGGCTCCCTGCAAGAGACTCCACCCAGCCTCAGAACCTTGATCAGACTCTGCAGCCCCCACTCCCTCACCCTCCTCACCCTCCCCATCTCTCCACACTTCCTCACCCCACCCACCCTTACCCCACCAGATCACCTGGAGATGCCTCCACAGGACTGGCCATGGAGCTGGTACAGGGCGAGGAGCCAGAGGGCCATGTCAGGGCTATTCCCCACACCAGACTCTGGCCTTAGGGTTTTAAGCTGCTCAGAGTGCGTGGCTCCGCCTCCAGAGGGAAGAGGCTTAGCGTTCATTCAAGGGAGGTTGAGAAGGGGCAAAAGGGAGGTTGAGAAGGGGCAAACAAGGCAGGATTGGGGCTGATAGAGGTCTGGGTTGGACCAGATTGATGCACACCCCAGCTGATCACACCTCCTCCTTAAACCTCAGCCTCTGGCAGTCCCTGCCTTCCATCCCGTGCTGTGTGAAATCCTTCCCTCAAACCACAGAGAGCCACTGCCCCATAGCGCCCCCCTAGGGTTCTCTCCCTCCTAGTGCCCTGGTCTTGGCTTCCTTCAGGGGAATAAAATGGATTTCTGTCCCACCCTCTGAGGACAGGGCAGTGAAACTGGATAGGATGAGGATGCTGTTGGAGCCGCCTGCTGTCAGCAGGGCTGGGGAACAGATGCCACAGCCAGCTTGCCCCGCCCCCAGCCCCCAGGGCTCCTACAGATCCCAGACAGGCTTCCTGAAACCCAGGACCCTAGAGCCAAGGCTTCCCAAGACATTCGCTTTTACAGCATCCCCTTCCCTGAGGGCTCACTGAGCCGATTTACTCTGAGGAAGATGAATGACAACGTTCCTCCTGCTCTTGCCCTCCTTTCTCCATCCCCACGCTATGCCCAGGACAGGGACCTCAGAGAAGCCCCCATGAGGATGTGTGTTGTAGGAGTCTGTCCCTCTGTTGCTCAGGAGTTAACTGTATTCTAGATCACCGGTGGACAGCAAAGGCGAGTTGAATTCTACCCTCCTGCTCCACCGCTGGGTGACTGACAGAGGACACAGCCTCAGAAGGAAAGGGAGCTATCACAAGCCCCCAGTGTTTCCGGTTTAGGAAGAGCCCTTGAGCCCCGTGAGGGTCTTCTCAGTGCCTCCTCAATCAGTCTGGAGAGCCCCACATGTCCTTTATCCAGGAGACAGGGCTGCCCACCCTATTCAAGACAGTAGTCATAAGCTCAGGGCCAACAGACTTTATTGGGCTGGGAGGAAAAGGCTGGAGGACAGGGCCCCTGGGGCTCAGTGTGGGCTCTGATTCCTACTTCTCAGGGCCCGGGCAGCCCAGCCAATACTGAGCAATGGGTCGTGGGTAGGGAGGGTACACAGAGTCCACTCGACGCGTTCTAAGGTTGACTCGGTAGTACTTGTCTGAAAAACAATGAAAAGAAAGTGTGTGAGAGCCTGTCCACTGGTCCCAAGAAGGCAAACAAGGCTTTCCCTAGAAGGGAAAGTGAGCATCCACCATGCAGATATGGTCACCATCTACCGGCTGCGTTCAGTACCCAGGGATCAGGACCTGCAGGAAAACCCTAAAGCAAAGCGACCTTAGAGGCTAGCGGGGTCCCTCACCTCCAGAGAAGAAATAGACACTCTGAATGGGCTCGCAGGTGGAAGGTATGTGCCAGTCCACATCATAATCATAGTTGTAAGCTCCTAGCCCACTCTCCTCACTGGAGAACAAAGACAACCAGACTGAACGCGATGGACGCCGGGAGTTCAGGCTGTGACTGCGGCTGTGACTGCGGCTGTGGCCACGCCCACGGCGTGAACGGTAGCGCTTTCGGCTTCGACGCCTAGATTTTTGTTTTTTGGCCTGGGTAGAGGGGAACGTGGAGCCTGTGATGTAGATTCGTCCAGCCATAGCAGCGTCCACTTTCCCTGGCACACCATGCCAGTCCCGGCTGATGAACTGGGGTTCTCTGACGCCATCTGCAGCAGAGAAGTGGTTAATGCACTTGGAGAATTCAGGCTTTGATTTTTTCCAACAGGACATTTCCCGCCCCCCCCCTCCCTCCCTCTCTCCCTCCCTCCCTCCCTATCTATCCATCCATGTATTTATTTTCTCTGAAACTGGGTCTCTATGTACCCCATGGCTGGCTTGGAACTCACTATGAAGACCAGGGTGGCCTCTTAACTCACAGAAATCTGATTGCCTCTGCCTCCCAGTGCGGAGTGAGATTAAAAGCATGCGCCATCACACCTAACTCCAGTAGGATCTTTAGAGTTCATTTATTGTGGCTTGCCTAAGACACACAACTCAGTACTCAGCACCCAGGCCTCAGACTCCCTGTCCAGTGATTTTTTTTTTCTGTGTCCTCTTTCCACTACACCCCTGTGTCTTCGCCCTCCTAAACCCTTCAGCCACAGCCCCTCCCACTGCTGTGTTAGGCAAAGTCCAAGGTATGGGGCCCAAATGGAGCTAGCTAGACCTCACCCCCAAAGGTCAACAGAAGCAAAGTCTAGCCAGAGCAAACTGCTCTCGATCGATGGTGCCCCAATTTCAGTCCCCTCCCCCAAGGGCCCCCCACTATCACAGCCCAACCCTACTCCAAACCCACTTTCAAGGGAAAGAAGCCAGACTTGCCCTCCCCCACCCCCCTCCGTACCAGAGGGTCTGCCCCAAAAGAGAAGTTCAAAGATGCTCTCCCAGCTGTCCCGCTGCAGCAAGGCAAAGTGTTCAAACACAGCTGACGGGGAGCTTCTCGTACATTCTTCCTGGCTGGGCTGCTGATGGAATTCATACTCCCAGTACTGCTTTCCTGAGGAGCAGAACGGCTGGCGTCAGGAGGGTGGGTCCGACTAAGTCTGGGGAGCTCCAAGGAGAGCAGGGACTCCCCCACCACCTGCCCCCTCCCACTCCGAGTACCCTTGAAGAAGTAGACCCTTTCCCGGCCACTGTAACGGTGGGCAGGGAGGGCTAAAGCAGCATCTACATTGTCCGGTATGCCACTGAAGCCTTCAGAGATGTTCCGAGGATAATCGGGGTCCAGAACACCATCCTCAAAGCGCCAGTACTGACTACCCTGAGGGGCAGACATGAAAGGGGTGAGGACATACTGCTGAGTCCAGAGGCAGTCCTATGTCCTAAACTGTCTGTCACCAGCTCCTGGAACCCCTGTCTGCCTCGTTCTCGCAGCTCCCAGAACCTTCCATGATACCCCTTTACCTTGATTCATAGACTTAGCTCTGGTACCTTGAAAATGTAGGTCTTCCCCTGACAGTTGATGCGAGTGAAGGCAGCGTCGATGGGGCCCTCGATGCCCCAGACATCTTGGATGAGCTTGGGGTACCCAGGCCTCACTGCCGTTTCATCAAGCTCGTAGCAGTACTTCCCTAGAGTAGGGGAAGCTGTGTTAGAAACGGAGAGTCCTAGGGCAGACCCCCGTGCCCCCACCCCCAGACCTGTCCATAGAGTCACCTCGGAAGGCAAAGAGGGAACCGTTCTTGAGGTCCGTGAAGGCATCAAAGGGCTCCCCACTACACAGCTCTTCCTCTAGAAGCCCGGAGGTCCCTTGATCAGTGGCGTCAGGCCTTAAGGTCACCTCCTGGTGCCCGGCTTCAGGCCCGAAGGTGCTTGCCTCAAATTTAGGAGCCTGTTCCTTAGGCTCTGAGGAAGGTGTTGGCTTTGACGTCCCTTCCGTTCGGGGCTTCAGGTGATGGTCCTCTGGAGACGTGCTCTCCGGTTGGACATGGGTGACTGTATCGTTCTTGGTCTCCTCTAGATAGTCATAGCCGTACTCATCTTCCGGCATAGTAAACACATCCCCCCGAGTCACTGCAGGCAGAGTGGGGAATGGTGAGTCTCCGGGTGCAGAGGGGACCCCAGGCCCGCCCACCCACCAGGGCTCCGCGCTTACCTTGGGGCTTGCAGTGCTCCATGTAGTCAGCGCAGCAGCTCTGGTAGTAACTGCAGAGCTCATCACACTGACATTTCTTGCTGGCCATGAAGCCCTGAGTGCAGCGGCCCCGGCATGACTCTGTGGGAGGGAACATCAGGTTTTTTTTTTTTTTTACAGCTCAATCCAGGCCACCTGCCCACCCTGGAATGCCCTAGACGTCCACCAATGCCCCCTCCCACACCTTGGTCAGCCAGAGAAACCCATGCCAGCAATGCTAGCATGAGAACAGGTTTCACAGGAGCCATGGCAGGCCTCTAGCGGAGGGCCTTGGCGAGCTGGGCTCGGAGCTTCCGGAGTCTCGCTGTCCTGCCTGGAAAAGGAAACCAGACTGGAGAGGAGTTCTGATCTTCCTGGGTTTCTGCCTCTATTTGCTCATGCTCTGGCCCGGCCCTTTTCCCCTACTCCAAACAAAGGGTCACATTCCCAGAACCCTGACCCTAGGAGAGCTGGGAAACAGAACCCTAGCCAAGACCAGAGTCAGTAGGGTCATGGGCAGCATGGTGAGCTGGGAAGGTAGAAACAAAGAAAGCATTTGTTGTCACCCTCTGAGCCAGCCACGTTAATCTCTCTGACCGTTACTTTTTTTTATATAAAACGGGACCACGGTGCCTGGGCTCATCAGGCGCTGAGAGATTACATGAGCTAGGACAGACAAAATGCTTGGTACCTGGAGTAGCTTCCAACTCATTCCCATAAACGCAGTTATTGATTTATTGTTGGGTCAGGCACATCCCTGGCCAGGCGTTTGTCCCACCCCACCCCCACTTCCCAGTTGGATATTTAGGGCAGTGGAAGGAGGGGTGCAAGAAGAACTGGCAAGCACTCTGCAGGAGCTTTTCTTTTCTTCTCATACAAGAGCAAAACTTCATTTCTGTCTTCTTGTTCTCCCAAAGCTGGGCATCACAGTATAGGAAGCAGTGACTCCTAACACTTTGGGCTATGGTTTCTGTTGTTGTTGTTGCTGTTTTAATGTTTAGATTTGTTTATTTTATTTTGTATGAATGGCTGTCTGCTGACATGTGTGTCTGTGAGTGGGCCTGATGTCTGTGAAGGTCAGAATAAGACTTTGGATAGCCCAGAACTGGAGTTTAGAACCGTTGGAGCTGCCATGTGGGTGCCAAGAATCAAACCGGGATCCTCGGCAAAAACAGGTGGTTTTTTTGTTTGTTTGTTTTGGTTTTTCGAGACAGGGTTTCTCTGTGTTAGCCTTGGCCGTCTTGGACTCGCTTTGTAGACTAGGCTGGCCTCGAACTCACAGCGATCCGCTTGCCTCTGCCTCCCGAGTACCCAGCCCAAAAGCAGGTGTTCTTAAAGGCTGAGCCATCTCTCCAGTCCCAGAGCCCATTTCTGGGGGTTTCACTAATCCAGTCCTCTGTGGGCCACCCCTGGCCCCACCTTCACTGACCCCATCTATAAAGAATGTATTAATTGGGCATACTTTTAAGATTCACACGACATGTGTGATCCCGCTATGAAAAAAACGCTTACTAGTACAGACCACCAGGGTTTGTGCCAAATTTCAGGCACCTATACGCTTCTAAAGTCCCTAAGTTTTCTGTTTTGTAATCACAAGGAAATACGTGTTTACTGTCTCTTCTCTGTGGGCCTCAGTAGCCTCAGCGGCAAAATTAACCACTAAATCTTACTCTGTACAGACATGTGAGGCCTAAGTGAAAACAGGTATTAAAGGGCCTTTAAAAAAAAAATCTCAACTGCCAGCTGGGCGGTGGTGGCCTTTATAAAAAAATATCTCAACTGCCAGCTGGGCGGTGGTGGCCCACGCCTTTAATCTCAGCGCTTGGGAGGCAGAGGCAGGTGGATCTCTGTGAGTTCAGACAGCCTGGTCTACAGTGAGTCCAGGACAGCTAAGGCTACACAGAGAAACCCTGTCTCGAAAAATAAACAAAAAATCTCAACTCAACTACTGTCAGCCGGGCGTGTTGGGACACGCTTTTAATCCCAGCACTCGGGAGACAGAGGCAGGCGGATCGCTGTGAGTTCGAAGCCAGCCTGGTATACAAAGTGAGTCCAGGACAGCCAAGGTTACACACAGAAACCCTGTTTCGAAAAAAGAAAGAAAGAAAGAAAGAAAGAAAGAAAGAAAGAAAGAAAGAAGAGAATCTCAACTGCGATTCTTTAACCATCTGGAGGGGACTTGGGGACGTTCAGCCAGCTTGATTCCACACTGTGAGGTGGAGGGAGCAGTGGGAAACGGAGTACAGCTCTTTCCAGCCCTTTCCACTGTATCTTGCACACAGCAAAAAGGAGACGACCAGGGACAGGAGGAGGGGCCAGGCACGGGCGTGGCTAGCGGCCTTGGGTGGGGCGTGCGCCTGCGGCGGGGGAGGAGCCGGCGAGATCTGGAGGCGGGGCGTCAAATCCTTGACTCTGCAACTCAGAGGCGTGGTTGCTGTTGAGCATCTCAGCTCCGCGGGGCAGGAGGCTGGAGCTGCGCTTTGTTCCTGGCAACTGAGGTTCTGCTCTCCGGACATCGGATCCATCCTTTGCTTCTCTCTTCCAGCATCCCCTTTCCCCAGCCGCTACGTCCCATCTGCTTCTAAACTTGTGCCCCAGAGTCCTTGACAGGTCCTGGTGTCTTTATTTCTCCTCCCAAGGCCGGGGTCGCTCCTCCAGGCCCCGCCCTTCCAGGCACGGCATGCCCCCCGCTGCCCAGCGCCCATGGTCCTGACGCTGCTCTTCTCCGCCTACAAACTGTGCCGCTTCTTCACCATGTCAGGCCCACGGCCCGGCGCTGATCGGTTGACAGTGCCAGGACAGGATCGCACTGGCGGCGCCAGCCCATGGTGGGCTGCGGGCGGACGCGGGTCCCGCGAAGTGTCTCCCGGGGTGGGCACCGAAGTGCAAGGAGCCCTGGAGCGTTCGCTACCGGAGCTGCAGCAGGCGCTTTCCGAGTTGAAGCAGGCAAGCGCGGCGCGGGCGGTGGGCGCGGGCCTCGCTGAGGTCTTCCAGCTGGTAGAGGAGGCCTGGCTGCTGCCGGCTGTGGGCCGCGAGGTGGCCCAGGGTCTGTGCGATGCAATACGCTTGGACGGTGGCCTGGACTTGCTGTTGCGGCTGCTGCAGGCACCAGAGCTAGAGACCCGTGTGCAGGCCGCGCGCTTGCTGGAGCAGATCCTGGTGGCTGAGAACCGGTGAGGGAGCGCGCCGTGAGGTGTGGGGCCCCCGAGGGCAGTGGGGGTGGTTGGAGAAGACATCCCATTGCAGCTACCCCCCCCTCCAGCCCATAGTTCTCCCCTGCTTCGGGGTGCCCTTCTGTGCTACCCTCTCACCAGGCCAGCCATGACCTCATTCTGCAGCATCTGATCAGAACCAGAAATGTTCTTTCCCCTTGGGATGATGAGAGGATGGGAGCAGAGGAGACCGTAGTGCCTTCCCTTCCTCTGTACGGGGGAGCCAGACTAAGCCCGGCTGCCTCTTTTGCCTACCTCCTGGGACCTCCTCTGAACCACGAAGCCTCCAGAGTGCTCACTTTCCCAATCCTCCGGTGCCAGAACACAACGGGCTGTCCCCGCTCCTTCTCCTCCACAAAAATCTCCAGGTTCTCAATTCAGAGTTTTTGAAAGAGTAACTTTCAGCACTCAGCCCTCACAAATGTTACAGGAATGAGCAAGGGGTGTTCTCTCTGGTGTTTTCAATCACCTTTGATACGTGGAAATGAAGCAACTGTCAAAAAAAAAATGCACAAACAGGACAGTGGAGGTTGGGAGACCCAAGGTAGGGTAGGGTTCTGCTTGCTTAGTTTCTCTCATCTAACATCTGGTGCCCTAGTGGGGACGGGCAATAAATATGGGAGACCTGGAAAACGGAGTGGGTGCTTGCTGAGCGTGTTGGGGCCCGGGTTTGGTTGGTGTGGGCTTGGTATGTGGGTCAGGAAGCTAGAACTGGTGGCACGTGTGGAAAGTGGGTGAAGGAAGCGTGAGGCGAGCATACGATGTATTTTCAAGAATGAAAATGACGGTGCTCACCTAATTCCTCTCTGTGGTGTACAAGTCCCCAAACAGACGCAGATACCTTTTCAGGACCAAGGACAGGGCACCAACCCGTCTATCCATCTTGACCCTTCCACAGACACCCAAGGGGCTCTGCATTCTTTCTGCGGGCACAGGGCTGCAGGGGGCGGGGCACACGGAGGATTTACGCTTATGATTATTTTCTCTCCTCCATCAGTCAGCCTCCTCACTGGTTCTTTTTGATATTCTATCCTGGCATCCCCGGTTTTCCCCCAGAGTACTGCTGCAGCCACTTCCCAGAATCCTAAGTACTTTGTGAACTATCAACAGTGTAGGGCTCTTCTTCTTCTTCTTCTTCTTCTTCTTCTTCTTCTTCTTCTTCTTCTTCTTCTTCTTCTTCTTCTTCTTCTTCTTCTTCTTCTTCGACACAGGGTCTCTCTGTGTTAGCCTTGGCTGTCCTGGACTCGCTTTGTAGACCAGGCTGGCCCTGAACTCACAGCGATCTGCCTGCCTCTGCCTCCCAAGTGCTGGGATTGAAGGCATGTGCCACCACACCCGGCTGAGGAGATTGCCTTAAGATAAAGAAAGAAACTATTGCACATAAATTCAAAAAATGCAAAGGTGTTCAAAAAAATGTATAATGTTAAAAGGTTCTCACAAAGGCTCCTCTGTGGAGGAAAACCACTGAACAAGCTTTTCGTATACCCTTCCAGAGAGAGGTAGGACATATACAAGCATCACACACACACACACACACACACACACACACACACACACACACACACACATTTGCCCCTTACTTGGCAGCTGGAATTTGAAACTAGGCCCATGTACCTCCAAAGATCATGGCCATTCCATCAGACCCACAATCTCAGACAACAGAATTGGGAAGTGAATTTACAGTTTTCACATCTACCACACTGTTTGTTTGTTGTTTTGTTTTTGCTTTTTGTTTGTTTGTTTTTGAGACAGGGTTTCTCTGTGTGGCCTTGGCGTCCTGGACTCACTTTGGAGACCAGGCTGGCCTCGAACTCATGTTGATCTGCCTGCCTCTGCCTCCCAAGTGCTGGGATTGAAGGCATGTGCCACCACACCCGGCTGAGGAGATTGCCTTAAGATAAAGAAAGAAACTATTGCACATAAATTCAAAAAATGCAAAGGTGTTCAAAAAAATGTATAATGTTAAAAGGTTCTCACAAAGGCTCCTCTGTGGAGGAAAACCACTGAACAAGCTTTTCGTATACCCTTCCAGAGAGAGGTAGGACATATACAAGCATCACACACACACACACACACACACACACACACACACACACACACACACACACATTTGCCCCTTACTTGGCAGCTGGAATTTGAAACTAGGCCCATGTACCTCCAAAGATCATGGCCATTCCATCAGACCCACAATCTCAGACAACAGAATTGGGAAGTGAATTTACAGTTTTCACATCTACCACACTGTTTGTTTGTTGTTTTGTTTTTGCTTTTTGTTTGTTTGTTTTTGAGACAGGGTTTCTCTGTGTGGCCTTGGCGTCCTGGACTCACTTTGGAGACCAGGCTGGCCTCGAACTCATGTTGATCTGCCTGCCTCTGCCATCCTCCTGAGTGCTGGGGTTAAAGGCGTGCGCCACCATGCCCAGCTCCATCACACAGCTTTAACTTCAGGAAGGTTCTGGGCACAGGAAAAGGTGAGGGCTAGAGACCAAGACTTAGAGGTCAGAATAAAGTTCTAGCTGTGAACTGGTGTTGCTGAGCGAGCCCTTCACTTCACCGGGCCTTAGGGTAAGTCCTCAGAAAATGTGTTAGAAGACATGGCTTCTGCTTTTAACTTTCTTATGTTATGTGTATGAATGTTTTGCATGCATGTATATCTGTGTGCCATGTGTGTGCAGTATCCATAGAGGTCAGAAGAGGATGTTGGATCCCATGGAACTGGAGTGTTAGAGGATTGTGAGCCGCCATCTGGGTTCTGGACGTTGAAACTGGGTCCTCTGGAAGAGCGGCTAGCGCCTTAACTGCTGAGCTATCTCCGGTCCTGAGGTGATTTTTTAAAAAGCACATTCTAGCTAGCCCTGATAGCCTAGGAGTTTATCTAGTCCAAAGTCAAGATGAAGGATCTTGAACTCCGGAGACAAACATTTCTCAGAAACTTTGTGACCTTAGACATGCCATGGCCTCTCTCTGACCTTAGCTTTCCTTATTGGCAAAAGGAATGCCCGAGTCCCAGATTCCAGGGTGGATATGCTGGATCCATTTGCTCCTTTGGAGGTGGGCTGTAGAGTGGTTGGGTTGTGAGGCCAGCAAAGCGTTGCTGAACTTATGGCATGTTCAAGACTTAGCCAGACCCTGCATCGTACACAGTGTTTCAGGCACTGTGAGCACAGCCGCATCCACAGAGCAAGAATTCTGTCACCAGTTAAGTCTTTAGAAGGAAGACATCAAGAGCCAGGCATAGTGGCTCACGCCTCTAATCCCAGCACTCGAGAGGCAGAGGCAGGTGGATCCCTGTGAGTTCGAGGCCAGTCTGGTCTACAAAGTGAGTTCAGGATAGCCAAGGCTACACAGAGAAACCTTGTCTTGAAAAGCAAAAACAAAAACCAAAAACCAAAAACTACAGGCTGGGGCTGAGAGAGATGGCTCAAAGGTTAAAGACACTGACTGCTCTTCCAGAGGTCATGAGTTCAATTCCCAGCAACCACATGGTGGCTCACAACCATCTACAATGTGATTTGGTGTCCTCTTCTGGCCTGCAGGTGTACATGCAGGCAGAGCCCTGTATACATAATTTAAAAAAAAGAAAGAAAAAAAGAAAGAAGACATCATTTCGGGGAAGACATCATTTGTAGTGGTAGGTGAGACAGGGAGTCTTCACCCCTTCCTGGAGTGTGGTGACTTGCTTGCTACTTTGATGGTGGTCTTCATGAAGGATCTGCCTTGGGCGTGTCCTCCCCGAAGTGGCCAGTTTCTTAAAGCCTAAGCCAGAACTGGACACTCTTTCCCAAAACTCTTCGGTGGCTTCCTGTTTGTTGCAAAAATAAAGTACAGGTGCCTTGAGGAAGCTGAAAAGATTGTCAGGACAGAGTTCTTCCCCCACCTTTTCTTTGGACCCTCTGCTTTACTGTGGTTAGCTCCCCATGGGGTACCAGCTCTCCAAAAGCTGCAAGCCTGTGCATGCACATGCGACTGCAGTGTAAGAGCCTCTTCTCTTGGCTCACGTCCCAACCATCCTGCTGACCCAACCCCTAAGCAACCATCAAACACATTTCATGTATCTGGTGAGATCTTATTTTCTTTTTGTGATGCTAAGGATCGGGGTCAGGACCTTGTACGTGTTAAGCAAGCACATTGTTAATGAGCTTCGTCCCCGGTCTGTCTATCATTTGTTTGTTTGTTTGAGACAGGGCCTCACTAAATTGCCTAAACTGTACTACAACTCACTGTGTAGTCTTGGCCTTGATCTTTCAATTCTTGACTTCTTTTTCTTTTTTTCTTTTTTCTTTTCTTTTCTTTTTTCTTTTGTCCCGATTCTCGACTTCTTTTGTTTGATGGTTTGGTTGGTTTTGATTTTTAAAAATAATTTTGTTTGTTTATTTATTTATTTATTTTTGGTTTTTGCGACAGGGTTTCTCTGTGTAACAACAGCTCTGGCTGTCCTGGAACTCACTCTGTATCCAGACTGGCCTCGAACTCACAGATATCTGCCTGCCTCTGCCTCCCAAGTGCTGGGATTAAAGGCGTGCACCACCACTGCCGGCAATTTATTTATTTTTATTCTGTGTACATTGGCGTTCTGATTGGATACATGTCTGTGTGAGGGTGTCAGACTACCCAGGGACTGGAGTTACAGACAGTTGTGTGCTGCTGTGTGGGTGCCAGGAATTCAACCTGGCTCCTCTGGAAGAGCAGTCAGTGCTCTTAACCACTGAGCCATCTCTGGAGCCCTTAGTGTTGATTTTTTTTTTTGAGACAGGGTTTCTCTGTGTAGCCTTGGCTGTCCTGGAATTCTCTCTGTAGACCAAGCTGGCCTCAAACTCACAGAGATCCATCTGCTTTTGCCTCCTGAGTGCTGGCATTAAAGGTGTGTGCTACCACTCCCAGAGTAATTTTCAACTTCCTGAATAGCTGAGATTAACGATGGGTTACTGTGTCTGAAGTAAAAACCTGCAGACTTGTGTTGAGTGCAGGTGTCTTTAACTGATGTAAATGATGCTGTGTTGTAATAGGTACCATTTCCAGTTCTTTTTCCACTTCCATGGTAGGGTTATAAGATCACGTTACATACCAGGTTCAAGGCCAACTTGGTCTACCTAGTGAGTTCTTGGACAGCCAGGGCTAGACAGAGAAATCCTGTCTGGAAAAAGCAAACAAAACAACAATAAGAAGGAGGAGGAGAAGGAGGAAGAGGAGGGGGAGGGGAAGAGGAAGAGGAGGGGGGAGGGGAAGAGGAAGAGGAGGGGGAGGAAGAGGGGGAGAAGGAGTGGAAGGAGGAGGAATGGGAGGAGGGGGAGAGGGGGAGGACAGACTCCTGGTGTTACAATGTTTCACATCTGCTCGGCCATTTGTTACAGTGAGTGACCCTGTCCAGCTAGCCCTGGACTTGCTACCGATGGCTCCAACTTCCTTGCTTCACAAAGAGAACCATGTCAAGCATCTTTGTGCACGTGCCCTCAACTGGACTCTTTTTAGGAGTGATTGCCTGCTCCCCAGACTAACTGACCCAGCAGGCCAGGACCTCACAACCCTTCAGCCCTCTCTGTTAGCCCACCTGTAGGCAAAGTTTAGTCCTCTGCCTCCCGGAAGGTCGGGTGTCTCCTTATGTTTACTAATATTTGGGATTTTGTCCTCTAATGCATTGTCTAAGGCTCTGCCCATTTTCCGTTGAATTCGATGCATTTTGTTGGTTTGAGTATCCCCTCACACACATAAGCAAGCCCCTTCTTGACTTTCTCTTTGTTCCTGGCTGGATGTTAGGTGCTGTGTTTCTCTCTGGCCTTCTTTCTCTTCCTCAAACATGCTAGCTCATCCTGGGCAGGGCCTTTGTCCTGGCTCGTCTCTCTTTCATTAGGCTCTTCCCTTAACTATTTGCAGGCAGGTTTTTCAATGTTATTTCCCAGATAAAAATCTCCTTAAACACGTCTCTCCCCCATGACATCATCCAGTTTGCTGGCATGGCGCCTCACTACTGTGAACTTGAGCGTTCACTGGTTACCTGTTCCTCACTGGCCTGATCTGCTGGAGCTGAGGAAGATGCCCTCGGGCTTTACTGCTGCTTAACATCAGCCTCTCTCGTATCAACCGGGAGCCGGGCGTGGTGGCGCACGCCTTTAATCCCAGCACTCGGGAGGCAGAGGCAGGTGGATCACTGTGAGTTCGAGGCCAGCCTGGTCTACAAGACAAATCTAGGACAGCCAAGGCTACACAGAGAAATAAGCACACACCAGTGATGGAATCCGAAGGGAGGAACAGTTCAAAGGTGAAGTTAAGACTGTCGTACTTCTGTGACATCATAAACATTTCCATTTGTTGCATTTTATGTGACAAACAGCTCTGTGCCAAGCACCTTTTGTTGTTGTTGTTGTTGTTGTTGTTGTTGTTGTTTGAGACAGGGTTTCTCTGTGTAGCCTTGGCTGTCCTGGACTCACTTTGTAGACCAGGCTGCCCTCGAACTCACAGCAATCTGCCTGCCCCTGCCTCCCAAGTGCTGGGATTAAAGGCGTGTGCCACCACACCTGGCCGTGCCAAGCACTTTCTATGGATTATCTTTTAAAATATTTCTTTTCTTTTTTTATTATGCACCAGTGGGTGTATGTGTACCTTGTATTGCATGGGTGTGCAGGTGTACTCCAAGACCAGAGAGAGCCGAGGTTCCGTGTAACTGGAGTTACAGGCAGCTGTGAGCCATTCTGCCTGGTATGGGTGCTGGGAACTGAACTCTGGACCTCTCTGCAAGAGCAGCAAGCATTCTAAATGGCTGAGCATCTGTGCAACCTCTGCATGGAATGTCTTGTTAGTCCTGATAATTTTTAAAAGTTAGGTATTGTTAGGATTCTGCTTCAGTCAGCCTCCCTGTGATGTCATTGCCTACCTGCCAAGGGGGCGTGGCCCTGCCCAGGACTATATAAAAGGACAATCCTACCTTGCCTTTCCCTCTCTACTCTCTCTTCCTCTTCCTCTCTCTCTCTGTCTCTCTCTGGGGAACACCTTCCCCTTTTCCTTCTCCCCTCATGCTCATTTAATAAACCTCATATAATTTAATATCTAGCATCGTCTATTTTTTTTTTTTTTTTGGTTTTTCGAGACAGGGTCTGTCTGTGTAGCCTTGGCTGTCCTGGACTCGCTTTGTAGACCAGGCTGGCCTCGAACTCACAGCGATCCGCCTGCATCTAATCTTTTTTTAAAAAGATTTATATATTTATTAAATATACAGTATTCTTGCCTGCACGTATACCTGCACACCAGAAGAGGGCACCAGATCTCATTATAGATGGTTGTGAGCCACCATGTGGTTGCTGGGAATTGAACTCAGGACCTCTGGAAGAGCAGTCAGTGCTCTTAACCACTGCGCCAACTCTCCAGCCCCTTATCATTTTTTAATATTAAACATAGAAAGTATTATTTTCCCATTTATGAGATGAGGGAACTGAAGTCGAGAAATGAAGCGTCCGACATTTGCAATTAGAAAGTAGCAAAGAAGGGCCTAGGAGTGACCAGAGATCAGCCATAGAGTGGAAAGCATTCAGCCGAATTTGGCGAAAAGGAAGAGGAGGAGATGGTGTGACCAAGGTAGAGCTCCCCGGTAACCAGAAAAGCGACAAAAGTCAGGGTGGGAACGGAAACAGTAATAATGCTGTCTGCCATGTCCTTTATAACACTAGTGAGGCCCAGGCCTCCGTAAGAAAGCCAAGCTCCGGAGACTGCAGCCACACAACACCCTCCTCCTGTCACTCGGCAGGGACCGCGTGGCGCGCATCGGCCTAGGCGTGATCTTGAATCTGGCGAAGGAGCGCGAGCCGGTGGAGCTGGCACGGAGCGTGGCGGGCATCTTGGAGCACATGTTCAAGCACTCGGAGGAGACGTGCCAGCGGTTGGTGGCAGCCGGCGGCCTGGACGCGGTGCTGTACTGGTGCCGACGAACAGACCCGGCGCTGCTGCGCCACTGCGCTCTGGCCTTAGCGAACTGCGCGCTGCACGGGGGCCAGGCGGTGCAACGCTGCATGGTGGAGAAGCGCGCCGCCGAGTGGCTCTTCCCGCTCGCCTTCTCCAAGGAGGACGAGCTGCTGAGGCTGCACGCCTGCCTGGCGGTGGCGGTATTGGCTACTAACAAGGAGGTGGAGCGCGAAGTCGAACACTCGGGCACGTTGGCGCTCGTCGAGCCGCTCGTGGCATCGCTGGACCCTGGCCGCTTCGCCCGCTGTCTGGTGGATGCCAGTGACACAAGCCAGGGTCGCGGGCCGGAGGACCTGCAGAGCCTGGTGCTGCTGCTGGATTCGTCGCGTTTGGAGGCTCAGTGCATCGGAGCTTTCTACCTGTGCGCCGAGGCTGCTATCAAGAGCCTACAGGGAAAGACTAAGGTACTGGTGTAGGGGAGGGTGGCTCAAAGGTTAGTGAGCGTCAGGGAAGGTTTCTCAGAGGAAGCGATCTGCACCATATCGAGTTCCAAGCCAACCAGGACTTTAGATAAATAAATAAAAAGTATAAGGAATTAGGTGAAGCCGGCAGAAGGTAGAGGGGCTGGTTGTTTCAGTCTTGAAGGCAAGACTAAATTGTAACTTGGGCCTTTGGGAACAAGTGCGAGCGAGAGACTGAGAGGTTTTTTTAAAGTAGGAGAGCCTTGATTTCTGTTTTTGTTTTGTTTTTCGAGACAGGGTCTCTCTATGTAATAGCCCTGGCTGCCCTGGAACTCTCTTTGTAGACCAGGCTGGCCTCGAACTCACAGATATCCACCTGCCTCTGCCTCCCCAGTGCTGGGATGAAAGACATGCGCCACACCCAGCCCAGCCTTGATTTTTAAAAATAATTTATTTACTTTTATTTTATGTGCATTATTGTGAAGGCGTCATATCCCTTGGATCTGGAGTTACAGACAGTTATCAGCTGCCCTGTGGTTGCTGGGAACTGAACCCTGGTCCTTTGGAAAAGCAGACAGTGCTCTTAACCACTGAGCCATCTCTCCAGCCCCAGCCTTGATTTAAAAAAAAACAAACATAATTTATTTTTATGTTTATCGGTGTTTTGCCTGCATGTATGTCTGTGTGATGTTGTCAGAAACCCGGAAACTGAAGTTACAAACAGTTATGAGTTACCATGTGGGTGCTGGGAATTAAACCCAGGTCCTCTAGAAGAGTAGCCAGTGCTCTTAACTGCTGAGCCATCTCTCCAGCCCCGAGATCCTCGATTTTTACAAAGATCAACCTGGATGCTGTAGAAATGGATATAAGTCGGGTGTGGTGGCGCACGCAGAGGCAGACGGGTCGCTGTGAGTTTGAGGCCAGCCTGGTCTACAAAGGGAGTCCAGGACAGCCAAGGCTACACAGAGAGACCCTGTCTCGGGGGATGGGGGGGTAACAGAGAAAGAAGAGAGAGAGAGAGAGAGAGAGAGAGAGAGAGAGAGAGAGAGAGAGAGAGAGAGAGAGAAAGAAAGTGTGGGCCGAACTATGGAGGAATCAAAGCGGAATGCGTGGAGTTGCTGATCAAACAGGATTCCCATGAGTTAGTGGGATTCCAATCAGGCTAGAAGATTTAGGAATGCCACCAACGTGGGAGCTGGGAGCTGGGAGCGTGGGGCTAGGATCCGCTGCCGCCTGGCGGCCAAATTGAGAACTACAGACTTTATCCTAGGACGTGTTGGCTTGTAAATTGGAGGTCCTAATCAAGAGTGGATGAGTTTCAGGAGGATTTTGCATGGCGGGGTGGGGAGTGGGGGTGACTTGGTGATGAAGGCTAGGGAAGGTAGGGAGCTGGGAACCTCAGGTGCCCTCATCCACCCTCCTTCCTAAGGTGTTCAGCGACATCGGCGCCATCCAGAGCCTGAAACGCCTGGTTTCTTACTCCACCAATGGCACCACGTCGGCGCTGGCGAAGCGCGCGCTGCGCCTGTTGGGCGAGGAGGTGCCGAGGCGCATCCTGCCTTGCGTGGCCAGCTGGAAGGAGGCCGAGGTCCAGACCTGGCTGCAGCAGATCGGCTTCTCCCAGTACTGCGAGAACTTTCGGGTAGAGCCGCGCGGGCAGCCACCTCCCCTTACACTGAGAGGGAGCATCCCCGAGAGTCACGCGGCCCCTGGGGGTGGGTGTCCTGAGCACAGGCATCCGGGTTAGGCCTCATGCCGGGTGCACCAGGGTGGCCTTTTAGGGGTGGGAAACCCTCCCCACCATGCAGCCACCCTCAGGGTCCTATCGGCTTCCGCTACCACCTCCTCTCCCTTCTCCTTGTATCTTGTGTGGGGGGTAAGAGGAAGAGAAGCATCTTCCTCACACCCACCCCTCCCCCAGGATCAGCAGGTAGATGGTGACCTGCTTCTACGACTCACAGAGGAAGAACTCAGGACAGACCTGGGCATGAAATCAAGCATCACACGCAAGAGGTAAGAAGCCCCGAGCCAGCTGGGTCTTATCTAACCTCGTGCCACCAGCCCCTCCTTAGCACCCTAAGCATCAGAAATGCATCCTCTTCTGCCTCCTGGGCAGGTTCTTTAGGGAGCTCACGGAGCTCAAGACCTTTGCCAGCTATGCTACTTGCGACCGCAGCAACCTAGCAGACTGGCTGGGCAGCCTGGACCCTCGCTTCCGTCAGTACACCTATGGTCTGGTGAGCTGCGGCCTGGACCGCTCCCTGCTGCACCGCGTGTCGGAGCAGCAGCTGCTGGAAGACTGTGGTATCCGCCTAGGGGTGCATCGCACGCGCATCATCTCTGCAGCCAGAGGTAAGCGCGCCCACCTGGGAACCCCACTCCAGCGCCAATCCTGGAAGGGAGGGGAGGCCCAGGCTGGAGACGCCCCGCTGAGCCTCCTTGAGGAGGAGAGAGTATCTGGCTGGGTTAGGCTGGGCACTGAGGATGTAAAGATGAGTCTGCTTCTTTTTGTCCTTAGGGAGTCCTCCACATGAGATGGGTACCCGGGTGCGTGGGGGGGGGGTATACAGTCAGCAGGTGGCCACTGTAGGAAGCCCAGAGGAAGCACTGCCTGTTTTGGTCACCCAGGTTCAGACTTGGAGAAGAGGGGTTGTCCAGGTTTTGACGGATGTGGGGGGGGGGGGGTAGGGGGAACAGGGAGGACAGACAGTCGGGAGCAGCCTGAGAAAGTGTAAGGACAGGTAGGACAGTACATGGGTGCCACTGGTGGTTTGGGATGGGGTGGGGGTTGGGGCTTATCCTAGTATCCAACAACTTACAGAGTCTGGGCGCTGGCACTTTGTCCCAGCACAGCCTAGAGCGGAGGCAGCCCCCTTTTCCTTACTGACTTGTTTGCACTGAACAATTCACTTATGGGTCAGCAACTATATATTTCAGGTATTAAAGTCAGTTTTTTTTCTTAAAGATTGATTTTTATTTTATGTGTGTGTGAGTGTTCGTCTGTGTGTTTGTACGGACACCTCATGAGCTTCTGGTGCCCATAGAAACCCAAGAGGCATGAGAGCTCATGAGGGTGGAGTTACAAATGGTTGTGCACCACCAGGTGGGTGCCGGGAACCGGACCTGGGTCCTCCTCCAGAAGAGCAGCAAGTGCTCTTAACATCTCTCCAACCCTTGTAGTAAGTTTTTGAAATAAAGTCTTATCACTAGCCAGGCGTGGTAGCCCACGCCTTTAATCCCAGCACTCGGATGCCAGGGGCAGGAGGATCTCTGTGAGTTCGGGGGTAGCCTGGTCTATAAAGTGAGTCTAGGATATCCAAGGCTAACACAGAGAGACCCTGTCTAAAAAAAAAGACTGAGTGTGGAGATACGCACCTGGGAGGTGGAGGCAGGAGGATTACTGAAAGTTCAAAGCCAGCTTGGTATAGAAATAGAGTCCAAGGCCATCCAGGGCTATGTAAGTTGATCCTGTCTCAAAAAGTAAAACAAAACAAACAAAAAGATGACCCACGTATTTCTATTACCATTCTATGTAATGGATGTTCAATGTTTTAAATCAACTTTTAAACCCTTTTAAAGAATGAAAAGAGGCTCTTAGGGCTGGTGAGAAGCCTCGGTGGGTGAAGGCTCTCTCGTTGCCAAGCCTGATGACTTGAGATCAATCTCTGTGTCCCACATGGTAGGAGAAAATACACTCCCCCAAGTTGCCATCTGACCTCCACAGGCACCCCCAAATATATAAATGTAAGAAAACAATTTTTAGGGCTCCAGAGGTTAAGAGCACTGACTGCTCTTCCAGAGGTCCTGAGTTCAATTCCCAGCAACAGCATGGTGGCTCACAACCATCTATAATGAAATCTGGTGCCCTCTTCTGTACACATGCAGGCAGAGCACTGTCTATATAATAATAAATAAGTAAAATCTTTTTTAAAAAACAAAAAGAAAACATTTTTTAAAAGGAGACCTGAACTTGAAAAACTAACATGGCAATGTCTAGCTTGAGATGTTTTCAAAAGCATACCCTGTGTAATTGAACTCTCTCTCTCTCTCTCTCTCTCTCTCTCTCTCTCTCTCTCTCTCACTTTCTCTCCCTCTTTCTTTGTTTTTTTGAGACAGGGTTTCTTTATGTTATCTTGGCTGTCCTGGACTCACTTTGTAGACCAGGCTCACCTCAAACTCACAGCGATCTGCCTGCCTCTGCTTCCCGAGTGCTGGCATTAAAGGCGTGCGCCACCATGCCTGGATTCATCATAGGTTTTAATTTTAGAGATAATAAAATGAAAATAAAAGAATTTGAATACATTTCCCAAGGTTATAAAAGCTATTAAATGACAACTGGGATTTGAGCCCATTTTTTTCCCCCTGCATCATAAACAGACAAATGTGTGTGGGTGTTAATTGTGAATATTATTAGAAGATGAATCCATTTCATTTTATCCATCCATTAAGCAAGAATGTACCGAGAACCTACATGTCACTAGGGACCGTCTCTCCTGCCTTAAGAAAAGCAGGTCAGCTTCTATCCTTGAGGCCCCAGTGGAACCCCAAGATTTTTTTTGTTTGCTTTGCTCTGTTTCCCTTTTTTGAGACAGAATCTCTCTATGGAGCCTTGGACAGGCTGATGCTGAACCTCGGCGATCCCCTCGCCTCTGCCTCCCTAGAGCCTGGACTAAAGGTGTGCCATCCCATCCAGCTAACCGTTGCTTTCTTTCCTTTCTCTTCCTGGACTCTCTGTAGACCACGCTGGCCTGAAAATCACAGCGATCCACCTGCCTCTGCCTCCCAAGTGCTGGGATTAAAGGCGTGCGCCACCACGCCCAGCAGACAGTCTGGTGTTACACTTGTTACACATAGTTCAGACTAGCTTTGAACTTGTGATCTTTCTGCCTCCACCTCCCAAGTGCTGGGATGATAGGCCCATGCCACGGTGCCCAAGTTTCTGCTTTTGCCCTTCATGGTAATGGTGGTGTAAAGCACAGTCACATTTTTCACTGTATTGACAATTTTCAGAAAACTAGATTTTCCTAAGGTTGGTATTGGATATTTTTGCTTGGCTACAGGCTAATGCAGCTGCTCTGGGGCCCTGTGAGGTAGGCTGGGATAAGCTAAGATGTCCAGGAGGTGTAGTCAATACACCTTCCCTTGCAGTAGTTTATACTCATCATGCGTGTGTCAACACACTGACACCAGGCTGGAGAGACGGCTCAGAGGTTAAGAGTGCTGGCTGCTCTTCCAAAGGTCCTGAGTTCAGTTCCCAGTAACCACATGGTAGCTCATAACCTTCTCTAATGAGCTCTGGTGCCCTCTTCTGGCCTGCAAGTGTACTTGCAGGCAGAGCACTATATGCATAATAATAAATAAATAAATCTTATTAAAAGAAAAAAAGACACTGACACCATTATAAGCTGAGGAGCACCAGCATTTACTGACTAAAATGTTAAGCAGGAGTTGAGGCAAAAACCTGGGTTTCCAGTGGAAATGAGGAGGAGGAATGACCTAATGAGGAGTGTTTGTGGGTAGCTGGCTAAGCTAGTCTGCAGCTCAGGAGGATGGCAAGGCTAGAGGCTCATCCCAGGGTCCCTAAAGCTCAAATTTTTCCTGCCCAGGACTCACAAGGTGATGACGTTCTTTCCAATAGCCCCTACCCCCACCCCCGTCTCCAGCTCAGGGACCATTTCTAAAGCAAGTCACCTTGCCCAGACCGGCCTTGAGTAGACAGGGGACTAAGTCCCCAAGAGATGAGTAGTGGGGAGGCGCTCATCTGAATATCTCTTCCCTTGGCTCCAGAAATGCTCCACTCCCCGCTGCCCTGTAGCGGTGGCAAGCCCAGCGGAGACACCCCAGACGTCTTCATCAGTTACCGGAGGAGCTCGGGTTCCCAGCTAGCCAGGTGAGGAGGGGCGGGCAGGGGGCTGGGGTGTTGGGGCCAGGCCACGGTGTTGACCCTGTCCCCTTGCAGCCTCCTGAAGGTGCACCTTCAGCTCCATGGCTTCAGCGTCTTCATCGACGTGGAGAAGCTGGAGGCAGGCAAGTTCGAGGACAAGCTCATCCAGAGTGTGATGGCGGCTCGAAACTTCGTACTGGTGCTGTCCGCCGGGGCGCTGGACAAGTGCATGCAGGACCATGACTGCAAGGACTGGGTGCACAAGGTGGGTGCTGGCGAAACTCCCGCTCCCCCCTGGGAGGAAGAGATGAGGCCTTCCTTCCCTTATCCCTTGTTTTCTGCACACCCCAGCCACACTCCATCCCGGAGCATCATTCTGGCCCATCTGGGAGTCAGGAGCCATTGCTTAGTCTGGGGTAAGACTTTAGCAGCTACTTAGGCTCTCACCAGCCTCAGTTTCCTCATCTATGAAGTTGGAACGACTTAACCATCCTGTTGGTTTGTAGGGTTGTTCAGTGAGATCAGGGAGAGGTTAACAGATGTGTGGGGGAAGAAATATCATCTGCGAGCTGGAATCAGAGGTGCATCCTATAATCCCAGCACTTGGGAGGCAGAGGCAAGAAGATCATCACCTCAAGTTCAAGATCAGTCAGGTCTATGTATCAATTCTGGACAAGCCAGGGCCACCTAGTGAGACCTTGTCTCAAAACCCAATAAAAACCCCACAACAAAATGAGAGACACACCTCTGGGCAAGGTAGAGGGCTACAGTGACAGGCAGGACAGTCCTGGGAAGAGTGTAAAGCTGTTAAGCCATAAGACCTAATGCTCTAAGACAGTGATTCTCAACCTGTGGGTCAAACAACCCTTTCCCAGAGGCTGCCTAAGACCATCAGAGGGGGCACTAGCACTTCTGTACACACATGCCCTCACATGCTCACACAAGCATCCATATGCACACAGTATATGTATATAATTTAAATTTTAAAGTAGGGCTGGTGTGTTGACACACACACCTTTAATCCCCAACACTTGGGAGGCAGAGGCAGATGGATCTCATTGGGTTTGAGGCCAGCTTGGTCTACACAGCAAGATCCAGGTTCACTGGGGCTATACAGTGAGACCCTGTCTTGATAAAGTAAAATGAAAATTAAAAAGAGTTCAAGGCCAGCCTGCTCTACAAGTGAGTGCAGGACAGCAGGGCTGTTACACAGAGAAACCCTATCTTGAAAAAACAAAAACAAAAAGAAAACAAAACAAAAAAATTAACAACAACAAAACAAAACAAAACAAAACAAAACCAAAAACAATACTGTCAGCATATACCCACAACGACTAATGTGAACACAAGCCAGGGCGGGACTGATCACGGGAGGCTGCGTGGAAGAGGCAGAACTTGAGAAACAGCCTAAGGATGCTGGTGAGGGGCTGGACAGATGCCCCAGTGGTTAAACGTACATGCTGCCCTTACAGAGGACCTGAGTTCAGTTCCCAGCACACGCACCAGGCGGCTCACAGCCTGCTATAACTTCAGCTCTGGGGGATCCTTCACCCTCTTCTGGCTTCTGAGGGTACCTGCAAATACACACACACACACACACACACACACACACACACACACACACACAGAGGAATATTTGAAAAACATTATATAAAGGCGACGGAAAACCTGCACACAAGGCTGCAGGAAGCAGAGAGCCCATGCTAGGTGTAGTCATTTCTTGTGTTGTTGCTGTGACACCTTAAGGAAAGCAGGGCTCGTTTTAGTTTGCAGGCGAGCGCAACGCTTCGTCATAGCGGTGAAGTCGTGGTAATAGGGGCTTGAGGCAGCTGGTCACATTTCACCTGCAGCCAGGAAGCAGAGCACGGTCAATTCTGCTTCTTGGCTACCTTTCCCCTTTTATGCAGTCGGGGATCAAAGCTCAGAAAATGGTGCTACCCCCTCCCTTTAAAAAAAGATTTATTTATTATTTTATATACAGTGCTCTTCCTCCATGTACACCTGCACACCAGAAGAGGGCATCAGATCATGTTATAGATGCCTATAAGCCACCATGTGGTTGCTGGGAATCGAACTCAGGACCTCTGGAAGAGCAGCCAGTGCCCTTAACCCTTGAGCCATCTCACCAGCCCCCGGTGCCACCCACCACTTTAGGATGAATCTCCCTGCCTCAGTTAACCCAATCAAGATGATCCCTCACAGGCACGGCTGGGGCTAACCTAATCCAGACAGACCCCAACAGGCGCACACCCTACAGCGCCCAGAGGCTTGTCTCCTAGGTAATCTCCACTCAGCCAAGTTGAATTCAGTTTTAGCCTTCATACCAGGAGGGGAGGTAGCTAGGGCAGCGGTGGTGGATAAGCCTGCAGAGCCATCCAGAATGGCCGTGGAAGACACGGTGAGCCCTAGCGGCCATATAAAAGAGTTGACTCCAGAGCCTGGCTTGTGGAAGAGACCATGGGACCAGGAAAATGTCTTCCAAGAAGGTGACTAAAGATGCTGAGAAGGTGACAGGCAGCATCCTGGGGTGGTGGGGATTGTCTGAGTGTCGGGGGCCTTCCGATGTGCTGTGTGGTGTTTGTACCATATCCCTGGAGCCTAAAACTGTGCATAGAACAAAGGAGCCTTTAGAAGAGTTTATGGGACAACTGAAGCAATGAATAAACGGAGGAGGTGTGATTCTGATATGTACCTGCTGGGTTGGCCTGTAGCCAAACACCCTATCACTGAGCTACACCACGGCTTTATCCTTTTATCAGCCAAGCTGTAAGTCTGGGCAACAACCAATTGCTCTGTCTTTGCTTCTGTGTAACTCCAGGTAGAGCAAATAGTTAACTGTTCCCTCAATAAATGGCAGGGCCAGGACTGACTCCGGTGCTGTGTAGAGGCAGCAGGGCAGGATGCTGCAGCCTGTCTGAAGGCTTTAACCGGAAGCCCTCCGGGGATGCCTGTTCGAGGGACTTGGGGAGAAGTGCCTTCCCGTCGTTGTCTGTAAGGTGGCAAGGCTCCAGGGCACCAGTCTAGGTGAAAGCTACACACATTCTCTTCCCAGGCTCCACCACCAAGCCTGGTGAGGAAGGAACGTCAGGCGGGTGGTGTGTGTGTGTGTGTGTGTGTGTGTGTGTGTGTGTGTGTGTGTGGCCTGGCGAGGAAGGAACATCAGGCGGGTGGTGTGTATGGCTTGCTCCTTGGATTTTGTCCCGAAGGCTCTGTCATCCTCTTGGTTGTTTGCAATCCTTAATTGTCTCTGGTTGCCATACTCCCTTCCCGGAAGCCACATTTAATGGCTTATCAATATACAAACCCACAAGTGAACTGCACTTTAAAAAGGTTCCCCTTGAAAGGCAAAGCCCACTGGGTAAGTGCTTACCAGATCAACACTAATGGTAAATAATGTCCCCAGAACAACCTGTGGGCAACTTTGCCCTCTGCACTTTACAGAGGAGCGCATTATTTCCTTTTTTTCCCCCCTTTTTGGAGATAGGCTACAGCTATGTATAACCCAGGCTAGCCCCCAAATCTCAATCCTCCCCAACCTTAGCCTTCCCTAGAATTACAGTCCCCAGCCACCACACCCCACCGAGCTGCTCCTTGAATACAGTTTTTAAGTGCTAACCCCTGCCCTAATCACTTGCTGTGGAATGCTGCCATTAGTCCACGTGGCAATCCCATGAGCTCATTAACTGTCATTAGCCCTATTCTACATATTAGAAAACAGACTTTGAAAGCCCATTACTTTTGCCTTAGGTCATAAAGCTAATATGTGGTGTCAGAGGCTTATTGAGGCTCATGGTCCTGGGGCTACATCCAGCATGGCAGGGAAAGTCTGGAGGCAAGATCAGCTCCTGTCAGTAGCAGGAGGGGGCTGCTGGTTGTCATCTCTGGATCAGGAAACAGCATTCACAGTGGCCAGGAGGCACAGGGTGGGGGAGGGGCAGGGTCCTGCTACACCTTTCCAGGGATATACCCCCCCCTTTTATCCAATTAGTCCCCACTTCCTGAAGTCTCCAACCATTTCCCAATAGCACCATGGAGGCCAGGCGGTGGTGGCGCACGCCTTTATTGCCAGCACTCGGGAGGCAGAGGCAGGCAGATCTCTGTGAGCTCAAGGCCAGCCTGCTCTACAAAGCAAGTCCAGGACAGCCAAGGTTACACAGAGAAACCTTGTCTTGAAAACAAAACAAAAACAAAACAAAACAAAACAAAAAACAAAAAAAACAACAGCGTCATCTACTGGAGACTGCACAACCAAGGAAGGCACAAGCTTTAGCCGAGATCAAACCCAGTCTCTCTGTCTTTCTCCCTTCTTTTCTCCAGGAGATCGTGACTGCTTTAAGCTGTGCCAAGAACATTGTGCCCATCATTGATGGCTTCGAGTGGCCCGAGCCTCAGGCCCTGCCTGAGGACATGCAGGCTGTACTCACCTTCAATGGCATCAAGTAAGCCCCAGACTCTAGGGAGATTTAAGGAGGGAAGAATGTGGAGTGTGTGTGTGTATGTGTGTGTGTGTGTGTGTGTGTAGAGAGAGAGAGAGAGAGAATGTGTGTATACAACCAAAACCAGGGCTCTAGGGAGAGTTAAGGAAGGTGTGTGTGTGTGTGTGTGTGTGTGTGTGTGTGTGTGTGTGTGTACCACCCAAACCCAAGCTCTAGGGAGAATTAAGAAGAGAAAGGTATGGTGTGTGTGTGTGTGTGTGTGTGTGTGTGTGTGTGTGTGTGTGCCAACCAAACCCAAGCTCTAGGGAGAGTTAAGGAGGGGTGTGTGGTGTGTGTGTGTGCCACGCTGGCCCATGTAGCCTCTGTCCACCCTCTGACACACTTGGCCTGTTGTCCACAGATGGTCCCACGAGTACCAGGAGGCCACCATTGAGAAGATCATCCGCTTCCTGCAGGGCCGCCCCTCTCAGGACTCCTCTGCGGGCTCCGATACCAGTTTGGAGGGAGCTGCACCAATGGGTCTTCCTTAAGCTGTCCCAGTTCCCACACCCTGCTGTGACTCTCGGTTCCATCTTTTCCCTGCCCCTAAAGGAATAGCTCCTCTAGACGGGGCCCCCCCTGGGCTGAGACAAACCACACTCTTCTCAGGGAATGGCTTTCCCTGCTCCCACACTGTGGCCCTGGTTAACCCAGAGATGCCAGGCGCAGGGCTAGATAAGAGAACATTCCTCCGTCAGGCCCCAGCCATGTCCCAGACACTCAAGATAGAGGAAGGACATTCTCCCATCTCTTGCCCCAGAGCAGCCAGCTTGAGCAGGGTGAGGTTGGCAGCCTGTGGCAGCAGTCAGGACAACATCTAGGCCCTCCATCTGTGCCCAGGGGGCAGCTGGGGTTGGGAATCCTCCAAACGTCCTCTCACACTGTGCCTGGGCCCTGGCTCCCCTGGCTTCCTGCTGCCTCGTGGCCTTGCTCTGTGACTACTCGGTACCCTGCCGGACTTCTTTTAGGCAGCCTTCTTTGCCATGTTGGGAGTCAGGATGCAGCCAAGCTGGCCCTCTGCCTGGCCTTCTCGCCCTTCCTAGCTGCAAGAAGGCGGGTCCCTTGCTTATGAGGAGACTACAGGAGCTGTGCTGTGCCTAAGGCTCTTGCCTAACTGCTCTATCCGGCTTCTCCTGCTCCTCACTACACAGGGCTTGTCACCCACTTGCTCAGGGAAGTCCCAACATCACCAGTAGCCTGAGCAGAACCTGCACCGCGGGGGAAGAGGCCTTCGTGGACACGGGCTAGTTCCCGGGCCTGTTTCTCCCACAGAAGTGTGTCCAAATCCATTAGGAATCTTGCTTTGTTCGTGTTTTTCGTTGTGGAGACAGGGTTTCTCTGTATCCTTGGCTGTCCTGGGCTTGCTTTGTAGACCAGGCTGGCCTCGAACTTACAGTGATCCCCACCTGCCCCTGCCTCCCAACACACCTGCCCTGCCTCCCTGAGTGTTGGGATTAAAGGCGTGCACCACCATCAGGAATCTTGTCAAAACTCAGAGCAGGCGCCTAGACCTCGGCACTTCTCAGACTCCCAGGTGAGCTGATGCAAGGCCCTCACCAATCCCTGGCATGTTCCAAACACCCCCATATGGCCCCTAATCATCACAGTAGCCTTTTCAGTCCTGTCACCCCAGTTTTACAGAGAGGAGTGGCTGAGTGATAGGCCCAGGTCTCCAAGTCACTGGTGGATTCTGCCTTAGTACTGGCACCCAGCACTGTAGTATCCAGACCTGTTCTCCCAAGACTCATCCAAGGGGCCATGGCTCAAGCCGGGTAGCAACTTTTCCCCTGGCCCCAAAGCACTGGGCTATACAGTGTGGGTCTCAGCCAGAAGGCTGAGCTAGGAGCCTACAGAAATAATTGGGCAGGACTATCCCATGTCCGTCCCTGCACTGGACAAGGAAGGCAAGAAAGTCAGCTTTTAGGACTCCCCAGGCTCAGGCTTGGAGTGAGCCGGCACCCTGCAGGTGTCTTCCGGAGGCAGTGGGGGTAAGAGCTCCCTTGGAGCTGGCCAGGTTACTTATCCTCAGTCCGCATTATCAGAGGGACCAGAGGGCTTTCTCTCCAGGCTTAGGGACATCTTCTTTCCACTGTCCTTCCTGACATAGACCCCCAACCGCCATGGGCTGTGGCTGACCTCTGGCTGTGGCAACACCACATCCTATTCGGAGGCGAGGCAGGTGGAACGGGGCCCTTGATGACAAACTCAATGACAATACAGTTTATCAGTTCCCCCTGGGGAAGCATTCTGTCTGTCTGTCTTCACTCCCACACCGTCGAAGTTTCTGGGTTTTCCTGTTTGGGACACACGTCACCACTCCCTCCACTGTCTGCCTCTTCCGTTGGACTTGTCCCCTCCTGACTTCCCGGGGGATCCAGAGCACAGCTTTCTGTCCCAGCCAGGGTAGCAAAGGTGTCAAGCCTCCTCCAGCTAGGCAATGACACACATCTCAAGACTACAGGCACAGCTAGCACCTGGGCCTCAACCGCTGCCAAACGTGGCCGGCCACACTGACCTCGAGACAGGCTCTTCAGTAGCCCTTCAGGCGCCCCACACTTGCAGTCTGTGGCTTGTGCAGGCTAGGTTTTCTGCCTAGCTGGGCTAGAGTTGCTGCCCCCAGGTTTGGGCTGAGTCAGGGCGATCCCTACCCTACACCACCCACCCTCTCTAGGGGACTATGAAGCGCTCAGGGACATTAGGAGGCTAAAGATGGACCTGTGGTCCATTGATCCCTTCGTCAGGCATCTCATCCTGGGATGTAGGAAGATGGAGGGATCTCAGCTTCTAACGCATCGAGTTAGGCCCTTGCAATCAGGCAGTTTGGGGGGCAGTCAGTTTTCTCTGAGTTTATTCAAGGTCACATGTCACCCGAGTGGGGCCTTTCCTCCTCACAGATCAGTGGAAGACCTCTTCTTGCTTAGACTTTCCATCTCCGGAGGGGCAGTGAGGCAGGAGTGTGGCAGCGAGATAGACCCTGCTGCAGCTCAGTGGGCCTTAGTTTTGCCCAGAATACATCTTTCACCTGCATGGTTTCCAGGCTGGGAACTGACTTGCAGGGCGGGTGGCAAGAGCCAGCTGCAGGGTCTCACTCTCAGACAGTTCCAGTTTGAAGAATCACAAACCTCTCACTTAGGGTCGGCTTGGGGACAGCGGCTTCCCGTTAGGTAAGATCCTGCCTTCCAGCTCTGGGCCCAAGTCTTCCCATCCTCCACTCCCTCAGGGAAGCAGGAAGGATGCTCTCAGCCCTGAGCTTTGTGGGAGGGGCCAAATGGCAGCAAGAAGAGAACCTGCTGGTGCCAGTGCAGCCATGAAGCCAGCCAGGGAGTGACCGACACATCAACGGACCCTCAGCAAAGGGGCAGTCAGGGCTTGGGCCCTAGTGGCTGCAAGGGACCGATAAAGCCTCAGAAGCGCTTCATCCCTGAGCAGCTTAGACAGAAACCACCTGGGGCTTGGAGTGACCATGACATACCCAGTACAACCCAGTGGGCAGCTGCTGCCGTCCATCCGGCCTGCGGAGAGCAGGAAGACAGAAAGGCCCAAAGCCCAGTGACTTTTCAGTCTGACTGACACGATTTACTGCGACACGAGGCACGGCTGAGGTCAAGGGTGGGCAGGCTGATTCCCAATCACAGACAGCGCACTTCTCCCTCTTTGGCAACCCCCCTCCCGCCCCAGGCACAACAGTTATCATTAAGGAGTGACTGGAGGCTCCAGGACACACCAGGGACGTAGCACCATGGGCTGGAAGATGTTGGTCTCATGCATCACTTGGTCCCCAAAGTGCCACCTCCTTCACTCTGGAAGGTTCTGAGTGACGAATGGCCTAAAGGATGAAGAAACTCTTGCCTCAGATGGCTCCCCGCAGCTTGCCTTGAGTGGACCCGCCCTGGTCAGAGTCTAGATCTAGCAGAGACTGGCTCAATGGGAGAAGGTGGTGCCGATAACTGGCTTGACCGCGCTTTCCTGAGTGAGTAGTGCTCTCAGAGGGCCAGCCAGTGCACTGGGCTCTAGGTATATACAGCAATGTGGGTCCACGGCTCCTCATGGCCTCCGGCAGATCAGGAGCAATGGGGAAAGTGCTGGAATTCAGGGCGTGGGTTAGCCTTCTCCAAAACCCTGTGAGAGACCAGAGAGATGGTTCAGAGGTGACATGGGACTGGCTTGGGTGGGCGGCTCCCGGTGTCTCCCTGTTGCCCCAACATCCATAGGCAGATGGCTCTGGAAAAGACCTCTAAAGACCTTTCAGTGGGTCAGCCTAGTCTGGGGCTCAACCACAAGTAGCCAAGTCTGGGCTTTCTGTGAACACAGTTGGCCCGCTGTAGTCCCATCTGCAGTATGGGGACAGGGCAGGCTGAGGGGCCTGATGGAGAGGACACAGGACACCTCGCCCCCTAGCTCCTTACATGTCCTGAGTTCAATTCCCAGCAACCACATGGTGGCCCACAACCATCTATAATGAGATATGGTGCCTTCTTCTGGTGTGCGGGCGTACACTGTATACATAATAGAGTCCGTCATGAGCAGGCAAGGTCAGGGCCCCTCCATTACCCGATCAGAATGGCTGGGATGAAGAGCAGGCCGGCTCCCAGGAGGAAGGGGAATCCTTTCATCCAGTTCAGCGTGGCTGGGTAGAGCGAGTTGAAGATGCCAGAAGCCATCAGCATGGCCAAGCTATTCACACAGGCCACGGCAGAAAACAGAGCTCCTGGAGGGGGTGGGGGGGTGGGGGGAAACCACACTTCAGAGTTGCAAAGACCCAGGGTCAGAGGAGGGCAGCTCTACCTCATAGGGCAAGAAACCGCTCAGCTTCCTGGGTCTCACCTCCCTCACCTGGGCCTCCTACTCTCAGTGTTGTAGTAAAGAGTGAGTCAGCTATAGGAAGCACCTGGCAGAAGAGCAGTTAAATACACAGCTGTTAAGTGCTAACATTATATTTTAATGTGTACGAGTGTTTTGCCCGTGTGCACGTCTCGGTGCCACTTGCATGCTTGGTGCCCTTGGAAACTGAAAGAGGGCATCTGATCCTCTGAAAGTGGAGTTACGGATGGTTCTGAGTCACCACGTGGGCGCTGGGAGTCACACCCAGGTCCTCCGGAAGAGCAGCCCAGGCTACTAAAGGCTGAGCCATCTCTCTGCAGCCCTGTTTGTTTTGTTTTGCGAGACAGCCTCCCTATGTGGTTCCAATTGCCTTGAACTTGCAATCCTCCTGCCTCAGCCTCTTGAGTGCTAAGATTACAAGGATGTACCGCCATGATGACTTCTTTGGGAATTGGAGGCAGGGGGATTCTAGGGTTCAAGGCCAGCCTGTGCTACTTGGCATGACCCTGTTTCAAAATAAATAAAAACAAAACCAAGTGTATTGAATGAATGAATGAATGAATGAATGAATGAGGCATTTCAGCAGACACCTGAGCCTGTGCCAGAGCTCAGCTTTGTAGCCCAGTTGCTATAAAATGAGCAATAACCCAATAGAAAGAGACTCAACAGGCAGACTGTAAGGGCCCGCCAGTGTCCTGTGGAATAATGAGCCCATGTCACAGATGAAGAAACAGGTTCTGAACCAGAGCCAGAGGCTGAACCCCAGTTACAAGACCAAGCGCTCTTAAAAACACAAGAATGGGGGGAGAGGGGTTGGGGATTTAGCTCAGTGGTAGAGCGTTTGCCTAGCAAGCGCAAGGCCCTGGGTTCGGTCCTCAGCTCTGGAAAAAAAAAAAAGAATGGGGGGAGGGGGGCGGTAGTGACCTGGGGTGCTGTGGAGCTGGGTCAGTGGATGAAGCGCCTACTGTGCTACCACGAGGAGGACCAGAGGTGCGGATGCCCCTCAACTCGCATAAAAGCTGGTAGGTGTGATGGGCACCTGTAATCCCAGTGCTTAGGAGATGCAGTCGGGAGACCCGGGAGGCAACTGGTTAGCTAGACTACCCAAACCAATGACACCATGGTCCTCAAGGCCTTGCTGTCACTCTCGGCACCCACGTACGTGTGAACACATCCGCACACTCATGTGTGTTCATTATTTACTGAGAAACCTTGAAGAACTCAGTTTAACTCGCTAGACCCTGGTGTCTTCTCTCTTCATCTGACAGCTGGGGACAAGGAAACCTATGGCACAGGTTGTTCATTCCCCCTGGACCCTTACCCTCTGACCCCAGAGGAACAGGAAACTCTGGTATCATCACCCCCACTTTACAGACGGGAAAAATGAGGTCTGCAGAGGCAGCAAACTCTGCTGTGGTTACTCAGAAAGAACTTCAGCCTGGGGGCTGGAGAGATGGCTCAGTGGTTAAGAGCGCCGCCTGCTCTTCTAAAGGTCCTGAGTTCAATTCCCAGCAACCACATGGTGGCTCACAACCATCTGCAATGTAATATGGTGCCCTCTTCTGGCTTGCAGGAGTACAAGCAGAGCACTGTATACATAATAATAAATAAATAAATCTTAAAAAAAAAAAAGGGGGGGGGGGATGGAGAGATGGCTCAGAGGTTAAGAGCACTGACTACTCTTCCAAAGGTCATGAGTTCAATTCCCAGCAACCACATGTTGGCTCACAACCATCTATAATAAAATCTGTATACATAACAAATGAATAAATCTTAAAAAAAAAAAAAAAAAAGAACTTCATCCTGCTCTCCTGAGACCAATCAATGGTGTAAAAACAGGCAGCCTCCTTCTCCGGCCAGCTCTGAGCACGTGGCAGAAGCGCGTCTGTCTTGGTTACTTACTCCTCCGGGTGAGAGGCAGCCCAGACCTGCCCATCTGCACATTCAGGCCACACTGGGCGCGAGGGACTAGGCACAGACTGACCCTGACACTCACCCTGCTCCGACTCCCCCACCAGCTTGGAGAGCTTGGCCCGGATGACAGGTGTGATGACCAAGGACAAGAAGAGCAATCCATAGCCTGGAGAGAGAAAACACTAGTCAGGAAAGAGCGAGCAAGAAGGAGTGTCCCAATATACATCCCCGGAGGGACAGAGGTTGGACCCGGGAGGAAAGGCCAGCAGCTTTCTCCGGGCTCGCCTGTCTGTCCACTCCTTCTGAATGAGAGCTAAGCCCTACCAACTGTTTTGTCACAATACTTCTAGTGGCCATGTGGCACTAGAAGGGAGATGGCAGGGGCCGGAAAATGAGCCTGGCTCTGAGTTCAGTCCTTGTTACCACAGCTTGCTGTGTGTGTGACCTTGTCTATCAGAGGATGGCTCTACAGTGTGAGAGGTTGAATAACAGCCTGGAAGACAGGCCCCAAACCTGTGAACTGTCCTCCGTGAGAAAATGAGCATTTACAGTTTTAACCAGGAAGGACCTGAGGGAATCTCTCCTTTTTAATAGGCTGATAAAGACGTGGCTAGGAGTGGAGGAGGGCTGCCACAGCAGAGGCAGAAGCTGATGGGACACGGCTTCTCTCCTAGTGCCCCTGCAGGGAGCACTGCCCTGGGACATTCTGACTTATGTGACCTCTGATCTTTGACTTTTGGCCTCCAGCGCTGGGGAAACAGCCCCCTGTCGTTTAAGCTTCCCAGGGTATGGCAATCTGCTTCAGCCACCTTGGGGAACTGACACATGGGTTAAGGAGGTGACAATCTATGAGGGGCACATGTTGAGGGCATAGCGCGTGAGCTCCTTTGCCCCTGCCATCCGGCTACCTTCAGGCACACAATATTTGCAGTTCTGCTGTGGCGACACTGTGCTGCAGCATCTCTCATCTTAGCACTTCTGGAGGCTGTGGCCTCGGGTGAATGGTACCTGGTCCCTTTAGCTCCACTGTCAGTTCAGCCGCTGCCTCCGTTGACACAGCTGCTACCATCAAACAGCTGACCCTGCACACAACGCAGTCCCCTGCTCAAACAGGACACACATCTTTTTTTAGGGAAGTTAACTTCCTCATTCTCTAGCCAGCTGCCCCTCTTCTCAGGAGAGCCCAAAGGGAGAGGAGCTGAGTCAGGAGACGAGCTGACTCAGCAGGAATCTTAAATATTTTGCTTTTTGTTTTGTTTTGTTTGTTTTTGTTTTTCAAGACAGGGTTTCTCTGTGTAGTCTTGGCTGTCCCAGAGTCACTTTGTAGACCAGACTGGCCTCGAACTCACAGCGATCCACCTGCCTCTGCCTGCTGGAGTGCTGGGACTACAGGTATGTGCTACAATGCCCAGCTTGACATTTTGGCTTTTTAACAAACCCAAAAGGCAGAGCAAGGCTGTTAATGCCCTGTGACCCCAGCACTCAGGAGGTAAAGGAAGTGGATCAGAAGTTCAAAGCCATTTTCAGCTACGCAGAAAACCAGGAGGCTGCCGGGCATGGTGGCACATGCCTGTAGTCCCAGCACTCCGGAGGCAGAGGCAGGTGGATCACTGTGAGTTTGAGGCCAGCCTGGTTTACAAAAGAGAGTCTAGGACGGCCAAGGCTACACAGAGAAACCCTGTCTCAACCTCACCCCCCCCCCAAAAAAAAGATCCTTGAGCGGAGGCCCTTCCATTCTTACCTAGACTCAAGGATCATGACACTAACGGCATGGACTTTAGGAGGCCGAGGGGTGACCCAGGTAGCTTAAGAGCTATGCTTCTGTCTTTTGCTGTACTTTTCGAACACATTTATGGCTGATAATGTGCGTTAATTACTTTGGCCATGGAAGTGATTTATCAAAGATGCGATTTTTCTGGGCTTTCTCAGTCGTCGGTCCTCTGCGCAGGCTGAGAGCGTAACTCTGGCTCCAAAGACAAAGGCTTGAGCCACATTTGAGGGCAATGTTTTCACTTTACCTGTGAACATGAGAGGCGTGGTGGTAGCAAACGCAAAGACCACCATTCCCAGGATGTTGAAGGCCAGGCCAGTCTCAGCCACCCAGGTGTCGGGCAGGCAGTATTGCAGAAGTTTTAGACCCAGCAGGCTGGTGAGGTAGGGCAGGTGCTGGGCTGCAGAGCCGTAGCCAACCAGCTTGGAGTCCCAGCAGAGGGGCGTGCTAAGCTCATAGAGCGTCAGGATGTCTTGAGCTCCAAAGTGCACAGTGACCACCACGAATATGGCCAACGAGTATAGGGCTAGATGCTTCCTGGACTTCTCCGGGGCTGAGACCACATACAGCTGGACAATGGCTCGGTGATGGCGGAGAGTGAAAAGCCTGGCGGACTTTGGCTCCTTCACTGTCTCACCAAAACAGAATGCGGCGTATAGAGTCATGAGGATCAGCAGGGCCAAAGCCAGCCAGAAGGGGTTGGCATAACCCTGGGCCCGGAGCCAGGGACCCCCGAGAAGGCTTGCCAGGGTCCCGGCCACACCAATACATGCCTCTAGCAGAGCCATGCGGAAGGTGCGACTGTGGTCAGAGCTAACATCCGCCACAGAGGCAAAGCTAGCAGCAAGGAGGCCATTGAAGTTTCCCAGGAGGGCACAAAGGACTCGGCCAAGCACAAAGAAGCCAACGTGCAGCTCTAGCTGCACTACAAAGATGGACACCACGGCTTCGAGAAGCAGACCGAGAGAGGCTAGCACCAGCAGTGGGCGGCGACCCACGCGGTCACTCCAGGCTCCCAGCAGGGTGGACCAGAAGAGTCCCACCAGGAAGCCTCCTATGTTCATGTAGAGGGTCCAGTGGGAAGTCAGGGTTTCCACTTCCTGTAAAGACACAATAGCCAGCCCCCCAGGCCCTCACTTTGGTTAGCTACCGTCATTATTCCGGGAGCTACAGCCTGGCTTTGGAGCCCTAAGCCCCTTGGAATGTTCGTTCAACTTGTTAAAAAAAAAAAAAAAAGGCCTGGAGAAGCATTCCCTCATCTTATGTTAACATCCAGGCTTTCTCTAGGTCCACTACCTGCACCCCAAGGCAGCTAGTCAAGGCAGGCCCCCTTTGCTTTGGCCCCGCCCACCACGTAACCAGCGTCCCCTCTCGGGGACCCCATCTTTCACAGGCCCGGCCCCACGCTCCGTGTTCACAGCTGTTCTGGTCCCCGCTACCTTCATGATGGGGTCTTCGCTTTGGTTCCCGCAGTTCCCCCGGTGGCGGGTGCCATTGTAGCCGAGCTCGGTGCTGAATCGGTGCCACAGGTACTGTGTGGTGAGCGGGCCCTGCAGGGCCAGGGCAAAGTTGCCCAGGAAGACGAGGGGCTCCACGGGGCCGCGGAACAGCACGGCCGCCGCGGCGGGCAGGCTGCGGGACGAGCCCACGGGGCTTTCACGCCCCTCCATGCGCGAGCGCGGAGGGGCTATCACCTCGGGACCAGCTGCGGGGAGGCGCGGGCCAGTGCGCGCTGTCTGCGCCTGCGTGGGCCTCCTGCTCTCCCTGTTAAAGTCTGGAGGGGCGGGGCAAAGTCTCAAAAAACTTTGGTCTGCTCCTCTCTGGGCTGGGTGTAGCCCGGTTAGAATCCCTGCGAGGTGACCTTACTTCAAACAACATAAAGATACCATCTTGCTCTTGGGCCTCGGAACACTCAAAAGAATAACCAGAATATCAATAATTAACATTTATTGAACACTTACTTTGTTCTGGGGCCAGAAATTCTGAGTGTATTATCTCGTGGTCACCTTATAGACTGGCCACTTTGATGATCTGAATCCAGAAATGTGGGAGTCAGGTCAGTGCTGGGTTAGAACACAAGACTGGATATGCCAGCTGCGTGGCGTGACAGACACAGCCTGATGGCCCTCGCTGGAGTACTTGTGTTCTGCCACTGACCCCATTGACCTCTCCTTCATTAGGAAGAAAAGCTGTGTGGAGGCAGGGCCTGGTGGCTCACACGTTTAAGCACAGTCACACCAGAGGCAGAAGTAGGTGGATATCTGTGAGTTCAAGGCCAGCTTGGTCTACGTGGGGAGTTCTAGGCCAACCAAGGCTATCTAGGGATATTCTGTCTTTTTTGTTTTGTTTTTTTTTTGTTTGTTTGTTTTTCAAGACAAGGTTTCTCTATGTTAGCCTTGGCTGTCCTGGACTTGCTTTGTTTGTAGACCAGTCTGGCCTGGAAGTCACAGCGATCCACCTGCCTCTGCCTCTGCCTCTGTGAGTGCTGGGGTTAAAGTCGTGCACCGCCACACCTCACTTTTTTGTTTGTTGTTTTTCTTTTTTCTTTTTCTTTCTTTCTTTCTTTTTTTTTTTTTTTCTTCCTGAGACAAGATTTCTCTATGTAGCCTTGACTATCCTGGACTTGCTTTGTAGACCAGGCTAGCCTCGAACTCACAGTGATCCGCCTGCCTCTGCCTCCCAAGTGCTGGAATTAAAGGCGTGCGCCACCACTGCTGAGCTTTGTTTTTGTTTTTCAAAACAGAATTTCTCTGTGTAGCCCTGCCTGGCTGTCCTGGAACTCACTCTGTAGACCAAGCTGGTATTGAACTCACAGAGATCCACTTGCCTCTAGCTTCCTGAGTGCTGGGGTTACAGGTGTGTGCCACCATGCCCGGCTCCTGTTCCTACCCTTTATTTATTTTTTTGTTGGTTTTTTGTTTGTTTGTTTGTTTTTTGAGACAGGGTTTCCTGTGTGCCCCTAGCTGTCCTAGACTCACTTTGTAGACCAAACTGGTCTCAAACTCACAAAGATCTGCCTACCTCTGCCTCCTGAGTGCTGGGACTAAAGGCGTGCCTCACCATGCCCGGCTTATTTCTACCCTTTAATGCACCTGTCATGGTTGGATTCTACACTGATTACTCAGTTTGGTCTTTGCCTCTCTGCACCAGTCTAGAAATTTCCAAGCCTGGGGGGGCTTTGTCTGTACCCTTCAATGTTGAGTTTTCAGACCTCCGCTGCACTCCGTCAGGGCACCAGGTGAAACAGTGGATGGAAGAAGGCTGGTACTGTGAATTCCTTTTACACAAGCAATAAAACAGAAGCCCAGACAGACAGGAAGCTGGAGCTGCTTGACAACGGTGCAGGTGTCTGCTTTCTGGCGCAGTTCCTACAGAGGGCACAGCCAAGAGCACAGCCTCATACCCAGGGGCCTCAACAGTCTGACAGGCACCTCCCTCTACTCTGTTTCTGTAAGAGACCTGCAGGATGAGATCCCAGCCCTGGAAGTAAGACCAGCTCTAGGTAAAGGCCCCTAGGGCGGACACCCCAGGGGCAAGGGACAACCTATTAGTCATTAATAATAGCTAATAGTGATTAAGTCTGATAGCAGCCGGGCGTGGTGCTATCCCAGCACTAGGGAGGCAGAGGCAGGCAGATCATTGTGAGTTTGAGGCCAGCCTGGTCTACAAAGCGAGTCTAGGACAGCCAAGGCTACACAAAGAAACCCTGTCTGGGGTGGGGGATGGAGCGTGGGGGGTGGAGGGTGGGGGGTAGGGGAGGAAGTCTGATAGCAACCTGGGTACACATTTAATCCCATCACCCCACCCCCACCCCACCCGGGAGTCTGAGACAAAGGATCTCTATGAGTCTGAGGCCAGCCGGGTCTGAAAGCATGTACATACAATAACATTTTCAGTGTACAGAGCTCGCTGTTCTTTTCCAATACTTCTTCCAGACAGCTTGTCCTTTCTTTCTGTGTTGTTTTTAAGATGAGATATCTAGAGGCAGAGGCAGGCAGATCTCTGAGTTTGAGGCCAGCCTGGTCTACAGAGTGAGTTCCAGGACAGCCAAGGCTACACAGAGAAACCCTGTCTTGGAAAAACAAAAACAACAAACAAACCAAAAAACCTGGTGTGGTGGTGCATGACAGAGGCAGAGGCAGGTGGATTGCTGTGAGTTCAAGGCCAGCCTGGTCTACAAAGTGAGTCCAGGACAGCCAAAGCTACACAGAGAAACCTTGTCTTGGGAAAAAAAAAAACCCACAAGAAAACCAAAAAAGAGGTGAGAATAGGGGCTTTTTGTACACATGTGGGGGCCTGTGATCAGAATCAGCAAAGTCCCCAAGAACTAACAAAGCCCAGTGTGTGACCCACAGGTCTGATCCATGCCCTGGGGAGTGGCTCCATTTCTGCCTGGGTTTGCAGAGACATAGTGACCCTCATTTTCCTTGAGCCAGCAAGAGCCTAAGCTCAGAATAGGTGGGTGTGGAATAGGCACTGGTGCTACCCCTCTCATGGGCTTTTAGAGACTGATAATCCTCCTTTAAACACCCCGGCTTCTGTGCACAGTCTCATCCCACCACTCCTGTCTGTCTCTGCCCACACACAGCTTTCACTAGTGGGATCGGCATGGGAAGAAAACGAGCCCCGGCCTCAGCCTTGTAAACACTGCCTAGATAGGCGAGGCCAAGGTCTCTCGGCTGAAAGTGGGTCAGGGCGTGTCTCCGTCCTCGTGTCCACTAACTAGAGGCCTCTTCTCTCTCCTTAATGACTTCACTTTGGGGGGGGGGGCGCGCGGGCGTAATGAGAACAAATGTCTACGCTCCCCCAATGATAGACCAAAGAAAGGACTCTACCCAGATCTGGCTTGGTAAACCAGTGAGTTTACTGGAAAATGGGAGATTAGTCATATCACCAAAAATTTGCACCCTAGCCGGGCTGGGTGGAACACCCCTTTAATCCCAGCACTCAAGAGGCAGAAGCAGGCGGATCGCTGTGAGTTTGAGGCCAGCCTGGTCTATAAAGCGAGTCCAGGACAGCCTAGGCTACGCGGAGAGACCCTGTCTGGAAAAACCAAAAAAAAAAAAAAAAAAAATTGTACTCTAGCATGGATGACAAGCTTCCTATGGCTGCATAGCTAGAGGCCCCCTTTTGGTTAGCCTTCAACCCTCTGTGTTCTCTTGCACCCCGAGAGATGCAGCTGGGAGAGGGTCCAGAGTGGGGGAGCAGCTGGAATCCCAGCCATGGCCGAGTCATCCTCCCTCCTCCTATGAGGGATGGTCAACATCCTTGAGCACAGCTCTGCTGGGGCACCGCCCAGCCCATCAGTGGTTTCCATTTCACTAGTGAAAGCCAAGTCACCCTGCACACCACAGCTGCCTGGGCCTCCTCCACCCCGTGCCCCTAGTCCACCCACTCCACACTCCGGCGTCCCTGTCCCCTTCCAGCTGCCCATCAGTCTTATTCCGCAGTCTCCGCACTTGCCGTTTCTTCTACCTGGAATGCTGTTCTTCCAGATGCCCAAGCCACTGGCTGCCCCACCTCTGCTAAAAATGTCACCTGACCCTATGATTTATGACAGCCACTCCCTCCCACTTCTGTCACTCCCTCACCATGCGTTGTTATGACTTTGATGTTTCTGTTTGTTGTTGTCTGTTTCCCTTTCCTAGAGGTCAGGAATCTTGGGTCCCTCAGGACGGTACCCTCAGCTACCAGAACGGTACCTCACATATGGTAGATGCTGTAAAGACAGAGGAATAATAATCAGGTTTTTTTTCTGTTGTCAAGAAGAAAAAGCCGGGCGGTGGTGGTGCACCCCTCTAATCGCAGCACTTGGGAGGCAGAGGCAGGTGGATCAGTGTGAGTTTGCGGCCATCCTGTCTACAGTGTGAGTCTAGGACAGCCAAGGCTACACAGAGAAACCCTGTCTCGAAAAATCAAAGAAAAAGAAGAAGGAGGAGGAGGAGGAGGAGAAAGGGCTCCTCAGCTGGAGCCTGGGACCAGGCAGAGACCTATCAGTGTGGAGCTAGTCAGGGAGGGCAGAGTCCAAGAATCTATACTTAGAAGGAAGTCAAGAAACCACCTATCATGCAGTCACCGGTTTGGAAGACAGGGAAAATAAAATGATTCTACCTTTCAAATCCCCAGAGCAAGGATGATGTGATCACATGGGGGGGGGGGTGTCTGCATATTGACCCCATTAGAACATGAAGCCATAGTCAAAAGGCACACAGAATAACATTACGTCATCCCCCCACCCCACTGCCTTGTTCTAGGGACCTTACACTAGCTAGGCAAGCACTTTATTGAGCTAAGTCCTCAGCTCCACAAAATGTTCCTAATAAAATGTGTTGAAGGGGTCCAGAGAGTTGGCTCAGCAATTCGGAACACTTGTTGCTCTCACAAAAGACCCACGTTTGGTCCCCATCGCCCACATGGCAGCTCACAACTGTCCGTGACTTCAGTTCTAGGGATCTGACACCCTGTTTTGACCTCTGCAGGAACCAGGCAAGAATATGGTACAGAGACATAAATACAGGCAAATACTCTTACACACAAAATAAATCTTTTAAGCAATGTTTTTAAAGCGTGATGAATCATAAGTGTTCTAATTATATATGAAAACAGTTTTAGGGTTCCTCCCTATGGGCGATGGGAAGATGGCTCCACAGTTAAGGGGACTGGCTGCTCTTCAGAGGATCCAGGTTCAATTCCCAGCACCCACATGGTGACTCACAACCATCACAAACACCAGCCCTCTTCTGGCTTCTGCTAGCACTGCACATACATGGTACACAGATATACATGCAGGCAAAACACCTATACATATAAAATAAATACATCTTTGAAAACCAAAGCGTTTCTCCTTGTCCAGTAACAGGATAAAGACTAAGCCATCCTGAGAAGTTATTGCACAGCACTGTGTGTCACACACACACAAGCTCTACCCCAGCATGTGAACACAGCACTACATCACACACACACACACACAAGCTCTACCCCAGCATGTGAACACAGCACCACATCACACACACACACACACACAGGCTCTACACCAGCATGTGAACACAGCACCACATCACACACACACACACACACACAGGCTCTACACCAGCATGTGAACACAGCACTACATCACACACACACACACACACAGGCTCTACATCAGCATGTGAACACAGCACCACATCACACACACACACACACAAGCTCTACCCCAGCATGTGAACACAGCACCACATCACACACACACACACACACAGGCTCTACACCAGCATGTGAACACAGCACTACGTCACACACACACACACACATACACACACACACACACACTCTACATCAGCATGTGAACACAGCACCATATCACACACATATACACACAAGCTCTACCCCAGCATGTGAACACAGCACCACATCACACACACACACACACACACACACACACACACACAGGCTCTACACCAGCATGTGAACACAGCACCACATCACACACACACACACACACACACACACACACACAAGCTCTACCCCAGCATGTGAACACAGCACCACATCACACACACACACACACACACACACACACACACACACACACACACGCATACACACACACAGGCTCTACACCAGCATGTGAACACAGCACCACATCACACACACACACACACACACACACACACACACACACACACACACACACGCTCTACCCCAGCATGTGAACACAGCACCACACACACACACACACACACACACACAAGCTCTACCCTAGTATCTGAATGGAAAACACTGTATTTTTTTCTTTTATTCTTTGTAGCTAAGGGGACCCTCCCCCAGGGATCCCAGACCCTCGCCCCCCAAAAGACCCCAGTTTGCTTGACTAGTCCGACTCCATGACAGGCTTCCGGTTTTCACTCTGCCTAACTAGGCCAAGTTTCTAACAATTCCTGGCAAAGCCACAACTCATGGGCAGCTAATCAGCTTATAGGACAAAATGACCAGATGCCATGCTTTTTTTTTTTTTACAGAGCTTTTTTTATTTTTCAGTAAGTTGTACCACGATAATGACAAAAACATAATATAGTAAATTCATAAACCAGGAACAGTCATTTATTATTATTACCATCAAGTTTATGTACCATGGATAATGGTATATGCTATGCTTTCCCACGGATTGGCTAAGTAGTATGTTTGTTTATATCAGGATTACCACAAATAATATTTTATTTATTTATTGTATATGAGTGCTTTATCCGCAGAAGAACGCATCAGATAACATTGTGGATGGTTGTGAACCACCATGTTGTGGTTTCTGGGAATTAAACTCAGGACCTCTGGAAGAGCAGGCAGTGATCTTAACCATTGAGCCATCTCGCCAGCCCCTACAAACATGATTTTATTTATGACAGACACCATGCTTTTATTACATCATGGTTTTGGTAAAGAACACAGCTAGCCCTATCCAACCAAATTAAAGGCCAGCTCCTCAGTAGGAGCCAAAACCTCAATGACTCAAAAAGTCCCCAGTAACGAGACAAGTGGCCAATCCTGAATCCCTTCGTACACTCAGACTCAATTCTGACCAATCAATTAAAGTTTATCACAAATCTTTCCAATTGTCTATAATTTGAGCCTGGGATCTCATTTTGGGGTCTCCCACCTTCTAGAGGAGAGAGGCGGTCCCAGCATGCTGGAATAAATGCTCTTTGCTTTTGCATACTGCCTTGGGGTCTTTCTTCAGCAGAACACCTGGACCCTAACAGTAGCCAACACATCCCCAAATTTACATGATTCTTTTCCCTCTCTTTTTAGTAGTGCTGATATTGCAAAGCCAGGGCTGTGTCACTGAGCGGAATCTTCAGCCTCCATTTTGTCTTTATCTCTGGAGACAGGGTCTCCCTAAATTGCCCAGGTTAGCCTTACAATCACTCTGTAGCCCAGGAAGGTTTTGATTTGTAATCCTTCTGCCTCAGATTTCTGAGTAGCTGGGATGACAGGCTTGTGCCCACCAGACAGCAACTCAAAAACTCATTTAAAGCAAGACTTCTCAAAGTGGCCCCAGGGCTCTGGGAAACAAACGCTGCTGAAGGAGTGTGAAAACATGACTCAGGAAACAGCGAGGTCAACCTGCATCAAGACTGTTTTGGGCTGAGCGTGGTGGCACACACCTTTAATCCCAGCACTCGGGAGGCAGAGGCAGGCAGATCACTCTGATTTCGAGGCCAGCCTGGTCTACAGAGTGAGTCCAGGACAGTCAAGGCTACACAGGGAACACTATGACCAATGTCTGGCTCAAGAATAAACTATCTCAGGGGCTGAGGGGATGGCTCGGAGGTTAAGAGCACTGGCTGTTCTCCCAAAGGTCCTGAGTTCAATTCCCAGCAACCACAAGGAGGCTCATAACCATCTATGAGGTCTGGTGCCCTCTTCTGGCCTGCTGGCACAGTTGTAGGCAGAATACTGTATAAATAATAAATAAATAATTTTTTTAAAAAAAGAATATTTTGGTTTTTCCAGATAGGGTATCTCTGTGTATTCTTGGCTGTCCTGGACTCACTTTGTAGATCAGGCTGGCCTCGAGCTCACAGAGAACCGCCTGCCTCTGCCTCCCTAGAGGTGTGTGCCGCTACCACCCAGCTTGGCAAATATTCTTTACTTACCTGTCTTTGTTTCTTCACTTCTCTTTTCTTGTTTCTTTGAAATTACCTTTGTTGTTGTTGTTGTTGTTTTTTTCAGAACAGAGTTTCTCTATGTAGCCTTGGCAGTCCAGGACTAACTTTGTAGACCAGGCCAGCCTTGAACTCACAGCGATCCTCCTGCCTCTGCTTCCTGAGTGCTGGGATTAACGGCGTGCACCTCCATGCCCAGCTTTTTTTTTTTAAGTTCTTTGAAACACTCACCCTTGGAGATTATCTTGAAAAAAATTCAGAAATTGTGGCAGCATCAACCCAGGGGATAACTGGCAGATCCTGGGAAGGGGATGTGCCCCTCTTCACCACTGGCTATATAAGGAACACCTATTGCAGGTCGCCACACTCACCACCTTCCCTGAGCTGTGTCAGATCTAGAAATAAATTCTTTGGGATCTACAGGGCTAGAGAGGGTTTGGTCAGTATGCAAAAGTGCTCTTCCAATGATCTAAGAAACATCATTTTCTTTTCTTTTCTTTTTCTTTTTTTAAAAAAGATTTATTTGTTTATTGCACACAAGTGCTTTATCTGCAGAAGAGGGCGTTATATCACATTATAGATGATTGTGAAACACCGTGTGGTTTCTGGGAATTGAACTCAGGACCTCTGGAAGATCAGGCAGCGCTCTTAACCACTGAGCCATCTCTCCAGCCCACATAATTTTTTTTTTCCGAGACAGGGTCTCTCTGTGTCGCCTTGGCTGTCCTGAACTCACTTTGTAGACCAGGCTGGCCTTGAACTCACAGGGATCCATCTGCCTCTACCTCCCGAGTGCTGGGATTAAAGGCGTGCGGTTGTGTGTGTGTGTGTGTGTGTGTGTGTGTGTGTGTGTGTGTGTATGTTTTGTTTGAAAGAAAACTCATGCATTCAGCCATGATGGTTCCCACCTGTGATCTCAGCCCTTGGGAAACTGAGACAGGAGAAAAGCTGTGAGTTTGAAGGAACCAAATCAATCAAGTAAGAATGACAATATGGCTTCTGTGTTCCCAGTTAGAACACTGAGGCTTTGGTTGGCTGGTTCTTTCCTCCCTGTGCTGGCCCCTTTACAGGGCACAGGACGAGTGGTGCTTGGCTCATCCAGGTCCTGGACAAGCCACAGATGAAGGTGGAGCTGAGGGCGGGGAGACGCGTGCCCTGCTGCTCTGGCTTTTGCTGTATGCTTCTGGAAACCCCCGGCTCAGACCCCACCCTCTGCTCCTGGGCCCACTTGACCATCCGGGCAGGAGTAGGCAGGTTTAAACCTATTTTCAGGCCCAGACAATAATATTCCTTTTATATGAGGTCACCTGCTCAGACTCAGGCCTCTGCAGAGCATTCCCTAGTCACAAGGAACTGAAATAAAGTTTGGCTATGTTTTTTCTCCTCTTCGAGGGAGCACTGATTTGCAGAATACACAGTATGAAAATGCTCTATATTGTGAAGTATTTCGAATGTTTAGCCAATATTTAATTTATTTAATTTATGTACAATATATATATGTTGAGACAAGGTTTCTCTGTGCTCTGGTAATCCTGGAATTCACTGTAGACCAGGCTGGCCTCAAACTCATGGAGATCCTCCTGCCTCTGCCTACTAAGTGCTAGGATTACTGATGTGCTCCAGAACAATCAGCTATGTATATATTTTTAATGTGAGTGGTGTGTGTGTGTGTGTATATGTATGTGTGTGTGGTATATGTGTAGTGTGTGTGCTGTGTGTGGTGTGTGTGTATGTGTGCATATGTGTGTCTGTGTATATGTGTGTGTGTGGTGTGTGTGTATGTGTGCATATGTGTGTCTGTGTATATGTGTGTGTGTGGTGTGTGTGTCTGTGTGTATATGTGTGTATGGTGTGTGTGTATATATGTGTGTATGTGTGCGTATGTGTGTCTGTGTGTGTGTCTCTGTGTATGTGTATGTGTTTGTCTGTGTGTGCTTGTGTGTGTTTGTGTGTGTGTGTGTCTCTGTGTATGTGTGTATGTGTGTGTGTCTCTGTGTATGTGTATGTGTGTTTGTCTGTGTGTGCTTGTGTGTTTGTGTGTGTGTATGTGTGTGTGTGTGTTTGTGTTTGTGTGTGTGTGTGTGTGTGTGTGTACTACACATACATACTTGGTACCTGTGGAGCTCAGAAGAAAGCATCAGATCCCCTGGAACTGGACTTATAGACAGTTGTGAATCACCATGAAGGTGCTGGGAATCAGGCCTGGGTCTTCTGCAAAAGCAACACGTGCTCTTAATTGCTGAATCATCTCTCTAGCCTTATATTTTATTCTTAAATTTAAATTTATTTTATTTTTTTGCTTTTTTGTTTTTGGTTTTTCGAGACAGGGTTTCTCTGTGTAGCCTTGGCAATCCTGGACTCACTTTGTAGACCAGGCTGGCCTCGAACTCACAGCGATCTGCCTGCCTCTGCCTCTCGAGTGCTGGGATTAAAGGCATGTGCCACCATGCCTGGCTTAACTTTATTTTAAAGCAATACACAAAAACATAAAAATTGGACTGAAGAGATGGCTTAGCAACTAAGAACAAGCGCTATTCTTACAGAGGACTCAAGTTCAGTCTCCAGCACCACATCAGGCCATACACAGACAAACTCAGGCTCCAGGAGATCTGATGTCCTCTACAGGCACTCAGATCACATGCACATAGCCCTACACACACACACACACATACAACATGTTACATATATATGTATGTGTATATTTATGTATATATATGCAGCTGGGTGTGGTGATGCACGCCTTTAATCCCAGTACTCAAGGAGGCAGAGGCAGGCAGATCTCTGAGTTGGAGGCCAGCCTGGTCTACAGTGTGAGTCCAGGACAGCCAGTGTTACACAGAGAAACCCCTGTGTCTAAAACCACATATATACATATATATATATACACTAACCTGAAGTTCTGATACCTGTATATATTATGTAATGGCTGTGTTTTTTTCCTTGGAACTTGTCCGAAGTTCTGGGAGGGTAACCGTCAAGAATACAAAGAGAACAGGAAACAAGACAGTTCTGGGAACCCGGGAGACAGGAGTTGAAGCCAGATGACACACTCTATCTGTGAGACATTGCTAGCTGAGGACATTAGCAGTAACCCTGTCTGTCACTCAGAAACAGCCAGCTAAAATGTCTTAGAGGTGAAACTACAGGTTTTCTGGCCTCCGTTTCATGGTTTCTATAAATTTTAAGGCTGCCACAGACATGTAGAGAGCAAAACAGGTTACTTCTCTGTGGGTAAGCCATAAATAAATCCACACTCCTTTCCCCATCTCTATTTCCTGATTTCTTTTAGAATACAGGGCAGCTGAGATGGCAGTTACGGAGAAGACCCGAGAAACTCAAAATTCTGGTCCTCAGGAACAGAAAGGCTGGCCTCACCAAGTCCCGTGCCACCCCTTGGCAAGACATCGTGTCAGAAGTCTCCTCACGGCTGCTCCGGAGTGTCAGGGGCAGCAAGGCACAGCTTTTGGAAGGCGAAAAGAGTATTCATCGGAGAAAACGCTGATACCCATTTCTCTCTCTTTTAGTTATGACTTGGACAAATTCTGGACATGAAGGAAGCCAGGATGGAGACAATTTTGGGCCAGCCTTAGGTCAATCGCCCACACCCTGAACCCCTGGTCCTACGGCAAGTGGTCTGTCGAGGACAAACCCCATCCCGGCACAGGGTGAGACTTTTGGGGTGTACAGGGCTCACCACCCCACAAATAGTTCCAGGACTCAGACTTCAGCTTCTGTGTTCTATGATCCGGGATCTCTCTCTGCCCTCCTGGCCTCCTGTTTTCTGCTCAGTCGGCTCCCTCTCTAGACCTGCCCAAGCTGCTCTTGCTTGCCCCCTGGTGGCCTTGTCTGCAATGTCCATCTGAGAAAAAGTCCTGACCAGCTCAGAAGGACCCACTTACACAGTGGGGTCAGCTGATCTGATGCGTTTTTGGTTTTTGGCTTTTTTTTTTTTTAAGGATATAAATGACAAGTCTCTGGGGTCAGGCTTCAAGGTGTCAGGGCTGGATTACTAAAGCTTAGACATTTTTACCTTTGTTTTTGGCTTTTTTTTTCTTTTTTCCTTTTTCTACATCCCACTTCCTACTGTGACAGAGCAGTGATGAAAGTGTGCTTGTCCTTTGCGGCTGCTTTGGAGGACGGAAGGGCCCTGGTTTGCATTGCTGACCTGCCATAAGGTTGCCAGTTGTAAAAAGCTTACATGAGGGGAGGAAGGGCATATGCCCTCAGAGGCTGAAGGCAAGACTGACATCAATTGAAGGTCAGAAATTCCTACATGGTAGGAGACAGGCGCCAGAGTTGATGGCAATGGTTGATATCCCTGAGGCAACACTGTTGGAGATCTGCAGTTTGGTGGCCTGTGACCTGAAAGATACAGGCTTAGGGGGAGGGCAGGAAGGAAGAAACTAGTGAGCCGCCCCCGGTGAGGCGGCAAGCAGGAGAGCCTGTCCTGCGTCCTGTGTGCAGGAGACCTCCCTCCCTCATAGGCTCTCTATTTGATTCCTTTAATTGCAGTTTGTACCGCCTTAGTTAGTTTTCTATTGCTGAGATAAGACACCGTAACCAAGACAACTTATACAAGAAAGAAACGGTTGGGTCTTACTTACGGTTTCAGAGGGTGAGTCCATGACCACCGTGGCAGGGAGCGCGGCCACAGGCAGGCAAGCACAGCGCTGGAGCAGCAGCCGAGAGCTTACGTCTTGAGACACAACCATGAGGCAGAGGAAGGAAGCTAAGGGAGCAATGGCACAGGCTTTTGAAACCTGACATCCCACCCCCATTGACAACCCCTCCTCCAACAAGGCCACACCCTTTATCTCTTCCCAAGTTCTCCACCAACTGGGGTCCAATCATTTAAACATGTGGGCCTATGAGGGCCGCTCTCATTCAAACCACCACAGGTACCATGTCTTGGGTTGGTTGGCATAGACACAGCATTCTCCTCCCAGGGCCGTGCAGCTACCATGTTGTGCCACAGTAAGCATATCAGAAGCACACAGTTTTGGAGTACTTCTGAGACAAGAGACGCAGCCTGCTCTTGAAGGGTCCTGAAGGCTATTGAGATGTGGCCTAGTTTTCGTAGCTAACTGGGCCACTGAATTTTGCTAAGTGTAAGAAGCCATTCTGGAGCTGAGTGCGGTGGCTCACATCTTTAATCCCAGGTGGATCTCTCTGTGAGTTCGAGGCCAGCCTGGTCTACAAAGTGAGTCCAGGACAGCCAGGGCTACACAGAGAAACCCTGTCTTGAAAAAAAATCACCACCACCACCAACAACAACAACAAAAGAAGCCAATCTGAAGCCAGGCTTATCTAGAATCCAACACTTGGGGAGGTAGAGACAGGTGAATCAGAAATCAAAGTCATCCTCAACTCTATAGTGAGCTTGGGGACAGCCTGGGTTATGTGAAACTCTTTGTTTCTTTTTCTTTTCTTTCTTTTTTTTTTTTAAAGACAGAGTTTCTCTGTATAACAGAGCCCTGGCTATCCTGGACCTCTTTGTAGACCAGGCTGGCCTCAAACTTACAGAGATCCACCTGCCTCTGCCTCCCAAGTGCTGGGATTATAAGCATGTTCTACCACTGCCCGGCGTGAAACTCTTTCTTTTGTTTTTTGGTTTTTTTGTTGTTGTTGTTTTTCTTTCTTTCTTTTTTCTTTTTTGGTTTTTTCGAGGACAGAGTTTCTCTGCATATCCTTGGTTGTCCTGGACTCACTTTGTAAACCAGGCTGGCCTTGAACTCACAGCGATCCACCTACCTCTGCCTCCCGAGTGCTGGGATTAAAGGCATGTGCCACCACTGCCTGGTGTGAAACTCTTTCTAAAGCAAGAAAATACCCCCAAATTAAAAAAAAAAATCCAGCAGTGGTGTCACACACCTTTAATCCCAGCACTTGGGAGGCAGAGGCAGGCGGATCTCTGTGAGTTGAAGGCCAGCCTGGTCTACAAAGTGAGTTTAGGATAGCCAGAGCTGTTACACAGAGAAACCCTGTCTTGAAAACCCAAATAAAAAATAAAAACAAAAACAAAAATGTAAAAAAACAAAAATGTAAAAATCTGAGTTCGCTTACTCTGTTATCCATGCCTGTCCGCCCCCCTCCACCCTCCCCCCTCCCCCACCCCCACAGGAAGGCACAGAGGGGTTAACTCTGGTTGTCAGCTTGATACATCTGAGGGAAGGGAACTTCAACTGAAGCATTACGTCCCTCAGACTAGCCCGTGGGGCATGTCCATGGAGGCATTTTCTTGCTTGCTAACTGATGTAGGCGTGCCAAGCCTACTGTGGGTGGTGTCCTCCCACACACGTGGGCTAGCCGAGCAAGCCAGGGGGAGAATACCGGCTCCCTCCTTGGTTTCTGCTTCAAGCTTCTGCCTTGGCCTCCATGGATGAGGGACTCAGGGCTAGGAGCCGAAATAAACCTTCTCCCCCGCCCCCGGAAGCTGCTACTGGTTATGTGTTTATCATAGCAACAGAAAACAAAATGGAACAGAAGAGTGTCAGCAGGACTGCTCTCCCAGGCAGAACGATCACTAAAAGGTACAGGGAAGGGGTTGGCTGTTAGTTACAGCTTGGATATAGGCAGGGATGAGACCAGGATGTGGGATCCATCCAATTAGGAGGCTAAGCATTAGTTTCACACAGAAGGAAGGCACCTGAGTGGTTGAGGCACACGGTAATGTTTAGGTCTTAACAGAAAACCGCATGCAAAATTATATGCATATGTTTTTTTTTTTTGAGACAGAGTTTTTCTGTGTAATCCTGGATGTCCTAGACTCACTCTGTAGACCAGGCTGGCCTTGAACTAACTCACAGAGATTCGCCTGCCTCTCTAATAAAAGAATAATTTTAAAGCAGAAGGTTGGGTATAAGAGAAACAGTGAGGACTGAGGATCATTTCAAGGAGGATTGAGTTGGGATGCTGGGACTGCTTTGTTTTTCCAGCAGTGAGGGAGAAGTAAGGGGGGAGGTTGGTGGGGGGGTCTATCAGGACCCACAGTTGGTCTTCGAAGACAGGAAATTTGAGAGGCTTTTTTTTTCTTGTCAAGGAGGAAAAACGAACAACTTATTGACTGACTGAATCAAAAGTTTCTATTCAGAGTTTTGACAGATATCAAAAGCACATGTCTATGAGGCCTGTGTTGTCTTGGAACTGGGGGTTCTTGAGAGAGGGGCAGGTGCTCTTCGCATCCTTCCTAGCAGGAGAGTGAAGCTGCAGGATGGAAGGGTGCTCACAAGAAGAGACTTTCCCTGCGGCCAGTGGACTTAATACAGCTGGGAGCCTGGTTTAAAAGACAGTGCTTGTTCACACTGCAGCTAGGTCCAGTGGGATGCAGTGGCTGGGTAAGTGTGTCCAGTCCAGGCAGGAATCAGGGCAGCCAGAGGCGGCAGCCCTCTGCAGAGGTTGAGTTGCGTCGCTTGGGGCATTTTGGAGAAGATATGGGTAAGTAGCTGTAGGGCCTGGAGACAGGAATACGGGGGTCCCTACAGTTATGGAAACGGAGATCTCAGCAGACATACGGGAACTGTGGTAACGGGGCTGTCCAGAGCCCAGCAGAGGAGCCACTTGGAAGAAGGGGGTAGCAATAGAGGTCACAGCTTCAGGTTAGTGACAACTTTTGTTCAGGAGTGCTCTATTAGTTTCCCAGTTTTGAGTGAAGGAGCGGGATGAATTCCCTAAACTGGGTTGAACCTTTAAAAAAAAAAAAGCCTAGCGTAGTGGAACATGCTTTTAATCCCAGCACTCAGGAAGTAGAGGCAAGTGGATCTCTGTGAGTTCGAGGCCAGCCTGGTCTACAAAGTGAGTCCAGGACAGCCAAGGCTACACAGAGAAACCCTGTCTTGAAAAACAAAATTCCGTTGGTTGGTTGGTTTTGGTTTTTCGAGACAAGGTTTCTCTGTGTAGCCTTGGCTGTCCTGGACTCTCTTAGGAGGCTGGCCTCAAACTCACAGAGATCGCCTGCCTCTGCCTCCCTGGGATTACAGGCCTGCGCCATCCCACCCGGCTGAGGCACATATGTTTTATTACTTGGTCCCCAGTTGGAGGAACCGTTTGGGAAGGATTAGAAAGTACAGTGTTGTTGGGGGAGGTGTGTCACTGGGGGTGCCCTTCCCAGTATCTCGGCCTCCTCCTGTGGATGGAGATGAAAGCTCTCAGTGCTGCTCCAGCGCCATGCCTGCCTGCCTGCTGCCATGCTTCCCACCATGATGGTCACGGACTCTAACCTTCTGAACTGTAAGTCCCAAGTGAGCTCTTCCTTTTATAAGTCTTATTGCAGCAATAGAAAAGTAACTAGGACAGACGGGATCAAAGTTCTAGGAGGACGGGTGGCCGGTGGCATAGAAGCCGGTGGTTGAGTAGGCTCTTATACAAAGGAAGAGTCACGGAGACCATCATCTGGGACTGAGTTTAGGGGAGTGGACCAGTGTAAAAGGATATAGTAAGCTATTGTGACAGTTGGCAGTGACTGTCAACGTGACAGGTTCTAGCAACATCCTGGAAACAAATCTCTTAGCATCCTGTGTCTAGATTAGATTACCTGAAGTGGGAAGATCCACCCTAAATGTTAATGTAGGTGGCACCTTTGTGCAGACTGAGTACAAAGGAAAAAGTGACCAGAGCACTGCACCCACCCCTCTCTCTCTCTCCCTCTCTCTCTCTCTCTCTCTCTCTCTCTCTCTCTCTCCATATATATATATATATGGAGACTTTCCCCCTGTGTCTGTACCTTCAAACTACAAGCCAAAGTAATTTATACAAGCACACGACGAAGACATGAAGGTTTGGTTCTGAAGGAATGCGCACTCTTTTCCTAAAGTATAGCAAGATAGATCTGTTTTCAGGATGTAGTTATAGCTTAATATGCCACAAGGTGACCAGCATTTCTGATCTAGAAGTGGGTACAAGGGCCAGATTTTGTTACAAGGGGAAGCACCAGAGTGTAGACGGGATTAGAGAGACAAGGACAGAGTTCCCTACAGGGCCACAAAGGCTATCTTAAGAAAGCTGGGGAGGGCGGGAGAGACGGCTCAAAGGTTAAGAGCAAAGTCCTAAGTTCAATTCCCAGCAACTGCAAAGTGGCTCACACCCATCTATAATGAGATCTGGTGCCCTCTTCTGATATACATGCAGGCAAAAACTGTATACTTAATAAATAAATAAAAATATTTGAAAGAAAGAAAGGAAGGAAGATGGTGATAGAGTTGAGTGTGGTGACACACAACTTTAATCCCAGCACTTGGGAGGCAGAGGCAGGTGGATTTCTGTGACTTCAAGGCCAGCCTGGTCTATACAAAGTGAGTCCAGGACAGCCAGGGCCACACAGAGAAACCTTGTCTCAAAAAAAAAATAATAACAAAAATAACAACAACAAAGAGAGATGGTGATAGTCGGTCGGTGGTGGCGCACGCCTTTAATCCCAGCATGCAGGAGTCAGAGGCAGGCAGATCTCTGTGAGTTCGAGGCCAGCCTGGTCTACAGGCAAGTTCCAGGACAGCCAGGGAGGGTATACAGAGAAACCATGTCTTGGGGGAAAAAAAGTTTCCTAAAGAAAATACATTTCAGAGATTGAAGAGATGGCACAGCAGTTAGGAGCACTACCTGCTCTTCATAGGCTCGGAGTTCAGTTCACAGCATCCATATTGCAGCTTGTAATTATAACTCTAGTTTCAAAGGATCCAAAAACGCCCCCTTCTGGCATCTGTGGGCACTGTAAGCATGTGGCCCACAGACATACATGCAGGCAAAACACCCATACATATAAAATAAAAATAAAACATTCTGTAAGACAGACACAGAGGGCAAATTAATGGGAGTTCCTTTATCACAGTTAATGGAAGCTCCCTGGTCTTATCTGTGGGATCATGGATGGATTGATAAGTGAGCATCTCACTACCTTATCAAGCAGTGAAATTTACAGCACTAGTTGTATTTCTTTTTTTTTTTTTAATATTTATTTATTATGTATACAGTGTTCTGCCTGCATGTACACCTTAGGCCAGAGAGGGCATCAGATCACATTATAGATGGTTGTCAGCCACACGTGGTGACTGGGAATTGAACTCAGGACCTCTGGAGGAGCAGTCAGTGCTCTTAACCTCTGAGCCATCTCTCCAGCCCCACTAGTTGTATTTCTTGAGGCTGTTCGTTCAGAGTAAGTGGGACAATGGATCACCAGGACTTAGGCTCTAAAGGCTTTTGGTGTTTGTTTGTTTGTTTGTTTGTTTGTTTGTTTTGAGAGAGAGTTTCTCTGTGTAGCCCAAGCTGTCGTGGAACTTACTATGTAGACCAGGCCGGTCTTGAACTTAGAGATCCACCTGCCTCTGCCTCCTGCGTGCTGGGATTAAAGATGCCACTGAGCAGTTTACAAAAGGTTTATTATATAAGGCATCATAAGTCATTAGAGCCAGGCTCCAAGTAAGATAGTGTCTGGTTGTCAAAATATGGGGATTTCTTTTTTCTTTTCATCCTTTTGGCTGTGGTGAACTGTGGGCCATCTTGATAAGATCCAGTTAGAAGGGAAGTCATTACAGGGCATGGGATTGTACGGGGTGATTCTGATAAGCGCTCGGGGAATCAAGTTCATTCCGGACTGAGCATCCTGAAGGAGCAAGGACAGTCTAATGATTGATCATCTGTTCTTATCTGGAGAGCAGAAGGGTCAAGGCTGGCCTGGAGCTGTCATTGGTCAAAGTGCACTAGCCGTTTGTACTAGCTGAGAGGGAAAGATGCTTGGTGGCTTTTCATTGCACGGCGTCCTTGTGTCTGTCTTGGTGGGTTATGGTCACAGGGTCACCTTGTCTAATGCTGGTACTCTGTCATAGTCTTAAAGAGAACATGATAATAAAAGACACTGGTAGCCAGGCCCATACAATGACCAGCCATCCAGGTTAGCCTGGCCCCAAGGACTAACCCAGCATGCAAGATTTTCAATGCTAAGACTGGGGAATCTGGGTCAGCTGGTAACCTCCCTTTTTAGGCACTAACAAGCTGTCAGAATATTTTTTGTTTGTTTGCTTGTTTTTGTTTTTGTTTTTGTTTTTCAAGACAAGGTCTTGGCTGTCCTGGGCTTGCTTTGTAGACCAGGCTGGCCTTGAACTCACATCGATCCACTTGCCTCTGCCTCCCAAGTGCTGGGATTAAAGGTGTGTCACCATGCCCGGCAGTTTAATTTTCTCTTTTTCTCTCTCGGTATAGTGATTCTTCATAGAGTACTTGTTAAACCCTTCTAGCCACTAGAATATATATGAGTGAAAGCTGGGTGGTGGCGCAGACCTATAATCCCAGCACTCGGGAGGCAGAGGCAGGTGGATCGATGTGAGTTCAAGGCCAGCCTGGTCTACAGAGTAAGTTCTAGCACAGCTAGAGCTGTTACAGAGAAACCCTGTCTCAAAAAAGAGTATATATGAGTAAATGCAAGTGCTATCTAATATGCATATGGATGCATGCAGCAAAAACACCAATACTCAAAATCTAATTCACTACACTCACTGTGAGTTCAAGGCCAGCCTGGGATACATGAGAATTTATCATGTATTTATTTATTTATTTATTTATTTACTTTTTTATTTTTGAGTTTTTTTAAGAGATGGTTTCTCTGTGTAGGCCTGGATGTCCTGGACTTGCTTTGTAGACCAGGCTGGCCTCAAACTCACATCGATCCTCCTGCTTCTGCCTCCTGAGTGCTGGGATTACAAGCCTTGGCATCCAGCTGAGATTCTATCTTTTAAAAAAAAAAAATCCTCTCTTCCTTCTTGAGAGAGCTGGCCCAGGTGGGAGAGATGTCCTTGACCTTCACTTGTACTAGGCCTAGACCTAAGCTCTTCTTTACCAGAAACTTGCTCTATACCAGGCTGGCCTTGAACTCAGATCTGCTTGTCTCTGTCTCCTGGATTAGAAGCGTGTTTATATTCCTAGAAGATCTTTGGATGTGATCTCTAGCCAGAGCAGCCATGTTCTGAATTAAAATTCCTCTACAGAGCTGCCCCTGATTCTTGGTGGCTTTGGCATTGGGTGAGCTAGCCTGGGCAGTGCTGGAGAGCTCTCCCTGGCGGTGTAGGTGCAGGAGAGCTGGCAAGCTGACCAACTCAGCTACCACCCAGGCCCAGATGCAGGGCTTTGAGTTGGCCCACCCCAACATGTACCTTCTATGAACTTCTGGAGTATGTGAAGGGGCTGGACATGCAGATATGTAAAAGTAATTTTTATACTCCAGACGTAATCGTTATCTGGGAGGCTGACTGCCTTTGTCTGCTAACCTAGACCTAGTCCTGGAAGCATCTAGCCTCTGTTTTGCTGTTGTTTTGTTGTTGTTTTTTTTTTTTTTTTAGAGACAGGGTTTCTCTGTGTAGCCTTGATTGTCCTGGACTCACTTTGTAGACCAGGCTGGCCTCGAACTCACAGCGATCCGCCTGCCTCTGCCTCTCAAGTGCGGGGATTAAAGGCCTGCACCACCACGCCCGGCTGTATCTAGCCTCTGTGCAATCTTATCTAGGCCTAGAATGTTTTTTCAGCGTCCAAGACTTACTGTTCAATAAGCTCACCCTTTCTAGTTCTTTCTGTACTCTGGCTGGCTGGTTCAACTCAGTAACTCTGGCTCAAACTCCTCTCCTAGCCGACTGATTCAATCTGGCTTCTCTCGTTTTCTCACTGAATTGCTCTGCTTGGTCTCAAACTAGCTCTAGCAGTCCATTCTAACCTTCTGCCTCCTTCTCGTTCTCTGGCTCACTCTGTCTGTACCTGTGTCCAGCTTGTTCTCTCTTCAACCTGTCTCTGTACAACTCTCCCAGTTAAACTGCCTCTGAATTCTGCAAACTGAACTGCCACAAACTCAACTCCCCTCACTGCCTCCGTACTCACTCTCTCAAAAGAACTGCCTCAACAGAACTGAGTAGAACTCAGCTCCACATGCCTGTCTCCTGAGGGGTGGGATTAAAGGCATGTACCACCAAGTGTGGACCTAAATTTTTCTTTACCTGAACCTCGCTCTATACTAGGCTGGCCTTAAACTCAGAGATCTGCTTGCCTCTCCTGAGATTAAAGTTCTGCCTGTAATACAGCGGCTTACACAGACCTAGAAAGTCTTGCCAGAGTAGCCATGTTCTGAATTAAAATTCCTCTACACAGATCCAAAGCCACAGAATTCTCCATGACACAAGTCAGCAGCAGTATGCATGAGAGGGGTCCTGGTGAGGAGCCAGTATTAATGGCATAGCAGAAGCCAGAGGCCTCCAACCAGACCAATGACTCAGGGCAATGAATATTTGCAAGTAAAGCTGTGTGGCCAAAGGGTGCACTGTGTGACACACTGTGACACACTCCATGGCAAGATGGGTTGTTTTTGGGTTTTTTTTTTTTTGGCTGCAGTGGGGTGGTGAGGCGGGGGAAGGGGAGGTATTGTTGTTGTTGCTTTATTTTTATTTATTTATTTTTTCTTGGAGGGAGAGGTTGCAAGGACAGGGTAGACAGGGAGGGATAGTGAGATGAGTGAAATTAAGGTACATGATGTGAAATCCACAAATAATAATAAGGTTTTTTTAATAAAAGATTCTCATATACACACATATTAAAAACACATAAGTCATCCCTTTCCTATTCATATTTATATCCAGAGAGAAAGAGAGAGACAGAGAGTGCGCAAATGCTATCCACCCAGTCCCTGCACATTCGTAATCATGCTTTGGTCAATGATGGACCATGCATACATACCATGGTGGTCCTATAAGGTTTTTGGTTTGTTTAAGATTTCTCACTATGTAGCTCAGTCCAGGCTTGAACTAGCATTACAAACAGGCACCACTCTCCATAGCTAGTAGCCCTATAAAATTATGTCACCTGCTGACATTATAGCCACCCCAGTTTGTGCAAGTACACTCTATGTTTGCACAATGGTGGAACTGCTTAACAAGGCATTTCAAAACATATCTCCATTGTGAAGTGACACATGACGTTATACCATAAATCCCACATACATGTGACTGTGTTTAAACATACAGACAGACACGCCAAGAGTAAGCATATAACTCAAGCCATGAGAGATATGGCAATGTGTTCCAGCTGGTCCATACTGAGAGGACCCGTGACTAGGCCCGTGTAAGTGACATGGGAACAAAATGCCAGGGTTTGCATGTCTCCTCTAAAACTCATGTCAAGATTCACTTCCTGAGGTGTTGAGCTAGCTCAATGGGCACACATGAGGGCCAGGTTCAATTCCTAGCACTTCATACACACACACACACACACACACACACACACAAAAGAAAGAAAGAAAGAAAGAAAGAAAGAAAGAAAGAAAGAAAGAAAAAGAAAAGAAAGCAAATAGGAAAGAATAGGAAAGAGAAGGAAGAGGAAAGGAATAAATAAGAGAAATCTCAGCTGGGTGAGGTAGCACACGCCTATAATCCTAGCAGTCAGGAAGACAGAGGCAGGTGGATTGCTGAGTTCCAGGCCTGCCTGGTCTACAAAGAGAGTCCAGGACAGGCAGGGCTCTGTGTAACAGAGAAACCCTGACTTGAAAAAACAGAAACAGTTCGAGGCCAGCCTGGTCTACAAAGTGAGTCTAGGACAGCCAAGGCTACACAGAGAAACCCTGTCTCAACCCCCCCCCCAAAAAAAAGAAAGAAAAGAAAACCCAGAAACAAAACACAAAAAAGTAGGTCCGGTGGCAGAGGCAGGAGGCTCTCTCTGTGAGTTCAAAGCCAGCCTGGTCCACAGAGTGAGTTCCAGGACAGCCAGGGCTACACAGAAAAACCCTGTCTGTTGTTGTTGTTGTTTTCTTTCTTTTTTGTTTTTTGTTTGTTTGTTTTCTAGACAGGGTTTCTCTGTGTAGCCTTGGCTGTCCTGGACTTGCTTTGTAGACCAGGCTGGCCTCGAACTCACAGCGATCCTCCTGCTTCTGCCTCCTGAGTGCTAGGATTAAAGGTGTGCACCACCATACCTGGCTCAAATGTTTATTTTTAATTAATTATTATTATGTATACAGTGCTCTCCCTGCATGTACACCTGCAGGCCAGAAGAGGGCATCCAATCACATTACAGATGGTTATGAGCCACCATGTGGTTGCTGGGAATTGAACTCAGGACCTCTGGATGAGCAGTCGGTATTCTTAACCTCTGAGCCATCTCTCTAGTCCCTTGTTTGTTATTTTAAAATTATATGCATGCATTTGTGTCTTTGAGGATGAACGTGGATGTGTATGTGTATGCAGGTTCCCACAGAGGTCAGAGGTGATCAATCCCCCTAGCGTTGGATTTACAAGCATTTGGGAGCCAGCAGATGTGGGTGCACGGAACCAAACAGGTCCTCTGGCATAGCAAAAAGTTTTGTTTTGGTTGGTTGGTTGTTGTTGGTTGGTTTTGGGTTTTCCTGACAGGGTTTCTCTGTGTGTATCTCTGGCCATCCTGGACTCACTTTGTAGACCAGGCTGGCCTCGAACTCACCAGGGATCTGCCTGCCTCTGCCTCTTGAGTGCTGGGATTAAAGGTATGCGCCACCACACCTGGCTGAAAAAAAGTTTTGTTAACCACTGAGCCATCTCTCCAGCTCCCCAAAAGACATTTCAATAGAGCCTTGGTATCCATAAAGTGGTGTTTCAGGGGAGGAAAAAAAATCTTTATACACACTTAACATCCTACCTGGAGCAGGAAACTAAGGTGCTGAGAGGGTAAAGCAGGTTGATGGATTGCGTTGCCTGAGGTGCCCAGCAGGGGGCGTGATCCAGAGCGGCACTGGGGTGTGGAACCGGCCGGGACATGGAAGGCTTCGTGGTGCATTCCGGCTGGGTCCCTATTGCATTTGAGCAGGGGGCTGTCCTGCTGCATTCCTAGGAGAATGAGGTCTTATTTACATGTTGTATAAAGCAAGGCCATATTCTGCCAGAAGGCCACTGTTCTGGCCTTTTGCCATCCTTGGTGCCAAATACCATCTTCAATGGGCCTTGGCCTTTCCCCCCTCTCCTCCCAGCCAGGAGTGGGAACTGACATTCCCAGCTTCCTTCTGACATTGGCATTGCAGAGGAGAGGCTGGAGGAGAGGGCTGAGGCAGCAGCTGGAGGACCAAGTCTCCATTAGGCCACTTGCTAAGCATGAGGCCCATCCGGGACCACTCACTTCCCTCTTCTGGAGCCCATTTGCCCCTCAGTTTTGTGACAACAATGCTGTGGGAAGAGAGGTCAATGCAAGATGGGGTGGGGTCGGGGCCAGAGGTCTGGGGCCCGGGGTCAGGGGTCAGGGGTCGGGGACCCAGCGAAAAGCAGGAAGGGGAAGTGAGAGAAGAAGTCAAGTAAACATGTGCAGACTTGAGAGACTCCTCATTCTCTCTCTGATCCCTGGCTGGAAATGAGAAGATTGGCCTGGCTGGTCTCTAGCCTCCTCCATTGTGAAGATTCTAGAATTCTCAAAGCATCTCCTCCCTCCTTAAGGGAGCAGTACAGAGTGTTAAGGGTGTCAGGGCAAGGGACAGACCCACAAAGAGAGGATGGCGCTCTGCCCTTGGCACCTATAGGCTTTGCAAATTAAGTAAGGTTCACATCTTGCCCTTCATTCCATTCTTTCTTTCCTTTCCTCCTATTTTTTAATTTTATTTTTTATGTAGACTAGGCTGTCCTTGAACTCACAACAATCTAATTGCTTTACCTCTCAAGTACTGGAATTCCTGGCAGTTTGGGCATCCTTTTTTGTTTTTGTTTGTTTGGTTTTGTTTTTGTTTTTTTTTGTTTTTTTGGTTTTTCAAGAAAGGGTTTCTCTGTGTAGCCTTGGCTATCCTGGACTTGCCTTGTAGACCAGGCTGGCCTCGAACTCACAGCAATGCGCCTGCTTCTGCCTCCTAAGTGCCAGGATTAAAGGTGTGCGCCACCACCGCCCGGCGGCATCCTTTTTCTTTGATCATACTGGTTTTAAATTCTTGTGATGCAGGGGGTTGAACCCAGTGCCCCCTGCATCATAGGTAGGCACTCTACCACTGACTTGCAATGCTTGTCCTGTTTTCACATACTTCTGAAGGACGCGGGTTGCTGCCAGAGGAGGTGGGGGAGAGGAGTATTGTGTATAGGGTCGTGGATAAGAAGGTCCAGTTTGCCTATGTGCCAGCCTCGCACAGTGTGTCTGTCAGCTGGCACCTGACAGAGTCTGCTTCCAAGAGCACTGAGCTACAGCACACACTGACTCCCCACCAGGGAGGTGAGTCACATCCTTGCTCTGCTCCCCAGGCTCTCAGCGTCCCACTGGGGACATGCCTGAGACAGACGTAACCACCAAGAGGACAGTTTGTGCCAGAGACAGACGTAACCACCAAGAGGACAGTTTGTGCCAGAGACCAGAGCAGCCTGTATGTCCTAAACACTACGGTCAAGATGAACCAGGACTTCAGACCAGGCTGGCGGCCAATGGGGGAGGGGAAGGTTTTCGTGGTGTAAAGCAGGTGGGTGACATATTCTAGAAGCCTGGGTTCTGCCCAACCCAGAGGCAATGAGCCTGAGGGAGCCTGAGGCAGGAGAGGGGGCAGCTATGCAAATGGAGCTTGGGGACTCTGGTCAGGGCACCTTCCCTAGGATTATTACTAACGAGGCTTCTTTTTTGTTGTTAGTTTGTTGGTTTTTTGTTTCTTGTTTTTTTCTAGTTTTTTTGAGACAGGGTTTCTCTGTGTAGCCTTGGCTGTCCTGGACTCGCTTTGTAGACCATGCTGGCCTCGAACTCACAGTGATCCTCCAGCCTCTGCCTCCCGAGTGCTGGGATTAAAGGTGTGCGCCACCACGCCCAGCCCTGACAAGGCTTCCGAGAGCCATAGGCCAGGATCAAGCTGTGCACAGAGCAGGCGTCAGAAGTGGGGCCTTCAGTCCCGAGGTTTCACATCCCAGCCTGCAGTGCTTGGAATCTGCTCCTGGCTTTCCAAGACCAAAGACCACAGGCTCCCCCCTACAGAAGGACTCAGTGGTCCAAAGGAGGTCACTCTTCCTCCTTCTCCTCCTCTCGGCTGCTTTCCAGGCCCTGTCCTCACAGAGTGCGGCCCTTGCCTTATCTCTCCCTCCACCCAGGGCAATCTGATCAAGGCCTGCTGTCATTAGGGGAAAGTCCCTCTGCTCCTCATAAAACTCCAAGGTCAGGACATAAAACAAGGCTGAGAGCTTCTCGCAGTCGCCATAGGGAAAACAGACAGGATTCTGCTTACATTGCCAACAACTGATGACCTCACAGGGAAATAACTGAATTCCCAGAAAAGCATCAAGGCTTCCACCCTCCCCCTCCCCCCACCCTTGGACATAAGGTCTCAGTGTGTAGTTCAAGCTGGCCTTGAAGTCACTGCTCCTGCCTCAGCTTTCTGAGGCCTGGGATCCTAGACATGCACCAGCTTGCCAGCCTAGAAGGTCTGCATCAGCCGGGCGGTGGTGGCGCACGCCTTTAATCACAGCACTCAGGAAGCAGAGGCAGGTGGATCGCTGTGAGTTTGAGGCCAGCCTGGTCTACAAAGCAAGTCTAAGACAGCCAAGACTACACAGAGAAACCCTGTCTGGGGGAAAAAAAAAAAAAGGTCTGCACCCACCCATTGCTGGCCCAGCAGACCCTTGCAATCGCATAACTAGTTCTCCCAAAAGCCCAGTAGGCCGATCTCAAGTACTTCTGTTTTGTTCTTTCCTGTCTTCCTTTGTGCAGTGCTGAAGATACCTTGGGTGTGGTGGGTCTGAGCATCACCCCTAGTCCTCAGATCTTGCCCTGTGACGCTGTCAGCTTCCTCCCTGCTTTATAGAGACAGAACTGAAACCCAGGAAGGCTGACTTGTCCACGGTCACACAGCCTAAGCTCACATAGCCAAGCCTGCTGGGTCCGACGCTCTGCTTTCCTCTAGGTGGCCGGGTGCTGGATGAATGAATAAGCGAATAAGTAACCGTGTGGACGCATAATGAGCGGGATGGAGTCAGGTTCACAGGGCCCAGACACGGAAGGGCAGCGGCAACCTTAGGAGTCCTCCTGTCTCCGTGGCCTTTTCACCGTAGATAGCTAGATGCTCGTGCGTCTAAGAAAATAATCAGGAGTAGGAAGTCGCCCTACAGAAGGGGAGGGCCTGTTGGTTGTGCGCATGCGCACCTTTAATCCAGCGCCAGGCTGGCGGGAACGCTGAGAGTTGAGGCTAGCCTGGCCCCTCCAGTATGAAGCTGTCAAACAAAGGAAGACAGAAGGGAAATGTTTGTACATCTGAGAAGAAGTTAATATCTAAACCATATGAAGAACTTCTACAGTCCCGCACCAACAATAGAAATCTCTATGTACAGCCAGGAGGAAGTGATCACACCTCTAATCCCAACATTAGGGGAGGCAGAGGCAGGTGGATCTCTGTGAGTTTAAGTCCAGCCTGGACTACAAAGGGAGTCCAGGACAGCCAAGGCTACACAGAGAAACCCTGTCTTGAAAGAAAAAAAAAATCCAGCAATAGCACATACATATATTCATTTCTTTTTCCCATTATTGCAGCCAAATTCCTGAAAAGAAGCTTCAGGCCACTGTGAGGAGAAAGACGAGGAGTTGGGAAGTGGCTGGCAGCAGCGTCTGTCACAGCTCAGGGGAACAGAAAGCCCTGACAGTTCTAACCCTCTCCTCCAGTCACACACAGACAGCTCTGCATCTACTAGCTAGGCACCCCAGCCAAACGGTTGCGCAATCTCACCGAGCAGCACTCCTGGCTAGAAATGAAACACTGAAATGCAGGAGCCCAAGGTGGGGGGCGTGGGAGGCGGGGATGTTTTACACTAAGATCATAAAACTCTGCTCCCGGTCCCGGCAGGCTCGCCGCCATCCCATTATGCAAAATGCGTCCAGCCCAACTACAAAAGTCCTCATAGTCTCGGTCCGACACTGTTCCAAAGTCTCAAGTTGAAAGTCCCTTCTAAGATCCAAGACAATCTCTTAACTGGGAGCCCCTTCAACATCAAAAGATAAATTACGGACCTTCAACTGGAAGATGTTTCAAGTGAGTTGCACCCGGGAGCTTTCGATGGAATTGGTCCCTTAAAGACACACTTCCTGTTATCCCAGGACAGACTGTGAGGTTTCTCTTTAATGGCACTAAGTCTCTAACGTCTCAGCCCCTCCATATAGTCCCTGTCAGTAGGAGGCACAGCTTAAAGAAAGCATTGGAGGAACCCGGGTATAACTACATCTAACAGCCTGGTGTTGCTTCGCTGCTCTATGACGACAGCCTTTCCAGAATGCCCCTATGGCCTGAGCTTGGTCTCTCAGTGCACAGAACCCATCCTTATGAAAGAGGTCCACGTGCTTGGCTTCCTCCTCCATCAGTAGAACCTGTCCTGGTGCTTATCACAACCCCACCCCACACCCTGCCCTTATCCTGAGCACTGTTCATCAGTTAACAGACTCATTCTTATTATAAAGGTCACACAGGCCCTTTGCTACTTTGCTAGGGAGTTTCCATGTAGCTCTTCCTAAAGATTTGTTGGGATAATTGTCACATAGAACCCTTTCCCCCAGTTTTATGGTGCTTAAACGTGTGAGAGAAATAAACCCCAAAGTTTTATGGTGCTTAAATGTGTGAGAGAAATAAACCCTGAGATCCAACTCTGGAAGCTTTTTTTTTTTTTTTCCTTTAACTCTGGAAGCTTTTGTGTGCTTGGCTTGAGTTTTATTCTTTTTTTTTTTCTTTTTTCTTTTTCTTTTTTCTTTCTTTCTTTCTTTCTTTCTTTCTTTTTTTTTTTTTTTTTTTTTTTTTGAGACAGGGTCTGTCTGTGTAGCCTTGGCTGTCCTGGACTCACTTCTTAGACCAGGCTGGCCTCGAACTCACAGCGATCCGCCTGCCTCTGCCTCCCAAGTGCTGGGATTAAAGGAGTGCGCTACCACGCCCGGCCTTGAGTTTTATTCTTCACCTCTCACACGCAGATCATTTCCTGCAGGTGCTAAGGCTCCTGGGGTTCCTGGTACCTGTCTACAGTGATTAGGTTAATCAGCTTCCTGGTCCTTTCTTTACCAAATTGTACCCTTTTCATGTCTTTGTTTCTTTTTGTTTTGTTTTGTTTTGTTTGGAGACAGGATCTTACTATGTACTCCTTGGGTGACCTGGAGCTCACTCTGTAGACCAGGCTGGCATCACGCTCATAGGGCTCTTCCTGCCTTCGCCTCCCAAGTGCTGGGATTCCAGGCTTGTGCTACTCTACTTGGCCTCTTTCTGTTTCATTCTCTCTCTGTCTCTCTGTCTCTCGTCTCTGTGTGTGTGTGTGTCTGTCTGTCTGTCTGTCTGTAAATCTGGCCAAACACAGAGAATAATAACCCTTCCACGAGCCTCAATGTCATACTGTCTTGAAACTTCTGCTAAACAAATGAGTCCATTCCTTTTGGATTTAGCCTCACTCGGATTTTTCAGGATGTGAGTCGACTGTGGATAGGTTCTTTACCAGAATTTAACCTGAGTGAGTGGACTGTAGTCTGGGTCCTTGTTAGGGTCCTGGATAGAGTTCTCGTTGCGCTCCTAAGGCCTTGTGAGGCGGTTCTTCACTGTCTGCATTTCTGTCAGTAGTCCAGTCTTTCTAAGCTCTACCAGAACCACCCACCTTGGTCTTCCTCAGGGAACCCTGGACCCTCCCCAGACTCTCCCATTTCCCTCCCAAGGCATGAGAAGCTACAGAGTCAGGTTTCTCAAAGCAACAACCTCACTTTTTGGTACCAAATTCTGTATCAGTTATTATTCCTCAATATTGTTACCTGGCAAGGGGCAATTTAAGAGAGGAAGGGCCTTGTCTTTGGCTCACGGTTTGAGGGGATACAGTCTGCCGTAACGGTGACGACATGGAGCCAGGCAACTGGATGGTGATAAGAGGCGCACGAGGCATCTTATCCTGGTGGCTGGTCAGAAGACGGGCAGTACAGACAGGAGAAGGAACAGCTTGAGGCTCAGAGCGAATTCAACCCCAGCCTGGGTAACTTAATGAGACTCTGTCTCAAAAATAAAAATAAAAAATAAAAAGGTTGGGGCATAGCTGTTTCACAGCGCTTGTCTAGCTTGTATAAAGCCTTGGAATCCATCCCTAGCGATGTAAACACTCTGGCCTCACCCCACCACCCTCACATCTATCTGTCAGCTGGACTCCATGTCTAAACGGTTCTACAACCTCCCCAACGGCATCACGCCCTGGAGAAGAGGTGTTCACACGCACGAGTCTGTACAAGACATTTCGCATTTAAATCGGGTCAGATTGAAGTGTTGAAAGGCAACTCTTAGGGTGTCTGCAGCTCCTACGGATAGCCACATGGCTCACAACAGCCCAGAAGTAAAGCAGCAGAAGCACCCACTGACAGACAAACGGACAAGCAGAGTGCGCTGTGGACCTGCCATGGGGCATTATTTGGAAGGAGAGACATCCTGAAACCTGATACGGCACGGGTGAGCCTGGGGACGGCATGCCGGGGCCAATAAGCTGGTCAGCCATGGACAGCCACTGTATATGATTGCATTCCTAGGGAGCATCAGGAGCTGTGGAAGATCACAGCAACCCAAAGTACAATGGCAGTGGCCAAGAACGGGGGGTGGGGGGGGTGGGGGTGAGGTGGGGGGGTGGGGGGGGAGGGGGGAACGGGAGCTGGTTCATAAGTGCAGAGTGTCATGTTTGCAAGATGGAAACATTCTGAAGTCAGTTTCTCAACAACGTGACTGTGCTTAGCACCTCTGCCCTGTACGCAGAAGCGTGCTGAAGATGATATAGGTTGTGCTATGCTAATCTTATCACAATGTCAAAAATATCTGGGCACAGCAGACCTTGTGATGCAGAACCATAGCCCCCGGGTATACAGGAGGTAGAGGGCAGAGGATCAAAAGTTCAGGCTCTACCTAGGTGAGTGCAGGACCAGCCTGGGCGACTTCACGAGGGAGGACCTGACTCAAACTAAAACAAAACAAAACAAAAAAGTGAATGGGATAGTGCTTGCCTAGGGTGTGTAGGGCTTTGGGTTGGGTTCCCAGAAACAAAGAGTGGAGCCTTGGAGGGTTAGAAAAGGAGGGGCAGCTGAGGGGAGACCTCAGTCAGAAGATGCTCCCCACATAACCATGAGGACCGGAGCTCCCAGCCCAGCAGCCACATGAAAAGCTAACTGTGGTGGCACATACGTCATACTCCCAAGAGCTGGGGAGGCAGAGACAGGGGACTCCTGGGATTTCCTGCCCACCCAGTTTAGCCCAATCAATGGTTTCCTGGTTCGGTGAAGAAACCTGATCTCAAAAAAAAATACTAAGGCGAGTACTTGAGGTGATGCCTGACATTTACCTCTGGGCCTCTACACAAACACGTAAAGAGATTTGGGGCTCACTTCCTGGCAATTTAGGGAGGTAGTTCTTGAGGTGATTGTATGGTGTTGGTTGGTTGGGTTTTTGTTTGTTTGTTTGTTTGTTTGTTTATTTTTCGAGACAGGGTTGCTCTTGCAGTCTTGGCTGTCCTGCTCGCATTGTAGACCAGGCTGGCCTCGAAGAGGTGACTGTATATAGATGAACCTCAAGACCCTTTGAGGAATGAACCCAGAATCATTGCCTTTCTTCCAGAAATTACTTCCTCACCCCCCTGGGGACCTTGTTTATGTTGTGTTTGGTTTTTGAGACAGGGTTTCTCTGTTACCCAGAGCCCTGGCTCTCCTAGACTCTCTTTATAGACCAGGCTGGCCTCGAACTCACAGAGATCTACCTGTCTCTTCCTCCCGAGTGCTGGGATTAAAGACATGGGCCACTATACCCAGCTCTGTGGTCCATTCTTGGCCTTTGAGAACATCCTTGCCCTCTTCTTCAAAGATTTGATGACTTCACCAACCAAAGACAATACATACAGTAAATATTGAACCCCTACTCAGATCTAGCCAAGGGACAGGACATTATCCACCGTCATGTGGAGAGCAGGGACTGACTCTGACATGAACTCTGGGGCTCCATATTTGACCTCTTCCCCTTGGTGAGGAGGCCTGGTGGCACTCAGAGAAAGAATAGGAAGGCTAGCAAGATGAGACTTGAGGGCCAGGAGTGATGTCACATGCCTTTAATCCCAGCACTCGGGAGGCAGAGGCTGACAGGATTGCTGTGAGTTCGAGGCCAGCCTGGTCTACAAAGTGAGTCTAGGACAGCCAAGGTGACACAGAGAAACCCTGTCTTGAAAAAACAAAACAAAAAAACAAAAAACAAACAAACAAAAAGGATGAGACTTGATATACTGTGACTATATGGTGGGGGAGGAGGCCTCCTTCTGTCACAGACCTAGGGGATGGGAATAGGGTGAAAGAGGGAGGGAGGGTGGGACAGGAAGAGACAAGCGAGAGGATAAAAATTGAGATGTAATCTGAATAAATTAATAAAAATTTAAAAAAGATTTGATGACTTCATGCGGCCTTCTTTCTTCTGGGATGGACAGCTCTTTCCATGTCTTCCAAGTCATTTCAGGTGTTGGCGTATCTAGCTGGCCTTCCCTGCCATCCTTGGGGACACACTGGGACCTCTGAATGGCCTCTCCCCACTTGTCCAGGTATGAACTTGCTGAGAGCCACCTCCCCCACCCAGCCCAGATCTACCTCCAGCTTATCAACCATTTGTTCCTGAGGGCAAGCTGCACATCTCCGAACCCCCTAGATTGTTAGCTATCTCTGATGGCTTTGTCCAGGAAGGCCGATGGGCAAAGCATTGGGAAGGAGGTTCCTGGTGCTGATGCTCCCCTGAGATAGGGCACAAGGCTATCCCAGGCAAGGCCCCAGCAAAGAAGGCTGGTCTCCTGCTTGCACTGCACGTAGTCCACCCCAAGTCAAGCACAGCATTTACTGAAGGAGGGTGCAGGGGGGGTGGGGACGGGGAAAATGAACCACCTTACCGAGTGGAAGCCTGGCTTGGTTGCTGGGCAACGAATAAGTTCTTGCAGTGTGCGTGGCAGCTGGAGGCTTCCCACTGGCCTTGGGACACTGACTTTGAGATAAATTAATCATGGGGTTTGGGTTGCCTGGATGTTGCTGATTCAATTATCTTCCAGCACTGAACCTCCAAAGAACATGGAGGAGCCGGCCGTGGTGGCGCACGCCTTCAATCCCAGCGCTTGGGAGGCAGAAGCAGGCAGATCGCTGTGAGTTCGAGGCCAGCCTGGTCTACAAAGTGAGTCTAGGACAGCCAAGGCTACACAGGGAAAACCTGTGTAGGAGGGAGGGAGAGGGCTGGAGAGAGGGCTCAGTAGTTAAGAGCACGGGCTGCTCTTACAAAGGTCTAGGATTCCATTCACAACCACCCAGAACTCCAGTTCCAGGAAACCTGATGCTCTCATATGACCTTTGCAAGCACCATGAACATGATGCACGCGCGCACGCGCGCACACACACACACACACACACACACAGAGCAAAACCCATGATCAGACCTGTGAAATAAATAGATATAAAATAAATTTGCTTTTTAAAAGAATAATGGGATAACAATTTAGATGTAATATGAATAAATTAATAGGATATATTTCAAAAAAATAAAATAAAATTGCACATTAGGAACAAAAAAAGAATAGCAGTAAAGACGGCTGTGGTGGTGCACGCCTTTAATCCCAACACTCGGGAGACAGAGGCAGGAGGATCACTGTGAGTTCAAGGCCAGCTTGGCCTACAAAATTGAGTCCAGAACTGCTACACAGAGAAACTCTGTCTCGAAAAATCTGAAGGAAAAAAAAAAAAAAAGAATAGCAGCAGCAGCAGCAAGGCTGAGAGATAATGACCCAGTTGATAAAGTGCTCACCACACAACCGTAAGGACTTGAGTTCAATCCTGGTATCATCTTCATCTTCATCATAGTTCAACAGTATGCGTCTGTAACCCCATTGTCAGAGGTAGAGACAGGAGGAGCTTGGGGATTCACTGGCCAACCAGACCAGCCTAGCTGTGAGCCCCAGACCAGTGAGAGATCCTGTCTCTAAAAACAAGGTGGATGGCAGCTAAGGAATGACATCTTAGGTTGATGTCTGGTCACATGTACACACACACACACACACACACACACACACACACACACACACACACACAGAGGTAGAGGCGAAAGGGGAGAAGAAAGAGGAGCAACCAAGGCCCCCAAAGTCTATGGCATGGAAGAGAATTATTGGGAGAAGCCGAAAAGCAGTGGCCAACTCCTTTGGAAACGCTGAGTTTCACCCCAGCTCTGTCAAATGGAGACTGAGCCAAGCAAGGGTGACACCGGAAATGAACCCGGCTTCACGTACTCACCTGCTGTGTGACACTAGGCCCGTGGTGACCTCACCGCTCTGAGCCTATGCTTTAGGCTGGTATGGAGGAGAAGTAGAAAGCAGGGTTTACAAGTAGCAAATGTTATTCTTGGGAAGAGAGGCCAGCCCTGGTGGCTGCAGTGGCTCCTGCAGAGCCCTGGGCCATGGGAGAGGCTGCCTTCTGGAGAAACTAGAATGGGTTATTGTCCTGTGCATCTGAAACCCTTTGTCCTCCATCTTCCTGGCGCTCGCTTGCTTTGGTAGCTCCGTGGGAGTAAGCAGCGCCGGATGGTACCCGCTGTCTGTGTTACCGCGAATCTCCAACCTGCCTGGCTCGGCAACCTGGACCCATCCACGCCGCCGTAATCATCCTATAACGCGTTGGGGGTGTCTCTTACACAGACTGCACCCCCCCCTCCACTGGATCCAGGAGTGCGTGGAGTGGGGGGTGGGGTGGGGGGTGGATGGGCTGACAGCCTGAAAACATGACTAACAGCTGTCAATCCCACCCTGTGAGGTGCAGCTTCTGACCACGAGGCTTTTCTGCCCTCAGCTCTTACACGTGCCTTTGTCAGGCTGTGTCACCACCCAAGGCCTAGGTCTTTCTGGAAGCCTCCTTTCTTACCCTGGCGCCCACAGGTCACCACACTGCGATCATATCAGAGACACCCATTAAACACCTGCTGTGTGCACTATGGGGCCAGGAGGGACAAGAACACCCGAGAGACAAAGTTTCCAACGAGATGTTCCACACCACATTCTAGCCCCCCCACCCCCCACCCCCATCCCCCCACCCCCACCACCCCCAGCAGCACATAGCCATCGGCCTGCTTACCACCGTCTACGTCCTACTCTGCTCATCCCTGCTGCGTCTTATGGCCCCATCTCCTCCTGTTCTATGACTCCATGTTAGAGCCTGGACCCACACGGGCTCTCCTCCAGGCCTCCAAGTTGGGGTGCTGTCTCCAAGGCTCTTTCCCCAAGCCCCTCATTGGGGCACTCACTGAACATGTTGGAAGTCTACCTGGCTCTATGTCTTCAGACCTCCGTTTTCCCACTCAGGAAATAGAACAGGGACACCTAGGTTGATGAAACAGTGCATCAAACAGCTTGGACTAAATGCTGGGGACATCGCGCTCCATATACAGCCTTCTAATGTCCGTATCCTTAGCAGCAAACACTGCCCATGACCGCTGCCGAAGGCTTTGTTAGGTAGAGGCCTGGTGTGTGGAATGGCTGAATAGGTAAATGGTGTATGAAGCAATAGTTCTGTTTTCCCATGCCAGTCAGGAAGTGGGGACCAGGAAGATTCAGAAAGAAAATAATCTTCATTGTTTACCTATCACACATCAATGCTCAACATATAGGAGAAAAGATTACTGCGGAATGAGGAAGCCCCCAGCGGCGAGGTCAGGTCTGTGGGCCAGTCTTGTACAGCGGGCACGCAGAACCTGCGACTTTGACGGATTCCCTGATACCTAGATGGAGGGGTCATGCTTGCTGGCTGGCCGGGTGCCCCCAGGCCTCCCGGTTCTGATCTTAGGCTTTGACACTCCTGAGGACGGGATGCCTGGGTAGGCAAAGCAGGGGCAACGCCCAGCTCCAAGGGTCATGTGTCAACTGCTCAGCTGAGAACTTGGCTTTGGGGACTCGAAGGCTAGAGGTGGGCTGGACTACAAAGGGCTTAGTTCTTGTTCCGTACAGCCCTGGCTAGGGCCTCTCCAAGCCCAGCTCTCCCAGCAGCCTCTGTGCCTGGAAGAAGTGGAATCCCGTCTGCTTTCCTCCAGTAACCTGAAGCTTTAATTTCTTGTCTTCGCCCTCCCTGGCCCTGCTAAGTCTTCCTGGTTGTTACGCCTCCTGCGGTCCCTCCTCCTTCCTCCCACCTCCTGATTCCAAAAACACTCTGATTGCCAGGGTGGGTCAATGGTTAACACTCCTCTGGCTTTATATAAGCTGCCCCAGGCCACCTGCAGTGCACAGTGTCTTCGACAGGTTCGTGGCTCCTGGAAGCAGCTCCTTCTAGCAGCCTCAGCCCCACAGGCGGCTCTACACCATGGCCACCTGCTGGCAGGGCCTATGGGCCTACCGCTTCTATTTGATTGTGCTGTGTCTGCCCATCTTCCTGATACCTCTGCCAATCGTTGTCCGAACTAAGGTAAGGACTTGTGGGTCTCACTAGGTGTAGGTAACTCTAGGGGTGGAGAGAGAGAGAGAGAGAGAGAGAGAGAGAGAGAGAGAGAGAGAGAGAGAGAGAGAGAGAGAGAGAGAGCACATCAGGGTCAAAGTGGAGCATCCTAAGGTTTTCCTCTTCACTTCAATTCCCCCAGAAAGTGAGGTCACCACCTCCTGGTCTTTCTGACAGCATGAGTGATTCCTGCTTAGCATTCAGCTGTCAAGGTCCCTCTGCAAACTGCTCGGGTACCTGGAAGCCTGCTGCTCTGAGGACAGAAAGCAAGTTGTATAAAAGGAATGCAGAGTTTACTTGACTACTGTGTGCCCCCTCAGCCCTGAGCTCCATGCCAGCCAGGGACGGAAAGAGGCAAGTGGGGTAGCTAGCCATTGAGAGGGTGAGTAGGAGAAAGCTGGCCTCAGGCAATTGTGCCTTCCCCGGTAAAGACAGAATAATTCACCTGCAATTTCATGGGCGAGCCGCTGTGGAAGAAGACCCCTTTCGGCGCACACAGCCAGGGCACACGGTACGTGCCATCCCAAGAGGTTATATCCTAACTCTTACTTATTTGAACCCTCCCCGCCCCCCACCTGTAATATGCACCCCATTCCTAATGTCCCATTTTACATTAGGGAAAGGAAAGATAAGTCAGTTATTCAAAGTCTCAGGACCAAACTTGGCTCTGTGAAGCTTAGTTCAAATATCCTTATGGGTTTCTCTATAAAAACATGCACATTAAAGCCAGGTGTGGTGGTGCACGCCTTTAATCCCAACTCGGCAAGCAGAGGCAGACAGATCTTTGAATTCAAGGCCAGCCTGATCTACAGAGTTCCAGGATAGCCAAGGCTACATAGAAAGATCCTGCCTCCAAAAATAAATAAAACGAAAGAAAATGAACAGTAAATAACAAGTCTGAAATTAGCCTGGGTGTCTGGGGATGGAGTTCACTGAGAAGGCTCTTCTTGCCTGCCTAGTGCGAGGCCAGGGATTTGATCCCTTGCACCACAAAAATTAACACACACACACACACACACACATACACACACACACACACACATACACACAAATTCCTACATTCTAGGCAGACGGTGGTGGTGCACGCCTTTAATCCCAGCACTTGGGAGGCAGAGGCAGGAGGATCTCTGTGAGTTCAAAGCCAGTATGGTCTACAGAGTGAGTTCCAGGACAGCTAGGGCTACACAGAGAAACCCTGTCTAAAAAAAAATCAAAACAAACAAACAAACAAACAAAACCCAGAAATCCCTAAATTTTAATAAAATTACCGTAGGGCTTTGGGGAGGAAGCCTCCAAGAGGGTCTCATACCTTAAGTATCGCTGTTTTTGCCAATGGCATGGGTTGGAGGGGGCAGAGCTGGAGGTGTGGCCCCGTCTCCAAAGCTGAAATTGAGTCTTGGCTCTGGACCCATCCTACACCCCCGAGATTGCCCAGTGAGCCACTACTTCTTGCTACAGACAGGGAAGTCCAGGAAGGCCTTTGGTTAGTGTTATCTCTGAGAGAGGAGGCCCAGGATATGGCTGCTAACACTTTCCCAGTGATAAGGCCTGGCTGGTTTTTGAGATGCCCTTTCTCAGACAAGTGGCGTCTCTAAGCAGGGGATGGCTCAGATAGATTTCAGACAGGCTGGAACATGTGTGCCAACACCACCACCATCCTGGGAGAGGCACAGGTTGCTCAAAAGGATTCACTGTTTTGCCCCGGGGTCACGTGGTGGGGAGTCTGAGTGTGAGGAGTGTGAGGAGGTGTGACTATAGGTGTGAAGTGTTGGAAGCTCCAGGCTTTGGCCTGCTGTCTCTGGCTCTGCCACTTGCCAGGCTCTCCACTGGGTCTTAGGTTCCCACCCCAGACTGTATGATCAGTTTCTCCTCCCCTGCTTGACTCGGCTCATAGGCATGTAAACAAGGTGTTGCCCATGTTGAACCTTCAAGACCCTTCCTACAGGGCACGCTCACTCCTTCTCTATGCCCGTTCCCAATGGCAAGCCTCAGAGTGCGCCCGCATGCAGGCACACACATGGCGCTTTCTCTCATCTCCTCTGACTCTGTGGTCCAAATTCCCGTTAACTCCCAGCGCTCCTACCCAAGATACATTCTCTCCTTCCTCAATCCTGCAGCAGGATTTGTCCCAGCCGGGCCACACCTTCACTTGACTTTGCTGACACTTAGTTCCGCCTCCCCATGTCCCCTCCCCCCACCCCACACCATTCCTGGCTTCCTTCTCCATCAGACTCAGCTGCTTTCCCAGCATCCCTCCTGTGTCCCACACACCCCTCCCGACTCCTGCCCAGGTAATTGTATGCTGTCTCATAATTTGAAAAGCATCTCTCTACCTGGGTGTGGTAGAATCCGCCTCTAATCTCAGCATTCGGGAGGCTGAAGCAGGGAGCAAGTGGGATCATGAACTCAAAGCCAGCCTGGGCTGCGGGGCAAGAAGTTGCCTCAAAAACAAAACAAGGACCTCCCCACGACGCCCAAGAATCTCTATGCCCGCAAATCCTTAGTCTAGGATCTTACTGCAAACCAATACAGTTGTACTAGCCAAGGCACTTGGGTACTTGGCCCACAGGAATATTTCTCTATAAGCAACCTACACCTCTCCCTTCCAACTCAAAGCTCAGACAGGCAGCTCAGAAGACTCTTCCCGGTAGAATCTGAGAAATGCTTCCACCCAATGCCTCGCATGCTGGCTGTGACTCGGGTCATTCTGGATGGCCCACTGTCCCCCGTCCACTCACATATCAGCAGGTCCTGTGCACTCACTCACTGTCCCCACGACGCACTATGGAAGTTACTTTCTGACTTTTTGATCCCAGGAAACTCACCCTAAAATGAGAGTTTTGTAAATGGAAAACCCACTAATACCACCCACTAACCACAGCCTGGCACTGCAGCTCAGGGCAAAGCGGGCCTTGTTGATCCCTCCTCCCTCTGCCCAGGAGCTGTGGCTTGCTGCCACCGCCCAGGACCGCCATGACGACAAGTCACACCAGCCTGGGGATAGACCAGTGCATCAGCAAATCACAGGTGGGACCGTAGGAAGTTGGGGACACCTGTGTTCTGAATGGCTTCAGTGTCCATCTGGGCAGCTTCTACCCTGTCTTTTCTCACCTCTCCCTGCCTTCCTGACATCACTATCCACCCAGCTGCAGGGGGCATTCCCAAGACCCCCTTCCTTCCATATTGCCTTCCCAGTAAGCATAGAAGTCAATAGGAACCAAGATGCTCCAGTCCCTGCGGCTTCACGCAGGCGGATCTCTCACTCGCTCAGGGTCCCTTCCCTGCAGTCCCTCCTCTGCTGCTGGTGACTTCCCACTGCTCCTGTCTGGGCCCTCCTCTCATTCTTCCCCTTCTTTACAGATCCCCGTAAATCTCTTTTTCAGAAGCCGTCTGTCACACCAGTCATCTGGCATTTTATTTACAAGAGCAGTCCCTGTGGGGCTGGGGATGTGGCTCTGTGGGTAGGGAGTGTTTGCCTAGCATACACAAGTGGCCAGCACTGCAGAAACTGAGTGTTGTGATGCTCTCCTGTAATCACAGCGCTTGGGGTGTGGGTGCAGGGGGATCACTAGCCTGGGATATATGAGGTCATGTCTAAAAAAAAAGGTAAATTTGTTTACTTTCTTCCTATTCTGTGAGGCAGGAACTTTGGCTTACTCACTGCAGACTCCTAGCTCCCTGCTCCTAACCCCTAACACGGGAAGGGGAGCCCCAGCCGAGGCTGAGACCTCTGTAATGAAACAGCTAACATTTACTAGATGTGTTTTATGTGCCGGGCCAAGGACCTCAAAAACTTGGCTCCCTTGTCTTCCTCGGAGGCCTCTGTTCGACTGTGATGTTACTGCTGCTGTCTCCATTTCACAGATGGGTAAACTGAGGCCCAGAGGGGATGATGTATCTTGCTTTCAATGGAAATGTCTGGAAAAAAATAAAAAGTTGAGGCAGTAATCTGGTGTGTGTGGTGGTGGGGGGTCTCAGAAGCTGTCTGGAAAGATGAGGAGCTCCCATTACAGCCCCCCCAAATCTTCCTCCTTCATGACCACAGAGCCAAGCTCTCCATTTTCCTGTCACTAGTGTTTGTGACACCTTTGCTCTTTCCCAGGGTCACAAGACAAATTACAGATGTTCTGCCCTCAACCTAATTAGGGTCCAGAGGAGGAGACAGGCATTTGTGCCATATAGATGGAACAAGAGAGTGCAGCACCCAGAGCAGGCAGTGACTACTTCAAAGGAATCTAGGTGGACAGAGGGCAGGCAGTGGGAAAGCACAGAGCCGACAATAACTATTGTGTGAAAAAGAATGACAGCCACCCTCTTAAAATGCTGTCTGTCCCCTTCGATGATGCCAGCCGATAGAGTACACAGTGTGGCATCTGCCCAGCCTTGCAGGCACTGGAGGGCAGAAACTTTATATCCACCCGTCTCTTCCCTTATGGGTGCTGTGTGGCAGCTACCATTTATGTGTTCTGGAGGGAAGGGTGCGGGGGAGTTGTCATTCCTGCAGAGGTGACCTGGGGACACATGCAAAGGAATGTGTACTGCCCAAGCTGTTGGAAGCAGTAAGGCAAGGGTCGGCACATATGGACCGGGGAGGAGCTGTCCTCAGTACAGTGCTCAAGCCAGGCCTCCCAGGGAGTGGACAGTTACCCCAGGACCAGAGTGGCAGTAAGAGCCAGCTAGACCCAGCTCTGGGTGAAGAACTGTCCAGGCAGAACCTGCTGCAGGTGCAAAGTGCCAATGCCGGGGCGAGCTTGGCAAGCCGACAGGGCAGCCAGCAGAGCTGCTCTCGGGGCCTTGTGCCATTACGACTTTGTGTCAGTCAAGTTCAGAAAGAAGGGGAGAGGGCAGCCTAGGGCAGCCCCGTGAGGCTGGGGAAGAGGTGGGGAATGGTAGGCTTCAAGCACTAAGCGGCAAACGATATTCTTGGAACCTAGAAAGATTGTCTGCAAAAGTCAGTGATGGTGCCATGTTGGCCAGAGATCAGATGAGATGAATGTGTTTACGTTAAGAACAGGGGGCCGGGGGCGTGGTGGCGCACGCCTTTAATCCCAGCACTCGGGAGGCAGAGGCAGGTGGATCGCTGTGAGTTCAAGGCCAGCCTGGTCTACAAAGCAAGTGCAGGACGGCCAAGATAACATAGAGAAACCTTGTCTCAAAAAAGAAAAACAAGAACAGAATTTTTTTGTTTGTGTTTGGTTTTTTTAAGATAGAATTTCTCTATGTAACAGAGCCCTAGCTTTCCTAGACTCCCTTTGTAGACCAGGCTGGCGTCAAACTCACAGCGATCCACCTGCCTCTGCCTCCCGAGTGCTGGGATTAAAAGTATGCGCCACCACGCCTGAACTAAAAGCAGAATTTCTTTTTTTCTTTTCTTTCTTTTCTTTCTTTTTTGTCTTTGTTTTGTTGTTGTTGGGGTTTTGTTTTGTTTTGTTGGTTTTTTTTCGAGACAGGGTTTCTCTGTGTAGCCTTGCCTGTCCTAGACTCACTTTGTAAACCAGGCTGGCCTCAAACTCACAGCGATCTGCCTGCCTCCGCCTCCTGAGTGCTGGGATTAAAGGCATGCGCCACCATGCCTAGACCCCTTTTCTGTTGTTGTTTTGTCTTTTGTTTGTTTTCAAAACAGTGTTTCTCTTATAGTCCTGGCTGCCCTGGACTCGTTATAAACCAGGCTAGTCTCGAACCCACAGAGATCCTTCTGCCTCTGTGTCCGGAGTGCTGGGATCAAAGACGTGTGCCACCATGCTTGATAGCAGAATTTCTTAATCATGGCCACAGGACACATAGTCCTGTGCACTTTAGAATTGGTGGCGCACGCCTGAAATCCTACCACCCAGGGAGGCAGAGGCAGGCGGATCTCTGTGAGTTCGAGGCCAGCCTGGTCTACAAAGCGAGTCCAGGACAGTCAAGGCTACACAGGGAAAACCTGTCAAACAAACCAACAAACAAAAAACAAAAACAGACAAGTAGAATTGGTGATAAACACCCTCCAGACAAGCCATTCCTGTCCCCAAAGCAGAGGACACCTGCACAAGGAATTTACAGCCTCTATTTTCGGATGCTTCCAGGCTCTCTGAGAAGGCAGAGTGCAGAGAATAGAGCATGACTTTTGGGTCCAGGTAGATAACAGAGTTCTCACCCACCGCCACCCCCACCCCCAGGGCATGAGCGGACCGTGCACCTTATCACACATCCCCAGCCCTTCTGGTCACCGAGGGCCATTGCGAGAAGAGGATGCAACAGCGGCATCCGGGTGTCCCATCCCCAGGGCTCCATAAACTACACCCTTCCTGTCTGCCCCTGGCTCCTGGGAAAATGCAGAAGATCTTGAGGCCTCAGGTCACAGCTGCTCCGGTGAGCTGTTGGCACCGCCATGGCCTTGGAGGCATGAATTGCTCCTGTCTATGAAACAGGGAGGTATGTCTTGTCACGCTGGCCCGAGTGGTGAGCTGTGGTCCCCAGACGCAGCAGAGAGGGGCACCTGAGGTGCTTGGTGATAGGTTTCACCTAGAAGGAAGATTTGAAAGAGCCACACCCTCCCAAAGCTAGGAGATGCCCGAAACAGAAAGAGAGGGTACTCTGGTGTAGACTGTGCCTTCTGATTACTAAACTGTGTCCTGGCTCCTCTGCACTCTGAAGGAGCATCATGGGAAAGGAGAGTAGAGACTTCCGCTTGTAAAACCTTATTACAATCCACATGGACACCCTGGGCTTCTGGGAGGACCCCATTCCCAGCATGCTATGGGAATACTGGTTCATGCCTCTCAGCCTGCACTCTTCAGCAGACACAAGCAGGCCTGGTTCCAGGTGCAAACCATGATACCAGGAGTCCCCAAAGCTACTTGGTAGACTGAGGCAGGAGAATTATTTGAGCCTAGGAGTTCAAAGTACAGTGAGGCCTGAACAAGGAAAGAGGGAGAGAGGGGGGTAGTTCTCTGACAAGGGCATAACTGTGTTAAAGATTTTGCCAAGTGATTGGCTAATGTCTTGTGATGGTTGTGCAAAGTTGGAATGTTGCAGGTCAAGCGTTGCTATAGGATCTTTAGTTCCTTTAATGGCCATTTGCTACCGTACTCTGTATCTGACCTAACATCTTCACAATGGCTGGGTAAGGCTGATTAACGTATTGCTAAACTTGAACCTCCACTAAGCCTGGAGCAGAGAAAGCTATCAGCATCTGAGTGAGACCCACAGAGGAGATCTTCCAGCTTGGCTGCAGCCTCTCACTGCCTGTCCTTAACAGTGTATCCAGAAAATGCTTTGGTTTCTGACCTTCTTCGGTTCTGTGATCAAAACTGTGCTTGTAGTGGGTGGTGGTGGTGGTGGTGGTGGTGGCTGCAGTGGTGGCGCAATCCTTTAGTCCCAGCACTTGGGAGGCAGAGGCAGGTGGATCTCTGTGAGTTCGAGGTCAACCTGGTCTACAAAGTGAGATCCAGGACAGCCAGGGCTACACAGGGAAACAACAAGGAGAAAACAAAGTGCGTGCCACCTCTCCCAAACTGCATTTGGCAAGGGTGCTCACACTTGGATCAACAGACTCTTTTGTGTGTGTGTGTGTGTGTGTGTGTGTGTGTGTGTGTGTGTGTGTGTGTGTGTGTAGAAAGAGCTTTTGTTTTGGGAGGAAGGAAAGGAAGACGCTGACTCTCCCTCAGTCCTCAGAGACAGTGTGAAGAAGCCATTTGCAAGAGGAACCAAGTAAAGTCCCTCACTGGAGTGGGAACAAAGGCATCAGCTGCCATCACTGTGTTTGGCAGAGGCTCAGAGGTAGGCAGGGGAACAGGAAGCTGGTTTAGGTGTCCCTGACCGAGGGCTGCCAGCATGGGAAGGTTCTAGAAAAGGGGCACGTCATGCCATTGCTAGGCAGGGTGATACTTGGCTTTCTCAGGCTGGTCCTGAGTAGGAAGCGGGAGACCGAAAGGGAGCAATCCTGCGGGGAGTCAAAGGAGCTGGGGGTTGGGGGTGGGGTGAGGGTGGGGCTCTGAGCCACGTGGCTCGGAGACTTGGGGACAAATTCTCATAGCTAAACCGGCCCACGTAGCCTTCCTTCTTTCCCTCTTTCTTTCTTTCGCCGTCTTTATTTTTTTTTTTTCCTTTTTTTTTTTCTCTTCTGAGATGGAACCCGGAAGCTCTCACATGCTAAGGAGAGATTCCGCTGCCAAACTTTGCCCCCACCTTCTGTCATACAATCATCTATTTTTTGTTGTTGTTGTTGTTGTTTGGTTTGGTTTGGTTTGGTTTTTGGTTTTTTCGAGACAGGGTTTCTCTGGGTAGCCTTGGCTATCCTAGACTCGCTTCGTATGTAGACCAGGCTGGCCTCGAACTCACAGCGACCCGCCTGCCTCTGCCTCCCAAGCAATCATCTATTTAAAACACCAGCCTCGCCACCCCACTATCCTCTCTGCTTGTCCCCTCCAACGCCCTCCCATTTTCATGGGTCTGCTTCTAGATAAAGCTCCAGCTCGCTCTCAAGGCAGGCAGGATTGTTTTCAGGCATACACCTCTCCAGGAGCCTGCCCTTTCTGCCTCACTTCCGCCCCTCTGTACCTAACTCTCCATCTCACCTCCCACATCAACTGAACTCCTACACATCCCTCAGCACCCCGCTCAGCAACTCCTCCTGGAAGTCTTCCTCAGGCTAGCAGTAGGGGGGGCTCAGGAAACGCAGCTTCCCTGGGGACCCTCACTCTTCCGGTTTCTCCTTTGCAGTGGCGCTTGGCGTGTCACTGCTTGAATGTCTCAGCTTGGTCGAGCCCTGTGAATGTCCTTGAACCTTGCTAACAGCATCCTCCATTTTCTGGGGCTCAGGGACTGTGAGCTTGTCATCTCCTCTGTGGGCATGTGCTCCCACCCCAGAGCCACGGGCTGGGCTGTGTCTGCGAAGGGTAAAGGCCGTGTTGTCTGCAGGCCTTGCACTTCCGTGTGCCTTTGGTATTCACCAGGGTCCAGAGTCTGCCCTGGCACCTGTGTTTCCATGTGTGCCTCCTGCATCTGCCTGCGTCTCTTGAAGGCCAGCACAGCTCTCTAATGAACCCTGTCTGCTGTTCACCGGGTACAACCTGTTTCCACATACCCATGCCTGTTAGCCCTCTTCCTCCCTATTCTTTCCCCTCCAGGGCAAATGTTTCTTTCTTTCCCACGAAGAAGACACATATGTGTTTGGCAGGAAATGTGTTATGCTTTTCAGGGTATAAAAAAAAGAAAGAAAGAAAGAAAGAAATTTAAGAGAGGTTAAGCAGCTTGTCCCAGGATGCACATCAGGAAAGCTGGGTCTGGGCAACCTTGAACCTGGAGGCTGTCCTAGACTCTCTTTGTAGACCAGGCTGACCTCGAACTCACAGAGATCTGCCTGCCTCTGCCTCTGGAGTGCTGGGATTAAAGGCGTGCGCCCGGATGGTTTCAGACAGTTTATGGTCCGGTGACAAACGATTAATACTCACTTATTTCCTAAAACTAACTGCTGCCAGGCCTGGTGGCACGCATGTGGAATCCCAGCACATGGGAGGCGGAGACTAAGAAATTCCATCAGGACCCATAGAGTGAGCTTTTATGTGGAAAAGATGGGGAGGGGCTCCCCTGAAAAAGGTATACCCAGCTAAGATCTAGGGATGAGTGGGTGTCTCGAGGCCAAATGG